>NC_064639.1:856233714-856850778 GCF_023864345.2 Schistocerca serialis cubense | reverse complement strand
TGGTACTCTTGAAGACACTTTACAAATAGTGGGATCAGAGAACTCCATTTTAATTTGGTCTCAGCATACAAAACATCTAACGACGGACTTTTTAAACAACAGTTGACAAAAATCATAGCCTCCATAGGAAAACCCCTTCTGCTACTAGACGAATTTAACGGCCTCCACACAACATGGGGTCGGCCGGTGTGGCCAAGGGGTTCTCGGCGCTTCAGTCTGGAACCGCGTGACCGCTACGGTCGCAGGTTCGAATCCTGCCTCGGGCATGGATGTGTGTGATGTCCTTAGGTTAGTTAGGTTTAAGTAGTTCTAGGGGACTGATGACCACAGATGTTAAGTCCCTTAGTGCTCGGAGCCATTTGAACACACCATGGGGCTGCAGAAATGTCAATACTAGTGTAGGTAATAGACTCAGAAAACCTTATAGTACTAAATGTGAGTTCACCCACACAAACAGTCTGAGCAAATGAAGTCGCGACGGCAGTGGACTTGAACGTAGCATGCCGTCCAGGTTCTGCCGGTACAACGTGATAAGTGATACAGGATACTTTAGGTGCCGATCACGTAGCATTTCAAATCATAACAAACGCATAACCTAGGGAGACTGTCAAACACGCAATAAGCCGGAAATGTAACACAAAGCCAATTGGAACCTACACGAAACACTATTGGAAGAAAAACTGAAATCAGTTATTGAAACAGAGGATCCAGGAAGAGACTACGGGACCCTGGTATCGCTTACCAATGAAGCAGCGGAGGTCCCAACACCTAGAAAATAACATAAGCGGACTGGTCATCGGCCATCACCCTGTTGGTGAGATTCAGAATGTGGCACAGTCTTCAAGGAACGAGGGTACGCATTGACAAAATAAGAAACTCTCTCTAATAGTTAGAACTTTCTTGCTTTTAAGAAAGCAAAATCTACAGACAAGAAAATATTCACGTACAAAAAAATTGTGCAAAGTTTCTACATTGCAGTTCGCAACGACACGCAAAACACCAGGGATTTCAACGTGATAAGTGACATTAAATAAATGGACATGCACACACCTCCACCATCAGACGAACTTCGAGAATCAATCTTGTGTGTGATAGCCCCACATCACGTAATGGACCAGGAAGGTGAGGAGGAATACAAACAGCGCCATTACACAACCCTTTTCGCTGGAAGAACTCCAGGGAAGGATACTGCACCTGGCCCACATTGCATCGACTACCAAACACTACGACACGAAGGGAAACTGCTGCTGCTCAAAGTGTCGCCCTCACCCACAAATCGGATAAAGAACGTGTGATAAACTCAAGTGTATACTTTGTTCGGTGAAATTAATGGAAAGTGTTGTTAAGCGGCGCTTAGAATGGTGGACTAGAAACAAGAAAATATTATCAGAAAACAACCTTGGTTTCAAAAAAGGAAAAGGGACCACAGAAATCCTTTTGCAACGAATATTCCTCTGCAAAAAATTCCTCCTGCGACTCTATTTCGACGAATATGAGACCCTTAACGAGAAAATCCGGGAGTAAATATCCTACAGCGTTTGCGGAAGATACTGGATAAATAAGCAACTTCCACCAGTCGCAGCTGAATGTAAGGAGAGGAAGACATTAACGCACCAGTTGTGGAAAAGTCCTTTTCTACCACACTACAACAGGCCATACGAAATGTCAACTTTGCAGATTCAAAAATGTTCAAATGTGTGTGAAATCTTATGGGACTTAAATGCTAAGGTCATCAGTCCCTAAGCTTACATACTACTTAACCTAAATTATCCTAAGGACAAACACACACACCCATGCCCGAGGGAGGACTCGAAACTCCGCCGTGACCAGCCGCACAGTCCATGACTGCAGCGCCTTAGACCGCCCGGCTAATCCCGCGCGGCAAACTTTGCAGATTGATGACAGCACTAGTTTCACGTTTGAAGACCAGTACCAGAGTAACTCAACGGCAATGGAATTCCTGTTTGACAATCACAAGGCGTGCGTAGTGTATACTGATGGGTTCAGTCTAGCGAAGACGCTGGCAGTGCTTATTGGAGACTCGGAAGGAAACAAGAAGACCTATATAAGCCGGATCCACACTCTACTGTTATGAAAGCCGATCTGATTGCCATTATGGAAGCTCTGCTATTTGCACAGACGACCACAACAGATAAAATAGTTATCATCTCCCTCAGTATGTCAGCCCCACAAACGATTAGGAACCATCATAATAGATGTACGAACGGCACAGTTGCATATGTGACGCAGCATGTGAAGGTTACTGTGTGTGGACTTGTTACTGCTGTAACCGAAATTGCAGATCTGAAGATGGTTCTAGAGGAACCGAAACCGGTCATACGAATAAACATTTTATGCCCTCAAGACGGATTATAAGCAACATTGTAAAACCAGTGACTGCGGTTATCCCATCAGACATTATGTCTGTTTTTGCACAGTTGCAGCAATTGTCGACGTTTCGGGTGCAGATGAGCTATCGCAACATCGTGATATTGTGGATGAAAGGCCACTCCACGATACCTGGAAATGAACGACTGTATGCTCTAGCAAAGCAGGCATTTATGCTTGGAGCCCTCTCACAGGTATGATACCCATGCCCAGAAAGCGGTTCTCCTGGCACTTGCAAGAGGGATGGGCAGAGACAAGTAAAAGCAAAGGCAGCGCACTAATTCGTCCAACGATTCCAAGAGTACCATGGTATAGTAAGGCTCAAATATCAAGGAGCCTCAAGACAGTCATAGGAGGGTGAAATGCAATTTTTTAGTTTTTATTTATTTATTGTTCCGTGGGACGACATTAAGGAGAAGTCTCCATGGTCATGAAACGAGTCAATACATAAAATTATAACACGATAGTGGAAACAGATAAAATGAAATATAAGAAACATCTTCAGGCGACAATTCGTAAGTTTAAATAATGAAAATCAACAATGTAACACTAGAATTTGCTAAATTTTTCAGCTCTTCCAGGAGCTCCTCGATAGAATAGGAGGAGTAAGCCATGAGGAAACTCTTCAGTTTAGACGTAAAAGTGTTTGGGCTACTGCTAAGATTTTTGAGTTCTTGTGGTAGCTTATTGAAAATGGATGCAGCAGAATACTGCACTCCTTTCTGCACAAGAGTCAAGGAAGTGCATTCCACATGCACATTTGATTTCTGCCTAGTATTAACTGAGTGAAAGCTGCTAACTCTTGGGAATAAGCTAATATTGCTAACAACAAACGGCATTAAAGAAAATATATACTGTGAGGGCAATGTCAGAACTACCAGACTATTGAATATGGGTCGACAAGAGGTTCTCCAACTCACACCACACATAGCTCGAACAGCCCGTTTTTGAGCCAAAAACACCCTTTTTGAATCAGAAGAATTACCCCAAAAAATAATACCATATGACATAAGCGTATGAAAATATGCGAAGTAGACTACTTTTCGTGTTGAACTGTCACTTATTTCAGATACTGTTCTAATGGTAAATAAAGCAGCATTTAGTTTCTGAACAAGGTCCCGAACATGGGCTTTCCACAACAGCTTACTATCTATCCGAACGCCTAGGAACTTGAACTGATCCGTCTCGCTTATAATATGCCCATTCTGTCTGATCAAAATATCGGTTCTTGTTGTATCGTGAGTTAGAAACTGTAAAAACTGAGTCTTACTGTGATTTAGCATCAAACTATTTTCCACAAGCCACGAACTTATTTCATGAACTACATTATTTGATAGTGTTTCAATATTACACACAAGATCCTTCACTACGAAGCTGGTGTCATCAGCAAACAGAAACATTTTTGAATCACTTGTAATACTAGAAGGCACACCATTTATATAAACAAGAAACAGCAGTGGCCCCAGCGCCGACCCTTGGGAAACGCCCCACTTAACAGTGCCCCATTGGGACTGAACATCACTACCACTCTCAATATTGCGGAGAATTACGTTCTGCTTTCTGTTCTTAAAGTAAGAGGCGAACCAATTGTAAGCTACTCCCCTTACTGCATAATGGTCCAACTTCTGCAATAATATTTTGTGGTCAACACAGTCAAAAGCCTTCGTTAAATCAAAGAAAACACCTAACGTTCGCAACCTTTTATTTAATCCGTCCAAAACCTCACAGAGAAAAGAGAATATAGCATTTTCAGTTGTTAAGCCATTTCTAAAACCAAACTGTACATTTGACAGAAAATTATGTGAATTTAAATGCTCTAGTAACCTTGTATATACAACCCTCTCGATAACTTTAGCAAACACCGATGGCATAGAAATAGGTCTATAATTGTCAACTTTATTCCTGTCTCCCTTTTTATAAAGTGGCTTCACTACCGAGTACTTTAATCGGTCAGGAAACCGACCACTCCTAAAAGAAAAGTTACAGATATGGCTAAGTACTGGGCTAACATACATAGAACAATAATTCAGTATTCTGCTAGATACCCCGTCATATCCATCAGAGTTCTTGGTCTTTAGTGATTTAATTATTAACTCAATCTCCCTCTTGTTAGTATCACGGAGGAGCATTTCAGGTAACAGTCTCGGAACACGTTTTTTCTACGAGCGCTATATGATTCCCTGTTGGGTCTAGGTTTCTATTTAGTTCACCAGCTATATTCAGAAAATGATTATTAAATACTGTACAGATATGCGACTTATCAGTAACACTGACATTCCCACTACGCATTGATTCTATATCCTCGACCTGTCTCTGCAGAGCCGGCCGAGGTGGTCTAGCGGTTCTAGGCGCTCAGTCCGGAACCGCGGGACTGCTACGGTCGCAGGTTCGAATCCTGCCTCGGGCATGGATGTGTGTGATGTCCTTAGGTTAGTTAGGTTTAAGTAGTTCTAAGTTCTAGGGGACTGATGACCACAGATGTTAAGTCCCATAGTGCTCAGAGCCATTTGTCTCTGCAGACCAGCCACTTCCTTTACGACTGACCATATGGTTTTAATTTTATCCTGAGACTTAGCTATTCTATCTGCGTACCACATACTTTTTGCCTTCCTGATAACTTTTGTAAGCATCTTACAATACTGTTTGTAATGGGCTGCTGCATTTAGATTGTGACTGTTTCTAACGTTTAGATATAATTCCCACTTTGTTCTACAAGATATTCTTATCTCTTTAGTCAGCCACCCAGGCTGCCTGTTTGTGCTAGTACCCTGTTTTGAACGTTCTAACGGAAAGCAACTTTCAAAGAGCACGAGAAAAGTTTTGAGGAAAGCATTATATTTTTCGACTATCGTCTATCAGCACTATAAACATCTTGCCACTCTTGTTCCTTGATAAGGTTTACAAAGGTCTCTACAGAAACTGGATCAGCTTTCCTAAAAAGTTGATAACTATATTTAACATGTGCTGCAGCACAAAAATCTTTTAGAGTTAAAATTTGTGCATTATGATGTGAAAGGCCATTCACCTTTTTGCTAACAGAATGCCCTTCTAGTAACGAGGAATGAACAAAAATATTGTCTATGGTTGTTCTACTGTTCCCTTGCACTCTCGTTAAGCTTCACCCCTCTGTGTGTTTGCAAAGAAGAAGAAGAAGACCCAAACCATATATTTTTCTACATGTCCTCGGAACACGTATCACATACATGAACTTGCAAGTAATCTTCGGGCTCTTGTTAATCAGTTCCCAAGCAGCTTCCAAAACCTTCTTAGCATCCAACAGTATAGCAACGTTCACTGAGGAGGCAAAACATTATGATCAGCTGCTAAATAGCTTGTTTTTCCGCCTTTAGGATGAAATACATAATTGATTATGCGTATCAGGGACCCGAGAGTTTGTTGGTAGATTTGTGGCGGTATATGGCTGTAGATGTCTGGGCATAGGTCACGTAATTCGCGCAAATAAGGGGCCACTGATATGCGTAGGCGGTGATGGCGCCAGACCACGACGCAAACGGGTTCCATATAATTTATGTCTGGCGAATTTGGTTGCAGAGACATCAACCTGAGTTCACTATAATGGTCTCCAAAGCACTGTAGCCCTGTTCTGGCTCCGAGACACAGGCAATGATACTGCTCAAAGACGACAGCGCTATCGGGGAAGACGTCCACATCCATCCATCCACATCCACACTCCGCAAGCCACCCAACGGCGTGTGGCGGAGGGCACCCTACGTGCCACTGTCATTACCTCCCTTTCCTGTTCCAGTCGCGTATGGTTCGCGGGAAGAACGACTGTCTGAAAGCCTCCGTGCGTGCTCTAATCTCTCTAATTTTACATTCGTGATCTCCTCGGGAGGTATAAGTAGGGGGAAGCAATGTATTCGATACCTCATCCAGAAACGCACCCTCTCGAAACCTGGCGAGCAATCTACACCGCGATGCAGAGCGCCTCTCTTGCAGAGTCTGCCACTTGAGTTTGTTAAACATCTCCGTAACGCTATCACGGTTACCAAATAACCCTGCGACGAAACGCGCCGCTCTTCTTTGGATCTTCTCTATCTCCTCCGTCAAACCGATCTGGTACGGATCCCACACTGATGAGCAATACTCAAGTATAGGTCGAACGAGTGTTTTGTAAGCCACCTCCTTTGTTGACGGACTACATTTTCTAAGAACTCTCCCAATGAATCTCAACCTGGTACCCGCCTTACCAACAATTAATTTTATATGATCATTCCACTTCAAATCGTTCCGCACGCATACTCCCAGATATTTTATAGAAGTAACTGCTACCAGTGTTTGTTCCGCTATCATATAATCATACAATAAAGGATCCTTCTTTCTATGTATGAAGGGATGCAGGTGGTTCGCAGCTTTCAGCGATCTTCGGTTTCTACCACAGGTACCACGCAAGCTCAGGAGAACGTCTCCCATAGCATAACGTTGCTCCCACCAGCCAGCGTCCATGGCGCGCTGCACGTCTCGACCCACCGTTCACCTCGATAATGGCGTTTGTGGAGACGACCAGCTATCTAATGTGGCAAAACTGTGATTCACCCAAAGAGCCGACACTTTTCTATTGACCGACAATCGAATCCTGATGGTACTACAGCCCCGATATACTGTCACAATAAGCGCTTTTTGTTTACTTCGGAATATAACTCACTTTTCCTACAGTTCCAGACACTCCTAACTACCCTTTCCCGTGTTCCTCTGCAGGGAAAGGAGAATGACATCACAGATTTTAACAATGAAAAATTCAAGACTTATTGCATAATTAATCTTACTCACATCATAGAAAATAGATAGCATCGCTTAGTCATTTGAAGTTTTAGCGCTTTTGCCCCAAAAAAGATTAATTTTAAGTGCTACAAAGGAGCTGTGCTCTCTCAGATTACAGCAAGTTGTGAATGGGAGCGACGAGAAACTGCTAGGATTCCCTCAAGTGTTGGTCAAATTTAGCAGCTTGTAATTCGAATGCAGTTACTGAATATGAAGTTCTCATGGAACGTCGCATTGAAATAAAATGGTTGTATTCCGCGGTCGATGCTAAGAATGAATTAACGGTACCGCTATTGAATGTGAAGTCTGTAGTGTAAAATGTCCCTTTTTACAGATTATAGTTGTGTAATTGACATTTATCCCTTTGTTGCCAACGTTTTTGTTTCTTACAAATTGACTGCTTGATATCAGTAAAAGGAGCTACGAGATGTAGACGAGACTCGTGAAGTATCGACTGGCTTAAGTTTTTTTACTTTACTGTGTGACTGTGTGGGGCTGATCGCAATATCAATATACACACATAAAAAAAGTTGCATCACCCAGGTTCCCAGAACTCCTGAAGATAGAGTTGACTTTGGATCTGGTATCACAGAGACAGTCCCTTTGACTGTTCAGAGATGTCACTAAACCCATCCAAAGATGTAAACAACCTTGCATGAGCAGTGCCTATTAGACGGAAAGGGTCCGACAGCATATCAGTTCCAGTCACTCCACCAGGAAGGAGGTACATGGCTCGTGTTGTCTGTAGTTCAGCCATGCCTAGACGGTCAATGCCGCGGTTCGGTCACGTCCGCATTGTTACTTTGTGCCAGGATAGGCTCTCAACAAGGGAAGTGTCCAGTCGTCTGGGAGTGAACCAAAGCTATGTTATTCGGACATGGAGGATATACATAGAGACGGGAACTGTCGATGACATGCCTCGCTCAGATCGCCCAAGGGCTACTACTGCAGTGGATGAGCGCTACCTACGGATTATGGCTTTGAGGA
The DNA here is from genome assembly GCF_023864345.2 of Schistocerca serialis cubense. Lineage (NCBI taxonomy): Eukaryota > Metazoa > Arthropoda > Insecta > Orthoptera > Acrididae > Schistocerca > Schistocerca serialis. Next base: position 856,842,621 of record NC_064639.1, on the reverse strand, counting down.
ACCCTGACAGCAACGCCACCATATTGAATAATGCTTCTCGTGCAACAACACGAAGTCGTGTTACGACTCTGTGCGCAAGAGGCTGAATGATGCGCAACTTCACTCCTGACGTCCATGGTGAGTTCCATCTTTGCAACCACGAAACCATGCAGCGCGGTACAGATGGGTTCAGCAACATGCCGAATGAACCGCTAAGGATTGGCATCACGTTCTCTCCACCGATGAGCGTCGCATAGGCCTTCAACCAGACAATCGTCGGAGACGTGTTTGGAGGCAACTTGGTCAGGCTGAACGCCTTAGACACACAGTCCAGCGAGTGCAGTAAGGTGGAGGTTCCCTGCTGTTTTGGGGTGGCATTATGTGGGACCGACGTTCGCCGCTGGTGGTCATGGAAGGCGCCGTAACGGCTGTACAATACGTGAATGCCATCCTCCGACCGATAGTGCAACCGTATCGGCAGCATATTGGCGAGGTAGTGAATGTCTTCCTTCAGGAGAACGACATCGCTCTACTAGAGTGGTCAGTATGTTCTCCAGACATTAACCCTATCGAATATGCCAGGGACAGATTGAAAAGAGCTGTTTATGGACGACATGACCCACCAACCACACTGAGGCATATACGCCGAATCGCTGTTGACGAGTGGGACAATCTGGACCAACAGTGCCTTAATGTACTTGTGGAAAGTATGCCACGACGAATACAGGCATGCATTGATGGAAGAGGACGTTCTACTGGGTATCAGAGGCACCGGTGTGTACTGTAATACCGCCCATTACCTTTGAAGGTTTCGCTGTACGGTGGCACAACGTGCAATTTGTGGTTTTCATGAGCAATAAAAACGGCGGAAATGATGTTTATGTTGATCTCTATTCCAATTTCCTGTAGAGGTTCCGATACTCTCCGAACTGAGGTGATGCAAAACTTTTTTTGATGTGGGTATAATAAGTAAATTATTTCTACTTAAATGTAAGACTACCGTTGAATACATCTGCTTTGTAAAGTTTTTTTTAAGTTTTTGTTTTTTTTTTTATAAAAAAGGTGTCACTAAGGGAACTCGGTGATAACTATCCTTGTGGAACCTGATGAGCTCCTAATACAAAATACTCTAGGTGTTTCTCTAGAAACTTACGTAGTGAAAGGCGCATTAGTTTTTTAAGGATGATAAGTTTTGGTTTGGTTTCGGTCGAGTTACTGTATGAGAAGGTTTGTATGCTAACTGTGTGTAGTTTAGGAGCAAACACTGGTTGTAGATGTGCAGATTAATGTGATTGCAGGAATTGTGGGATTGAAGTATATCTGATATGAACACGGAAGAGGTGCTCAAGCATAGGTCAGTACCAGCCTGTCTTTTAATTTATCCTTGTCGAACTATTCGCCCACTAACTGTCGTTCGTTCGAGGGGTTGCGTTTGTAATTGTTATTCAAGAGGTAAGTAGGCTGTTTAGGTTGTTTTTTTTATTGGTAACGCCACCTCTGTATGAAAATCACTGGCTGTGCTGTGTGCAGTCTGTGGCTAGTTTGCATTGTTGTCTGCCACTGTAGTGTTGGGCAGCTGGATGTGAACAGCGCGTAGCGTTGCGCAGTTGGATGTGAGCCGCCAGCAGTATTGGACGTGGGGAGAAAGATGGCGGAGTTTTGAAATTTGTAAGACTGGATGTCATGAACTGCTATATATATTATGTCTATTAAGGTAGATTCATTGTTTGTTCTCTATTAAAATTTTTCATTTGCTAACTATGCCTATCAGTAGTTAGTGCCTTCCGTAGTTTGAATCTTTTATTTAGCTGGCAGTAGTGGCGCTTGCTGTATTGCGGTAGTTCGAGAAACGAAGATTTTTGGTGAGGTAAGTGATTTGTGAAACGTATAGGTTAATGTTAGTCAGGGCCATTCTTTTGTAGGGATTTTTGAAAGTCAGATTGCGTTGCGCTAAAAAATATTGTGTGTCAGTTTAAAGACAGTCATGTATAATTGTTCTAAGGGCACGTTTCATATGTCGACCCTTAGCCGAGGATACCTCACTGGAATCTTCTGATTTTTTCTTGTAGCTTGTGTAATTAGCGTAGCTTTTGTTTATTGCTAGTGCGTAATTGTAGAGAGAATTTCCTTTGTAGTTGTAGTTTTTCATTCTTGTACAGTAAAACAGTTGTGGCATGCATGTAAATTTGCACCAAGTATTTCGCAGCTGCGCTTGCAATTAACGAGATATCATTTTCAGTGCTATGTTAATGTGTTTTCTTATTTTGCTCTTCAAATTGTGCTTTTCTGTGTTGTCGTGTGAAATATTGTGACAATAATGGCGTGTGAAAAACCTAATACTAGGCTCCAAAGTAAACTGAGAAATGACAGTGAAGACGAAAGCAGTGTGTTAGCGCCGCAGGGTAATGAATTAACTAATGTTCAAAGTAGTAATTTGGTAATTGTGCATAGGGAAATGGAGTGGGCTGCAAATAATGGTGTAGGCAGTGAAACAATTAGTGAACAGGGAAGCATTATCGATCGATCGGTCGGCAACAGCTCGCCTCAGGATTCCGAAATGACAGAACACAACATTGCAAATACTGTAGACTCAGGTTTTGGGTTCTCACCGGTTTCTCAAATGAGTCAAGACACATTTTCCGCTTGTCAAAATGTGAATGTTGCCGGTGCAAATGCACTGCCGAAAAGCACTGAGGAACATGTTTCAGACACCAGTGCATTGTTATTACAATTAATGCAACAAATGGGACAAAAGCTTCAAAAGTTAGACACAATGGAACAACACCAGAGACAAACACAGCAACAGTTAGACGCAATGGAACAAAATCTTAACACCATGCTTGAACAAACACGTGACCATTTAACTACTGAGTTACATAAAATCGAATCGAAATGTCAAAAAGTCTGTAACGTCGTAAAAACACAAATTTGTGAGCATTTTCAACCTATTTTTTCGCGGCATGAAAAGGCATTACAGAATCACGAAGCAGCCATAAAAGAACTGCAAATTATTGTTCATGAAAATTATGAGACCTTGCAAGCTAAAATTGACTCAGTTGCTTCTACCAATTCGGTTACACAACTTGCAAAAACTCAGGAAAACTTAAAGGACACAGTAGAAAGACACATGGAGGAAATTAGTTCATTATCAGAGAAAGTAGTTGAGCTTTCCGATCAGCTAAATAATTTATCTACGAAGGTAGATGATAATCTGAATGACACAAAACCGGTAGTCTTTAATGACACAGAAGAGTGAGAACAAATTAGGAAATTCAAACAAAATCAGAATCAAATTAATACGCAACACCAAAGAGAAATCCGGGAAGTACAAGCTCAGCTGACACAGGTAATACAAGAATTACGTATTTCAGAGGCCACTCGCGCTCCAATACGGGAAGAGGGACATAGAAATACGGAACAGCCACAAAGTAATAACTCAGCGCACTTCGGAAATTATGAAAGAAATTGGCAAGGTACACCGAATTTTGAGATGGAACCACCGAAACGACGTAACAAAGACCGACATTCGACTCGCCGACATGATGATTTTGACTATAAGCTGGTCTCGCGGTTCTAGGCGCGCAGTCCGGAACCGTGCGACTGCTATGGTCGCAGGTTCGAATCCTGCCTCGGGCATGGATGTGTGTGATGTCCTTAGGTTAGTTAGGTTTAAGTAGTTCTAAGTTCTAGGGGACTGATGACTACAGCTATTAAGTCCTATAGTGCTCAGAGCCATTTGAACCATTTTTGTTCATTACTACACGTAAATTCAAAACATTTAAGAATTCTGGCAACGACATTCATCCACAAGCATGGCTCCATCAATTCTCTCATTGTTTTCCTCCCAACTGGTCATTAGAGCACAGATTAGAATTTATGTGTGGCTATTTAGAGAATGAACCAGCTGTAAGAATGCGATTGGTCATTCACGATTGCCACAGTGAAGGAGAATTTTACCATGCCTTCCTTTCAGCATATTGGTCTCAAGCTACACAAGACCGAGTAAAACATAGCATCATGATGATGAAACACTTTGAACAATCTGAATTTTCCAGTCTTGTCAAATATTTTGAAGACATGTTGCATAAGAATCAATATCTTTCAAACTCATACAGCCCTTCAGAACTCATCCGCATTTGCTTAATGAAATTGCCTGAACATTTAAGAAATATTATTTTGTCAGGACGTTGCAAAGACGACATTGAAGCTTTTCAGGGACTCTTACAAGAATTAGAAATTGACACAGACAGTCGCGGGATGCGAAAACAGGAAAATAATCACTACAGGTCACATCCGTCACAATTCCGTGATGACAGAAACAATAACTGGACACGACGAGTCTATTCTTACAACGCAAATCGTGACCAAAACAGACACCACCCATATGACAACGACTGGCAGAGTAATACTAGTTACAGAGAAAGATCGCATTTCTGTAGTAATGAATATGACAGAGATTGCCATAGAACAGACAATATGGGAACAAAAACAATTATTATCAAGGGAGACAGAATAACTTCAGACGCAACAGTTCAGCGCGCAGTTACGAGTCCGGGAGAAATTCTCCACCACATGACCGACAAACAAGAAACTATGTAAACTACCGACAAAACGACAGACCTGAATTCCATCAGAACTGGCGGGATTCAAACAGAGCAGGGCACTCTCGACAAGATGAATTTGTAGAAGTTAGGTCTGCTAATCCCAATAACGACGCACGCCAGCAAAGGAACGGACAATGACTCGCACCGCAGGCAACTGCGTGCGCCGGCTGGCTCAGAGAAAAATAACATAGACGCTAACCTTGAGAAAAATTCCAGTATTCCTTACCGACGTATACTGCATGATAATTCCGTTCAAGTTGAACCTCTGCATACTAGGAAGAGTAAGGGATTGCACCACATTTCACATGTAAAACCGTTTATTGAGAGAGAATCTGCTTTTTAACTTTGTCTTTGCCATAAAACTTTTCACTTCACGCTACTAGTACAATTTGTCACACTGAGAAACTGTTAACATGCAACAAGGTTTCAAGTTAACTATCCAGCCTAGAACCTAGGGAACATTTTCAAACAGAAATTACGAATGCATTGTTGTAGTGAACAGACGACACAGTGTTGTATTTGTACATTCTTGCTTGTTAGTTGCACAATTATGTAACGACTATCAGGCTGACATACTTAGGACGTATACTGGTACTGCTAATGAGATTTTAATGCAACATTTTGGTTTACTTAAAAATACATTCTGGATTTAAAGTACTTTCAGTGAGATACCAGATGACATAGTGGTTAGTTTATGTGACAGCTACACGATTTTATCACGACGCTACTAATGAGTGACAATTTACAATGTTGCTTTTGCAGTGTTTCTGTTTTATATCTGCACAGTTTTCTGTTTTATTCTGGAAAGTAAAACATGTTTTAGTAGTAACTTTTGTGGTATAGCTACAATGAGACAGCCTTTTCCGTAGCACAACAATACGTTACAGCACAGTACTTTCTTCATCACAACAATAAGCGTAATAACTACGATATCTATACACAAAGCATTTCACGTTTGTTTATCATGAGGTAAGTACATTGGCTTCTGCAGAACTTAGCTTTCGGAGGACGATAACTACGAGACTTCCACAGAGATTATCTTACAACATGACGCACAGTTTAGGGCTACAGTACACGTATTTGAATGATTAATTTCGCACTTAAAACATTTATTTTTTAAGATATTTGAAGTACAATGATACAAGTGTTTTCCGTGATACATTTCATTCCATTGCTGTAATCTGTAACACCTGAGGGTATAATTACATTAATCCTCAGGGGGGTACACACTTACTTTGTGTACCATGTGTTTGGCAAGCACAAGGAGCCCTAGCTAATATGGTATTTGCTTATACAACTTTACACATTGGTACCATATTTCTCTAACACACAAATTACACAGCTATCTGATCACTAACTGAGAGACAAACATTTTTTTTACTACGTCAGTGACAGATGTTTACGCAATTATGCAGTTGGATAACTTCACACTTATGAAATTGTATTTTGTCTGTACTGTGTGAACTGTTCATATTTTTTCGGAACCATTGTGATACTATGAGAGCTTTGAATGATGTATTTGGTAAGGGAGCATGATTTTAAAGTACGTTTGAGGTAGATGACACTATTGAAATGAACAGAGAATTCTTTTTTAGGTTTTGAAATTATTGCAGAAAGCTATGACGTTTTTGAGATTTGACTGAGGTTTTATGATATTATTATGTCGACGATGTGTATTATGTTGTTGAGGTATGTTTATTATCAATGAGATGATGCTATATGAGGAATCTGATTATGCTATGTATTTATTATGATGAAATATTGAAGACGTGTTGATGAATATGTATATGTGTAATAAGGTAAGGAATAATGAGTAGCGGTTAGGGACTCTGACTTGTGGAAAAGGATGTTGGAAACCAAGAATCGTACTTTAAGAGTTATGAAATGTGTGTAAATGCGTGAATGTATCACAATGCCGGCGAAAATTTTTTTGACACTGTTATATTTATAGGATTTTGTTTCTACAGATTTGGAACGCAAATATTTCGACCTGCGAAATCTTATTTCTATCAAACTGTCACTGTAGCGGAAACTGATGTCATAAATATTTCGGTAAGGAAGGTAGGTCACTGTAAGCACCCAGCCGCGCGACAGTTGCCTGGAAAAAAAGCGATTAGTGTGTGCCTTTCAGAGGCACAGATGGAGAAAAAAGGAGGCCATTAACCTCGCTATTGACATTCCTTTGTAGAAAGCACCGCAAATACGACATGCTCATAACTTGGAAACATTCTTACATCTGCACACCTGATTAGGACAAGTGTCTATCTACGAGAATTGAGAGAATTTCTACTAACTTATGAAATGCCTCATGACTACTGAATGATTATTTTATGCTTTACTTTGTACATAGTTGCTTATTTCATTTGATATCTGGTTTCCAGCTGTCTTGCAGCATTGGTTTCATAAAATAAAATTAAATGCATTTGCTAATGTGAACATTTTCTGTCAACAGATCTATTAAATAATTACTTTATGATCCACATTCTTCGAAAAAGGAGCTCTTGGAATGGAAAGAACAATAAGAAGGGACTAATAACAGTAACTGCATATATAATTTTCTTTTCAAGTACTTGGTAATTTTTTTGTAGAATTAGCTTTTGTGGGGCACCACTTTAATTACATAGACATTAAGATGTGAATATACATTTCCCTTGTCTGCATTGTTGTCTTTAATGTAATATTTTTTCTGCTTGAGCTTTGTCATGTTTAGATATAAGTTATTGCATTTGCTGCTGCTGTGTGCCAGGCATAGTGCTACTGAATTTGACTTTGTATTATGCTGTTAAGCCAGTTTTACTACGGATTTATTTTTCTTGTTTGCTGCACAGTGCCTTATATTAGTTGTAATATTGCAATTGCTTTGCCAATTTGAACTTTTTGTAATTGCTGTTTCTGTTAATTGTTTTGTGCTGCTGCATTGCCTTGTCACTTAGTTTAGCATCTGAGTTCAGTAGATTTAAGTTAGCTTAAGAGGGGGTAGACTATATAAGAAACTAACTATGATGAATTGGAAGAAATGCATTGAGAAGCTATAAGAAAATGGTTTGGCCAAAAAAGTATTTTGAAAGAGGATATAAACAAAAAAGTAGGGTTTAGGGACAACAGGTTTAGGTAGGATATTCTTGGAAATAAATGATGAGGTAAGATAATGGTAAATAAATAATGAGGTAAGAAGTGTGTGAACATATAAATACAGAAAGCATGCTTGGATAGAATTTTTTTGTGGAAACAAATGCTGAAATAAGAGGAAAGATATATGGAATGAAGTTTTGGGGTGGACTGCAGTACCAAATGTCACACTGAAAACAAACCCTGTCTTGTATTTTTGTGTTAGTACACTATGTGAAGTTGTGTTTTTCCTGTCTGTATGTGTGTAGCTAATAAGATTTATGTTGTAGAATTTTTCTGATAATATGTTATTTACCTTGTAAATATGCTTAGACATTATTTATTCTGTTTTGTTGTAATGCTCATGTGTGAAGTTGATATTTCAAAAGTTATTCTGATCTTTTATGTATTTACTTATGTCATAATTCCTGTAACACTGATGTATATGTTTATTTCTCTTGTTTTGTAAAGCCTGTACTACAAATGTTATCTGTGTTGTTATGTTCTTTAATGATGTATTTTATAAAATTGTAATTGATACCAATTCATCACATCATTAACTTGTAAGTTCCACTTCACTGCACACGTTTCTGTTGGTCATACTATATGGAAAATATGTGAGAAGTAGGGACTGTTAGTGTTTGCACGTTTGTTAATAATTCAGCAAGGGACTGGATAACAGCATTGCTGGTTCTAAAAATAATTCCAAAAACCTTGTGAGTGCACAGGTGGTGGTTATGGACTTGCTATATTATCTGCAAGACTCTTCAATGGTGATTGTGCACCTGCACAGTCACAACAGATGGCTGCTGGCCATCTCTACAAGGACTACAGTGGGTCTGCATCTTTGATGACCCACCAATACCATTATTTCTACAAGGACTGCAGTGGGTCTGCACCTCTGGTGGCCCACCAATACCACAATCTCTACCAGGACTACAATGGGTCTGCACCTCTGGTGGGCCACCAATACCGTAATCTCTACCACAGGACTACAGTGGGTCTGAATCTTTGATGACCCACCAATACCATTATTTCTACAAGGACTACAGTGGGTCTACACCTTTGCTGACTCACCAATACCGTAATCTCTACCAGGACTACAGTGGGTCTACTCTGTGATGACCTACCTACCAATATTCTTCAAAACTTCGAATGACTCTGCTGTGGGTTTGCTCTATTGTGGCCCATCACCTGTCTGCGTGTCGAGAATCAGCACTGTCTTTCCGATGGAAGGACAACAATACTTCTTCAAGACTGCACGGAAACCTACTACTTCCGTGTGTATTTTCTTTACTGCTCAGACTTTGAAAAAAAAAAAAAAAAATACACTGCAACTTTACTGTGATGGATGATCAGGACTGTCTTTATGGACTGTGAGAAAATTTTAGCTTTTGACCAACATTGCGTCAATAAGTGTGTTCATTTGATACCTTTGTTATTGTAATTATGAAAAATTTTATCAAATCATTATTGGCCTCTGGCCAAAACAATTTGTAAAATTTTTTGTGGGGAGCATGGGGGCTATGTAAGTAGGCTGTTTAGGTTTTTTTTATTGGTAACGCCACCTCTGCATGAAAATCACTGGCTGTGCTGTGTGCAGTCTGTGGCTAGTTTGCATTGTTGTCTGCCATTGTAGTGTTGGGCAGCTGGATGTGAACAGCGCGTAGCATTGCGCAGTTGGATGTGACCTGCCAGCAGTGGTGGATGTGGGGAGAAAGATGGCGGAGTTTTGAAATTTGTAAGACTGGATGTCATGAACTGCTATATATATTATGACTATTAAGGTAAATACATTGTTTTTGTTCTTTATTAAAAGCTTTCATTTGCTAACTATGCCTATCAGTAGTTAGTGCCTTCCGTAGTTTGAATCTTTTATTTAGCTGGCAGTAGTGGCGCTCACTGTATTGCAGTAGTTCGAGTAACGAAGATTTTTGGTGAGGTAAGTGATTTTTGAAATGTATAGGTTAATGTTAGTGAGGGCCATTCTTTTGTAGGGATTTTTGAAAGTCAGATTGCGTTGCGCTAAAAAATATTGTGTGTCAGTTTAAGGACAGTCATGTATAATTGTTCTAAGGGGACGCTTCAAATACTCTAGGTGTTTCTCTAGAAACTTAGGTAGTGAAAGGCGCATTAGTTTTTAAGGATGATAAGTTTTGGTTTGGTTTCGGTCGAGTTACTGTATGAGAAGGTTTGTATGCTAACTGTGTGTAGTTTAGGAGCAAGCACTGGTTGTAGATGTGCAGATTAATGTGATTGCAGGAATTGTGGGATTGAAGTATATCTGATATGAACACAGAAGAGGTGCTCAAGCATAGGTCAGTACCAGCCTGTCATTTAATTTATCTTTGTCGAACTATTCGTCCGCTAACTGTCGTTCGATCGAGGGGTTGCGTTTGTAATTGTTATTCAAGAGACCTTGACAGCCGTTCTGCTTTGCTTTCATAAATGTGTTCAGATTCTACTTAGTGGAACGGAGTGGTGTGGGATAATACGTTGAAGGGAAGTTCCAACCATAATTTGAACATTTTATTTCTGGAAAGATTTTTAGAGACAGTTCAGTTCCTGAAAGGGAATCAAATACAGTTATCTGTGTCAACAGCATTTATAAAGTTTGACCATCCACAGTCAACAGAGCTCACAAGAATTGAAAGTACTTCAAGCTGTGAACGGCCATAAAAGGAAAGCAGTCGAGATTATTCTGATATACTCAACAGCCTATTCAGTGGGTCACGAGAATGAAAAGTATTTTCATCGGGCAAGTGAAGACAAAGATAAACGATATGCACGCACAGTAGACAATTAAAGAGAGAAAGCAGCTGGTGGAGATGTCTGTTGCTCTGATATGCATCTATCTCAATAAGCAATCTGCGAATACAAAAGCGGAAAGTCTACAGGGCAAGTGAAGCAGCATGCGTGATAACTACTCGAGAAAGAGTATCGTTGTAGGTGCAGTTATAATGGGCTGCCGTGTTAGACGTAATCTTTGATGCGCTGTCCTCGTTATTTTCAACAAGGCAACATATCTTTGTATAAGACGTCATAAAATTAAAGCCGTATCGATCGGAAGCAAGCACCTGCTGTACGAATTTAGGGGAAGTCTTCTGATGTTGCTCACAGACGACAGAGGTGTCCAATGGCAACGTCATCTGGTCGCGGCCGGTATTCTTGTTCAGGCCAAGAACTAAATATCGTAGAACTCTGCGTTGCAGAACCGATGCTATCCACGGCAAGCTCTGCCATATCTTTTGTTCTCCTTATTCCTTAAGGTTAGTGACTGCGAATGATGTCTACAGTACCGCCAGTTGAGTGTCGCCTAACCAGCCTCACTATTCTCGTTCATCGCTCTGCAAGTTCCGTAAGATAAGAACACACACCAAATATGTATGCAAGTCCGAATCAGGAACTTCCTTCGGTTCACATGCTGTTTGTTTTTTGTTTAACAGAATCTTGATATATTCAGATTACGTTGTATAATTTAATGTGACAATTTTTCACGTGCACGGATCTGTACGCTTATTAAAGTGACTTACTTGTGACTAAATACCATCAGATTTAAATAATCAATGACTACGAGACTAATAATGCGTAAATAGGCTGAGCGTGTAACGAATAGATCATGCCTGTGTGTGCTTGCCACGAAGTATTTTTTTTCTGTGACATCGTCTTACCAGTGTAGGTGCATGTAGTTGTTACGAATTAGCTTTGTCTAAAGTTACAAATTGCTCTAGCGTGCAAACGCGTTAGAGGGTCCCCTACCAGTTGAAGTCTTGAAATTTTCAGTGTTTTTCATTGATCTTAATTTACGGCATTTCTCCATTACAATGATGGATAATACACACATTTTATCGCCTTGTTTCTCGTTTCATCATTCATTTAATGGGCGTGACCATTTTCCAAAAATCTGAACGGTTGAAGAAGGTGGAATTCGTCAGATGTTTAGAAGACGGTGATTCAAAATATTTCAAAGCAGCTGAGGAACAGAAGTTATCTGGAGAAAATGGAACTATCACTAAACTGGAGTGCAAAGATCATGTACAAAAGCGAACGGGTAAAAAGCTCTGACTGCTGAAAACTGCATATAAAAATGGTTCAAATGGCTCTAAGCACTATGGGACTTAATTTCTGAGGTCATCAGTCCCCAAGAACTTAGAACTACTTCAGCCTAACTAAGGACATCACACACATCCACGCCCGAGGCAGGATTCGAACCTGCGACCGTAGCGGTCGTGCGGTTCCAGACTGCAGCGCCTAGAACCGCTCGGTCACTCCGGCCGGCTAAACTGCTTACAAGTAAAAGAAATTAGAAGATGGCAGAGGACTAGATGCTAAGAATAGCCTCACAATATCTATCTTAGATAAAATTCAAAAATTATAATGCCATGGCCATCAGGCAAAATATTAGTATAATTCTTCAGGCTCTCCCGACGAGGCGTTGTCATGTTGAATAATCGTGTTTGTGCCGGTTATTCGCGTCTTTCCTGCACAATATTTCAACTGCGTCACAGTCTTCTTCAGGTACTGTCTCATACTTAATCCAGTGTGGAGCGAGTCCGGTATTTATGCCTATGTTGTCCTCGTCTGCGCCGCGCCAGGCGCTCTGTCCGTCGTATGCGTCGACCAATAGTAGCGACCGTAACGTTTCCTTCCAGACGCGGCTGTTCTGAACGCTGTGCGCTTACTTTGTGGTTATTATCCGTTGTCAGTTCGACACTGGAATCAGTATCAGACAGCACTTGAAGAAGACTGCGTGTCAAGCAGTTGAAATATCATGCAGGAAAGACGCGAATAACCGGCAGAAACGCCATTATTCAACATGACAAAACGTTAGTAAAGTAGGAGGTATAAGGAAAATTGTATGGGCGGTTTTGTTCCATCTTTCTTCAACAGATTATTAACACATTCATGGCCTATGCCTTCCAGGAAGTTATTCATAGTGAAAATACGACAGAGCACAGCAGAATGTTGAGAAATTTATTCACACATCAGCTATACTTGTTTGCCATAGTGGAGATCTTGAAAGAAACATTCAGAGATTTGTCGGCTGTAAGACTACTGAAGAAATGTCTTCCTGGCAGCACCCAGAATCCTAACAGGTCCATCAACAGCGTAATCTGGGCCAGAATTCCCAAGACAGTGTTTGTGTCAATTAGTACACTGCATTTTAGTGTCTTTAATGCAGTAGTAACATACTGTGAAGGAAATATTACAAGGTGTGAAGATCTGAAAAGACTGCTACAAACTGTTGGTCGTTTCACAGAGAAACAAATGTTGAATTTAGATAAAGAAAGAGTTAGGGCATCAGAGAGTTATTATTAACTTTGAAAGAATGGAAAGATACCACAGACGAGCAGGAAAATGGACATTCCAAGATGAGATGGAAGAAGATGCAGACAATCCATCATATGGAAGTGGAATGCATTGATAACTTTAATGGCTGTTTCCTGTAAATCGTATTTTTTAAGAATGACGTGTACTTTTTCTCAGCTTATACTTGCAAGAATTTGTTCAAAATTACAAGATACTATAATCTGGTTATTGTGCATATTTCAACATAGGGGATTTCCTATTCTGTAAATATGAAAGAAGTTAGCCACTTACGTATAAAGAAGAAGTAGACAGTTTCTTATTTTCATATACACTGAAAAGCCAAAGAAACTGATACACCTACCTAAGATTCAGTAGGGAGCCCGCAAACACGCAGAAGCGCTGCAACACGACGTGGCATGGACTCGACTAATGTCTGAAATACTTCTGAGGGAACTGACACCATGAATCCTGCAGGAATGTCCATAAATCCGGACGAGTACGAGAGGGTGGAGATCTCTGTTGAACAGCACATTGAAAAGCATCCCAGATACAGGGTGTTTCAAAAATGACCGGTATATTTGAAACGGCAATAAAAACTAAACGAGCAGCGATAGAAATACACCGTTTGTTGCAATATGCTTGGGACAACAGTACATTTTCAGGCGGACAAACTTTCGAAATTACAGTAGTTACAATTTTCAACAACAGATGGCGCTGCAAGTGATGTGAAAGATATAGAAGACAACGCAGTCTGTGGGTGCGCCATTCTGTACGTCGTCTTTCTGCTGTAAGCGTGTGCTGTTCACAACGTGCAAGTGTGCTGTAGACAACATGGTTTATTCCTTAGAACAGAGGATTTTTCTGGTGTTTGAATTCCACCGCCTAGAACACAGTGTTGTTGCAACAAGACGAAGTTTTCAACGGAGGTTTAATGTAACCAAAGGACCGAAAAGCGATACAACAAAAGGATCTGTTTGAAAAATTTCAACGGACTGGGAACGTGACGGATGAACATGCTGGAAAGGTAGGGCGACCGCATACGGCAACCACAGAGGGCAACGCGCAGCTAGTGCAGCAGGTGATCCAACAGCGGCCTCGGGTTTCCGTTCGCCGTGTTGCAGCTGCGGTCCAAATGACGCCAACGCCCACGTATTGTCTCATGCGCCAGAGTTTACACCTCTATCCATACAAAATTCAAACGCGGCAACCCCTCAGCGCCGCTACCATTGCTGCACGAGAGACATTCGCTAACGATATAGTGCACAGGATTGATGACGGCGATATGCATGTGGGCAGCATTTGGTTTACTGACGAAGCTTATTTTTACCTGGACGGCTTCGTCAATAAACAGAACTGGCGCATATGGGGAACCGAAAAGCCCCATGTTGCAGTCCCATCGTCCCTGCTTCCTCAAAAAGTACTGGTCTAGGCCGCCATTTCTTCCAAAGGAATCATTGGCCCATTTTTCAGATTCGAAACGATTACTGCATCACGCTATCTGGACATTCTTCGTGAATTTGTGGTGGTACAAACTGCCTTAGACGACACTGCGAACACCTCGTGGTTTATGCAGGATGGTGCCCGGCCACATCGCACGGCCGACGTCTTTAATTTCCTGAATGAATATTTCGATGATCGTGTGATTGCTTTGGGCTATCCGAAACATACAGGAGGCGGCGTGGATTGGCCTCCCTATTCGCCAGACATGAACCCCTGTGACTTCTTTCTGTGGGGACACTTGAAAGACCAGGTGTACCGCCAGAATCCAGAAACAATTGAACAGCTGAAGCAGTACATCTCATCTGCATGTGAAGCCATTCCGCCAGACACGTTGTCAAAGGTTTCGGGTAATTTCATTCAGAGACTACGCCATATTATTGCTACGCATCGTGGATATGTGGAAAATATCGTACTATAGAGTTTCTCAGACCGCAGCGCCATCTGTTGTTGAAAATTGTAACTACTGTAATTTCGAAAGTTTGTCCGCCTGAAAATGTACTGTTGTCCCAAGCATATTGCAACAAACGGTGTATTTCTATCGCAGTTCGTTTAGTTTTTATTGCCGTATCAAATATACCGGTCATTTTTGAAACACCCTGTATGTTCAATAATGTTCGTATCTGGGGAGTTTGGTAGCCAGCGAAAGTGTTTAAACTCGGAAGAGCGTCCCTGAAGCCAGTCTGTAGCATTTCTGGACGTGTGGGGTGACGTATTGTCCTGATGTTGTATCAAGTCCGTCGGAATGCACATTGGGCATGAATGGGTCCAGATGATCAGACAGGATGCTTACGTACGTTTCAGCTGTCAGAGTCGTATCTAGACGTATCAAGGGCCCATATCACGCCAATTGCTCACGCTCCATATCATTACAGAGCCCCACCAGCTTGAACAGTCCCCTGCTGACATGCAGGGTCCATGGACTCATGAGGTTGTCTCAAAACCCGTACACATCGCTCCGCTCGATATAATTTGAAACGAGACTCGTGCAACCAGGCAACGTTTCCAGCCTTCGGTGTTGACGGGCCCAGGCGAGGCATAAAGCTTTGTGTCGCGCAGTCATCAAGGATACACGAGTGGGCCTTCGGCTCCGAAAACCAGTATCGATGATGTTGCCTTACATGGTTCGCACGCTGACATTTGTTGATGGCCCAGGACTGAAATCTGTAGAAATTTGCGGAAGGGTTGCACTTCTGTCACGTTGAATGATACTCTTCAGTCGTCGTTGGTCCCGTTCTTGCAGGATCTTTTTCCGGCAGCAGCGATGCCGGAGATGATGTTTTATCGGATTTCTGATACTCACGGTAAGCTCGTGAAATAATGGTCGTACAGGAAAATCCCCACTTCATCGCTGCCTCGGAGATGCTGTGTCCCATTGCTCGTGCGCCGACTATAACACCACGTTCAAACTGACTTAAATCTTGATAACCTGCCACTGTAGCAGCAGTAACCGTCTACCATCAGCGCCAGACACTTGTTGTGTTACGGAGGCGTTGCCGACCACAGCGCCGTACTCTGCCTGTTCACATATCTCTGTATTTGAATACGCATGCCTATACCAGTTTGTTTGGCGCTTCAATGTATATTTTGTAAATCTGAAAGAAGTTAGCCAATTACGTACAAAGAAAAAGGTAGACGGTTTCTCATTTTGATAAGAAAAGCCAAAGAAAGTGGTACACTTGCCTCATATCATGTAGGGCCCCCGCAAACACGCAGAATGACGTGGCACCTGTTACTGTCCTTCAAAGCAGTCTCCAGCGTTGTGTAGAACCTGTTGCCAGCGACGTGGAAGGGGTAGAATACCGATAGCAGAGCCTGTTCTGTTGATGGTGCGAATGGAGCGGTCTACTGACTGTCGAATCTCTGGAACAGTTCTGAAGCGAATGCCATGGAGTGGTTCCTTCATCTTCGGAATCAAATCAAAGTCACATAGACTTAAGTCCGGGGAGTATGGTGGGTGGTACAGTACTTCTCAGTCCCATCGCCTAAAAGACGAGGACAGCCAGTGATTCCTTCAGTGAAGATTTCAACCTCCCCCAGTTTCGCACCGATCTATATTATTCGCATACGCTGTAAGTGAAGTTATATTTTAATTTTTTTAGCATAATATATATCTTTCCTCCTTGTCATGAGACTCATTGTTGTCCACTTCCGTTATTGTGAAAACTACAAAATGATAATATCTCCTTTCTTAAATGCTAGAATTTATTAATTAAATCACTCAATTTATAAACATTTATGAGCATCAAACACTGTGTGCCATTCTGCCACTCATCTCCGGCTTCGCTACTGAGCAGCCTCTCTCTCTAGCCTCTCACACCCGACTTCCACCCACGGACTCCAGCACTCGACTACTGTTTACCCACTCGCACATCGTTGACTGCACTGCAGTCTTTGCTTAAACCATGTATGATCTCTGCATAGTGCATAATCGATACTACGTAAGGGTACTGTACCCTTACAAGATGCACACTAAGCTTGAACTTTTACGGGAATCCGTGAGATGCCGGAATATTGGGCAAGGGCATTACATCAGTGGTGTTTGGATAAGTTGAGAATTTGGGTCTGGCGGGAGGCCTGCTAGGGTAGTCCGTGCAGTTAGGTTGACCATTATGTCCGAATGGCGTATTGATCCGCGTCTGCCTAGTAAGCAGGAGATACGGGTTCGAATCCTCGTCCGGCACAATTATTCAACTTTCCAAATCAATGCCCACTGGCAGCTAATGTCTTTAGTTCCTTTGCGTCTTATTCTGAAGTCCACTTTTTACAAAAATAATTATTACCTTAAAAGTAGTCAATATTTTTAGAAATCCTTCTATTAAAGTGGAGAGAAATGTGTAACCTTTAAGCCATATCCATTTTTTTTTTTACAAATTTTTAGTCCCATTTCATTCTAATAAAAGGCACCTTTCACAAGAATAAATTTTACATTATTTAAGTTATGGATTACCATCTTGCCCGGACCCATCTAATTACGACACTGATTGGAGTGTGATGATCTACCAATGCACAATTAGAACCCAAAGTGAGGCAATTACAAAACTGGCCAGAATACTCGTACAAGCGAAAATGGTTGTTTCTTGAAAATTACAAAATAATGAAGTTGCCGTCTCATATGACTCGTAAATATTCGGGGAATTACAGAAAAGTGTGTTAAAGAAAAGCTTCAAAAAGCCTTAAACAAGCAGTGTCGACCGAAAGCAGGAGCTACGGCAGCGTCGGAAAGGAAATGAGGGAAAGGTGGAAAGCCACAACGTAGCTGGTCCATCGGGAATACGAGCACAGCGCCCACCGACAGCCCAAACGGTTGCAGTCGTCGTTCTAATGCAGTACAGAAAACAGTTATACAGAGATAGATGACAAAGTGAGAGTACCAGACGAGTATGTATCGCGACCACCAAGTATTGTCGTGTTGTCAATCGGCGTTACATACGGTAGACTTATGATTTATCCACTGTGTACCCTTTATACTACTTTTAAAGCGATTGATAATTAATTTACATATTAATGCGAAATACTTATTTTGATTTTATTCCGACGCTTTCAGAAAAAAATCTACGGTGCGGACTCGAACTGCGCGCACAGGAATTTTTTTGAGTTCGACTTCTACCTCACGGGAGAAGCGAGGCATCATTTCAACAACGTAATCAGTCATCATAAATTCAATAATACGGACCTAAAGAAGTTCAGATAACTACTTAAGCATCAAGGGAAAATTGAAAGTGCACTCAGAATTGTAGATCTGTTTTTCTGAACATTATATTAAAGTGTAAATTTCATTGTTACGTCATTCAGGAAGTCTTCTCCTTGATAAAATTCTAAACCATCCACATGATTTTTGATAAGTTGTACCCTAGTCTCTGCATCTACCGATATCTAATTCGGTTCAGTTCCAGTAGTTCATCAGCTAGCTACTTGCCACTGGGATACATGTCGTAAACGCACACCTTTGCTGTAGTGGTCGACGTAGAGGAAGCCGGTTCGAGTACTGGTGCGGGGAGAAATTAACTCCTCTAGTATTTGACCGGAAAAGGGTGGTCGCATGCAAGTTTGTGATCAGCCGTCTTTGAGCCAGTGACCTCCATCAAAAACCAAACATCTCCGAAGTGTCGCATACACTGAGAGCATGTGACGCTGTTGGCGGTGAGCCGTTCATAGGATGGAAACCTGGACTACGGCTGTCAGATTGGTAATATTCGACAGGTTTTTCCTCTCTCTTCTCTCTGATTGTCATATCAGCAACTCAGATATCACACTAAAACAACAGACGCAGTCACCACGGTCACCCAAATTGAAAACATGTGCCTGTTACTTCTCTCACACTGGGAAAGAAAGGCGAAACTGAATGCAATCAGACGTCTGAACCCAAGCCCCGGTCTCCTAGCCCATAACGTCATACGACAAAAATGTAACAGGTCTTTTTCGACGAACTTATCCCACTGTCATTTCGGCCACCACGAGAACATCCCTGTCCGCCCACAGTCCCCTGCCAAAAGACACAAGTGTAGGGTCTTTCTGAAAATATGGAACTACTGATTTTTTCCGTTAAGTAATGTGCTTGTATTGTGTTATCTAGTCGTATGTGGAAAACCTAAAAGTCACACCAAAGTCTTGTGTGTTGTGTGTGTATTAAATCGGGGACCTAGAAGCAACGGAGAGGCGACGTCCACCAGCCGTAGCCCTCAGTGGTTCACCACCCCTCAACAGTCCAGCCACCTCACAGCCGCCCTACACCGAACGGTTCGACTCCAAGTCCCAAGTGCCTCCCCCCCCCCCCCCCCCCCCCTCCGGGAACGTCTCATACCAGACGAGTGTAACCCCAAATGCCAAATGTTTGCGTGGTAGAGTAATTATGGTGTGCGTGTACGTGGAGACAGTGCTTGCGCGGCAATCGCTGACACAGTGAAGCTATGGCGGAATAAGGGGAACCAGCCCGCATTTTCGAGGTAGATGGAAAACCGCCTTAAAAACCGTCCACAGACTGGCCGGCACACCAGACCTCGACACTAATCCGCCGGGCGGATTCGTGCCGGGGACCAGCACGCCTTCCCGCTAGGGAGGCAGCGTGTCAGAGCGCGCGGATAGCCGGGCGGGCAAAGTCTTCCAATGCATCAGATGAACGGTCGTTAATCTGACTCGTGGTGCTGATTCGGGTCTGTGTCACCTCGCTACTGCATCGGAAACTGCAGTTTACGATCTTACGAATACATGTGCGAAACAAAAGTGATACGTGACGTAAAATAAACATAAAACTTAATAAATATAATCCCTAAGAGAGGAGAAAGACAATGTACACACCTGTTTTACGGGGAAGTGTCTAGATTATTACACTTCGCAAGCAAAGTCGTTACTGGCTGGACTGTCCAGTTACAATTATTGCCCCATTGTCACGCCTAGAATTACGGACGGAATGGACGTTTGTAAGATGGATCCTTAATCGGGCCCAGATACAGATTGTGATATTGAGTGCCATTACAGTAAAGGAATAGCTTCTACAACTTTGACGGAGCATAATAGGCAACATGCCGCAATATATAAGTGGTACTGAGAGATGGAGTCGAGCGGCCAAAACTAAAATCATTACTGTACGAACCCATTAGCTTATACAGCCGGCTCACAGCCGGTCGCAGGTTTCAAGACCGTTATTACACTGGCAGCTGTGAGATGGGCCGAGCAGCTACAGTTTTTTCTTAGTGTTTCTTCTTCTCTCTTAATAGATGGCATGACATGCTTTATACCATAGGAAAGCTGCGAAATCCATCTGTTTAGTGATGTATAACACAGTTGATTTCTTTAGCTATTTTGCGAGTTATAAACAGTCATTTTCAGGTTTCGGTTTATCCTCCTCCCCCCCCCCCCCTCCCAAAAGCCTCATCAACAAAAGAGCTTCCAGATATTGTATAGTGCGCACAGCAAGGAAGAAGAAAAGTGATACACGGTATGAGTGTGAGAAATGTCTAATGGCGCTGCACATGCCTGTATTTGTTCGGTTATACCATACCAAAACAGTATTGTAAAACAGTATTACGTGACTCCTCATCAATTCAAGAAATAGTAAGGATAGATTTACAGAAAGCTCCTATAGAAAAAAATATATATGTAATTTTGAGAAAAGTGTGTAACACAAAATTTGGAGGTTTTCGTAAATTTAAGTAGTAAATATAAGATCGATTGTGGGGAAAAGTATTAGTAAGTCGATGGGTTGAAGACACTTGCAACGGAATCGGCACACTGGACGAAGCAAAAGAAATAATTTTTTTCTTATCTTTGGGACAATTTTGTAATGTGAAATGATGAATACCGATCCAATCGCTAGAAAGTATTTTTTGTTTTACTACATGATAGGTTTAGCTTTTATGTTCCAGACATTTTCTAGTGGAATCTGAAATTGACATTTTAAATGCAGTCAAACATTGTACTTAATATAATACATGCCACACTTTACATAACAGTAATATTGAAGTTTCGACATGAAAAACCGTTAACTTTACACGTGCACAGTATAAGTACAGAAAATATGAAAGTGGAACGTGGTTCAGAAACGGTCATGTAACTGTAATTAGGTTCTCTGGACTAACGATTACCTTGAAAGAACGAAATGATTACTTTTTTGGCAAGGGCCTGTTTTATTTAAAGCTTATTACTCGAAGAAAATACTACTTCGAGATAAAAGTCTGGGAGTAACTGCACTGAAATTTAATGTACTGTGTGACATGATGACATAGTAACTGTCCAATGATACTTTAACATCAACTTCATATTATAAGTGCTGGTTGTATTAACAATATTTTAGTATGAGCTACTACTAAATAACTGGCTTCAGGTAGCAAATCTTTCGTTGTCATTGTTATAACATTAAGTCAGGTTGTATATTCTGGATTAAATCCATTTGCAAGACACGACGAAACGTTAGTAAGAGATACCGAAAATAGCAAAAGGAATTAACCTCAGGGTCGTTATAAACCAATGTTCAGACGAATTGTTTACAGTTGTTTACTGCGAAATATAGATCTCCTGGCACGGACTATATTTCCGTAACATTTAGCAAAAGAGTTTGCCACATTCCAAGTAATTCTTTTAACTGATTTTCAATGGGTTAATGACAGTAGTGAACTTACCAGACCCCGTTCCCGGAGGACGTAGCATTGCTCAAACCCAAAACATCGAAACCCCAATCCATAATGAATTATCGACCTGTAACAATGCTAAATTCTGACTTCAGCCTTTTCACCAAGGCAATTCACAGCCGATCTTTAGGATTCTCCCTAAAGGGCATAAATCAATATTTTTCGAAGTGCTACGTTGATATTTGTACGTACCACAATAACTGAATATCTAACATCCTTCAAAGTGACGACACAGTCCAGTACTACAAACATAAAAGCCTACTAATCCTGCAGATGATAGACAGGTTGAAACAAATTTGATTAGGTAAAAGAAATCATTCTGTTCGTTTTGGGACACAACAGTTTAATTGTGAACGGGACTGCAATTCGATAGTATAACAAATAAGGGAAGACGAAAGTAGTAGATGAACATGGGCTGAAGGAATAGGGTTATAACGGATTACGGCTAGAAGAATTTTGCACAGAACACGGTTTACCCATTCCCAACTTTGTTTCAAGAATCAGAAAAGAAGGTTATAGTAAGATACCAGTCTTTGGACTGTTCCAGAGGTGTAATGTTTCCATAAGGTGAGGGTCAACAGCCGTAAAGTATTTTATAAAATGCATTTTAACCATCAGTTGTTTATTTGTCCCATTCGTCATCTATGGGTTTCGGTTATTAACCATCATTCAGGGTGTAGGGTACGACATATTATTGGGATGCATCCTGGACGATGGTTAATAACCGAAACCGGTAAATGACTAATGGGAAAAATAAACAAAATGATTAATATGCATTTTATATTTAAAAAAATGTACCACAGATCGCTAGAAGGAGCTGGAATTGGGCTAGTAAAGTCCAGAATAACTGCTTAACATATATTAATGAAAAAAGTAGCAATGAGAAAATCAAAATTTAAATAATTGTCTGCCACAGCCATTAAAAATTAGACATTTTACAACTAATGGCTTGTTTCATTCTTTTGAATGAACAATCCTTCAACAGTTACAGTCAGCCGATACTTAGGGTCGCTCCCAACTATTCACAAAATGTTATAGTCAACAGATACTTTGATGATCGCCGAAATAAATCTCGTTAGGATTTGACCATGACAAAAATGAAAATCTGTAGATCCACTAGGCCTTCATCCGTGCGACAATAAAATTCCTTCTCCCCTCATGACCGAGATAGTTCGTAACTTAATAACAAACTGAAGACTCGGAGTTTTAAGGAAAGAAAGCAAGCTAGTGAATATGACCTCCTAAAATTTTTAACATGTGCAGGAGAAAATGGCTTTAAGCAGCAGCTTCCTAACTCAGAGTTTGGAAAATTTGAAATTTGTGGTAAGGTCTTATGGGGCCAAACTACTTATGTCATCGGTCCGTAAGCCTACACACTACTTAATCTAACTTAAACTAACTTACGCTATGGACAACACACAAACCCATGCCCGAGGGAGGACTCGAACCTCCGACGGGGGGAGCTGCACAGACCGTGATAAGGCGCCCTAGACCGAGCGGCTACCCCGCGGTCAGAGTTTAAAGTTTAGTCTGCAGAGGGAAGGAAAACGACCTAAAACAACACTACATAAAATTACTAGCACGTGGAGCTCCACTTAACTTTCAAACGCTCCCAACATCACATGCATGTAAACTATCATATAAATAATAACAACAACAAGTACTTATTTAAATTAAGAACTAATGACCAATATAACACTTCCTGCTCACCCCCTATGGTTCACAATTTTGGGTAAGTTTCATACAGGAAGCACCACTTCCTGACGATTTTCTTAAAGAATCTGTCTGGCATCTGCCTTTCCTACAAATAGTTTTACATGATCGTCCCGCTTTAAATCTTCATATATGTGTCCGCATAAATATTTATGGAATGTGGTTCGTTCCAGTGGGTGTGGAAGCAGATAATAGCGGGTCTTTTGGTCTATTTATGCGTAGTTCTTACTTTTGTATATGTTGAGGGTTAACTACAGATCCCCACACCAAGAGTCTACCCTCTGCAGGTCATTCTGCATTTTGCTGCTATTTTCTATCCTCGCAGCTTCTCTGTGCACAACATCGTCATTTGCGAACAGCCTCATCCAAAACTGGTTCAAATGGCTCTGATCACTATGGGACTTAACTTCTTAGGTCATCAGTCCCCTAGAACTTAGAACTACTTAAACCTAACTAACCTAAGGACATCACACACATCCATGCCCGAGGCAGGATTCGAACCTGCGACCTTAGAAGCAGCGCGGTTCCGGGCTGGAGCGCCTAGAACCGATCGGCCACAGCGGACGGCAGCCTCATCCAAATTCCGACGTTATGTACTAGACATTGATGTATTAATGGTCATATAACACTACCCTGGGGAACGTCCGAAGTTACGACTCAAGATTTCAAACATGCAATACCTTTGTTACATCGTAGTTACCTGAGAATTAACAGTTTTAAAGACAAATAGTATTAAAATCGTTTGAATGTCTGACGATGAACTTATAAAGTTAATACTGGCAGTAACTGTACTACTGCTGCCACTAATAGTAATAATACACTGAAAACCCAAAAGTCATGGGGCAGCGATACGCACATATACAGGGCTATTACAAATGATTGAAGCGATTTCATAAATTCACTGTAGCTTCATTCATTGACATATGGTCACGACACACTACAGATACGTAGGAAAACTCATAAAGTTTTGTTCGGCTGAAGCCGCACTTCAGGTTTCTGCCGCCAGAGCGCTCGAGAGCGCAGTGAAGCAAAATGGCGACAGGAGCCGAGAAAGCGTATGTCGTGCTTGAAATGCACTCACATAAGTCAGTCATAACAGTGCAACGACACTTCAGGACGAAGTTCAACTAAGATCCACCAACTGCTAACACCATTCGGCGATGGTATGCGCAGTTTAAAGCTTCTGGATGCCTCTGTAAGGGGAAATCAACGGGTCGGCCTGCAGTGAGCGAAGAAACGGTTGAACGCGTGCGGGCAAGTTTCACGCGTAGCACGCGGAAGTCGACGAATAAAGCAAGCAGGGAGCTAAATGTACCACAGCCGACGGTTTGGAAAATCTTACGGAAAAGGCTAAAGCAGAAGCCTTACCGTTTACAATTGCTACAAGCCCTGACACCCGATGACAAAGTCAAACGCTTTGAATTTTCGGCGGGGTTGCAACAGCTCACGGAAGAGGATGCGTTCAGTGCGAAACTTGTTTTCAGTGATGAAGCAACATTTTTTCTTAATGGTGAAGTGAACAGACACAATGTGCGAATCTGGGCGGTAGAGAATCCTCACGCATTCGTGCAGCAAATTCGCAATTCACCAAAAGTTAACGTGTTTTGTGCAATCTCACGGTTTAAAGTTTACGGCCCCTTTTTCTTCTGCGAAGAAAACGTTACAGGACACGTGTATCTGGACATGCTCGAAAATTGGCTCATGCCACAACTGGAGACCGACACCGCCGACTTCATCTTTCAACAGGATGGTGCTCCACCACACTTCCCTCACGATGTTCAGCATTTCTTAAACAGGAGATTGGAAAACCGATGGATCGGTCGTGGTGGAGATCACGATCAGCAATTCATGTCATGGCCTCCACGCTCTCCCGACTTAGCCCCATGCAATTTCTTTCTGTGGGGTTATGTGAAAGATTCAGTGTTTAAACCTCCTCTACCAAGAAACGTGCCAGAACTGCGAGCTCGCATCAACAATGCTTTTGAACTCATTGACGGGGACATGGTGCGCCGAGTGTGGGAGGAACTTGATTATCGGCTTGATGTCTGCCGAATCACTAAAGGGGCACATATCGAACATTTGTGAATGCCTAAAAAAACTTTTTGAGTTTTTGTATATGTGTGCAAAGCATTGTCAAAATATCTCAAATAATAAAGTTATTGTAGAGCTGTGAAATCGCTTCAATCATTTGTAATAACCCTGTACATACGGCAGTAATATTGGCGGAGCTGTCATCCGTACTCAGGTGATACACATGAAACAGTTTCCGACGTGATTATGCCGAACGATGGGAATTAACAGACTTTGAACTCGAAGGATTGTAGTTGGAGCTAGACGCTTGGGACATTCCATTTCGGAAATCGATAAGGAACTCAATATTCCGAGATCGACAATGTCAAGAATGTGTTGAGAATACTAACTTTCAGACAGTACGTATCACCTCGGACAACGAGTGGCCGATGGCCTTCGCTTAACGACCGAGAGTAGAGGCGTTTGTTTAGTGTGATCGTGCTATCGGACAAGCAACACTGCGAGAAAGAACGGCAGAAATCAATGTGGGACGTATGACGAGCGTATCCGTTAGCACAGTGCTGCGAAACACATCAACTGAAGAGACTGCCTACACTACGCTGCTCCGTCCTCTCTTTGAGTACTGCTGCGCAGATAGGATTAACGGAGTACATCGAGAAAGTACAGAGAAGAGCAGCATATGTTGTTTTATAGAGAAATAGGGAAGGGAATGTCACGGCCATGATATAGCATTTGGGTTGGACGTCATTAACCAGAGACGTTTCTCGTTGCGACAGAATCTTCTCACGAAATTTCAATCACCAACTTTCTCCTCCGAATGCGAAAATATTTTGCTGACGCCGACCTACATAGGTCGGGAAAATAAAGGAAATCAGAGCTCGGTGTTCGAGAGTGGAATAATAGATAATTATTGTGAAAGTGGTTCGATGAAACCTCTGACAGGCAGAGAATGTATGTAGATGTATCCATGTAGATGTAGACAATAATGATGACAATAATGATATTGGCAGATATAAAAAGGATTTATAGATGTACAAAAATAGATCTTCTAACACAGCGAGCTCTGGGGAAAGTAAATGTAAGGAGGCTGAAAGATCTAAGAATGCTGCGAAATGAGGAAGATCGTTTTGGACACAAGAAAGTTCAAGCCGGGTGGTGTGGACGTGCGGTTCTAGGAGCTTCAATCTGGAGCCGCGTGACCGCTACGGTCGCAGATTCGAATCCTGCCTCGGGCATGGATGTGTGTGATGTCCTTAGGTTAGTTAGGTTTAATTAGTTCTAAGTCTAGGCGACTGATGTCCTCAGAAGTTAAGTCGCTTAGTGCTCAGAGCCAGCCAGAAAGTTCAAGGGTGTCGAGTGCATGGTAACCATTAGTCTTGCTTTAATATACATGTGTCATTAACTGTCTTCAGTAGATGCGGGAGCTTATTTCAGAGTCGGGTTCCTGCTACAGGGAAGGACTTCCAGAAAGTGGCTGAAAAATGGAGTGGGACAGATAGGATTTTACTGTGGTGGCAACGGGTGTTTCTGGCATGTTGTTTAGCGAATACCGTTAAGACCGAAGAGAGATATGAGGGACTGTGTACGTTAATAAGACGGTAGAGAAGATAGACGGTATGACCAAATTAAATCAGCGATGGTGCTACAAATAGCTCAGGAAATGGGACGTTAAAAGAAGTAGATGAGTTTTGTTATTTGGGTAGCAAAGTAAGTGACAATGACAGAAATTCAGATGATATTAAATGCAGACTGACAACAGCGAGAAAGACTTTTACGAAAGAAAGAAACAGGAACTTCTGAATTGTGATGCTACAGAAGAACGTTGAAAATTAGATGAGTAGAGCGTATAACTAGTGAAAATGTAATGAATATGATTGAAGAAAAAAGAAATTTATGAAATTTATTTATTTCAGGGAATCGTCAATTTGATATTGGAAGGAAGTCTGGAGCGACATAAATTGTAGAGGAACAATAAGGCCTAAGTATAATAAGGAGATTAACATTAAACTTCCGCTACTTGAGGCAACAGACAGAAAACTATTTACCATATGGATAGCCAACATTATAGGAATGATGTCCAGATCGGGAACAGCAGGATTTGCGTTGGTAGTAGCTTTAGTGTAATGAGTTTCCATTAGGCGCCAGTACTGGTACGGCGACGGACGGTTAAAGCTCAAGCATCAGTTTGCATTACAGTTGCAGTCATATCTGGTCAACGAAAGTAGGGCTTTACTAGTAAAGCTCTTTTATTAAAGCAACGGCAGTAGTGCTATTGATCTTTGCGAGTATCGACTCATTAAAGTAGTACAGTGAGATCCTCTATCCGGACCAGGGTTAAATAACATGATTAGAAAGTTCGAATTAACTGCCAATTTGGGAATTGGTCTTGCGAGAGGGCAATCGAAAATTTCCCCACAAATTGTTGAAGAGTTACCGTTGCCATGGCTGAGTATGCTGGATTCAGTGCGCTATATTCAAAAAGCGCACGAGATGTGTCACGGTAGCTGAATATTCCATGGTCCTCCATTGTTTCGGTAGCCGTAAAATAACCTCTAGTGTGGTTCCAGGCGTCGTGTATGCAGATGGTCGTCAGATTGAGCAACATTTTTAACCTGAAACATAAGAATGGTTCTCAGTTCACAAATGTTACTTTGTCACGTGGAAATTAAAACACGTTACTTTCAATGGTTTATTCATTATTTCTCTTCTACTTACCCTTACAGATGTTTCCACAAATTTTCATTGTCCTACTATCTCTTGCTTTTCATGGGGACCCTCTGAAGTAGCGAAAGTTTAATTACAACCACCCTGTAGTTATGCGATATTTACGTAGAGAAGAAGACGCTTGCACAGGGCAGAGTATCGTGGGAAGCTGCATCAATCCAGTCTTCTTGCTGAAGATGACAACAACAGAAACGAGACTTTATACATAATTGATTAGACTTGAGATACAAAATGTATCTTTTTCTTGTCTTACTATTAAAATACATAAAACATATAAAATTAAAACAATCAAAGTTGCACCAAACAATGCTTTTTCTTTGTTGCGTTCTCATATATAGCAAAATGGTCTATATTTTCAGTATACTTTTTCCATAACTTTACATGATATTCCGGCTACCCTTCCAACAGAGCTGACTGTACTAGCGACTTGAATGCGTCCTCTTCATCATTGTTCTCCGTTCTTGACGTGTCTTCAGAATCACACTCACCTAACCGTGCAGTACGGACCCGTATTTGGCTGCTAGGTGAGGTATAAAGCTCCAGTGTTGCCATTAACAATAGTCGATAAATTCCTGTTTACCAGTGCACTTGAGTTTAGGGAAAAAAGTTACTAATAACAACTTGACATTTCAGACTGGCTCTTACAGTTCGGTGACAAATGAATAAGGCTAGTATTCGTTACACGAAGAGTAAACTCAATTTTGCTTCATGCCATCTTTTAAGAATATTAGTTAATGCTGATTACCGCTGCTTATGGCGACACTCATTGCTGTTTACAATACGATGGTCCCGCTTCTTAAGTAAGATAGTACTTCATTTTTTTGGTGACATATTTTTTCACTCAACAACTTAGTAACCTACAGCATTAGTTTTTTAGCCTTAATCACGGTTCAGTTGTGTCGTTACTTTGTTTGAATACAGTTGCTACTCAAATGTTTCCTATATGTCTCTGTTTCTTATTTCCATCTGTTGGTTGACCTTTTTACTAACGTTCGCCCGTTTCCGAATGAATATGGATATCTTGGTGATGCTGTTTCAGGTTGCCTCCATCACTTTCAGGCTAATGTGTCACATTGAATACTCCTTATTTGTGGATTCACCTGCAGGTTACAAGATGTCTACACTCATAATATCTGACATGCTTCTCTTGTTCTTTTAGTTGATTCACAGTTTTACGCTTTCTTGCTTTGATTCTATTCTGATTGTTTACGACATTAATGCCTATTCGATTGAATTATTCATATTATGTAATACTGACAGCTTTGCTATACTACTTTTGTCGGCTATTAGCTATCATTGTTATTTTTCCAGTACACACACACACACACACACACACACACACACACACACACACACACACACACACACACACACACATATATATATATATATATATATATATATATATATATATATATATATATTGACTAAAGTTCAGTCTTGATCACATCATGTATGTTTTAATGATATAGGTAACCGGTTTCGGTTCTTTCTACAAAACCATCATCAGACCTGTGGATAAATTTTAAGAAATACTAGATACCAATCTTTAAATAAAATGAGAGTGTCTAATGATGTCAAAATTTAACAAGATAAAATAAAATTAATTATACCCATGGCTCCCTTAGGATGGTAGGCGGAGCTCTCCTCGCTGCTACGCAGTCAACTGATGGTTATGAGTGCTGAGCACGAGCTTAAATATGCAGAGGCTCCGCCTACTTCCTGTCACACTACTTCACAACTGCCAATCAGCGTTCATAATATAACACCATCGTCAAAGTATAAAAGTAGGAAATACACTAATAACATAAAACTGATTCATTTAAATGTCTGATTAACAGATAGTTAGTACGTCTACAGCTTATTTATATTTTGGATAAAAACAGTGAACTACGATGTGTAATAGTTGTGCCCTCTATGGGCAACCTTAATACTATTACAGTGCCCGTTACATCAAAGATGTGAAAGTCCTTGGCGTTGTGGTATATATCGATTACACCGAGTCGCCTATTTCACAATTGCATCTTTGTTGGATGCTTCAGAATCGTCTTATTTTAACTGTAGTTTTTATAGCAATATTCTTTATAGCAGTAGGGTAGCAGCCAAGAGTACGTTCCACAATATGTATATCTGCGTAACTGATGAGACTACTGATTAAATTTTTTAAAATCATCGATCTAATAGTTTTTATAATAATCAATGTCAATTTAATATTTTTTTATGTTGTGCAGCATATTTTACATACATTGCTTTTGCCATGGGTATAACTAGTCTTATATTTTTAAAAAACAAAAGAGTAGATGCTTTTATTATAAAATTTCGTCAGAAAGGTCGTAATAATATTTTTCGCGAAAATCTAATTGTTCATTGAGCAGCATTGATGATTTGGTTTTCAAATGATCATATATCTCGATTTCTTCTAGGATATTCATAAGTAAGCCTTTATTTGCATAATGAAGAACTTGTAAATTCTGTTGTACTGTCCCCTCAGCATGATTATTGAATGCTATATGATAGCCAAATACAGACTTTGTTCGTGAGGTACCCGACGTATGTTCTTTGTACCTTACTGCAAAATTTCGACCTGTTTGACCGAGATATATTTTCTCACAGTCTCTACATTGGATCTTGTACACTCCTGATCTGGTAGATTTTCCATTATCTTTACTTACAGTATGTCTTAATTTTTGTTGTAAAGTATTGTCAGTTGTAAATGCTATTGTTATTCCAGAATTTTTCAATAAATTAGTAATTCTATCTGATATGTTTCCCATATATGTCATCTTCATATATTTTGGATTACCTATTAGTGGAGTACTTTGTGATTGTTGTACTTTATTAAAAATGATATCTACCTGTCGTGTGTCGAAAGAGTTGGTTTTTGCAATTTGTTTTAAGATGGTCATTTCATTTTTGATCTCATTAGCTTCTAGCGGTAATTTTAGTATTCGGTGTATCATAGACTTAAAAAATGCTTTTTTATACTTGTCAGGATGACATGATGTGGCATTAATAATATCAGTGGTTGTAGGTTTCCTGTATATGGTGAATAAATGTTTCCCATTGTTATTAGCTATAGTGAGATCTAGGTAGTTAATAGATTTTCGATTTTCATGCTCAACTGTAAATTGTAACTTCGGATGCATAGAGTTTAATTTTATAGCAAGTTTCTCAATCTCATCTTTTGAACCATATATATATATATATATATATATATATATATATATATATATATATATATATAAGGTCTTTGTTTATTTATTTATTAATCCATCTGCAGACATTGCATAGATATAGATGTGGTCACGTTATACACAATTTCAATAGGCACACACACACATCACATGTTAAGAAGAATAAGTTGTCTTTAACATAATCTGAAAGAGACGGAAACATGGATATTAACACTTTCATGACAACACGATAGTCATATGCTCATCTACACATTTTTACAGTATTATGATTTCACCATCACACTTCTGTAGTGTACACCATGCACTGAGCAACCTCTGTGATCTTATGCTCTGGCAGCCTCCCTTTATAACAGTATGTCTTTCAAGGCACCTGAAGGAAATAAAAATGGGCAAGCACCAACGGATCATTTTTATATAATAAGGCAGCACATCTATTTTATATTTGTGCTTGCTGGTTTATGGATACACATTCTATGATGGCCTCAGTGCTTGAACAAGATCCTTTCTAGTGTTTAGCTTCAAGGTATTCACTTAAACTACATAACGCTAAGGAGACTAAATAAGCTTTTCATTTGTTTCTAAAAACAGGTGCTTCCTATTCTGAGTGGCAACTTATTGTATACTATGCGCCCAGCAATTATCGGATCTTTTTCGGATAACTTAGGCCCCTTCCTGTGTAAATGATAATCATCCCTATTTCTCGCACTGTAATTGTGTACATCTCTATTCAGTTTGATAGTACTATTTGCTTTCACGTGCATAATTGTTTCAAATAGCGAAGGGACTGTCATGATATGAAGTTCGCCGAGTTTATTTCCGCAGGATTGTCTTGGGGTCCGATTTGCCATGCATCTAACAGCCTTCTTTTGAAGCTTCACTAACCTATAGATCTGCATACGTGCACCATTTCCCGAGACTAAAATGCAGTATGATAAGTAGAGGTAGACTAGACGGTAGTACATTGCTAATAGCGTGCCTGTGTTTACTGTCCTTGTCGCTTAGCCTCATATGAATGTCTAGGACTAATGTTTCCATTACATTGACGCTACTGTTTTATAAATGGTTTCTGTTAGGTGACTGATGTGCTCCTATTAGGGATGCAGATCGAATTGTACGTTCATAGCATATCTTTCATTAAAACCAGAGTATTTTAATTAACTACTGGTTTCTTTTACCTGTATACATTAATCTGTATCATTTGTTTCGTTTATGTAATACCACGCGTGACATCCTATTATATATTTATCTGATGTATTGTAACTTTATTGTATAGGCCTGAAGATGACTTTATTGCAGTGTAAAAACTGGTTGCATAATAAAAAATTACAAAATAGTGGCTGCTGACACAGTATTATTACTTTTTATCGATCGGTCACTATCCAACGACCGTGAACCCAAGATGGAGTTACATATACACTACTGGCCATGAAAATTGCTGCACCACGAAGAAGACGTGCTACGGACGCGAAATTTAACCGACAGCAAGAAGATGCTGTGATATGCAAGTGCTTAGCTTTTCAGAGCATTCAAACAAGGTTGGCGCCGGTGGCGACACTTAGAACGTGCTGACATGAGGAAAGTTTCCAACCGATTTCTCATACACAAGCAGCAGTTGACCGGCGTTGCCAGGTGAAACGTTGTTGCGATGCCTCGTGTAAGGAGGAGAAATGCGTACCATCACGCCATCACGTTTCCGACTTTGATAAATGTCGGATTATAGCCTATCGCGATTGCGATTTATCGTATCGCGACATTGCTGCTCGCGTTGGTCGAGATCCAATGACTGTTAGCAGAATATGGAATCGGTGGGTTCAGGAGGGTAATACGGAACGCCGTGCTGGATCCCACTAGCAGTCGAGATAACAGGCATCTTATCCGCATGTCTGGAATTGATCGTGCACACACGTCTCGATCTTTGAGTGAACAGATGGGGATGTTTGCAAGACAACAACCATCTGCACGAAAAGTTCGACCACGTTTGCAGCAGCATCGACCATCAGCTCGGAGACCATGGCTGCTGTTACCCTTGACGCTGCATCACAGACAGGAGCTCTGCGATGGTGTACTCAACGACGAACCTGGGTGCACGAATGGCAAAACGTCATTTTTTCGGATGAATCCAGGTTCTGTTTACAGCATCATGATGGTCGCATCCGTGTTTGGCGACATCGTGGTGAACACGCATTGGAAGCGTGTATTCGTCATCGCCATACTGGCGAATCACCCAGCGTGATGGTATGGGGTGGCATTGGTTACACGTCTCGGTCAGCTCTTGTTCGCATTGACGGCACTTTGAACAGTGGACGTCATATTTCATATGTGTTACGACCCGTGGCTCTACCCTTCATTCTATCCCTGCGAAACCCTACATTTCAGCAGGATAATGCATGACCGCATGTTGCAGGTCCTGCACGGGCCTTTTGGATACAGAAAATCTTCGACTGCTGCCCTGGCCAGCACATTCTTAAGATATCTCACCAACCGAGAAATGTCTGGTCAATGGTGGCGGAGCAACTGGCTCGTCACAATACGCCAGTGACTACTCTTGATGAACTGTAGTATCGTGTTGAAGCTGCATGGGCAGCTGTACCTGTACACGCGATCCAAGCTGTGTTTGAGTCAATGCCCAGGCGTATCGAGGCCGTTATTACGGCCAGAGGTGGTTGTTCCGGGTACTGGTTTCTCAGGATCTATGCACCCAAACTGCGTGAAAATGTAATCACATGTCAGTTCTAGTATAATACATTTGTCCAATGAATACCCGTTTATCATCTGCATTTCTTCTTGGTGTTGCAATTTTAATGGCCAGTAGTGTACCTTACAGTTTTTGGCACGGTAGTGGTCCTCCTGACAGACTCATTTGTGGCCCCGTACCACGTGATGTGCCTCGCCGGCAGGACGTACTCACACCTGGACACCGGCCGCGGCTACACGTCCCGGC
Organism: Schistocerca serialis cubense; assembly: GCF_023864345.2. Taxonomy (NCBI): domain Eukaryota; kingdom Metazoa; phylum Arthropoda; class Insecta; order Orthoptera; family Acrididae; genus Schistocerca; species Schistocerca serialis. The sequence goes on along the minus strand of NC_064639.1, from coordinate 856,808,393 downwards.
ACCGGCCCAATGCGTCTCAGCCGCTGAGTGCTCCGCCGCCCGGTGTAAATAAGCCGTCCAGCGGTCCGCGGCTTGGCGGGTGCGGCGCCCACATAACTGTGCCGGCTACGGCCGCGGCTGCTGTGCCCCCGTAACAACGGATCGCCGTTACCCGGCAAGGTCGCTCCTTCTCCCTCCTGCCTGCTCCCTGCCGTCTCACCCGAGCCGCATCACCGGCCGCACAGCCACCAAGGAGCTCAATCAGCGCCAGGGTATTCCGATCGTTACCCAAGTCCCATCACTACTAGCGCCGTATTTACCATCTACAGACGATTTGGGACCTTTGGAGAAAAGAGAACCACCTGGGTGAATACCAAGAGCTCAGATAGAGTGGCATGTATCCATGCATCAAAAAGGCCATTGAAACAACAAGCATGAGGTTCGCTGCAATAAAAGATCTAAATGGAGTCCCAATCATTAATAAAAACCAGCAGCTAGATAGATGGGTGCAGCACTATGCTAAACTATACTCAGAAGAGGTCAACATTTCTTCAGAAGCTTTGGGTACTTTACCAACTGTGTAACCTCCCCACAAAATTTTAAAAGAAAATGACGATACTAATTAGAAATGCTGATGGACATGGCTCTATGCGTAACCTGCCCACAATGAAATGTACTGACAATGGCAACAAAAATGTGAAATTCGCAATCTGACTCAAATATAAATCCTTCAAAATTAAAGTCCATTCAGTGACAAGAAAATTCAATTAAACCGAAATATCGGTCTTTGGCCCTGTGTAAAACAATCAGAATTAAAGTCTTACCTCAGAATAAATGGATGTCACATATCTGCTCTTGTTGTTGCGCACCGCTTGGAGGAACTGCATTGCAAATAATAATATTCTCTTTTTTTGTGATTTTAGTGAAATTTTTCTTCAAAAGAAGTGGAATGAAATGGGAAGTGCAACGAAATCTTTAGTTCAATAAAAAATTAATTTTTTGAGAAAATGCTTTTGAAATAAAAAAATTATTATTGGGAGACTTGTTGGAGAATAATTACAATAAATAAAATTTTTCATTATCTAATGATTATATTAATTAACAGTATACCTTATTCCTCATCTTGACCAGTGTTGCCGACCGCCTACATCACACAACCGCACTGGGCTGCTACTACTGACCGACCGCTCTGCATGACGACTACAGACTGAGTACTGCTCTCAACTAGACAGAGCTACAGACTCGCAACGACTACTACTGACAGACTCGCAACGACAGACTGACTCGCCACGACTACTACTAACACACTGAGAACCGCTCGCAACACTCGCGCGGTCAAGCGCATACTCTCTGGTCACAGATGCTACAATGCCTCGCCATCGCTGCTGCGTTACATACGTGTTTCATAACCCTCCACTGGGGGGGCAAAAATTTGGCAGCGATGGTGAGTCATTTGGACTTGCCAAGCGCGGCAAAATTTTTCTTTAACTAACAAAATTCTACAACTTACAGAATATTTAAATGTTGTGCACACGCACTAAGTACAAAATATATCAGACAAAGACAAAATGTGAATACTAAACATAGTAGCAAATCAGAAAAAAGTATATACAAATGTTTTGACAGATAAAGTGCACAGGCACTGAAAATATTCTTTAGCATATTCAGAACAAATAAACAGACTGGCAAAAAATATTATGTTGACAAGTGTACATGCACTGAAAAATGTCTTTAGCATTTTCACAACAAATAAACATAATGGCAAAAAAAAAAAATCATGTCCAAAGTGCACATGCACTGAAAAATGTCTTTAGTATTTTCACAACAAATAAACATAATGGCAAACATCATGTCGACCAGTGACATAAGTGTACTCGCACTGGAGTTCAGCGAATCGAAAAATGTATAACCTATGAACATAAATGATGTTACCAAAAAAATTTTTTTTTTTTTTATGTGACAAGAATCAGGATAGGAAAGGGAAGGATTGCATCATGGTTGTAGCACTTTAGATTGCACACAGCTGCTCTGAAAGTCCATATCTTTCCACAGAAGTACAACACCAAGTGACACAACTTGAAGTTCTTTTCCCATCAGAATTTATCAGTGTAGCCAAGACACTGAACTGTCGTAGTAATGTTCCATGTTTTCATTTTGGCAGTACATTACGTACACCAAACAGTGGGACCATAATAATGTCTTCATCGCTCATGGTGGTGGACAGCATGTCGTGTCAACACCACACTCTTACAAGGCACACCAACGTAGAATTAGTGCAAAACCAAAGATAGTGCTCCATGATCACTAGGATGAACAGGACAAATGGACATTGCAGTAATTTAGGGTAGTCAGCTTATGAGGTGAAGGACATCAAGTCACATAATATTGACAATTACAGACTTAATTAGTAGTTTGTGGCATTCATAGCCCAGTTATTGAACATTTCTGTACCAAGTATGTAGTATTACAGAAAAATGTTCATTAATTGTTTTACATAGAATCAGTAGCCTTCTTTTCCTGGTTACAAAATATTATGAAATAATCGCATTCTTTTCAGTTACAGAGTATAATTAAGAATCATTAACCTTCTCCTAATTACAGTTAATTAATCATTTGTCATTCCAATAATCATTAGCCTTTTCCTAATTACAGTTAATTAATCATTTGTCATTAATTAATCATTTGTCTAATTACAGTTAATTAATCATTTATCTAATTACAGTTAATTAATCATTTGTCGTTAATTAATCATTTGTCTAATTACAGTTAATTAATCATTTGTCTAATTACAGTTAATTAATCATTTGTTGGTAATTAATCATTTGTCATTCCAATAATAATCATTAGTCTTCTCCTAATTACAAAGCATTATTAAACAGTAATTAAGATTCATTAGCCTTCTAATTACAAAGCATAGCATCATTTGTCATTTCAATATAGTAAAATCATATTCTTTTCCGGTTACAAAATATAGCATAGTTAATTAAATATGTGTCATTCCAATCTATTAAGAATCACTAGCTGGCATCATGGGTGATCGTATTACAATAAACAGTAGTGGTCCTTGGCCAGTTACAAAGTATATTTAGTAAGACAGAATAATGTTCATCAGAAGCCAGAGTCAATTATTGGCCTAGCATTAACATAATACATTGAGTGATACAAATTATTGGCACTCATTGGCCATTAACCAAAACATGAAAACTCAACATGGGAAAAAAAAGGCTAATTAATGGCATAATTAATAACAATTCTTCAAGTGACATTAATTATTGGCACTCAGTGGCCAGCAAGTATTGAATAGAATCATCATTCAGCATTATTCAGATTATTACGAAGTCATTATTAAAAATCAGTTAATTACAGTCAAATCATTAGTAATCACAGGCATTATAAGTAGTATCATTACAATAAACAGTGGCAGTTATTAGCTAGTGACAAAGCATTATTTTGAATATAGTCTCATTAAGAGGTCATTACTCAAGTGACATGCTATTCAGAGTTGATCAGTATTATTCAGAATTATCATAAACTAGTGACATTATGTGGGACTGGTAATACATTTTTTTGGTAGCAATGCATTGCGTCGGGATCGATAATTAATTGCTGAAACATAACACTATTTGCTTTTGACCTATTGCAGCAAATGAGGATAGGTAACGTCATTCGTCATGAGTCAGCTGTAGCAAGATTATGTAACAAGGCAGTACATGTGATCACATTTATAAACGATAGACACAAATGGGTAAAAATATAAAAATGCAAGTACTAGAACAGGTATAATAAGTAACAGGTTTAGTAAGTGTCATGAAAAACTTCTCCTGGAAAAAATACAAAAACGGATTATTGACCTGAAAGAAGAAACGCACACTATGCTGAAAAGTAGTGAACTTCGAATTAACAGGTAGTGAAATGTGTATAAAATGTGTTCCATAGCTGTCCTTTCCAAAACTTTCCGTCATCCTACTATGCAATATAACACCTGCTGTCAAAACAAACTGCAACAAATACTTAAATAACTATATAGCATAAATACATAACTTCAACATTATCCTCATCTGTAAAGAAAAAAAAACTTCATTATCCATATCATCATAACTTCACCATTATCATCACCTGTAAAGAAAAACTTCATTATTCATAATACCATTTCCTTCATCATTATTCATCAGTATTCATTATCATCTGCAAAAAAATCACTTCATTACTCATTACATAACTATTCCTTATCTCTAGCATATTTCATCACTAAAACTAAGATGTGTAGTTCTCTCTGACAGCCTGCATCAATCACCTTGTATTCTGAAAGAAAAAATTAGTTAAGACTGCTATTCTGTGATGAGTATAGTATATTCTTGTTAATGTTTGTTAATCCTGATCCATTTACTCTTCCTCATAAAGTTATTGCATCTCCTTTCGTTTATTCCGTAGGTGAAATTCCCATTTATGTTAAATTTATTTCTTAGAATCATCATTCCTTTCTGAAATTGATGAACAAAGATTAATGTCCTGCATTTAAATCATATACCCACTAGATAATGACTGGTTTATGGTAACATAATTAACCCTACAGCATAACATGACAGAAAACGTAATATGTCAAAACCATTGACAGTGTTCAAATGCAAAAATATACACAGAATAATACAATGCAGCAGCAAAAAAAAATGTGAAACAGTCACGATGTTGAGATGTCATAAGGCAAAAAAATGTCAAAGTCGACTGGTGTGTGTTATATCTTAACTATTTCATAGTGCATACAAACAAAACTGGAGTACAGTCATATACACAAAAAAATGGAAAATGTGCACGGTCTGATGTGTAACGACAAGAAAAGCGACCTGCTAACCTTACCTTGCCGGGCACTTGCCAAGAAAAAATACGATAATCATCAATAAGTAGTCACATAAATATAATTGCAGAAATAGTCATAAATGTGTAAATTCATTTGGAAAAATATGCACGGTCTGATGTGTAACGACAAGAAGAGCGACCTGCTAACCTTACCTTGCCGGGCACTTGCCAAGAAAAAATACGATAATCATCAGTAATTAGTCATGTGAAATAATTGCATTAGTAAATGGCATCATAGTGTGTTGAATCATACAGTGGTTTCACTCAATAAACGGTTTAATGTTTGATATATGGTGATTGCCTTTCGATTTTCTAGTTCTCAAAGTTTCGACATGCACAACATTGGGGTGAGGGATGCTGCGAATCCGATATGGACCTGCGTATAGAAGTTCAAATTTACTGCACTTACCTTTTAATTTACTGGATAAATAGTGTGTACGTACTAGTATCTTCTGTCCAACGTGAAAGACGCGGCGTGTACAAACCTGTTTTTGCTGTCTTCTCCGGCGCTCTGCGGCACGTTTGATGTTGTTCAGCGCAATGTCAATTATTTCGTGGTGTCGTAGGCGACGACTTTTGGGAAATTCTATTAATTCTTTAATTTTGTTCGGTGGTTCAACGTTTTTCAGTATAACAGACGGAGATAGCATAGTGGATTCATTTGGAATGGAATTAATTACATCTTGGAATGAGAGTATGTGTGTATCCCAATCAATATGTCTTTTGTGGCAGTATATTCTACACAGTTTACCAATTTCCTTCATTAATCTTTCACAGGGGTTCGAAGAAGCGTGGTACTTGGATATATAAATCGGAGAAATGTTTCTGGCTCGTAACATGCGTGTCCATGTAGCTTGCTGTAAAAGAATTTTGCGTAGTTGCGTGCGTTCGTCGTCTGCATTTGCACTGCTTTGTTTAACTTTATCGGAAATCATTTGCATTACGTCGTAGTCAACTTCGTCTGGAGTATTATAGTTGTGTACGTACGTATCTGTGAACAATGTGGGATTACAGGCTATGTTACGTGTATCGGAAATGACCTCTGTGCGGTTAATTGTTTGCTCTTCCGCAGACAATGAATGCTGAAACTCTAAAGCCAATTGTACATTTTCATCCTTTAACATTAAATAAGAATTTTGAAAATCGATAACTGCGTCGTGTTGTACCAGAAAATTCGTACCTAAAATTACGTCTGTTGTTAATAAAGGAACAATCCAAAAATTAGAGTGGAAAGTATGACCTCCAATACAAAATGATAAATGCGTCTGTAATTTAATGTCTACTCCTTTACTCGATACTGCTCCCTTCACTTTTGTTTTGCCTAAAGGTAACGTCGGATAAGTATTCTCTTTGTTGCACTCGTTGAAAGTCTCCTCATTAATTACTGATATAGGTGATCCGGAATCAATTACTGCTGAAAATTTCGAAGAACCAATTTTGATTTCAATAACAGGATGTGAAATGGTTTTCTGAATAACTGGTCTTTCCTGTAAAAGAGTGTCTCTGATGTCGTCAAAAGTAATTACATTTTCGTGAACAACATTTTGCGTGTCTAAGGTAGTGCTTGTATTATTGCAAGATGCGTCCTGTACATTATCTAGTCAGACTCTATCTGACGTGTTATTATTATTAGGAGGATTCTGTGGCATTTCGACTATTTGAACTGTCCTATCACTTCTTCCAGACGTGTTACGCTCTGGATGGTATCTACTGTCGGGTTCATTCATGAGAATATGTTCTTGTGAATAATTTTGCTGTTGGTGAGACCGACTATTATTATATGTACGCTGATAATTGTGCTCGTCGTTTTTACGTCTGTCGTAATAGTCATTCCTATACGGTGTATTGCGATACGAGTTGAAATAGAGTGTTGTCTGTACGTAGTTATTTCTTTGCTACCATGCGTCACTATTTGTTGTAGCTGAGACTTTACGTGCACGCGGCGAAACATTAAAGCCTGGTTGACCTTGTAGACTGCATTGCATTGTTGGTTATGTATTCCAACCGGCTGACTTTCATGCTGTTGTGGTGGAAAACGTCTATTGTTACAAAAATGTGGTTCCGATTGCTCAAAATTTTATACATACTGATGATTACGATTTTATCTGTAGTTAAAATTACGGCGGTAGTTGTCATTACGGGAGTGCCTACTGAAAATTGTCACATTCGGTAAAAGATTTCTCATATCCGGTTTTCATTACTCGTTTCTTAATACTAGGTAGAGCAATAGTTAAAGAGCAGTTTGGATAGATATAAAGGATAGTAGAAGAGAAGGCAGCAGTGCAGAAAACTAAAGATGAAATAGCACTACTACAGCTCGGGGCCCTATGCTCGCTACGACACATATTCATTAAAGCGTAATGAATCCCCTGAGGTCATTTACGCACTGCAAATAAATTTTAGCTGTTGTGTTACAGGCAATAGCGGTAAAATTTCAAAGGCAAATTGTTGTAACCATGTTAACTCTAGTTTCTGCATAATACGTAATGCTGATGAAAATACAATAGCAAATTGTCCCAAGTTCAAAGCTAGTTTCTGCATTACAGGTAATAGCGGTGAATGTACAAAGATAAATTGTCGTATACAGTGCAAATCGTGTACCTGTACGCTGTCATTATTAAATTCCTTACATTTTCTTACAAATGCAAATTGCTTATTATCAACGCTCTCGTCACTGAATTTGAGAACACGTTCAGGTTTGTGTGTGAATCTGTTCGTCTGTGTCGTTTCGTACTTCAAGTTGCGTAGCTTTTCATTTTTTAAGTCGCGTGGCTTTTCGGATTTTACGTCTCGTAGTCTCTGTAAATTGTTCACATGATACGCGCTGCGTGACTCTGACAAATGTTCGTAACGTGGCGGATTCTGTGACGTATTGGTGACTGAAATAGTCTTTAATTCTGTTACTTTAATGCTTTCGACCTTTTGGTTGTTCTGTCGTGCAAATTTCTCGTCAACTTCCGTATTCGGAGTGTAAGAAACTTCCACTGATTCTAAATTAACCTCGTCGCGAATCTGTACTGCGTTTTTAGAGCATTGTTCAGTGATTGCATTAATTTCGTGTATCTGTGTTTCGTTTGCTGAACATTGTTCGGTGACTGCAATCATCCCGTCTTTATGTGATTCTGTTGTGTCTACACGTGTGCTACTTAATTCTTGTGCAACAGTGCCAACTTCTTCATTACTGTTATTAGCACAAGTCTTAGTATCTACACGTAAATGTACTTTATTGTCCCGACATTGTATGGTAACAGCTGTAATCTGTTCGCTAGCTTGTTTGTTCTGTTCATTAAGGTTATCGTGTTTTTCCCTCGGCTGTTTAATACCTTCAGAAAATTGTTTGTTCCGTTCTCTAAATTGTTTGATCTCTTCTTCCAGTTGTTTGTTGTGCTTATCAAGTCTTTCATGAAGTTGTTTAAACATTTGTTGCAAAAATGCCATAATTGGATTCGACTCAAAGTCAGCATTTCTATTCTCTGTGCTATTTAATGGTGGATCTGGAATTGTTTCACTTTCTGTAACCATTTGGTCATTTTGAGAATTACAAAAAGGTTTGTCAGTCGAATGTATACTGTCGGTCATTATTTCTGAATTAAATGGATCCGTCGTACTTTCACTACACTGACCATTTTCATTCGAAAAATTTGTTTGTATGTTACTTGAATTTTCCAAATCGCGTGTATTAAGCTGGGCAGCGCTCATTACAATAGAGCGTCCCGCGTCATCGATTGTCGTCAAATCAACAGAGGACATAACCGAGTTCGTTTGTTCATCATTAAGACAAAAGTCATCATTAGTGGTTGGAATACACTGATTGTTAGTGGACGCAGGATTGTCATGATTACACTGCGTGTCACTAGTATTATTGGTGAAGTTATTTAATTCGCTTATTTCGTTCATAATACCTCGCGATACACTATTCACAGTCTTTCGCGGCATTTTAACAACAGTCAAAATTTTTCACAAAACAAATCGACACAGTGCAAAAGCAACACAAATACAACAAAGCAACAAACTGCCGTTGACCTGTAGAGAGAAAGTCACAATATTATTAAAAGCGTTGCGCTAAATCCTAATTATATCTAAGCAAACAAGAGCAGATATCTGACTGTTGTTCAAAAGACTCTCAACGAAATACGATCCTGGACTGGGTGTCGCCAAGTGTAACCTCCCCACCGTAATTTATAAAGAAAAAGAAAGAAAATACTTAATAGAAGTGGGAGCCGAGTGTAACCTCCCACAAAATTTTTAAAGAAAGGACGATACTAATTAGAAATGCTAATGGACATGGCTCTATGCGTAACCTGCCCACAATGAAATGTACTGACAATGGCAACAAAAATGTGAAATTCGCAATCTGACTCAAATATAAATCCTTCAAAATTAAAGTCCATTCAGTGACAAGAAAATTCAATTAAACCGAAATATCGGTCTTTGGCCCTGTGTAAAACAATCAGAATTAAAGTCTTACCTCAGAATAAATGGATGTCACATATCTGCTCTTGTTGTTGCGCACCGCTTGGAGGAACTGCATTGCAAATAATAATATTCTCTTTTTTTGTGATTTTAGTGAAATTTTTCTTCAAAAGAAGTGGAATGAAATGGGAAGTGCAACGAAATCTTTAGTTCAATAAAAAATTAATTTTTTGAGAAAATGCTTTTGAAATAAAAAAATTATTATTGGGAGACTTGTTGGAGAATAATTACAATAAATAAAATTTTTCATTATCTAATGATTATATTAATTAACAGTATACCTTATTCCTCATCTTGACCAGTGTTGCCGACCGCCTACATCACACAACCGCACTGGGCTGCTACTACTGACCGACCGCTCTGCATGACGACTACAGACTGAGTACTGCTCTCAACTAGACAGAGCTACAGACTCGCAACGACTACTACTGACAGACTCGCAACGACAGACTGACTCGCCACGACTACTACTAACACACTGAGAACCGCTCGCAACACTCGCGCGGTCAAGCGCATACTCTCTGGTCACAGATGCTACAATGCCTCGCCATCGCTGCTGCGTTACATACGTGTTTCAACTGTTGTGTTCATAGTTCCGCGTAGTCAGCGCGTACACAACTTTCCCACTAGAGCGCGCCCCTCTAAGCACAACAGCGCAGGCGCAGCGCTCGTCCGTCTCCGCACTGCGAGATAGCGCTGTCTTAGAGACGACCAAATTCTGCTTCCGCCGATCCGCGTATTAATATATAATTCAGCCAATGAGATTGCTGCTAACGTAGAACTTTTCTCCTCGCGGATCACACTCGCGCAGTGATACCTGAAAGCGCGAGGTATTATAACGAGAGTACTGATCTCCTATGAGTCAATCTGCATTAGTCTGCATTAGTCTGTAGTCAAGTTTCAGTCTGCGCCTAATAAGATTATCATATTCCTGTACATAGCCATGAAGATAAATGTGTAGACACTTTGTCAAGTATCAGAGATACGTGAGAATAAGTTAACGTACCAAGACCAAAGGAACTTCAGATTGTCAATTGTAAATAGCATCCAGAATCAAGTTAAGTAAGGCTTATGATTGTTATTATTTTAATAAATGTGTGTGAAAATTAATCAAGTTCTGTTTAAAGTAGGTCACCGTCAATCTGCTACTCTAAGCGTACAAGTGGCATTTCTATCGTCTGACCTAATGGCAGAAGATAAACACGCCACGATAAGACCACGAGACATATTGCTGACACTCGCCTGCTTCGTTAGAGCGACAAGTCAAATAATCTGATGGTATGTGTATCGAAGGTCTTACAGTACGCACACCACACCAACTTACCCAGTAATGTCGGAGCTTGATGATCCTCCCACTGTTGACGAATTAAAACTCGCACTTAAAAGTCTAAAGCTAGGCAAGAGTACAGGCGTGATAACTTACCAGCAGAAATAATCAAACTTGGCTAGGTTTTGCCGATATTGTATCAAATCCTACTGCAGTGCTGGGAAGAAGGCACAGTACTCCAAGACATGCGAGATGCAAATATAGTAACAATCTACAAGGGAAAAGGCGACAGAGGTAATTCTAACAACTATAGAGGAAAATCTCTCTTGAGCATTTCTGGAAAGGCGTATGCAAGGATAATCCTGAAGAAACTGGGAACCTTGGCTGCTCGGATCTACCCTGAGTTACAGTGTGGATTTCGAAGTGGCAGATCCACAAGTGACATGATATTCACCTTGCGCCAACTACAAGAGAAGTGCTGCGAACACAGAGTGCCATTATATGTGGCTTTTGTTGACCTCAACAAAGCCTTTGACACCGTCAGTAGGGAGAGACTCTACAGCATATTGGAAAAAAATTGGATGTCCCACAACTTTGCTGTCTTTAATAAGATCTTTTCAAGACAATATGCGTGGCTCTGTAATCTTCGATGGCAGTACATCTAAACCATTCAGTATCAACTGTGGCGAAAGACAAGGCTGTGTGTTGGCACCTACACTTTCTGGAATTTCCCTCTCGAGTGTGCTCCAAGTGGCTTTCGAGAATTGCGATGTTGGAGTACATCTGCATACTAGGAAAGATGGAAGGCTTTTCAATATCATTCTTCTGAAGAGTAAGACAAAGCGCTCCGAGATAGTCGCTCGTGAACTCTTGTATGATGATGATGCTGCAATTGTTGCGAACTCCGCAGAAGAGCTGCAAGAGCTGGTATCAAGATTTAGTCACGCATGCCACCTACTCTCGATGAGTGTAAACAGCACTAAGACCGTAATTATGGTTCAGGGTGCTAACACAAAGCCTAATATCACACTAGATGGCACTACTCTGCAAGTCGTAGATAACTTCTGCTATCTTCGATCTACTATAGAATCAAACATCTCTGTTGACAAGGAAATTGATGCTCGCATTGGAAGAGCTGCGACAACTTTTGGCAAACTCTCTACACGTGTTTGGAAAAACAACAAACTCTCTTTGACCACCAAAATTCTTGTATATCAAACTTGCGTCCTCATCATCCTTTTGTATGCGTCGGAAACATGGACTACCTATGCTATACAAGAACATGGCCTTAATGCTTTCCACATGCGGTGCCTGAGATCCATCCTCGGAGTAACGTGGAAGGACCGAGTGACCAACGAAGCAGTGCTATCTAAAGCTAACTGCAACAGTATTTCAGCTATCTTGAAGCAGAGACGACTTCGCTGGCTGGGACACGTCCACCGTATTGATCCTGACAGATTACCACGTGAGGTGATGCTTGGAGAGATCTCTACAGCCAAAAGACCTGTAGGACATACTGTATTGAGGTTCAAGGACACCTGTAAACGAGATATGGAGAGCTTTGGAATCGATACAAACAGATGGGAGGCACGGGCTAGCGTGAGACCAGAGGGGCGTTATGATATATCATCTGGATGTCGAAGCATGATGAAGGCTTGTTAGACAGATTAAGGCAGAAAAAGCTTCGCAATGCTACCACTGCTCCTGCCTCAGCAGCCAGATACACTTGTGACAATTGCGGCAAGAGATGCCGTGCTGCCATTGGCTTGACAAGTCATATGAAAAAATGCAACCCATAAACACACAGATACTGCAACAATCATCTACCAAGATGTCGTGGCCTATATATACAGATAGAAAACCAGCCCTAAGCAAAGAAGGGAAAGAAGAAAGGTGGAAGCAGTATATACGTGGTCTATACAAGCTAGATGTACTTGAGGACGATGTTATGGAAATGAAAGAGGACGTAGATGAATATAAGATTGGAGATATGACACTACGTGAACATTTGACAGAGTGCTGAAAGACCTAAGTTGAAACAAGGCCGTTGGAGTAGAAAACATTCCGTTAGAACTACTCATAGCCAGAGAGCCAGCCATGACGGAACTCTTCCATCTGATGAGCAAAATATAGGAAACAGGCGAAATGCCCTCAGGCTTCAAGAAGAATATAACAATTCCACTACCATAGAAAGTAGGTGTTAATAGGTGTGAAAATTACCGAACTATCAGTTTAATAAGTCACGGCTGCAAAATATTGACACGAATTATTTACAGACGAATGGAAAAACTGGTAGAAGCCGGCCTCGGGGAAGATCAGTTTGGATTCCGTAGAAATGTTGGAACACGTGAGGCAATACTAACCCTACGACTTATCTTAGAATATAGGTTAAGGAGAGGCAAACCTACGTTTCTAGCATTTGTAGTCTTACAGAAAGCTTTTGAAGTTTTTGGCTGCAATACTCTCTTTCAATTTCTGAAGGTAGCAGGGGTCAAACACAGGGAGCGAAAGGCCATTTACGATTTGTACAGAAACCAGATGGCAGTTATAAGAGTCGAGGGGCATGAAAAGGGAAGCAGTTGTTGAGAATGGAGTGAAACACGGGTGCAGCCTCTCTCCGATGTTATTCAATCTGTATATCGAGCAAGCAGTAAAGGAAACAGTGGACTAGCTAAAACTACTGTAAACATGGACACAAAAAGTCTCGACCGCGAAAACATTTATTTCTGTGGTAACCGGTTTCGGTCGTATATGCGTTATTGTAACAACTGTTTTATGACCTGTATACCTGACTGGCTATCGCTGACAAAACAGAGAGAAGAAACAAAAACTTTGAGGATTTCCCGATGACACTGTAATTCTGACAGAGACAGCAAAGGACTTGCAAGAGCAGTTAAACTGAATGGACAGTGGCTTGAAAGGAGGATATAAGATGAACATCAACAAAAGTGAACGACTGGATGCCATTATACTAAATGTTGTCTGAGTACAAAATTACATAACTGAAACAGTTCACAATGACGTATTTGCGAAGGTAGGAATATAACGTTTTTCTAGTATTGTAATAATTAACTATCATAACATTTATTTTAGTGCGAAATGCTTCTCACTTACCTTCCATCCCACATATAGGAAACACGAACAATGACACAGCAGATGATCACGTGCAACTATCGCCACAAAACTTACTGTCAGTATCACAGTGGTTTCTTTGTTTGGTTGTAAGTGTTCGCCATAAGGCTGCAGCTCTCTCCAAATCGCCGGCCGAAGTGGCCGTGCGGTTAAAGGCGCTGCAGTCTGGAACCGCAAGACCGCTACGGTGGCAGGTTCGAATCCTGCCTCCGGCATGGATGTTTGTGATGTCCTTAGGTTAGTTAGGTTTAACTAGTTCTAAGTTCTAGGGGACTAATGACCTCAGCAGTTGAGTCCCATAGTGCTCAGAGCCATTTGAACCATTTTTCTCTCTCCAAATCAATAAAGTGAAGAGCCGACTTCTATCCTCACCTGGCTTCTACAGCCGTCTATACTTATATTATTAATGTTCAACTGTTAATAAAATTATAATACTGTATGTAACAGTGGCAACGGCCTTTCCGCAGTGGATACACCGGTTCCCGTGAGATCACCGAAGTTAAGCGCTGTCGGGCGTGGTCGGCACTTGGATGGGTGACCATCCAGGCCGCCATGCGCTGTTGCCATTTTTCGGGGTGGACTCAGCCTCGTGATGCCAATTGAGGAGCTACTCGACCGACTAGTAGCGGCTTCGGACAAGAATACCTTCATAACGACCGGGAGAGCGGTATGCTGACTCCACGCCCATCCTATCCGCATCCTCCACTGAGGAAGACACGGCGGTCGGATGGTCCCGGTAGGCCACTCGTGGCCTGAAGACGGAGTATGTTACAGTATTAGGATTAAACTCTAAAACTAGGGTTATTAAACATAAGTAACTCTAACAATGAGATTATATTCAATAATAATAATGGCGATGGTGATGAAGAACTGTGTAGCAAAATTCACACATTAAAAATAAGCACAAACTGTCTCGACTGCAAAAAAGTGTATTTCGTTGGTAACCGATTTCGGTCAGTATTTGACCATCCTCAGACACTCATACTGAAATATAAACCTAAAATGCATTTAGAGAGCTGTTTGATAGTAGTAGTAACGTATTAAATACACCATATACAACAAACATTTAAACATGAAATTGCACCCATGATGTTAGGCGGTGGCAGTGAGTGGAGCGGGTGTTGTAAGCCCACGACCGTGAGTTGCTAAGGAGAGCAACGCAGTTGTTCCTTAAATACACGATGCTCCGACCACTACATACCGAGTTTTGTCAGCGATAGCCAGTCAGGTATACAGGTCATAAAACAGTTGTTACAATAACGCATATACGACCGAAACCGGTTACCACAGAAATAAATGTTTTCGCGGTCGAGACTTTTTGTGTCCATGTTTACAGTAGTTTTAGCTAGTCCACTGTTCCTCAATGAAAAATGTACTCAAAAATTACAGAAAATTCACACAGAAAAAATTTCAAACTTCATGGTCGGTGAGGATCGTCTTGTTATTGTCCTCAGGGCCGGCCGGAGTGGCCGAGCGGTTCTAGGCGCTACAGTGTGGAACCGCGCGACCGCTACGGTCGAAGGTTCGAATCCAGCCTCGGGCATGGATGTATGTGATGTCCTTAGGTTAGTTAGGTTTAATTAGTTCTAAGTTCTAGGGGACTGATGCCCTTAGCAGTTAAGTCCCATAGTGCTCAGAGCCATTTTTTTTTTTTTTTTGTTATTGTCCGCTTGAGATTAAATTTTGCACTTATTTTTTCTATTGATTGGAACAAAAAAGGGGGAGGGGTGGAAGCTAAGCTTTTATATACACAGGAGCGAGGTTTCTACGGCTGCCGCCGCCTCTCGCATCCCCATCTCCATCGTTCACGGTCATTCCAGTCTCCTTCATTAAGACCTCTCGCCGCCATTGCTTCGTTGACGTCGTCTTTCCAGCATCTCGCAGGTCTACCGCGCTTTCTTCTTTGATATGGAGTCTATTGCCATACCCGGTTTGGCCATCTTGTGTCTGGCATACGCTGTAAGTGACCATACCAGAGTAGGCGCTTCCTTTCTATGTAGTCTAGGACTGTGCTTTTGACTTCATATCCTCTCTGATCCTATCATTTCTAATATGGTCAAGCCTGGAGAATCCACAACTCCGTCTCCAGAAATCCATCTCGACAGCCAGCAGGCGATCTTTCTGCCTCTGAGTTAGTTCCCACAACTCTGCACCATATGTTGTTATACTTTTAATAATTGTGTGGTAGATGGTATGTTTTGTTCTGCGCGTTATGTTTTTGTTCCAGAGAATACCATTTAGTTGTTTTATGGCTCGCTTGCCCTGGCCTATTTTATTGTTTACATCATCCATACTTCTACCATTGAACGACAGTGTCACTCCCAAGTACTTACAATTATGACACCCTTTAACAGTATCAGAACCGAGCTGTAAGTCGTTAACAGTATTTTCTCCCACTTTCAGGTATTCTGTTTTAGATACGTTTATGACAAGATCCCATTTTTCATGTTCTTCTTTTAATTTGCGGAGCATGTAATTTGCATCTTCCTCATCTCCAGCTACTAACACTTGGTCTAAGCTTTTAGAAAGTCCAAAAATGAGGACCACCCAAATCTGCATCTTCCATGCGAGAAGAAACAGTGGGTTTCTCACAACATTCTGTGTCATCCTGCACCATTGGTCGGCAGCAGCTGATAAGCCAGTTGTAGTCCCATGCCGTTAACATCACAACAACTCCTGCGTCCTCGTGTGTTACCTCTCATGCAACAATATCGCGGTGCAGTTTTACAACACTACAATGCTCATGAGCACATGGCAAATGTTTCTATGAACTGTCTGCGTAACGTACAGATACTCACGTGCCCAGCAATATCTCCAGACCTCTCACCGATAGAACACGTATGGGACTTGCTTGGACGTCAAATCCGTCCCAGTGCCACTATCCAGGATATCAAGAAAGTTGCAACACTTGTGGACGAGTTTGCCTTAAGAGAGGATACATCGGCCTTACGCTATCCTTCCCAGGTGCTCAGGGCTGAGGACGTGCAACGTCATATTGATTAGTGTGCTCATACTGCCAAGTTCTTGGTAAATTTGACTTGACTTTGTAATCACTCCAATAAAACAGAAACCCTCTCACTCATTGAAGTTTCATTTCGCTTTCTCCTCCCCTCCTAGGCAGTTAAATTTCTGTTTGTCAGGTAGTGTACATTCACACTGTTTTCATTTTTTAATCTCATCAATTCATAAAATCATAAAAAGTGAAACAAAATGTTGCGCAACTAAATTATAAACCTTGAATGACGCGTTATGTTTATCCAAGGACTGAGACAAGGATGCTGCTTAGCGCCTACCCTCTTCAAAATGTTTTTGAATGAAGAACGGGGAAAGAAACTGCAAAAACATGAGAATTACTGTAGGTGATGACACCGTGTTCTCCTCCAATTTCGCCGACGATCACGTGATTTTCGCCGAGGGTGTTCATTCTACACTGCTGGTCACCCAAAACGTAACACCCTGAAGGAACCATCCAAATTAGGAGAACTTTGCAGCATGCGATTGCGGTGACGAGAGGTGCGCATGATTAGCATTTCAGCATTTATGTACGTCAGGGGCGTCAATAGCGCCACCTGCAAGCGCTATACAAAGGAGGATCAGACGGACTTGTGGGCTTAACAGAATTGTTCTTTCGTGCACTTGCTTTGTATAAGCAGCTTCAGTATGTGTCGTGTAAAACATCGAGCGGCTTCGAGCCCGTTTCGGAGTTCAACCGAGGAAGAATAGTCGCCTATTGCGGATTATCCTACAGAGAAATTGGCGATCGTTTCGGACGGAACCAAGCAACTGTGATGCGGATCTGTAATCACTGGATGCAGAAGGGAACAATGGACCGACGAAACCGATTGCACCCACCTCATTGCCCTATTGCACAGGCATATTGTGCACATGGAAGTGATGGATAGCTCACATCACGAACCACATCACAACAAATTCGGTTTGTTGCCCAACAACCGTGTCCGCGTGTACCATTCGACGGTGTCTGGACAAAGTGGACTGTCCACAAGGTGTCCATTGCTGCGCTTACTTCTGAGTAAACGGCACAATCGTTTGCGCCGGCAGTGTTGCGATGAACGACGGACATGGACACAGAATGGGACAACCTTGTTTTTACCAACGAATCCCGATTCTCCTTGCACCATCACGATGGTAGGATTAGAGTCTGGCGACACCATGGTGACAGACAGTTGCACTGTTGCCTTATACATCACCGTACTGGTCCTACATCCGCTATTATGGTTTGTAGTGGTACTGGATTCCACTTCCACATCACCTCCCTCCAGTACGCATTGCCGGTACAGTAACTAGGCAGCGTTACATCCCTGCCGCGCGGGATTAGCCGAGCGGTCTGGGGCGCTGCTGTCTTGGACAGTGCGGCTGGTCCCGGCGGAGGTTCGAGTCCTCCCTCGGGCATGGGTGTGTGTGTTTGTCCTTAGGATAGTTTAGGTTAAGTAGTGTGTAAGCTTAGGGACTGATGACCTTAGCAGTTAAGTCCCATAAGATTTCACACATTTGAACATTTTTTGTTACATCTCTGATGTGTTGGAGCCTGTTGTCTTCCCCCTACCTTCGGAGCTTGCCGACGGCCACATTGCGCGACCACGCGGGAGACGCAATGTTCAAGACTTCTTCGTCGCCCATCGGACTGCATTACTACCTTGGCCTCCCTGTTCTCCCGATCTCTTGCTTATCGATAACGTCTGGTCGATGACTGCTGAACGACTGGCTCGGATACATCACCCGCTGCTACACCAGATCAACTTTGGCAATACGTGAAAGCATCATGGACTGCTTGACCCCAAAACATATCCAGAGCCTCTTTGATTAAATGCCGAGGAGTCTAACAGCAGTTATAGCTAGCAATTTCGGCAACACTTAATACTGATTTCATCATTCCTGACTTCACATGGGGCGATATTTTCAGTCATATCATCTTTATCACAATGTGTTATCTCCCAAATCAGTTTCGCTATGGTATCTCCGATCCTTCTCGGTGTTGCACTTTGGATGGCCAGCAGTGCATGTAAAACAGGTTAAGGAAGAATATCGGCATTGTGGTATAAAAATAAAGTTTCACAAACACTGAACACTTTGTTGTCCTAGAAAGGAAGATTGTTATGAGTGGTAAACGTACAGTAAAGTGTAATCAGTCCAATAAATATTTAGTACAATCATTTCGTACAGGAATGGAAGCAACGAGGAATTAAAGTACAGAATAGGGAATGGAAAGGAATAAGTTAAGGAACTACACTCCATTATTTCGAATATAAATACGTCAAAAATTATAAGGAGGTTATATAACACTGCAAGGCCGTGCTAAGAAGGAATACTCCAGAATTTTTATGTGAAAACTCTTAAGGCTTTTTTAAATAATAAACGTTATTAAGATTCTGTATCTTTATTCTCCACGTCTGCATATTTGCAGCCATCTGCCGCTACAGGGCGCCGAATTGTAGCGTGTATCTTGGCGGTACGTAACATATCTATGTTGCTGTGTAAAAAAGAACTTGCGCTAATCGAGTTTAGAATTAGAAGAGTTCGTCTACACCTGGAGCACCCCGTTCTTTAGAATGATAATATCAGACAGCACACGAGCGCTGCGAAGTCTGCAACAATACTACGCCTCGGGTTCACTGTCATCCATCATTCTCCATACATGCCCGACTTGGCCCCATCCGATTTTCATCTTTTTCCAAGACTTAAAGAACTCCTTCAAGAACTTCACTTTGATAGTGATGAAGCAGTGCAAGCAGAGGTGAGGTAGTGGCTCCATCAACTACGTCAACCATTCTACAGTGACGGCTTCAAGAAGCTAGTCTCTCGTTGGGAGAAGTGTGTTCGACGCCAGGATGATTATGTTGAGAAATAAATTGTAGACTTGAATAATAAAGATGTAGAATGTTAATAATGTGTATTTTATAAAGCATTAAGTGTTTCCGTACTACTTTTCAGCACTCCCTCTTATAGTTGAGAGCGTTGCTCTGTATGGTGCTGAATTGTGGGAAGTCTCTGGAGTCAATGGAAAGAAATTGAAAGCAATGGAAATGTAGGCTTGGAGACGAAGTTGTGAAGTAACGAGAGGAAATAAAGTATGAAACGAAGTGCTACGACAACAGATGACAGTTTCCGAGGACATTGTAGACACAACTGAAAACAAACGTCTATCATCATACGGACATATTAGAAGAACACCAGAGGAAAGATGTTCCTTTAAAATATGGTACTGGAGACGTCCACGACACAGAAAAAGAGGAAGACACCAGCTACGAGGGTGAGTCAAATGAAAACCTTAAATGTGTAATAAGAAATCGAATTTTCGCGCCGTTGTCCTGTAAGTTGGTAAGCGTGCTACAAACAGCGTGCCGAATCGCCTGCAGGTGGCAGCATAGTGCAGATGCACACATACCGTCGCAGTGTCAGTATAAAGATGGCCGCCCCACTTGCGACTTGCACCAGGGAAGAACAGCGTTTCGTTATTCGGTTTTCGCGTAGTGAAGGTGTGAAACCTATTGAAATTAATCGACGAATGAAGGTTCAGTACGGTGATGCATCTTTGTCACAACAGCAAGTCTGCGAATGGAGTAGGAAGTTTGAAAATGGTGTGACTTCAGTGGATGATGCTCCTCAGCCAGGTCAGGCACAACACGTTGTGACTCCACAGAACACTGAAGCAGTTCAAGCCATAGTGAGGGAAAACCGCCGAGTGACACTGAATGACATTGCAGCATGTTTACAAATTAGTCATGGGTCAGCACACCACATTTTGCATGATGTGATTCAGTTTCACAAAGTGTCTGCAAGATGGGTGCCACAGCAGCTGACTCCAGAAATGAGAGAATGACATGTTGATGCTTGTGAAGAACTTCTTCGGCGCTTTGAACGAGAAGGTGATTGCTTCTTTGCAAGAATCGTTACTGGGGACGAAACCTGGGTTCACTTCCACCAATCGGAAACTAAGACAACGAGCAAGGAATGGCGCCATTCCTCATCACCTAATCCAAAGAAGTTTCGAACAGAACCATCAGCAGGGAAGGTTATGTTGACTTTTTTTTGGGACGAAAAACGCGTCATTTTTGAGCATTACATGCCTGGAGGGACCACTGTCACCAGTGCATCATACACAGATCTCCTAAAAAATCATCTGCGGCCTGCAATCAAATCAAAGCGACGTGAATTGCTGTCAGCAGGTGTCCTTTTGCAACATGACAATGCAAGGCTCCACACTGCCCGTACAACACTTGCAACAATCACAGACCTGCATTTCGAGTGTCTCCCTCATTCTCCAGACAAACCAGACCTTGCCCCAAGTGATTTCCATATGTTTGGAGCACTCAAAGACGCAATAGCACGAAAGAAGATCAGTTCTGATGAAGAGGTACGCCACGCAGTGCATGAGTGGTTGCCCGGACTATCAAAAGAACTTTTTATGAAGGAATTTATGCATTTTGTATGCATAATCGCGGGTTAACAAATCAGTTGCGTCTACATTGGCGCGAGCATAGCTGCACGCCGCGGCGGAGGGAGCGCCCAAAAAACACTTACGCACTCTTTGATGACTCAAGCTGCATGCGTCCTCTCTGCTCGTAACGCGACAGAGGCTCTCCATACGCAAAGACAAACAAGGGCGCAGCTACTACCATTTCGTCGTTGCTATCGTTACATTTCAATGAAGTTCTCTTCGCTATTACCCGACTATTTCCAATATATTCATTATAATTACAATCAATTATATACAGTCAAAATTAAATACACTAGTGCTGCGATTACGTATTAAATATAGTTTCTGTAACACAGCTTACAACTTCAGAATCAAAAGTACAGTGCAAGTTACCAACAAATATTAAACGGCAAAAATATTGGATGTTGCAGAAGGTATATTATCTGCATTTTCGGTGATACAAGTTTCCTTTGAAATTCGCTCGAGACCAGACAGAACAGAAATACACTACTGGCCATTAAAATTGCTACACCACGAAGATGACGTGCTACAGACGCGAAATTTAACCGACAGGAAGAACATGCTGTGATATGCAAACGATTAGCTTTTCAGA
Source organism: Schistocerca serialis cubense (assembly GCF_023864345.2). NCBI lineage: Eukaryota > Metazoa > Arthropoda > Insecta > Orthoptera > Acrididae > Schistocerca > Schistocerca serialis. The sequence goes on along the minus strand of NC_064639.1, from coordinate 856,786,640 downwards.
GCATTCACAGAAGGTTGGCGCCGGTGGTGACACCTACAACGTGCTGACATGAGGGAAGTTTCCAACCGATTTCTCATACACAAACAGCAGTTTACCGGCGTTGCCTGGTGAAACGTTGTTGTGATGCCTCGTGTAAGGAGGAGAAATGCGTACCATCACGTTTCCGACTTTGATGAAGGTCGGATTGTAGCCTATCGCGATTGCGGTTTATCGTATCGCGACATTGCTGCTCGCGTTGGTCGAGATCCAATGACTGTTAGCAGAATATGGAATCGGTGAGTTCAGGACAGTACTACGGAACGCCGTGTTTGATCCCAACGGCCTCGTATCAGTAGCAGTCGAGATGACAGGCATCTTATCCGCATGGCTGTAACGGATCGTGCAGCCACGTCTCGATCCCCGAGTCAACAGACGGGGACGTTTGCAAGATAACAACCATCTGCACGAATAGTTCGACGACGTTTGCAGCAACATGGACTATCAGCTTGGAGACCATGGCTTTGGTTACCCTTGACGCTGCATCACAGACAGGAACGCCTGCGATGGTGTACTCAACGACGAACCTGGGTGCACGAATGACAAAACGTCATTTTTTCGTATGAATCCAGGTTCTGTTTACAGCATCATGATGGTCGCATCCGAGTTTGGCGACATCGCGGTGAACGCCCATTGGAAGCGTGAATTTGTCATCGCCATACTGGCGTATCACCCGGCGTGATGGTATGGGGTGCCATTGGTTACACGTCTCAGTCTCCTCTTGTTCACATTGGCGGCACTTTGAACAGTGGACGTTACATTTCAGATGTGTTACGACCCGTGACTCTACCCTTCATTCGATCCCTGCGAAACCCTACATTTCAGTAGGATAATGGGCGACCGCATGTTGCAGGTCCTGTACGGCCCAATCTGGATACGGAAAATGTTCGACTGCTGCCCTGGCCAGCACATTCTCCAGATCTCTCACCAATTGAAAACGTCTGGTCAATGGTGGCCTAGCAACTGGCTCGTCACAATACGCCAGTCACTACTCTTGATGAACTGTGGTATCGTGTTGAAGCTGCATGGGCAACTGTACCTGTACACGCCATCCAAGCTCTGTTTGACTCAATGGCCAGGCGTACCAAGGACGTTATTACGGCCAGAGGCTGTAGTTCTGGGTACTGATTTCACCCAAATTGCGTGAAAATGTAATCACATGTCAGTTCTAGCATAATATATTTGTCCAATGAATACCCGTTTATCATCTGCATTTCGTCTTGGTGTAGCAGTTTTAATGGCCAGTAGTGTAGGATGAAGTTCACTGGGCACGATGGCTCCACAAATAAAATCTAAACTATCGGCTGCTGTCATAATGAGATTGTTAACACATCCCGGAGAGCCACTAAAAATTAACGATGTTCTCCATCACGTTTAGTGCTCTGCATTCAGTTAAGCCAGAGCAGGTTTTTCCCCGTAACTAGGTTTAATCTCGGCCTCTGAGCTTGTAGCTACCTTCCTCTGACAACAGCGTAATGTTAACTGTTAGAGACAGTTTACTGATGACAATTTGTAACGGATCATTAACGACATTTCAAGTGCTTGTCGCTTTTATGTTCGACGTGTATTGCAGATATACAACTTCAGTGACAAATTCTGGGACTTTGCTTGTAGTTTGAAAAAGTCATCAAACTGTTGACTGAGAAATAAATGGTGGCACACGCTATCGTCTATCGTGGGTTCTGCGTAGAACAGGCTCACACTTAATTATGAAAGACACAAAAGTATTAGTGCTCCGTTAATTGGCTGCCTGTGCTTGCTGTCCACGATATTCCACACTAGTTATTATACCAGTGATGGTCGATACATTCACCCTACTGTCTCTTTCACAAATTCCATAAACTTTTACAATATCTTATTTCAGAACTCTTTTGAACACTAGACATTCAGTCGTCGTCATTAGTGAACAGCCAGGCAGTTAGTTGTCATGCTCATTTCTTCAGTTTATTCTTATGGCTGCTATAGCCTTCATCTTTCACGATGAACTCAATTTAGTGCAATTGATGTGTTACTCCTACTTTTTCCCATCCGCGTCCCCCTTGTGTGTGTGAATTCCTAAGGGACCAAACAGATGAGGTCATCGGTTCCTATACTTACACACTATTTAAACTAACTTATGCTATGGTAAGAGCAACGCACACACCCATGCCCGAGGGAGGACTCGAACCTCCTGCGGGAGGGGCCGCGCAATGTGTGACATGGCGCCTCGAACCTCACGTCCATTCCGCGCGGCCATCCCCAGTGTTGGTATTATGAACCCCTCATTACTCGCTAAGTGTTTCCTAAGCCATGAAATTCGCCTTATTGTTACGGTATCTCAGGTATTTCAAGTAGCATTTGCCTTCGAAGAAACTCTTCATTTATTATATGGCCAATAAATTTGACGTAATTGCCTACATCTTCCACTAATTACTCCTGTTTTCAGAACCCAAAGTACAGATTTCAAAGCCAAAAATTCACTTTTGTACTGTATTTTCTAATATGAATAAGACACATGTTAGTTGAGCAGTTCTGCTCCGTCTAAAATCACATCTGCAACTACATCCACAGAAACATCTTTTTCTGCACTCCCCCATTTTTCCCGTTCCATTCTCTAGTGTCATGCGAGAAGAACACCTGAGAGCAAGGGTTGGTATAAGCTCGAATATCTCTGATGTCACCATCATGATAATATCGCGAAATATAACTATGTTGGAGTACGTAATGCGTTGTCTCGTTCTTCATGTATGGTATGCCTCACGAACTGGAAATTCGCTACTCTCGCAGTATCTGCCACGGGAGTGACTGAACGTGACGCCCTTATGCAGATTACGTGAATCTGTGACAAAGCGGTCAGTTTTTCTTTGTTTCTATTTATGTCTCTCCTACTTCTGGTAAGAACGAGTCCCAGGCTTAGGAGCCACCCTCGAACGAAGCGTATGTCAAATATAACCTATCTGCTGCAAGAGAGAGTGAATTATATTTCCTTTGTAACCTCGGTTTAGTGTCTTCCTTTCCTAAGTTTTATGCGATCGATTCATTTTAAATCTCTTCGGAGGCGTGAACCTAAATATTTAGTACTATAGTTGGAATCACGAACGATGGCAATCTTGTTCTGCGCACCTGCGTCACGCATACTCCTACAGCCAATGAGCGTTCAGTAGTGTTCTGAGCGCTCTGCTCTGAATACCGTAGCTAATACGAGCATTTGACGTGATCATAGCGAGTTGTTTAAGTGAGTTCATATTTCATTTGTTGTGCAAGTTGTCATTGCTGACGGAGATAGTAAGCGGTACATTCTGCATAAGCAAGCCAAAGACATAATTTTCAGGATATTTACTTCTTTCAAGCGAAAAGATCGCGCGTGCCCGTAACGCGAATGTCTCTTGGGATCGTCAACAATGACATTTCCGTCCGTGTCTCGACATGTGGGATACGCGATCGTTCGTGGATCGGACTATAGTGACCGCTCCAGTGATTGGTCACCAATTTGTAATCAAAATATAATGTGTTTTCATTTCTTTTACGCAGAATTCGTTACATTTGTTTATGTTGTGGGTCAGCTATCAGCCGGTTGAGGCATAGCGCCATGTACCGTATCGTCCCTATTGAGTGCAGTATGAGTCACGCGCAGGGGATGTGGCGTCAGATGCTCGAGTGCATGTAGTTTCTAAGCGACCTCATAGAGGTCACTAGCTGACGGACACCGTTTGAGCTGCAGTCAAAATACTGTCTTTTTTATTTGCGGTTTTGTTCGTTTAATTTTCTAATTGTTTATTAATTACTATTATAATAGTGCTTAGTTATGGGAGTGAACGAAGGTGTGAATGTGAAATAATGTTTCATGTGAAGATTTTATACTACACATCGAAGTAACTGTTCTCGTGAGGAATTTCGAGAATAACATGTTTGTTTGTCATTCGAACTAGGGAATTAGTTATGAACTATTTCGTCAGTTTATGGCACTCAGGAAATGAGATTAAGATTTCGGTAGCGTAATTTTGTTAAGAGAGAGCTAATTTTATGTTAGTGGGTTTTCAAAATTTATGTAGGTCAATTTACTGTTCTGTTTCAGAGACAAATTTTGATTGGTTCTGTATATACAGTACGTGCGGGATTGCCTGGTTTGATTCTACTTTCCGATTGGCTGTGATTCAAATGGATCAAATGGCTCTGAGCACTATGTGACTTAACGTCTGACGTCATCAGTCCCCTAGAACGCAGAACTACTTAAACCTAACTAACCTAAGCACATCACAAAAATCCATACCCGACGCAGGCTTCGAACCTGCGACCGTAGCGGTCACGCGGTTCCAGACTGAAGCGCCTAGAACCACTCGGCCACTCCGGCCGGCGATTAGCTGTGATGTTTCTCTGTCAAAGAGAACTTAGCACATTCGCGAGTATTTTGGGAATTAGAAACTTCTTTTGTGCAGAGAGACGAACAGAGTCGGGGCTTGGATCTCGTAGTGATCAGACCTATTGATAGGTGCACCGATGACAATTATTAACTTTGTAAAATTTCGGTACCGTACCAGAATGTTTGAGAAGTGCTGCAAAGTGCGGAAGAGAGTTCGCTTTAATGCACAATGTGAAATTCGGAACTTTTGATGACGTTTTGAGCAGCAAAATACCGCGTGGCGTGTCGCTTATTCGCGAACGTGAACATTTTGTTACGTGAGACTGGTTATAGCAAAATATGAGCGATCTATTCTACCCGTCGGGTAGACCGGTCACCTGGTGCAAGTCTCTTGAGTTGACGCCAATGCGGCGACGTGTGTGTCGGTATCCGTTAGTAAACATTTGGGAAGGATAACCATGGGTAACAGAAGAAATACTTCAGATGATTGATGAAAGGAGGAAGTACAAACATGTTCCGGGAAAATCAGGAATACAGAAATACAAGTCGCTGAGGAATGAAATAAATAGGAAGTGCAGGGAAGCTAAGACGAAATGGCTGCAGGAAAAATGTGAAGACATACAGGAAAGTCAAAAGAACCTTTGGTGACATTAAAAGCAACGGTGATAACATTAAGAGTGCAACGGGAATTCCATTGTTAAATGCAGAGGAGAGAGCAGATAGGTGGAAAGAATACATTGAAAGCCTCTACGAGGGTGAAGATTTGTCCGATGTGATAGAAGAAGAAACAGGAGTCGATTTAGAAGAGATAGGGGATCCAGTATTAGAATCGGAATTTAAAAGAGCTTTGGAGGACTTACGGTCAAATAAGGCAGAAGGGATAGATAACATTCCATCAGAATTTCTAAAATCATTGGGGGAAGTGGCAACAAAACGACTTTCACGTTGGTGTGTAGAATATATGAGTCTGGCGATATACCATCTTACTTTCGGAAAAGCATCATCCACACAATTCCGAAGACGGCAAGAGCTGACAAGTGCGAGAATTATCGCACAATCAGCTTAACAGCTCATGCATCGAATCTGCTTACAAGAATAATATACAGAAGAATGGAAAAGAAAATTGAGAATGCGCTAGGTGACGATCAGTTTGGCTTTAGGAAAAGTAAAGGGACGAAAGAGGCAATTCTGACGTTACGGCTAATAATGGAAGCAAGGCTAAAGAAAAATCAAGACACTTTCATAGGATTTGTCGACCTGGAAAAAGCGTTCGGCAATATAAAATGGTGCAAGCTGTTCGAGATTCTGAAAAAAGTAGGGGTAAGCTATAGGGAGAGACGGGTCATATACAATATGTACAACAACCAAGAGGGAATAATAAGAATGGACGATCAAGAACGAAGTGCTCATATTAAGAAGAGTGTAAGACAAGGCTGTAGCCTTTCGCCCCTACTCTTCAATCTGTACATCGAGGAAGCAATGATGGAAATAAAAGAAAGGTTCAGGAGTGGAATTAAAATACAAGGTGAAAGGGTATCAATGATACGATTCGCTGATGACATTGCTGTCCTGAGTGAAAGTGAAGAAGAATTAAATGATCTGCTGAACGGAATGAACAGTCTAATGAGTACACAGTATGGTTTGAGAGTAAATCGGAGAAAGACGAAGGTAATGAGAAGTAGTAGAAATGAGAACAGCGAGAAACTTAACATCAGTATTGATGGTCACGAAGTCAATGAAGTTAAGGAATTCTGTTATCCAGGCAGTAAAATAACCAATGACGGACGGAGCAAGGAGGACATCAAAAGCAGACTCGCTATGGCAAAAAAGGCATTTCTGCCAAGAGAAGTCTACTAATATCAAATACCGGCCTTAATTTGAGGAAGAAATTTCTGAGGATGTACGTCTGGAGTGCAGCATTGTATGGTATTGAAACATGGACTGTGGGAAAACCGGAACAGAAGAGAATCGAAGCATTTGAGATGTGGTGCTATAGACGAATGTTGAAAATTAGATGGACTGATAAGGTAAGGAATGAGGAGGTTCTACGAAGAATCGGAGAGGAAAGGAATATGTGGAAAACACTGATAAGGAAAAGGGACAGGATGATAGGACATCTGCTAAGACATGAGGGAATGACTTCCATGATACTAGAGGGAGCTGTAGAGGGTAAACTGTAGGGGATGATGCAGAATGGAATACGTCAAGCAAATAATTGAGGACGTAGGTTGCAAGTGCTACTCTGAGATGAAGAGGTTAGCACAGGAAAGGAATTCGTGGCGGGCCGCATCAAACCAGTCAGTAGACTGATGGCCAAAAAAAACTTATAATTACCATGAACTGGCTACGATTATGAATGATGTGTGCGTGTGGACTTACTATGTACAGCTTAGAGTAAGGCTTGGTAGTAACTGGTGTATGCAAGCTTACCGTAATGGAGTGAAATTTTACGCACATAAGTACTGTCATTTAACTATTATTACCTTCCACCGACAAAATAACTTTTAGTGCGACTTGTGGTTGCTAAGTGTACAGCTGTTTTTTCTATAGCCTTTTCAGGTTGAGAACTGCATTTCAGTAACTTCAAGGACTCGTGCGTGTGAGAAGAGGTTCGCCACCAGGCGAGAGAGTGGAACTTCATACGCAGTAGCAGAGCACCGCGTCGCCGCGCGGTCACCCAAGTATCGCTTCTCATCACGTCGTATTGAATTTTGCTTCAAGATGTCTCTGAGATTTATAGCTGCACTGCTAGCTTATCCCACTTTCACGTCCCTAAAATGCGAAGCTTGTAGCCAATGCATTTGTCTTCAGCAAAGCTAATGTAACAGGATTTTTTATTTATTATCGTTTTATAAAAATACATATTACACACGGTTGTAACTTTTGTCTAAAACTCGGCTACTTTCAATTAATTTTCTGTCGCTTGACGAAGTTCTTCTCCTGTGCAAGAAGCTGAACACAGTCGGAACTGCAGCATATGTTGGACAGTCTGGTGTTCTCCACAGTCACCGTGAATGACATCTTGATCATTGTAGCCCCATCTTGACAAATTAACATTTAATCTACCAACTTCAGATCTCAGTTTGTTCAGAACTTCTCGTCATACCCAGGCGGTAGAGCTTCTGAAACTCTTTTTCTAGCCACGGGGGAAGTAGATCGTAACCCTCCACAGCTGCAAGCTCGGTTTTCAGCAGTGATTTCAAGTGCCGTCGACGATCTGAGGAAACCCTTACTTGACTTCAGTGTGCGGTTGCACCCATACAGAGAATGCGTTTTCACTTGCTCCAATTTCTTTCTTCGTTCATTCGCGGCTATTTCTCTTCGAACAGGAGCTGGTGCTATTGCTGCGAGGTGGTAGAACCATTCGACTGGAGTGGATTTCAAGCAAGCTGTTATTATTGCGCAGGATTTGTTGAGACATACGTCCACTTGTTCGGAGTGTGTTGAATTACACCAAACCGGACATGTACACTCTGCCGCAGAATAGCATATTGCCATTGCAGAGGTTCGTATAGTGTCAGGTTGATTACCTCATTGTGATCCGACCAGTTTCTGTACAAGATTGCTCCTGATTGAAACGTTTGACTTGCAGTTCATGCAATGCTTCTTGAAAGTAAGAGATATGTCGAATGTCACTCGTAGACATTTTGGGGTCTCGCGGTGTTTCAATTCGACACTCGATCACACTATTTTTAATGTGCGACTAACTACCCTGTTTCTCAAGTGAAAAACATACACTTGTGCCTTTGTGGGATTTGGTTTAAGTTGGTTTGTGTTGTAGTATCTGGAAAGCTGTGACAGGACGAACGTTGGGCCACTGATGCCTGAATAAAAAAATTCTTAGGCGAAGTGAAAGCCCCGGCACTTGACTAGTCGGTTATAAAGTAGATACTCTCTTACAAATAAATAAACAAAATACTCAAAAGCTTGAAGCAGTAAGTGGAAGTAATTCTAACACATGCATATCTGAAGCCGCATCAGACCATAATCACTACTGCTTGACGACAGAAGAAGCAGAAGAGGAGCTGGAAGAATCTACTTCCTGTAGCAGTTCCAGTATTCTCTGAAACCATAATTTGGACCTTATTGTCACAAGTCATTATTTTTGAGTTAGTTACATCTATTTTCATGTATATTTTATCCATCGTGTCATGGATTTTACGTTAAGTGATATTAAAGTCTTCTTTTTCCTCAATAAAAATGTCAGTACTAATCAAATATCTCACGACGAACGTTTAACCCTGCTGTTGTTTCTTCACCGATTTGTAATACAGGGTGACAAAGAAAAAAGTCGCCCAAAAATGGTCAGAAAACGCTGTACAACGGCTATTAAAATTGAGGATTTTGTGAGTTGAGATACAGTGTTGCTGAACCAGTCCTCATAAGAAGTTATGAAAAACTAACGAGGTTCAAATGGTTCAAATGCCTCTGAGCTCTATGGGACTTAACTTCTAAGGTCACCAGTCCCCTAGAACTTAGAACTACTTAAACCTAACTAACCTAAGGACATCACACACATCCATGAGCGAGGCAGGATTCGAACCTGCGACCGCAGCGGTCGCGCGGCTCCAGACTGTAGCGCCTAGAACCGCTCGGACACCCCGGCCGGCAAACTAAGGAGGTACCGATACCACCTCATTCAGTAGCTACCGACACCACTTATTACTTGCTAGTTGGTCTGGAAGCTTTCTACATCCACATCTACATGATTACTATTCAATTCACAATTAAATGCCTAACAGAGGGTTTGTCGAATCACTTTCAAGCTATTTCCCTACCGTTCCACTCTCGGCCAGCGCGTGGGAAAAACCAACACCCAGATCTTTACGTACTAGTTCTAATTTATCTTATTTTATGATGATGATCGTTCGTCCCTATGTAGATGGGCGCCAACAAAATATTCTCAACGATCTGAGGAGAAAGTTGGTGACTGAAATTTTATGAGAAGACCCTGCCGCAACGTAAAGCGCCTTTGTTTTAACGATCGCCACCACAATTTTTCCCCCATATTTTGCGATAATACAAAACATGCTGCCCTTCCTTGAACTTTTTCTATGACCTTCGTCAATCCTATCTGATACGGATCCCACACCACACAGCAGTACTCCAGAAGAGGGCAGACGTGCATAGTGCAAGCAGTCTCTTTAGTAGTCCTACTGCATTTTCTTAGTGTTCCACCAATAAATCGCAGTCTTCACACATTTGACACCCATTGCCAGATATGGGCTGCCTCCTCATGCGTTACGGTCTTTAGCTTTATGCATTCATGTTCTGTTGAAATTTTTTTTGTAATGTCCTATTCACCTTCCATTACGTTTCCGTCTGTATATTTTCTTAGCTATTGAAATACATTAAGAAACTTCCTTGTTCCATTCACCACCCCTTCACCCGGCTGCATATGTCATTCTGGATGTAGCCATAATCACGTGTTCGATTTCATCCTGTTTTAAGATCGATTTGCTTAATTTCCTGTCCCTCCCATTTATTACATACATGATTCTCATCAGTATTCGCTGATAAACTTTCAGTCTGTGAGCTTTTTGTCTTTGAAATTCCAAGTCTCACTAAAATGAATCATTATGGCAACACTTACTGACTGTAAACTTTCAGATTCAAACTGACAGAAACCGTAGTTCTGAGTATTCTATGTAATTTACCAAATGCTCTCCACATTTTTCTTCACTCTTCTTCCTTTCATTATCAAGACATTGATTGTCTTCAACTGGACTAATCACAAAACTAAATAGATGTTCGTATCATTTCAATTTTAATTTTGCGCTAGTTTCCAATATGTCGATTAAAAGTTACATTCTTCTTACTATAACTGACTTTCATGCCTACTTAGTTACTCATTTATTTGCGCTAGAGTCAAACAAAAATCCAGAAACCCCTCATTAAAACGTATTTCTTTTTCAGTTTTCCAGTTTAATCTGAAAACTCCATATACTCGTAGAAATGCTGAAAATAGTATTGGTGACATGGAACCTCCTTGCTTCACTCCTGTGTCAGTTCTAAGTTTCCTTCTGTCCTGATTTAGTCACAATGGCGCACTTATTATGCAGTAATCTACCATAGCTTGAATCAGTGCTGTTTTTATCAAGAACCGTTGGCAAAGACTTAGTTGAAACTGTGTCTAAAACTTTCTGAAAATCTATAAATTCTAGATAAAATGTAATTGATTATCGTTACTCCATTCAGTTATTTCAAGGCGCATTGTGCTGTATACATTTTGCCTGGTTAAAATGTATTTTGTTTTTCCAAATGGCAGGCAATAATTTTTGCAAACGTCTTGTACATAAAGGAAGTATCTTTATTCAGAGAGGAAAATAGTAAGGTTGCAGATGCAGGTCTATTATGACAAGATTCAAGCACGACGATCTTTAAACTTCGACTCTCACAGCTAATCATCGAACTTCACTGCACGATATCTTTCACTTGAGCAAAATTTTCTGTTATTTGAACTCACGCTTAATTGTTTTATAAGCCACGGTTGCCCGGGGAAGTAGTTTGGAACCATCTTATAATGAAGCGGAGCGGTGCGAGAAGAGAAGCTAGGGATGGAAGGTTCTGACTGTGTGCCAGATGTACACATCCCCATCTGACGGCCTTACAGATCAGTGACACAGTACAACAACAGGCACTGGCTCCAAGGATCACCAGCATAGGGACTGAAAATGAACGTTACAAGCATAGGAGCGTCTTCATAACTTTTCATGCCCCTCGAATGAGGGAGGTTACACACAGGAATCTGATATAATACTTACCAGAGAGTAAAAATTACAGAATTATTAAAATGCCAAAGAAATACAGAGCATAGACTATTTGTTTATACTAACATGGTTGAAATGGCTCTGGGCACTATGGGACTTAACTTCTGAGGTTATCGGTCCCCTAGAACTTAGAACTACTTAAATCTAACTAACCTAAGGACATCACACACATCAATCCCCGAGGCAGGATTCGAACCTGCGACCGTAGCGGTCGCGCGGTTGCAGAATGTTGCGCCTAGAACCGCTCGGCCACTCCGGCCGACCACTAACATGGATTCAGCTTACATCTTAATCCTTAGTTATAATGTATTGACTAACATATTCGGGAAACATAATCAGTTATTATTTATGAACACTTTAACATATTTGGGTAGTATACTCCCCTTGTTCAGCGTAGGAAACATCCATCATCAGATAATACTCTCTAAGACCAAAAAAAAAAAAAAATAAAATAAAATAAAATTGACGCACCACGAAGGAAGTATCGGAATGGGACGGAAATAGGTAGATGATGATTACAGTTTCAGAAAAATTGGATGATTTATACAAGAGGAAGAGCTTCGCAAATTGAGCAAGTCAATAACGCTTTGCCCACCTCTACCCCCTGTGAAAGCACTTAGTTGGCTTGGCATAGATTGACAGAGTAGTTGGATGTCGTCCTGAGGGTTTCGTGCCAAATTCTGTCCAATTGATGCGGTCGGTCGTCTAAATCCCCAGATGGTTTCAAGGCCAATCCCACAATGGTCCAAACATTCTCAATTGGGGGAGGGTGGAGTGGGTGGGGAGATCCGGTGGCAGTGTTTGGCAAGCACGAAGATAAACGGCAGAAACTCTCTCCCTGTGCGGGCGAGCATTATTTTAATGAAGCGCATGCCCAGGATGGTTTGCCATGATGGGCAACGAAACGGGACACAGAATATCGTCTACGTACCGCTGTACGGTAAGGGTGCAGCGGATGACCGCTAAAAGGGTCCTGCTATGAAAAGAAATGACACGTCAGACCATCACTTCTGGTTATTGGGTCGTATGGCTGGCGACAGTCAGGTTGGTACCCCACCGTCGTCAGGGGCATCTCCAGACACGTCTTCGCTGGTGATTTCGAAGAGGGACTGATCACTAAAGACAGTTACATCCCAGGCAATGCGATTGCAGGCTAAATACGTTCCTAGAGACGCCACGGACAGCGGTAGGGTACTAACACGACCGTCGCCCACTATATGACCCAACGACCAGGAGTGATGTTCTACGGTGCCATTTGTTTTCTTAGCAGGACCCCCCTTTGGTTGTCATCTGCGACACCCTTACAGCACAATGGTCCGTCGACGATATTCTACTCCTAGATTTGTTGCCCTTCAAGGTAAGCCATCGTGGGCTTGCATTTCATGAAGGTAATACAACTCGGACACGGCGAGAGTTTCTACTGCTTGTCTTCTTGCTTATCATGTCCTGCTTTGGCGAGCGGGCTCTCCGGATCTCTCCTAGCTGAGATCCTTTGGAGCATTATGGGCGGGCGCTCCAACCATGTCAGCATTTTGACTATCTAACACGCCAATTAGATATATTTTGGCTCGATATTCCTCAGGAGACCATTGACCGACTCTATCAATCATTGCCAAGGCGAATAACTTCTTGCATAAGGACCAGAGGAGGACCAACGCCGTATTGACTTGCTCAATTTGTGAAGCTCTCTGTCTTGAATAAACCATTAATTTTTTCTGATATTTTGATCATCTGTTTGTCTCTACATGTACCTCAGTCTACCGATTTTCATCCCATGCGGATATTTCTTTCATGGTGCGCCGTTCTTTTTTTTTGTTGTCTAAGAGTGTATCGGTATTTATGTTGCAAGTCAAAGCGAATGGCAGAAGATAAAAATAAATAGTTTTCTAAAGATCCGCTCTTCGGCTTTACGAAAAGCCACCACAACTTGAAGCTTCCTGGCAGATTAAAACTGTGTGCCGGACAGAGACTCGAACTCGGGACCTTTGCCTTTCGCGGGCAAGTGTTCTAACAACTCTTTTTTTGTGTGTGTGTTTGGTCGTTACGGACGTCACATGACATCCCTTCAAGTTCGTTTGTTGATCCTTCCACTCAGTTTTCTTTTATTACAGAGGCCAACCAGGTCTCTGACCGAACACGCTGAGCTACCGTGTCGGCAAAGGCGAATAACTTCTTGCATAAGGAACAGAGGTGGACCAACGCAGTATTACCAACTGAGCTACCCAAGCACGACACTTGCCCCGTCCTCACCGCTTTACTTCTTCCAGTACCTCGTCTCCTACATTCCAAACTTTACAGAAGTTCTCCTGCGAAACTTGCAGAACTAGCACTCCTGAAAGAAAGGATATTGCGGAGACATGGCTTAGCCACAGACTGGGGGATATTTCCAGAATGAGAGCACTTTTTCGCGAAAGGCAAAGGTCCCGAGTTCGAGTCTCGGCCCGGCACAGAGTTTTAATCTGCCAGGAAGTTTCATATCAGCGCACACTCCGTTGCAGAGTGAAAATCTCATTCCACCTCAACTTGTTTCCTCAATTCACTAGTAACAACTGTATCGTTTACATTAACATCTAATTTTAACTGACAGTCTTTGAGATTCATGTGAGCTCTATTCTCTGGATGCCATCTTGCGGAAAATACTAACTCTTTGCTTCCATTTACGATGTCTCACTTTTTCGTTATTAACGATTACTCTACAGATTACTTTTCTATTTATTCTTTTACTGATGTTATTTCTTCAGTTTCTCGATTCTTAATCAGAATTAATCATGCAGAACCTGAATTTGTGGTTTCAGTTCTAATCAAAGTAGAATAACGATCAAAATATTTTTGAGAAATATGTAAGAAGACTAGGAATTCGGTACTAGCTGTCTTTGGTATGGGAATCACATTGTTTTTATTCAATTGAATAGGAGGACTCCATTGGTGTGATCTATAATGTGCGCTTGAAACCACGCATCAGTGCAATAAATTTCAGGAATTAACCTAACGGGAAAAAAAGGGTAATTTCGCTTCACGGTTGAAGCTGAAGGCGATAACGTCGTTCCGTACAAGGGACTGCCGGCCAGCATTTAGCGCGTCGTGAGAGTTACGGGTCGAAGATAAGAGCGTAGCGCGAGAACGAGAGTGTGCGATGATATCCGCACACTTCCATGGCAGGTATCCGCCCTACATCTGCAGCGAACGTCCTCATTTAATTTTGTTGCACTCAGTGCGTAGCGGATGTAACGCATGTGAGGAATTTCTCCTCGAAGTAAATCAGGACGTTTCGATTGAGGACTACGATATATTGCTCTGTTGTGATTCTTTTCTAGTGGATAACCGGGACATTTGGATCCTGTATTTTCCGCAAGATGGCACCCAGAGAAAATAACCTCGTTCTACGAAATATTTTTCACTGGTCTTCAATGAGTTTAGAGATAACGTAACATACTTGTAAAAGTTTTTCAAACAAAAAAGCTGTCTCCATTTCAGGTTTTCTTCTTTTTCTTTTCTTTAACTGACGTGTTTCGCTCTAATGGCTATCGTCAGAATTTCTGTAAATTAACAATAACGTATGTAGTACATAAAGGTGAGACCGTGAGCTTATCCATAACTGCGCAATCAGCATGTTGGCTCAACGGCGAGCCGCGTACTGATCTAACTATCTAATAACTCCTGGTTAGGTTCTTCGTGCCCGTGGAAAGTCTGTTCTAGTAGTTATCTGTTTTAGAAGGAATTTTTGTTAAAATAAAGTCATTTACCTTTTCAGGCATCCGATTTTACATTTGACGGTTGTGGTTACGCTCCATTCAAGGTTTACTTTTTGTTTTGCCTTGTGCAATTTACGCTGTCTGAGGCAAGTTGCTTTTTTAAGTTGCTTAATTCAGCAGTTACTTAGCACGTGCTGGATAACATCGTGGTCACAATTTCGTTACTGTTAATTTATAGACATTCTGAAAAGCCGGCCGGAGTGGCCGAGCAGTTCTAGGCGCTACAGTCTGGAACCGCGCGACCGCTACGGTCGCAGGTTCGAATCCTGCCTCGGGCATGGACGTGTGTGATGTCCTTAGGTTAGTTAGGTTTAAGTAGTTCTAAGTTCTAGGGGACTGATGACCACAGTAGTTAAGTCACATAGTGCTCAGAGCCATTTGAACCATTTGAACACTGAAACCCACAAAAATTAAAGACAAACATATCCGGGCAGATTACAACTCTTCATCTGATCTAAGTTTTTTTTTACCTTTACATCTAAACCAGAGCAGCAGAAAGGGGACACATAAAAGCAATCCTATCTTAGACACCATTTGTAATGATAAAGACAATTATTTATTAGAATTTCTGTATTTATAGAGCAGACCACTTAAATAACAGACCTTCTCGTCCAGGTTGTTGTGGAATTTAATAATCAACGGAAGGAAACAGGGTTCAAAACGAATTCGGTGCTGCACAGACCTTGATTTCTATGTCATAGCACACCAATATTTGTTTTGTTACATCGTTCTAAAATTTACAGTTTGTTCCGAAAAGGTGTTCTGTAAGAGCGTACTACATATGGTGGACTGAAAATATGAAATCGTGAAACTTATAAGTTTTGTGGTCGAGTGAATTAAGAGCCAAGTTTTTTTATAAGCTACAGTTAGTCGTACGGCACATTTTAGATCTAGAACTTCTATCAATGTTACAGGTGTTAAAATCCCCAGAGAAAAAGTAGTATGACACTATTTTCCTTTACCGCAGCAGAATAATTGGTCATCCCGGAGCAGTGACGGAAAGAAGGTTTTCTGTTGGTGCATAAGCGTTACCTACGACACTACGATTTTATTTTAAATACTCAGTATTTCGACTGGTTTCTCACTCTGTTCCTTCTCTTCCTATATTGTTCTATACTCATACTCTCTAGCTATTACACCTAACAACTTCTACAATTTATTTTGTATGTTATAGTCCTCATCTCCTATTATTTTTCCTCCTGTGCTTACTCTTCAGAGCCATGTAACCTATTTCTGAAAGCTGCAATAGATGTGAGCAAACCTGTCCACTCTTCTTGTAAGTACACTGAAACGCCAAAGAAACTGGTATAGGCATACGTATTCAAATACAGAGATATGTAAACAGACAGAATACGGCGCTGCGGTTGGCAACGCCTATATAAGACAACAAGTGTCTGAAGCAGTTGTTAGATCGGTTACTGCTGCTAAAATGGCAGGTTATCAAGATTTAAGTGAGTTTGAAAATGGTGTTACAGTCAGCGCACGAGGTATGGGAAACAGTATCTCCGAGATAGCGATAAAGTGGGGATTTTCACGTACGACCGTTTCACGAGTGTTCCGTGAATATCGGCATCCGGTAAAACATCAAATCTCCGACATCGCCGCGGCTGGAAAAAGATCTTGCAAGAACGGGACCAACGACGACTGAAGCGTATCGTTCAATTTGCAATCCTTCCGCAAACTGCTGCAGATTTCAATGCTCGGCCATCAACAACTGTCAGCGTGCCAACCATTCGACGAAATATCATCGATATGGGCATTCGGAGCCGAAGGCCGACCCGTGTTCGCTTGATGACTGCAAAACACAAAGCCTTACGCCCCGCTTGGGCCCTTCAACACCGACATCGCATGTTGATGACTGGAAACATATTACCTGGTTGGACGAGTGTCGTTTCAAATTTTATCCCGCGGATGGGTGTGTATGGGTAGGGAGACAACCTCATAAATCCATGGACCCTGTATGTCAGCAGGGGACGACTGTTCAAGATGGTGGAGGCTCTGCAACGGTGTGGGCCGTGTGGGGTTGGAGAGATATGGGACCCCCGATACGTCTAGATACGACTGTGACAGGTAACACGTACATCAGCATTCTGTCTGATCACCTGTATCCATTTGTGTCCGTTGTGCATTCCGACGGACTTGGGAAACTGCAGCAGGACAATGCGACACCCCACACGTCCAGAATTGCTACAGAGTGGCTCTCTTCTGAGTTTAAACACTTCCGCTGGCCACCAAACTCCCCAGACATGTACATTATTGAGCATATCTTACGGATTTATGGACAACCCTGCAGGATTCATGGTGGCAGTACCCTCCAGCGCCACTTCAGACATTAGTCGAGTCCACGCCACCTCGTGTTGCGGCACTTCTGCGTGCTCGCGGGGCCCTACACGATATTCGGCAGGTGTACCAGTGTCTTTGGCTCTTCAGTGTATTTTCACAAGTTTCTGCCTTCGGCGATTCTCTTCCGTAGCCTTTCATTTCGGGCACAAACTTCTTCCTATTACTTTAACTGAAGAAAGCTTTCCTCGCTATTGCCAATCAATTTCTGATATTTTGGTTGCATTCTTTGCACTTTCGATTCCCAGATAGGAGAATTCGCTCAATTCTTCTACCATTCCGTTGTTACCCGCTGCAGCAAGTCATTACTCTCCTTTCAAGACTACTCTTGATTATGAAATAATTTTTATTGATTAAGTCAGTTTTTACTAATATTTATAGGCCGGCCGTTGTAGCCGAGCGGTTCTAGGCGTTTCAGTCTGGAACCGCACGACCGCTACGGTCGCCGGTTCGAATCCTGCCTCGGGCATGAATGTATGTGATGTCCTTAGGTTAGTTAGGTTTCAGTAGTTCTAAGTTCTAGGGGACTGATGACCTCAGATGTTAAGTCCCATAGTGCTCAGAAGCATTTGAACCATTTGACGTGTGTCTTTTTTACACGGACTTCGAGAACCTGGTCTACGAATGTGGGAATGTTCCACAGAATACTGTTGAAAGTAGCGATATGTCACCGATACACTGTGCCCAACACTTGCAGTAATCCGTCGATACGTCCATCCAGTTTGCCGCAGGCCCACAGTGCGACCTCATTCAAAGGGCTGAAGTTATTCAGCAGAATTACGTACTCGCTGTCGGGGCATAGTTGTACCGTAGAATGAAAGTCGCAACAACTGTTCCGCTGCAAACTCAGCAGTTACTGCCTGCAGAGTCAAATCAGAGGGCATGCAGACAGGCCTCCAGAGGGCCATAGATTGCCTATGACCGTGACATAAGAATCACTAACACAACAACCTCTCAGTGTGCACATGTTGTACTGTGGTGCACTGTCCTTCTCTTTGTTCCAATTTCACGTAGAAATTGTACCACAGACAGTGCGAGGTATGGCTTTCGCATTAATGGTCTGTGAAATCGATCGAATCGTTCGTTACGCACATATTTCTGCAAGTTTTTTCGTATCATTTGAGGTACGATGGCCACATCTTGTTCATCGGTAGTCAGCTCGATTATCAGAAGAACGATAATGTTCGTGTGTCACCTACCTGCTGACTGCTTTCAGTGCGGCGAAACGTGGCGTTAATGGGCTGTGGCAGCAGACGACATACGTGAGTGCTTTTGCTAACAGCACGACGTCGCCTGCAGCGCCTCTCCTAGGCACGTGGCCATAGACGACTGGAAAACCGTGGCCATAGACCACTGGAAAACCGTGGCCTGGTCAAAGAGACCCGATTTCAGCTGTTGAAAGATGATGGTAGGGTTTAAGTGTGGCGCACACCCTCCCCTCCCCCACCCCGCTCCCTCCCCGTAGCCATGGACCCAAGTTGTCAACAAGACTTGAAAGTCTTTTCGGGTTTGCTGCCGGATCCTAAAATCAACTTGACTCGATATTTCGGCGATACAACTGTTCGCCATCTTCAGGAAATGCTGCTTCTGCTGATGAGTCCCGCTGAGAACTGACGCAAGATTGCAATTCGACGTCCTATATAGGCCACCGTTCAGTACACGGCGCATGCGCCGCCCATCACGCTTTCTGACTTCCAAAACAGGGAGGTGGCGCCGCCCTTAGTGAAACACTGCTGGCAACGATATATCGCAATCAAGGCCGCATCGAAGAACGTTCAGTTTTGATGCGAGATAATACAGGATTCCACGTTTTGTAAGAGGAACCCATTGTCCCTGTTGATTAAATATCAGCCAACCTAATTTCGATCGCCTCTTTATACACACTATTCCAAAAACCGGAAATGTTGGCAATTACAACAGTTTCCTCAAATTTCATTTTATGTCTCTCATTCAGGCAGTGTTCTGCTACGGCCGATTTTTCCGGCTGTTGTAGCCTCGTGTGACGGCGATGTTCCACACACCTGTCATTCACTGTGCGAATAGAACGACCAACGTAAGCTTTCCCACATTGACACGGGATTTTGTACACCCCGGGTTTCTTAAGTCCCAAATCATCCTTCACAGAGCCGAGCAGAGCCCTAATCTTAGAGGATGGACGGAACACACTCTTAATGTTAAAAACTGTTGTAATTGCCAACATTTCCGGTTTTTGGAATAGTGTGTATAAAGAGGCGATCGAAATTAGGTTGGCTGGTAATTTAATCAACAGGGACAATGGGTTTCCTCTTAGCAAAACGTGGAATCCTGTATTATCTCGCATCAAAACTGAACGTTCTTCGATGCGGCCTTGATTGCGATATATCGTTGCCAGCAGTGTTTCACTAAGGGCGGCGCCACCTCCCTGTTTTGGAAGTCAGAAACCGTGATGGGCGGCGCATGCGCCGTGTACTGAACGGTGGCCTATATAGGACGTCGAATTGCAATCTTGCGTCAGTTCTCAGCGGGACTCATCAGCAGAAGCAGCATTTCCTGAAGATGGCGAACAGTTGGATCGCCGAAATATCGAGTCAAGTTGATTTTAGGATCCGGCAGCAAACCCGAAAAGACTTTCAAGACTTATTACGCCGGGAAAGCCTACGTAGTCATGTCAACAAGACACTGTGCAATCTGGTTGTAGATTCATAAAGGTGTGAGCTGTGTTTACATGACAGCGTCTGAGTCCTCTGTTCCAACTGAACCGATCATTGACTGGAAATAATTATGTTCGGTTACTTGGAGACCATCTGCAATGATCATGAACTTCATCTTATGGATGACAATGTGCCATGTCACTAGGCCACAACTGTTCGCTGTTGGTTTGCAGAACATTCTGGACAATTCGAGCAGAAGATTCGACCAGTTACGTCGCCCGACATGAATCCCATCGAACGTTTATGGGACATAATCGTGGGGTCTACTCGTGCACAAAATCGTGCATCGGCAACACTTCTCGCAGTTATGGACGGCTGTAGAGGCAGCATGGCTCAGTATTTCTGCAGGGGACTTCAGCGACTTGTTGAGTCTATGACACGTCGAGCTGCCGAACTACGTCGGGAAAAAGAAGGTCACCTTCCTGTAATACTTTTCTTCCTTTCACAGCTCTGTACAGCCCATATGAATCAACACTTTTGCTTTTAATGCATCTTGTCACTTCGTCCATTCCATCTTTCTCGAACAACTTACCGTATGATTGCTCTGTTTTACGAACACGTTTCTGATATGACCTGCCCGCAGAGTCTCCAGAACATTTCCATCTGACAAATGCAGCTACAGTTCATTTTTTCTTCCTGTGTTTCTGTTAGCTTATTTTTTAGAACGGGCTACTCATCATACTACAGAATCCTTGGCTAGGCCGCGAAATATGTTTTGGAGCTTCCGCCATTTCCTTCGGATTCGGCGATATTTTTTGGATGGTCACCTTCAGCCCACTTTTTACCTGCAATCACTGCCTCTGCACTGAAATTATGGGTCAATGCGTTTTGTTCTGCGAAGTCGAAATTACTTCCGACAGGGTTAAACCGAAAATCGTCTCTTAAAATGTAATAATACGCTCTTTCAATTTACAGTTTCGCTGGAAAACACTTAACTACGGAGAAAATCTTTTATACCCCCTTTGGCGTTTTTTTCTTATTTTCAATACGCCTCTTAATTTCTGGTTCAGACACATTTTACATTCCTGTACCCTTATTTATTCCATGATACAGATTTAGATATACTGCTAGAACTAAATGCAATTCAGCTGTGCTCCACTCTCCATAATGCCTTTCTGTTGCCGTACTGTAATGCAAAATAATAATTTAGTTAAAAACTTAGGATAAAGAACACATTAAAAATGTACCATATCATTTACAAGCATTACGTTGCACTAATAAGTCCCGACGCATTTTTAAAGCTTGACATACGAACAAGTTTCATAAATTGTACCCGTATATTATACGACACTTACAGCAGTACGGTATAGGCAGTTACCATTTTATCTTCGTCAGGTTTATAGAAGAGAACCGTAAGGGGGACTGCCTCAAATCTGAAGTTATTTAATGTATATTCGCCCATAAATGAAACATTATATTGCCATTTACTTCCCTTGTAAAATTACAATTTTCTTTACCGCGTACTCAAAAAGTTAGATGAAAATTACAAAAACTCAATGCTGACTTGAGATGGCAGGTTCCTCAACAGACAGAGCATGGCTACGAGAAGCATGTAACTGACGCTGAACTTACTGAATGTCGGCCAGTACAAAAGGTATTCATTTGATAGTAGTGGTAGAAACTGGGTGCCAGTGCAATATAGGCAGCTCTCCCGTGATCACAATCAAACTATTAATTTCCTAACGACGGAATCAGGATATGATTCGACTTATTTTTATTTTTATGTAACTACAGAATACGTTACATATTTTTGTCATAACATAACACGCTCGTTTATTCCTTCACGTGTTATCTTACTACATAGTAAACGCAACACTCATTTGTCTTAAATCAATATTGTATGTTGTGCTACTTAAAACTGATTACCTGCAACGCGCTAGCTTGCGACATATGGAAGCACAATTCCGCCTCCAAGAATACGATAAACAGACAGTTAAAATAGGATAACACACAAAACAAAGTTAACACGATTCGTAGACAGATGGCGCACGATTTCCGTTCCTTAGGTTCTGTGATGACTGGTGTATGGATACGCATCCGACCACGAAGTTAAACAATTACATAAAATTTGTCAAATGTTGAATAAAAGAAATAGATCCTGTACTAGATGGATTAAGAGCTAGAGAAAAGAAGAAAAAGAAGTGGTACTTGAAATATGCTTAACAGCTCGTCGTGACGTGTTTCTCAACAATGCTCTGGTCGCTGAGGCGCCCGAGACGTTGCCAGGCGTCAGTCTGAAGGGAGACGGCTGGCAGTCTGTACGAGCGTGTGTGTTCTTAATCGCGATGTCTTCATCTCCAAGTACTGAAAGCAGTCAAAAGGTAGGCGACACACTAAAATTAACGTTCTTCTGATAATCGAGCTGGCTATTGATGAATAAAATGTGGCCATTGTACCTCAAATTATACGAACAAACTTGCAGGAATGTGTGCGTAACGAACGTTTCGATCGATTTCACAGACCATTAATTCGAAAGCCATTCCTCGCACTTTCTGTGATACAATTTCTACGTGAAATTGGAACGAAGAGAAGGAAGGTTAGAGTTTAATGTCCAATGTACGACGAATTCATTCGGGATTTAGTTCAAACTCAGCTTTGACCAGTGATGTAACAGTAATGACTGCTTTGACGTCTCATCTTGGCGCGCATTTGGAATTTCTTACAGCGCTATTTGTTGTCAAATTTCGTTGAGTGAACAGGAATTATATTTTTAAGCTCTGCTGTGTGAGACAAACAAAATACTACTACTGATTCGGAGGGAATTGTAACATTTAGTCCATTTATTAGCCTGTCTTTCTTTCTTTGTGAGTAGGCTATTTTTTAAAACTAATGTTGTTTATCGTGATCCCTACTGTAATTGTAGGGCTCCTATTTGCGGTACTCGAGTCGTGGTCTTTCTGATAACTAGTTAAAGTTCTTATGTGATAACTGATTTATTACTGCTACGTACGTATGTTTGCAACTGCGTGTCGCTGTCTTCACTTGAACTATGAAGCTAAAGTGTTTTTTTGATACCAGTATCGATTTCTTTAAGTTATACTTTTTACTTTTAGTTGGTGCTGTGTAGCGAGCTATAAACGACACCTGTGGAGCTTTTTTTGCGATACTCGATTCGTTTTCTTTCCAGGAAATGCTTCTCTTATTTATATGTGACAGATCTCACTAGTCGTAACTGGAGCCATTTCTCTTCCACTGAAGTAAATCCTCATAATCAAAACCATCTGTGTTGTTTATGATTCAAAATGTCGAGTCGTGAGAAAGGGCCGATTCCATTCATTCACTTTCGTCCTTGACATCCTGTATGGCGTCGTTAGCTTACGTTGCGAAGGGTGTAAGCAACCTGTTATTAATTGTTATTTGCGTTTCTCATAGTTTCTCGTGTAATCTATGGCCTTTGTAAAGGACAAGTATAGCTTAATTTGTCAATAGAGAAAGAAGTAGGATTTCTATTTTTATTTTATTATTTTTTTTCAGACGGGTACAATCGGACATTACTCTATTTCCGTAGTTTGTAGAATGTTTGATGCCCAACCTAGATTATTTAGAGTTGACTATGCTTGGTAAGTAATTTTGTATAATGTGTTTCTTATTTCATTTTGTATTTTGCTTTTGGTTGGGAAATTTATTTTCATTGTTGGTTTCAATTTTTTGCTTCGTTATTTTCATATGAATTGCTATGTCTCTGGTGTCGATGAACGAGTTTCATTTATATAGACCTGATGAAAATTACGATACTGCTTGTCACCGTTTGGTTTTCAGTTTCACTGTCTTGTTTTAAGCTATAACAGGTATGTCTTCTATTAGTCGTCAGGCGGATTTCCTCTGGCGTTTCGGCTGATATTTGCAGTTTCTTTCTTGCAACGTGTAGCTGGAGTCAGCCCAAGGAAATCAGGCCCGTCACTTCATTTGTGCGACCCCCAGCGCCGACAGAAAGCGTCAGCTTGTTTCCCATTACAAACAAAAAGACTTTTGAAGTAGACTTTTTACTTACCTTCTCGATAGAGCGGTTCCAAATGAGTCTAGTGCGTTATTTGTTTTATTGATATGTATTAGCAGGAAGAGTAAAACACGAAGAATAGTGAATACTCCAGCAGCTATTGAGCAGCGCTTCTGCATGGCGGAAAAGGTCAGCACAGGGCAGTGCGGTGCTGTAACTGCTGGAGTTTTACGTATTCTTCATGTTTTACTGTCCCTGTTAACACACATCGATAAAAGTAATATCGCTATAGACTAACTTGGTAACGTGCTGTCGAATGGGCACGTAAAATTTCACTTTGAAAAAAATTTTATTTGTAGTGGGAAACAAACCGACGCGTTCCATCGATGCCTGACAACTTTTGGGAGAGACAGCCTCTATAGGTCAAGCAAATTAATCGATTCCAATTTTATTTTTTCTGTATATTTACGTTCCGTTTATGCCGGATGAATTCAATTTCTTCATTGCTCTGAAATGATCTTATCTTTATTAACATTTTTCTTTAAAGCCTGTTACCGCCCAAATCCCCCTCACTCCGTTAATTTCAATTTCTTTTTTCTAATTGAAACATTTTGTTTGTTTTCTACATTTGTTTATGAACATAATTCATGGTCTATCTTGTCGGTGCCATTTTGAAGAACGTAATGGACCTGTTATCAAATGTTATTTGTGGTTTTAGTAACTAAAATAAGCGATCATCTTTACGTGGAATGTGGCGTCAGTGGTCAAAACAGGTGGGTATCGGACCTTACTCTATTTCCAAAATATCGCAGTGGTATGAACTATGGTGGCCGTCTTGTGTACGGCGTCAATCCCATGCTCACTACGTCACTGGTCTAAGTCGATTGATAGTGTCGCAATTTCTTCTTTATCTCAAATTCAGATTAGAGAACAAGTAAAAAAATCGGTAGTGGATCTTCAGAATGATTCATCCCAGAATTCTCATAAAGACATTTAGGGGAAACCACCGAAAATCAAAATTTCTGTAGTCGGATGGGGAGTTTAAACCTGCTCCTTCTGAATGTAAATGCAGTGTGTTAACCACTGCGTCACTTTGAGTGCTTGTTTTTGCTTGACACCAACGTAGCAAAAATAATTTCATAATTACTCGTCAAAGAAACAGGCTTCCGCTAAATTCGGCTCGTCATTATCTGTCCGAAGGGAGAAGGAGTCACGATTGTTTATGGCGTGACGACTGCGTCATTTGACAGTTAGGGTCTTGTAAAATATTCAAGCTGAATCAGACGTTAGCCACTGCTGCATATAATCGAAAGCGTGTTCTGTTAAATGGATTAGTTCTAAGGAGCGTTGTTGTAGTTTGCTTGCACGCAACTTAAATTATATTAGCTACAATACTCCATTTATTTGTAGAAAGCGTAGATAGAATTTTAAAAATTGCGGTAGCTGTGCTCTGCAAAGATTAGGATAGCGAGGCAGCGAAAATCAGCTGGAATGTCGCACCATACAGCAGATTTTCGAAATGTTCCCCACAGGTGTCTCAATAAGACAGGTATTTCTGCAATACCAAACTCATCATCGGCATCCGTTAGTGTCGAGTATTATCGTAACTAGTATATCTGGTAGACGTTATTTGCAACAGTGTGAAAAATTGAACACACTAAGAAGTTCAGTCCAGAGCTCTTCCTTGTATTTTTAAATATTCCACTGATCCGCTGCCCATAGTTGCTTCAGTAAACTGATATATGTTAAGATATACGAATGCTAAGACAACAATTTTTATTCCATTTTAATTTATTTTTTTGTTCACAATGCTACTCGGCTTGCCTCGATGTAAGTTTGTACACAGTATAGTACTACGGTATACCTAGAAATTTCAACAATGTTTGCCACCGTAGAAAGCTACTGTGCAGAATTAAGGCGTCTCCCGTCGCTTTGTTCAAGGGTCAAGTAGCTTCCTACCCAGTTCGTTACAGCTCAAGCAGATCCTGTGAAAACTCTGCTGTGCCCCTTCATACCTTTGCAATCAAGGAAAACTAACGGTCCAGATACATTAATGTGACCACCGCTCATGTTCGATGTCAACGTGCAATAACAACTCGCAGACTTCAGGAGGCAGCACTAGAAGTGACGAGCATTTAGCGTGTCGGAGGGACGCGGAAAAACAGTACAGTCGTTGTCGTGATGCGGAATTGGAGAGATTTACACTGTGTGATCAAAAGTATCCGGACACCTGGCTGAAAATGACTTACAAGTTCGTGGCATCCTCCATCGGTAATGCCGGAATTCAGTATGGTGTTGGCCCACCCTTAGCCTTGATGACAGCTTCCACTCTCGCAGGCATACGTTCAATCAGGTGATGGAAGATTTCTTGAGGAATGGGAGCCCATTCTTCACTGAGTGCTGCACTAACGAGAGGTATCTGTGTCTGTCGGTGAGGCTTGGCTCGAAGTCGGCGTTTCACAACGTCCCAAAGGTGTTGTATAAGATTCAAGTCAGGTCTCTGTGCAGGCCAGTCCATTACAGGGATATTATTGTCGTGTAACCACTCGGTCACAGGCCGTGCATTATGAACAGGTGCTCCATCGTGTTGAAAGATGTAATCGCCATCCCCGAATTGCTCTTCAACAGAGGAAAGCAAGAAGGTCCTTAAAACATCAATGTAGTCCAGTGCTGGGATAGTGCCATGCAAACCAAGAAGTGGTGCAATCCCCCTCTATGAAAAACACGACCACACCATAACACCACCGCCTCCGAACTTTACTGTTGGCACTACACACGCTGGCAGATGACGTTCACCGGGCATTCGCCATACCTGCACCCCGCCATCGGATTGCCACATTGCATACCGTAATTTGTCACTCCACACAACATTTTTCTACTGTTCAACCGTCCAGTGTTTACGCTCCTTACACCAAGCGAGGCGTCGTTTGGCACTTACCAGCATGATGTGTGGCTTACGAGCAGCCGCTCGACGATGAAATCCGTTTTCTCACCTCCCGCCTATCTGTCATGCTAATTGCAGTGGATCCTCATGCAGTTTGGAATGCCTGTGAGATGGTCTGGGTAGATGTCTGCCTATTACACATGACGACCCTCTTCAACTGTCGGCGGTCTCTGTCAGTCAGCAGAAGAGGTCGGCCTGTACTTTTTTGTGTTGTACGTGTCCCTTCACGTTTCCACTTCACTATCGGATAGGAAACAGTGAACCTACGGATGTTTAGGAGTGTGGAAATATCGCGTACAGACGTATGACACAAGTGGCACCCAATTACCTGACCACTTTCGAAGTCCGCACGTTCCGCGGAGCGCCCCATTCTGCTCTCTCACGATGTCTAATGGCTACTGAGGCCGCTGATATGGAGTACCTGGTAGCAGTAGGTGGCAGCGCAATGCACCTAATACGGAAAACGTACGCTACTGGCCATTGAAATTGCTACACCACGAAGATGACGTGCTACAGACGCAAAGTTTAACCGACAGGAAGAAGATGCTGTGATATGCAAATGATTAGGTTTTCAGAGCATTCACACAAGGTTGGCGCCTACAACGTGCTCACAAGAGGAAAGTTTCCAACCGATTTCTCATACACAAACAACAGTTGACCGTCGTTGCCTGGTGAAACGTTGTTGTGATGCCTCGTATGAGGAGGAGAAATGCGTACCATCGCGTTTCCGACTTTGATCAAGGTCGGATTGTAGCCTATCACGATTGCGGTTTATCGTATCGCGACATTGCTGCTCGCGTTGGTCGAGATCCAATGACTGTTAGCAGAATATTGAATCGGTGGGTTCAGGAGGGTAATACGGAACGCCGTGCTAGATCCCAACGGCCTAGTATCACTAGCAGTCGAAATGACAGGCACCTTAACCGCATGGCTGTAACGGATCGTGCAGCCACGTCTCGATTCTTGAGTCAACAGATGGGGACGTTTGCAAGACAACGATCATCTGCACGAACAGTTCGACGACGTTTGCAGCAGCATGGACTGTCAGCTCGGAGACCATGGCTTTGGTTATCCTTGACGCTGCATCACAGACAGGAGCGCCTGCGATGGTGTACTCAACGACGAACCTGGGTGTACGAATGGCAAAAAGTCATTTTTTCGGATGAATCCAGGTTCTGTTTACAGCACTGACTGCACTTTGAACAGTGGACGTTACATTTCAGATGTCTCACGACCCGTGGCTCTACCTTCCATTCGATCTCTGGGAAACCCTACATTTCAGCAGGATAATGCACGAGCGCTTGCTGCAGGTCCTGTACGGGCCTTTCTGGATGCAGAAAATGTTCGACTGCTGCCCTGGCCAGCACATTCTCCAGGTCTCTCACCAATTGAAAATGTCTGGTCAATGGTGGCTGAGCAACTGGCTCGTCACAATAAGCCTGTCACTACTCTTAATGAACTGTGGTATCGTGTTGAAGCTGCATGGGCAGCTGTACCTGTACAAGCCATCCAAGCTCTATTTGACTCAATGCCCAGGCGTATAAAGGCCGTAATAACGGCCAGAGATGGTTGTTCTGGGTACTGATTTCTCAGGATCTATGCACCCAAATTGCGTGAAAATGTAATCACATGTCAGTTCTAGTATAATATATTTATCCAATGAATACCCGTTGATCATCTGCATTTCTTCTAGGTGTAGCAATTTTAATGGCCAGTAGTGTACAAATACCCTGCAACAATCGTCGGGGGACTCCATGTCATGAGTCATTCCCTGGTTACTCTCGTCATTCTGGAAGGCACATTGGATCAACACAGGTATGTACCTATCCTTGGGGGCCATGTCCACTCCTACATGCAGTTTGTGCTTCCAAGGCACGATGGCCTCTTCCAGACGGATGATGCGAAGTGTCACACAACTCACACTGTAGTGCGTGGTTCAAAGAGCACTTGGTTGAGTTTACAGTACTCCCCTGGCCACCAGACTTCCCGGGTTTAAACCCGTTTAAGAATCTGTGGGAACACCTCAACCGAGAAACTTGGCGCAGCTGGCAACGGCACTGGAGTCTACATGGCTCCACACGCTGTCGGTCCATTCCAGAGCCTCTTTCACTCTCTTCCTCCACGTCTTGCAGCAGTCAGCGCTGCTAGATGTGGTTATTCAAGAATTTGAGAGGCGGTCGCATTAATGTGACTGGACAGTGTGGTTCCAGATACTAAATTCCCTTGCCTCTGGGGATACAGTGTAACTCCAACAAGGCGCGATGACGCGAAGTTGTTAGGATGCTGTGTGGTATAGGACTTAAGTCCGTCTTCTGATCGTTATCAACCGTTTCCTTCAAAAAGTTGGAACGTTCTCCCTGTTTCATTGCTCAACTCATACAGTGCTCCATCTCTAATGCTGTGTATATTTAGTATTTATTCATTCACTAGTTACTGAAGTGGACATACCTCATTGACAAGGTTTTATAAAAAATGGCTCTGAGCACTGTGGGACTTAATATCTGAGGTCATCAGTCCCCTAGAACTTAGAACTGCTTAAACCTAACTAACCTAAGGACATCACACACATCCATGCCCGAGGCAGCATTCGAACCCGCGAAGTAGCGGTCGCGCGGTTCCAGACTGAAGCGCCTAGAACCGCTCGGCCACCCCGGCCGGCAAGGTTTTATATTTACCTCATAGCGAACGCAGAATATATTGAAAGAGACCTAAACAGGATTAAAAATAAGAAAGTATGATATATATATGTATTAAAATAACACTGAAAACAACAAAAACGGTAATAGTAATGACTCTGTTTTCTGCTATTCCAATTATTGCGCTAAACTACATTCCTACGACACAGTTTAATTATTTCTCCAAGGTGTAAACAAGCATGTCAGCGAAACGCTTACAACTTGGTTTTGAAAACTTGCAGCTTTGTCACTAACAGCCTACAGTTCTTGTGAAAACCCATTTAAAATAAACGTTGACGAGATGTTAGACTGATACCAATAACAGACACAAATATTGTGGCGAAACGTTTTAAAATCATAGAGGACTCGAATGATAGCTGATACGAAACATAATACCAGTATGCCACCTTAACAGATAAGAGCACAGTGCCATACATAGGAATCTCCGAATACTTATTAACGCAAGCTCAGTTTTTCCATATACATCTGATTGTATTAATCATCGGGTAACACTCTCATATGCCGACGTACGATTGCTTGCGGCAGAACCCCTCATCTCAAATGTTTGTGTATAAGAACTACCAGTCTTTGAATTCAGAATAGGCTCTGCTTCTGTTCGCATCACCATGGCCTAACACCGGAGGCGTTCCCCAATACGAACAGTCCACAGGACATCGCCTTTCATTTTCGAAATTCTCATTATCTGCGCGGCACAAGATGATTTATAATTGGATTGCGTATCACAAGCATCTGGATCGAACGCACAATCTAAAGATTGTTTAACTCTTCCACAGCATGAATCGTTCTATTGCCTACGATACAGATAAATTAAGGTAGCTTTGGGCGGGTGCGGAGGTACGCAGCCAGAAATTTGGTGGTCTCGTTCAAAAATGGCTCTGAGCACTATGGGACTTAATATCTGGGGTCATCAGTCCCCTAGAACTTAGAACTGCTTAAACGTAACTAACCTAAGGACATCACACACATCCATGCCCGAGGCAGCATTCGAACCCGCGAAGTAGCGGTCGCGCGGTTCCAGACTGAAGCGCCTAGAACCGCTCGGCCACACCGGCCGGGTTGGTGGTCTCGTGTTAATCCTTACTATACAGAAGTAGCTAATCGTCAGCACAGATATGTGCTGAGTGCACGTCGTCGTATTTTCAATGATGGTCATGCATGTCGTCCCGACAGTCGAAAAGACCACTCAACTTGACCTGCGTAAGGCACGTGCTGCTTCTAATCTCTTATCTTCGGTTCGTCAAAAGTTTCATTTGATCTGGCCAAGAGCCGATAATTCAAATTTTGAGAGTGATAGACACTGAGCATTTATTGAAATTAGAAATAATTGTGAGACTGGCTTCAGAATCGACAAATGCAGAAACAAGTTAAGGTGTGTCCCACGGGAGTCAGTTGTGTCCCTTACCATTCATGTTGTATATTAATGATCTTGCAGACGTCATTAATAGTAACTGCAGACTTTTCGCAGAGATTATTGCAGTTATCTCTAATGAAGTACTGTCTGAAGAAAGCTGCACACATATTCAGTTAAATCTTGGTAAGATCCCGAAGTGCTGCAAAGATTAGCAACTTAAATGTTCAAAAACATAAAATTGTGCGATTTACAATACGAAACACAGTAATATCCAATTGTTGCTCTAGTCTTCCAGCCCGAAAACAGGTTTAACGCATGTCTCCATGCTACTCCATTCTGTGCAAGCCTCTACATCTCCGAAAAACTGCTGCAACCACCATCTTTCTTTCTGAATCTGCGTACTGAATTAATCTCTTGACCTCCGTTTACGATTTTTACCCCCCCCCCCCCTCCTCCACAATTCCCTCCAGTACTAAACTGGTGATGCCTCGATGTCTCAGAATGTGCACTATCAACCGATCCCTTCTTTTGGTAAAGTTGTGCCACAGATTTCTTGTCTCCCCAGTTCTATTCCGTACTTTCTCATTAATTAGGTGATCGACCCATCTGATCTACAGTATTCTTCTGTTGCACCACATTTCGAAAGCTACTGTTCTCTTTCTATCTAAACTGTTTATTGTCCATGTTTCACTTCCATACTCGGCTACGTTCCAGACAAATACTTTCCGAAGTGACCTTCTAACACTTAAATCTATATTCGATGTTAACAAATTACTCTTCTTCAGATATGCTTTCCTTGCCGTTGTCAGTCTACGTTTTATATCGTCTCTACTTTGCCTTCATTAGTTATTGCTGCCCAGATAACAAAACTAATCTACTTTAAGTGTCTCATTTCCTAATCTGATTCCCTGCGCATCACCAGATTTAATTTGAATACATTCCATTATCTTTGTTTTTCTTTTGTTGTGTTCATCTCATATCCTCCTTTAAAGACAATGTTCATTCCGTTCAACTGCTCTTCCAATTCCTTTGCTGTATCTGACAAAATTAAAATGTCATCGGCAAACCTCAAAGTTTTTATTTCGTCACCCTGAACTTTAATTCCTACTCCAAAATTTCCTTTGGTTTCCTTTACTGCTTGTTGAATGTACATACTGAATAATATCGGGGATAGGCTACAGCCCTTTCTCACTCTCTTTTTGAGCACTGTGTCCCTTTCATGACTCTCGACTCTTCTAACTGCCGTCTGGTTTCCGTACAAGTTGTAAATAGCCTATCGCTCCCTGTATTTTACCCTGGGTGTCATTAAAATTTCAAAGAGGTTATTCGAGTCAACACTGTCAATAGCGTCTGCAAATTCTATAAACGTTGGTTTGCTTTTCCTTAACCTATCTTCTAAGATAAGTCATAGTGTCAATATTGCCGCGTGTGACCCTACATTTCTCCGGAATCTAAACTGATCTTCCTCGAGGACTGCTTCTACCAGTTTTTCCATTCTGCAAAGAAGTCATGTTAGTATTTTGCAGCCATGACTTATTAAACTGATAGTTCGGCAATTTTGACACCTGTCAGCAACTCCTTTCTTTGGATTTGGGATTACTACATTCTTCTTGAAGTCCGAGGGTATTTCGTCTTTCTTATACGCCTTGCACACCAAACAGAAGAGTTTTGTCATGGTTGGCTCTCCAAAGGCTGTCCTGACAGAATATCGTCTACTCCTTGGC
Source organism: Schistocerca serialis cubense (assembly GCF_023864345.2). Taxonomy (NCBI): domain Eukaryota; kingdom Metazoa; phylum Arthropoda; class Insecta; order Orthoptera; family Acrididae; genus Schistocerca; species Schistocerca serialis. Next base: position 856,754,061 of record NC_064639.1, on the reverse strand, counting down.
CCTTGTTTCGACTTAAATCTTTCATAGTTTTGTCAAATGCTTCTCACAGTGTCATATCTCCTATTTAATCTTCATCTACGTTCATTTCCCTTTCTATATTATTATTGTCAAATTCATCTCCCTTGTATAGACCCTGTATACACTCTTCCCACTCTTCAGCTTTCCCTTCTTTGGTTATGTCTGGTTTAACATATGAGCTCTTGGTATTGAAACAGCAGCTTCTTTTTCCTGCAAAGGCCTCTTTAATTTTCCTGTAGGCGGTGTCCATATTTCCCCTAGTGAAACACGCTTCTAAATCCTTACATTTTTCCTGTAGCCATTCCTGCTTAGCAATTTTTGTATTCCCTTCCGCCTGCTTTATTTGCCGAATTTTTAAATTTTCTCCTTTCATCAAAGAAATATGATATCTCTTGTGTGATCTAAGGATTTCTACTAGGCTTTGTCTAGTATCCTATAACTACAATATCAATGAGTCGCAAGTGGAATCAGCCAACTCATACAAATAACTGGTTGTAACACTTTGTAGGGACATGAAATGGCTTAGAGGTCCTTAAAGCAGTTGTTAGATTTCGGTTTATTGGTAGAATAGAGCAGAAGTGCAATCAGTTCACAAAAGAAAAATGGTTCAAATGGCTCTGAGCACTATGGGACTTAACTACTGAGGTCATCAGTCCCCTAGAACTTAGAACTACTTAAACCTAACTAACCTAAGGACGTCATACACATCCATGCCCGAGGCAGGATTCGAACCTGCGACCGTAGCGGTCGTGCGGTTCCAGACTGTAGTGCCTAGAACCGCGCGGCCACACCAGCCAGCTGCACAAAAGAGATTGCTTACAAATCATTCGTGCGATACGTCCTGAAATATTGGTCTAGTGTGCAGGACCCGTACCAGACAGAACTAACAGCGGATACTGAACTGTACAGTGAAGGACAGCGCGAATGGTGACAGGTTTGTCTGACCTGTGGTAGTGTGCCACAGAGACGAAGAAAACATTGAACGGTTGGGCAGAAGCATACTATCCCGGGAAAACCTGCTTACAAACATTTTACGAACCGGCTTTAAATGATGATTCTAAGGATTTATTACAGCCGCCTACGTAACGTTGCCACAGGGATCCTGAGGACAGAATTCAATTAGTTACAACATACACAGAAGGCGTTAAGCGGTCATTCTTCCCGCGCACCGTACGTGAATAGAACGGAAAGGAGATGTAATAGCAGGTACAATGGGAAGTACCCTCTAATTTGCACATAAGAACGGTTTGCAGAGTGTGGATGTAAGTGCGTATGTAGGAGTTACGGGGCTTTGCTTTCATGAAGTTTATGAGTAATCTGGTGGCATATATTGGTAATTGTTGGTAATTACGCAGGCTTGACTGTACTTGTGACTTTTCCTACGTTTAGATAACGCACTAATTGTGACCGCTATTTTTAATTGCACGGCGTCTGAATAATTAGAAAGTAATACGTGTGTCGATGGAAGTGAAAGTTCCATGTGAAATTGTCCTGGTAAAAAATGCTCTATGTATAATGTGAATAAAACCTCAATGAAAATAATATTATTACACAATCCTGCTGCACTCCGTTATAATTCGTCACAGACACACATACTTTGCACAACGAATATTCTTTGGCGTCGGAAATGATTTACTACTATCATAGATTATCTTTCTCATTACTGAATTTAACCTTGGATCCCACATGTACACTCTAGATTTCACCTAATCAGCAAGATATTTATTTAATCGTGAATCCAGCCATATATTTATAATACTTGATGGGTAATGTTATCACGACACATTATCTGAATCACAAAGTAGCTGCTGCCCTGAAGTTCTCGACGCAAACGTACCTTTCATGATCTGAAACTAATTTACCAGAATAATAGAAATATTTACTCGTATCGCACTGCACACGACAAGAAAAAGGTTTATCATAGGATTAATGAGTAAGCCTTAAGTATAAAACCGTATCTTTTGCTATTCTTACGCCGGGTCGTAGTGCAATGCCAATATTATGATCCCGAAAAATTATGGCTCATTTAAACGAATAGGTGGAATAAACGAAATACTGTAGAAATAAATATATTATTATTTTCGAATGCCAAGAATACATATGTTTTATGCAGACCAATGAGATTAATGTTACGTGACCAATGGAGTGTCCTTGGTACAGTCATACAAGGCCCTTTTTACATAACGTAATTTTGAGAAACATAGAAGACACAAAATTATTTTTATGTTTGGGATACTGGCTTGCTAAACTGATCATGAATCCATTACAGTACGTAAACAGAACGGAATATGCCCCAGATTAATCCTAACTGCAAACATCACTCTGCTTTCCTTTCGACTTCAGTTTCCACGTAATCTCACTGTTCCAACATGTCTCGTCAAGCATCCAGTTGTAAAAAAAAAAATAAAAAATAAAAAAAAAAATAAAAATAAAAAAAAAAAAATTACACTGTGTTCCGGAGCAGACACACGGTAAAAACTATATAATTCAGATAATAATTTCACTAATACAAACCCATTCTGCTCTCTCACGATGTCTAATGACTACTGAGGTCGCTGATATGGAGTACCTGGTAGCAGGTGGCAGCACAATGCACCTAATATGAAAACCGTATGTTTTGGGGGGTGTCCGGATACTTTTGATCACATAGTATATATATATCTCAATCATCCATATTACCACAGGCAATCGACGGATTCAACTCGACCACTTCCTGTATTAAACTAATATACAACAAAAATATTTAAATATGGAAATATCATAAAATTCGGTTACATTCAGATCACTTACAATAACTGTAAGTAATTGTTGGTTCATATGTAAATGACCCAGAATTCTTGGGCAAGTGTGTTCATGATAAACGACAACAGATTGTCCTTATATATGGTTTAAACAATTATTTAGGACCGCTTGAAAGTAGCGCGTTTTCGTTATCTGTTCAATTGTGGTGTCCGTTAACACATGCGACTGATCACTTATAAGTTAGCACAGTTTTTTTAATAGCAGCTGCACACAACTTTTAAATAAAGTTGCTGGCAAAACAATGAACTTTCATTACATAAATACATAAGTACGAAAAAAATTGAGGTATTCATGTTGCGTTCACTTGCTGTGTAAATGTGGTGAATATGATGTTCTGGCAAACATTTGAGTGATAAAAATGATATAAAGGACGTAATTAATCAAGAAATAAATAGGTACAAATAAGTAGGTTTCAGAGATAATGGCTACAGTGCAATGCTGTCTGAGATACCGTTTGTCGTATTCGCATGAGGCTATTAAAAGTTGTTAATTCAGAGGTTCATTGTGTAAATGTTTATTCACTGTGAAATATTAAGTTCTGTAGTTTTAAAGCTATTTAAATATTGTTTTGCCATTGGGCGCCCTCATTTTTCTGAGATCACTGATGTATTCAGATGGGCATTAATATTTGCTGCAAATTATTATAGACTCTCAACGAGCTGTAAGAAGCCATCTTTCAGATTTTTTGACACTCCACCATTTCTTGGAGCGTTGGTCTGTCCCCTTAAGTGTCAACATTTCCTGTACTGGAATGTTTCCATATCCGGCCAAGTGTTCCTCTCATCCCTAGCTGGCGTGGAGGGTCCGCTGTGGCCCGCCCAGAGCCCCAAGCCCACTAGCGTTCAGCTATACATCAGATTCATCTTACCTCGCAGCAGTTCTAGGCGGCTGACATCGCTTACGTGCATCTAACGTTACAGTGTCCACTGGAGTATTTCATGTCGTTTTAATAATAGAAATTAGCCCCTACGTTATTGACAAAATTCAAGAAGCACCGTGTGTCTCTAGATATATCCATAATATGCGAAGTTTATCGGAAGTCACTAGACTTCGGGTTGTCATCAGTGCATCGGTCAGTTGCAGAAACCAATGTTTTAAGAAGGACAAGTCGTGTTTAATTGTTGAGTGGATGTCACAGATGAGTCTTCCACCCATATAATTGGCAAGTAATATTATCTATTCAGTTACTGGCACATTTGAGTTACGATCTATACCTGTTTAGGACACGTGACTCAAGAATTTATATACACTACTGGCCATTAAAATTGCTACACATAGAAGAGATACAGATGATAAACGGGTATTCATTGGACAAATATATTATACTAGAACTGACATGTGATTAAATTTTCACACAATTTGGGTGCGTAGATCCTGAGAAATCAGTACCCAGAACAACCACGTCCGACCGTAATAACGGCCTTGATACGAATGGGCACTGAGTCAAACAGAGCTTGGATGGCGTGTACACGTATAGCTGCCCATGCAGCTTCAACACGATACCACAGTTCATCAAGAGTAGTGACCGGCGTATTGTGACGAACCAGTTGCTCGGCCACCATTGACCAGACGTTTTCAATTGGTGAGAGATCTGGAGAATGTGCTGGCCAGGGCAGCAGTCGAACATTTTCTGTATTCAGAAAGGCCAGTACAGGACCTGCAAATGCGGTCGTGCATTATCCTGATGAAATGTAGGGTTTCGCAGGTATCGAATGAAGGGTAGAGCCACGGGTCGTTACACATCTGAAATGTAACGTCCACTGTTCAAAGCGCCGTCAGTGCAAACAAGAGGTGACCGAGACGTGTAACCAATGGCACCCCATACCATCACGCCGGGTGATATGCCAGTATGGCGATGACGAATACACGCTTCCAATGTGCGTTCACCTCGATGACGCCAAACACGGATGCGACCATCATGATGCTGTAAACAGAAACTGGATTCATCCGAAAAAATGACGTTTTGCCATTCGTACACCCAGGTTCGTCGTTGAGTACACCATCGCAGGCGCTCCTGTCTGTGATGCAGCGTCAAGAATAACCGCAGCCATTGTCTCTGAGATGATAGTCCATGCTGCTGCAAACGACGTCGAACTGTTCGTGCAGATGGTTGTTGTCTTGCAAACGTCCCCATCTGTTGACTCGGGGATCGAGATGTGGCTGCACGATCCGTTACAGCCATGCGGATAGGATGCCTGTCATCTCAACTGCTAGTGATACGAGACCGTTGAGATCGAGAACGGCGTTCCGTATTACCCTCCTGAATTCACCGATTCCATGTTCTGCTAACATTCATTGGATCTCGACCAACGCGAGCAGCAATGTCGCGATACGATAAACCGCAATCGCGATAGGCTACAATCCGACCTTGATCAAAGTCGGAAACGTGATGGTACGCATTTCTCCTCCTTACACGAGGCATCACAACAACGTTTCACCAGGCAACGCCGGTCAACTGCTGTTTGTGTATGAGAAATCGGTTGGAAACTTTCCTCATGTCAGCACGTTGTAGGTGTCGCCACCAGCGCCAACCTTGTGTGACTGCACTGAAAAGATAATGATTTGCAAATCACAGCATCTTCTTCCTGTCGGTTAAACTTCGCGTCTGTAGCACGACATCTTCGTGGTGTAGCTATTATAATGACCGGTAGTGAAGTATATAGTATTGTTTCCCATATTTGTCAAAGAAGAAAATAAATTAGGCGACCATCACATTGCCCCTACTCTGGAACAGGAGATGGGTTCAAATGGTTCAAATGGCTCTGAGCACTATGGGACTCAACTGCTGTGGTCATAAGTCCCCTAGAACTTAGAACTACGTAAACATAACTAACCTAAGGACATCACACACATACATGCCCGAGGCAGGATTCGAACCTGCGACCGTAGCGGTCGTGCGGTTCCAGACTGTAGCGCCTTTAACCGCTCGGCCACTCCGGCCGGCAACAGGAGATGGGGAAGGGCGTTTTAACACATGTATGTCATGAACAAATCATTACGAACAGTTGCACAAGTCCCAACTCAGGGTCGTCCGCAGCATGCCAAACGGCTTGCGAGCCAGCTGTGTGCTTGGCCTGTCTCAGCTTTTCTGGGAAGTACTTTGTACAGCGTGACATTCCATTTAATACTGCGATGTGGCATTTTTCGGTCGCCACAACTCTCTTCATTTCGGCAGAATTGTGGTGTCAACACTGTTTACCCTTCGCTGTTTCTTTGTAGTATGAATGATATTCACAGGTTCAGTGCCTGTTTGCACAAAAAGAGGCAGTCTATCTGTCTATTGCCAAGAGCCTTTAAAACTGAATGGAATGACAGAAGAGAGGGATGAGGATTCTGCGTACCTAATTATGCAGCCGCATAATCGACGGGTACTGCAGATCTGCTTCGAAACGACATTACAGTACCATGCAGATAGAACTTAAGGATTCAGTTGACAATGAAAGAGCAAAAAATTACAACGATCGCTAGACGGGTTTATTGTTTTATACATCAAGAAGCACTTTGTGCTCTATTTTCAGGCATGGAGCACGTGAAGAAATTGATGGTGCGAATAGTAAAATTTCTGGTCACACACATTGTTCGACTGCCAGCTGCAACAGTTTGCGAAACAACTAAGCGAAGAGTATGGAGAAGTTATATACAAAATGCTGCAAAGTGCGTTTTTGATCTCAAGGTGCACGTCTGAAACGACTTTTCGCTTTAAAACCCGCTATTGTTGAATTTATGAACGAATACGAAGTGCTGGAACGAAAACTAGAACACCTGGTGTGGACTGTGGACCTCACATTCGAAATGGACTTGATTGCACACTGCCGACCGTAAGACACTGTGAAGTGAGAAACAACTAATTTGTGATGTGATGCATTTAGAAAGAAAATCGTTTCTGGAAGGGGAGAATTCTGTTAAGGAACACAGTCAATTTCCCTAACCTCACCGCCGTCAGGCAAAATGATAGGTCTCAAAAATTCATTGCGGCCTTGAAAGAGTGACAAGGCTGTTTTTCTAAACGTTTTGAGAACATACCAGTCTCTTTTTTTTAGCAGTTTTCGAAACCATTTGACATTTCAATTGAAAGCCCCCCGGTACACGTGCAGATGTAACCGATTGATTTGCAACGTAATTCTCGTTTGAAGGACAAGTTCTTTTACGTTGAAATTCTCTAGGACGTTTACATTCTTTTCTTCGTGTATTTTTCCATGTTTCCATAATAGGGCTAGAAAAGCACTAAAGTACTTCGAATAACGTAAGTGTACATGAAAGACCCTTTTTCGATTGTGAAACTAAATACGTTACTATTACATTGCAACTTGGGAGCGAAAATGTATGAAACTGTCTGCGTCTGTCCTCATGCTGACAGTTTGTACCAGATTAAAGTCAAATTCTTCAGTGCGCCAAAAATAACTAAACAACACTAAATATTTCTTTTGTTTCTGCTCTAAGTCGTTGTGAAATGTGAAATATAAAACCAAGACATATGAGAGCAACTTCATTGCCATTTAAATGTAGCAGTTTCCCCCTCATCACACTTAGACAGCGTGCCGTGGCGGTGGGGGGAAGTGGGCAGCTAGGCTAAGCGCTTTGGCACTGATGCCACGACACGGCTTGGGAGCCATAGCCCACGAAAGGCAAAGGTCCCGAGTTCGAGTCTCAGTCCGGCACACAGTTTTAATCTGCCAGGAAGATTCATATCAGCGCACACTCCGCTGCAGAGTGAAAATCTCATTCTGGATAGTCTTGGCTGCCCCTGCCCTAACTCCAAAGGATTGAGTGGAGTAATATTTAATTCAAACCAGGTATAACACACCGTAGTCGAGAATTATTATGAGTTGTAGCCCCTTGTCTTTTATCTGCTTGTTTGCCAAAACTCGACGATTAAACTGATTAAGGAAGCAGGTACTAGGTAGCCAATGAAGGCAGAGTATGAAGTGCATACCCAGCTCACTTGGTGAAGCAGGTGTTAGTAATCGTAACCAGTCAATGCACTGTTTCATTATGGACTTCCGAACTCTGAACACTCTCTTATCGATACTATATGCGAAAAAATAGGTTGGTACTTTGAATCTGATTTTCCCATGAGGCCCACAGTTGCGTTACTCTCAGTGATCAGTGATTTTACAGAAAATACCCATTTAATCCTCATGCCGCGTAATGTATCACACTACTTGCCAGTAAATTATGTCATTAACAACAGAAAATTATCCAGCTCTAGACAAGCCTCGGTTAAATGGTCCGTTCAAGTAGTTATATCGATATTGAGTTATGAACACTTGGGAACTTCGTATATAAGTATGTTGGAGTGATCTGAAACATTGCCATGTTCTGGTCATGCAGTAACGAGGCTAGTATTTCACTGCATTTGTCGTTCCTCGTTTTTGCTGTACCCTGTCCATCTTAGAGCTTGCGCTTTTTTTCTATAAACCTGTGCTGTTGAAATAGGAGCAGCCACGAACCAAAATACGTCAAAAAAGCTACTACAATGGATGGGCGGCCCAAGAATCGTAGCCATAAATCTGTCATATGGTCACAGACAAGAGTAGATGCATGAGTTAGGTCTTCCAGACATTCATAATTTGTGAGGAAGTTTCCTTATAATGGATACTGCGTTACTGAATGAAAGCAAATCTGGGATAAAACAAACCTACTTAGAATAATTTATTATGGTGAGGAGGTCTCGTGGCACATCTCTCGATTTCTACTTTCAGTTCGAATAAAATGCTCCGAGAATTTTGGAATCTTCTAGATAAATGTATTGCCGTCGAAAAATATTCTATACGAACAGGTCATATCAGTAGCACAGTTTTTAAACATAAATGTCATTCCATTTCTCAGAATGGCGGTGTCTCGGTGTTGTTGTTGTGAGGTGGGCAGCAGGTTGAGTACACCTTAATGGACTTGTGAAGCCCATTCGAGATTCGCCGTGAAGTCTGCAACGGTACAACAGTTTGTGGGACAGCAGTTGGCACGGGAGGCGTACATCAAGACTTGCAAGTTGTCGTGACTTTAGCACCAGCAAGTACCGTGTGGATGACTTGACGTTTCGATTATGACAGCTCTTCAGAAAAAGTTTTCACATGCGTTTAAAAACCGAAGAGGAACGTTCTGTTAATATGACTGGCCCCATCAGTGTTTTATTTTTGAGGCTTCGTAATTATGCAACAAATAAAATTAATTTTACTCTCCGAAAGAAAGAAAGATTGGTGTTCAACAACCGTTCGACAACGACGTCATCAGAGAGAGAGCACAAGCTCAAGTTGACGAAGGATGCAGAAATCGACCGTGCCCTTTTCAGAAGAACGAATCTGATCTAGGAAAACCACGGAAAAGCTAAATCTGGACAGACGGAAGGGCATTTGAACCACATTCATGCGCAATAGCAATCCAATATCTTTTCATTGTATAAAAGAATTAAATGTAGACCACCCTGGCGTGACTGAATAAGTGACACTGGAATTTTCTCTTGGGTGTCATAATATGGGAATCGACTAGCAGGAAGAGAAAAAGTAGTGGAATACTGTCTTTTAGAAAAAGTTAAGCCAAAACTGATATTACTGTATTTCTTTCAACATTATAGCAATGTAAAAAAATACACTGGTTAACAAAGAAAGTCAAGTACCATGACGGGGAGGAGGAAACGAAATGGAACTTCATGGGTTGAGTGTGTACATGGAGTTCATTCAGTGATTACAGTATCAAGTAAAATTGGATACCGACACTTGGACACAGTTGACGTCCGAACAGATCCGACACGCCCTGTAAGGGACAGACGAGGAGGAAGAGGAGATTAGTGTTTAACGTCCTGTCACAACGAGGTCATTAGAGACAGAGCACAAGGATTGGATTGGATTGTTTTGGGGGAGGAGACCAGACAGCAAGGTCATCGGTCTCATCGGATTAGGGAAGGATGGGGAAGGAAGTCGGCCGTGCCCTTTCAAAGGAACCATCTCGGCATTTGCCTGGAGCGATTTAGGGAAATCAAGGAAAACCTAAATCAGGATGGCCTGACGTGGGATTGAACCGTCATCCTCCCGAATGCGAGTCCAGTGGGGAGCACAAGCTCGGGTTAGGGAAGGATGGAGAAAGGAAGCGGCAACGTCCTTCCGAATGGGACATCCCGGTATTTCCCTTAAGCGATTTAAGGAAATCACGGAAAACCTAAATCAGGACGGCTGTAGGCGGATTCGAAACGTCGTCCTCCCGAACGCGAGTCCAGTTATCAAATCACTGCGCTAACCCGCTCGGCGAGGGACAGATCTGATGATCTTACAGCCACGGGAAGACGTCAACATCACGCAGAGAGCTCACAGAGATACGTGCCATGTGTGCACGAGCATTGTCTTGTTGAAAAATCGCACCACGATACTGTCGCATGAGACGCAACACATGAAGATGCAGGACATTCGTGACATATCGCTGTGCCGTCAGAATTCCCTCGGTCACTACCAGCCGAGACCTGAAGTCGCATCAGATGGCTCACTTCGCCATGACGCCAGGAGTAACACCAATGTGCCTCTCCAAAACTCTGGAAGAATGGGACCCTTCTCCATGTCGCCGCCATACCCGCCAACGACGGTCTTCCGGGCTAGTCCCTAGCCTTGATGCATCGCTGAACACGATGAAACGTGATTCATCCGGAGTCTATGTTTCTACGGCATGGCACCGCTCCATACGCTGCAGTACGGGGTAGCCTGCGAATGAGACGATAATTCCATACTCCTGCTACTGCTAGTCTTCGATCAATGACGCAAGACGACACAAAATTTTGTAGCGAGTCCATTGCTTGTTGTCGGATGTCAATACGTATGTCAAGAGTTTAAGATGTGCTTGGTGTACAATAGATAGTTAGTTAAGGCGATCCTGCTTTGTGGTCTTAAGATGTAGTCGACGTCGTCAGATGTGGTCGACCTTCACCGTTACGAAGAGCGTGCCTGCTCTCACGTTCCAAGTCCAGTCGAATATCGGGTAACTGTGATATCCCAATATCCAGCAAATGTGGATATTGCAGGATTCGACCAGTCGGCCAAATGGAGTCTCACAATGACTTAATTTACCCTTGGCTACGGAGTATCGTCTCAGTTGTGCGACTGGATTCATGATTTCCTGTCAGAAAGGTCACAGTTCGTAGTAATAGACGGAAAGTCATCGAATAAACCAGAAGTAATATCCGGCGTTCGCCAAGGAAGTGTTATAGGTCCTCTATTGTTCCTTATCTATATTAACGACATAGCAGACAATCTGAGTAGCCGTCTTAGATTGTTTGCAGATGATGCTGTCATTTACCATCTTGTAAAGTCATCAGATGATCAAAACGACTTGCAAAATGATATAGATAAGATATCTCTATGGTGCGATAAGTGCCAATTGACCATGAATAAGGAAAAGTGTGAAGTTATTCACATGAGTACTAAAAGAAATTAGCTAAATTTCGATTACGCGATAAGTCACACAAATCAAATTCAACTAAATACTTAAGTATTACAATTACAAATAACCTAAATTGGAACGATCACATAGGTAATATTGTGCGTAGAGCTAACTAAAGACTGCGATTCATTTACACTTAGAAGGTGTAACAGGTCTGCTAAAGAGACTGCTTACATCACGCTTGTCCTCCCTATTGAGGAGTATTGCTGTACAGTTTGGGATCCGCATCAGGTGGGACTCACGGATGACATCGCAAAAGTACAAAGAAGGGCAGCTCGTTTTGTACTATCGCGAAGTAGGGGGGATAGTGTTACAGAAATGATACGTGAATTTGAGTGGCAATCATTAAAGCAAAGGCGTTTTTCGTTGCGACAGGAATTTCTCATGAAATTTCGGTCACCAGTTTTCTCCTCCGATTGCGAAAATATTCTGTTGGCACCCACCTACATAGGGAGAAATGATCATCACGATAAAATAAGAGAAATCAGGGCTCACACAGAAAAATTTAAAAGCTCATTTTTCCCGCGTGCCGTTAGAGAGTCGAACGATAGAGAATCAGCTTGAAGGTGGTTCATTGAATCCTCTGCCAGGCACTTTATTGTGAATAGCAGAGTAATCACGTAGATGCAGATGTAGTGTTAGGTCTTTCAGTGCTAGGAAGCGTGCTGGGCAACAAGTCGTTTCCTCCAACGAACTCGATCAGCTGCCAAGATTTCAGATTCTTCCGATTCATGTCCATGGGTTGAAAATCGTTTGCAAAAGTTCGTTCGCAGGTATTACAAGGTTTTCCTCTACTTCTGTTGCATCCACCGGTTGGTTTCGACAACACTGCTGATTTGGTGATTTTTCTAACTTTCATGGGTAGAACATGTGCCGCAAGGTTCATTTTTCTTTCGAAAACGTTTTTACGCACGCTGCGTAGACAACTTGTTCTCAGGAATTCACCATTTGGAATGTGGTCACGATAGCTGATATTCAAAATTCGCCTCAACCGTTGCTGTTGTGGTCTTCAGTCCTGAGACTGGTTTGATGCAACTCTCCATGCTACTCTATCCTGTGCAAGCTGCTTCATCTCCTAGTAACTACTGCAACCTACATCCTTCTGAATCTGTTTAGTGTATTCTTCTCTTGGTCTCCCTCTACGATTTTTACCCTCCACGCTGCCCTCCAATACTAAATTGGTGATCCCTTGATGCCTCAGAACATGTCCTACCAATCGATCCCTTCTTCTAGTCAAGTTGTGCCACAAATTTCTCTTCTCGCCAATCCTATTCATTACCTCCTCATTAGTTACGTGATCTACCCATCTAATCTTCAGCATTCTTCTGTAGCACCACATTTCAAAAGCTTCTATTCTCTTCTTGTCCAAAGTATTTATCGTCCATGTTTCACTTCCATACAAATACTTTCGGAAACGACTTTCTGACACTTAAATCTATACTCGATGTTAACAAATTTCTCTTCTTCAGAAACGCTTTCCTTGCCATTGATAGTCTACATTTTATATCCTCTCTACTTCGACCATCAATCAGTTATTTTGCTCCCCAAATGTCCAAACTCCTTTACTACTTTAAGTGTCTCATTTCCTAATCTAATTCCCTCAGCATCACCCGACTTAATTCGACTACATTCCATTATCCTTATTTTGCTTTTGTTGATGTTCATCTTATATCCTCCTTTCAAGACACTATGCATTCCGTTCAACTGCTCTTCCAAGTCCTTTACTGTCTCTGACAGAATTACAATGTCATCGGCAAACCTCAAAGTTTTTATTTCTTCTCCATGGATTTTAATACCTACTCCGACTTTTTTTTCCCACCAACCATCGTTGGTGAAAAACATTGAGCTTGTGTGCTTTGCTGGCATTTTCCAAGTCTCACATGACAGGGCACAGATTATCCTTTGTACACATACTTGAAATAGTCATATTACCATATGGATGGCATTCGCTGGAATATCAATAACGCTATCTCACTCGAGTATACGGCATCTCCGTGTCTTTCACGGTGATCATTCAACAACTGACGCTGCTAAGTCTCTTATATATCCTACAAGGCCTCGTGACAAAACAAAAACACGGACAACAATAATGCACTTCGGTGCCCGTTCTAGTTGTCAAAGAGATACGCAGAATTAATCATTTACATGCCCACGGGTACGAAGTTACATTGACGCCTGACCATTTCGTGTAGGTACTTCAATTCGTTTGGTCAAGCATTGTGGTGAGATAACTCTATCATCAGTTACCTTGAAAACATTACAGCCATGCGGGTAGTGTGGACAGAAGGGGTTTTATGTGAAGAGCAATTTCAAATAGGATAAGCAAGCTTTAACCTGACCATACGACTTCGGATTCTGGGAACATAAAATATTGGCACATTTGTCGGTAGCTGTAATTTAGAGCATCTTGTCGCCTGGGCTGATAAGGGCGTGTTTCACATAGTCCCTAGAAACACCGTTAACATAATCTCTGCGAAATGTTTTTTGTATGTGAGCCATTCAGAAAGTGACCGAAGAGAAGTGATTTCCTTTCTCAGCTTTTGTTAACTGATTTATGAGTTCTGGGCTCAACCCAGAACATTGCTCATAAGGATCTCCCATGATAAATGCGGAGCAGTGTAGCAGACGAAAATACTGTGTTCCTTTATTTTGGCGAAGCTTTGTCCTTGTCGTCGCATCAGCGAACTCAATTTGCATTCGTGGATATATGTAAATGTTTAAATGGCGTTAGTCTGGTCATACTCAATGGAAATGCATTCTGAAATCTATAAATAACGAGTAAGTGATGCAACAGTATTTGCTGCAAGGAAGTGAATTATACCCGTAGACTGGACGTTTACGACCTCCTTTCACATCGGTGTTGTCGTGTAGTAATATTTTGGATATTGTAGTTCCTCTTACTATCCGTGCATGTGTAACCAGTCTGATCCCTATATTTAATCTGTAATTGCTGTCATTGTATATACGTAGATCAAACAAGTAGGAATTTTATAACTAGGTATACAGAACGCATCAGAAAATAAAAAAGTAACAGCTCCCACTCAAAATTTGCTGATTGCCTAATAGCTGAGAATCATCACCCACCGAACATAGAAACTTGTTTGCAAAATCTTAAATTTAGAACAGTTTGCAACAAAATAACAATAGAAGAGAATGATCACATAGGAAAACAAGTAGCCTAAGGAGAGAATATACTAAACGACTACACGTCACTGCACAAGAAAACACTATTAGCCATAACACAAGAAATCTTAAATAACTAAACCCTCTCAACGAAACACCACACAATTTCCCTCAGTATTAAAGAATCCTTCTCTCCTCCATATCACTGTATCTGCCCCTCCATATCTCTCTCTCTCTCTCTCTCTCTCCCCGCCCTCTGCCCCCCTCCCCGCCCCAAAATTACGCACGCTAGCAGAACATTTTACGTACAACAACACGGTGCTCACCATCCAAACACGAAATGAAACAAATGAGCATCTCATAGCTATAACAAGTGAAATGGGAGCTGGAACTTCTTATTTTTCCTGATAAAACGCATCAAATGCATGTGCAGCACCTAAAATTTCAACAGCGAAAGAAATAAAGAATTTTAACACGTCATCAACAAGCTAGACCACAGCACAAAAAATTAAGTAAAACGCTAAGTAACACTATGTAGTGTAGTGGTCTTTCGTCTGAAATGGACGAAAGACAGAAAATAGAAAAAGTCCCTTGTTTGCAGATGACAAGCTGTTCATAATATGGTAGATATAAAACTAGCAACATACACAACTGATAGCATCATGAGATGAATGTGAACGAATTTATAATTACCTAATTTCCAAATTAGTATTTACACTTAAATTTTTTTAGCACAGCGTAAGCAAACAACACATAACGCCTCAAATCTGTGACATGTATCTTAAGCTGTATGTATAAAACAACACGGCTCGTGGTCTATTGGTTAGCGTCGCTGTCTGTAGATCGTATGCCGCTGGTACCGAATTCGTTTCCCGCCCGGATAGAAGACTTTCTTCGCCCGGCTACTGGTTGTGTGTACTGTGTTGTACCAATCGTTTCATCTCATCTGTATGGACGTGCAAGTTGTCGAAGTGGCGCCGAATATAATGATTTGCACCACGTGACCGAACAGCCTCAAATGCGGACTACCATTCGATAACACACGACCATGTCATTTTAACGTAAAATTGTTTGACGCCTGATTATCGCCTCTTTGTGCATGAAAATAACTTTAGGGCAAAAATTCATATAACATCCGCAAAACGTTGATACGTAATACTAATGAGCGGAAAGAAAATAATGAAAAACCCACTAAAGGTGGCGCAGGAAGCACTAAACATATTTAGATAAAAACTAATCAGAAGGTGTCTTGCATAACGCGGAATTTCTCTCCAGTTAGCCGTCATGTAGTTGTTTACCATCTTACGTCACCGTCTCGATTTATGCCTTTTCTGTTGTCAATTTATCTTGCTCCCTTTCATCATAGAATAAGGGTAGATACTATAAAAAACGAAAGCATGTTTAATTTCAGACATTTATCATATTTCATACGTCACGGCAGTAAAAGCAAAGAAGAGAACGCTGAAAACAGGAAGGAGTCCGCAGAAGGGCTGTACTAGGGAAAAGGAAGATTTGAAGACACTACTGCAGAGGAAATACATGACGATGAGATCTGGGATACGACACTGTGAAACTAATTTGGCAGGGCACAGAAATACCTAAATTGAAACTCGGGGCCTCAGAATTACTGAGGTACGGGATATAACCAATCACGACAACACTATTCCATCTTGTACGCAAGATAGATGAGACAAGCGAAGTGGTCTCAGTGCCCTCAGATTTGGAAGAAAAATGTAATAATTCTAATTTCAGAAAAAGCAGGTGTTTGTAGGTGTGAATATTGGCGAACCATGAGTAATATACTTTAATCATGCAGATGTACTGTCCCAAAAGCACACAGAATGGAACAGCACCAAACCTTTCAGGATGCTATAAATTCTTAAGCTAATGATTCCACTTTTCTCTCGCCACATTTGGTACTGAAAAACAAACAACCACCTTACAAAATCAGAGAAATCGTGGGTTTTCCAAAGGCACAATGCTTAAGACATCATGAAGTCACCGAAATAGCTCTTAAAAACATAAAACAGGCAGCAGAAAGGAGAAAAAGGCTGCAGAAGAGGATGCGCAACAATAAAGAATTCAATGTAGATCAAAAGGTTTTAGTTACTCTCACCAGTTATTATGCAAAATAAAGAAAAAGTTTCAAAAATTCTTCTTAATCTACAGTGGACCATCCTGTATCCGCCAAATAGCTCACTCGCATGCGACTGAAATCGAAACATTGTGGACAAAAAAATT
The DNA here is from genome assembly GCF_023864345.2 of Schistocerca serialis cubense. Lineage (NCBI taxonomy): Eukaryota > Metazoa > Arthropoda > Insecta > Orthoptera > Acrididae > Schistocerca > Schistocerca serialis. Next base: position 856,737,456 of record NC_064639.1, on the reverse strand, counting down.
CTCTTAGTCTTCACCACGTTTCCAACATAAAATATTTCGCAGAGTGATTTCTTGTGCTTTTTTGTGTTATGATACATGTGATTTTCTCATTGAAAAGTGGATTTTTGTAGCCGCGTGGAGTGGCCGCGCGGTTTGAGGCGCCTTGTTACGGACTGCGCTGCCCCTCCCGCCGGAGGTTCGAGTCCTTCCTCGGGCATGGGTATATGTGTTGTTCTTAGGAAAAGTTAGCTTAAGTAAGTTTAAGTAGTGTGTAAGCCTAGGGACCGATGACCTCAGCAATTTGGTCCCTTAAGAATTCACACACATTTGAGCATTTGGATTGTTGAAAATATGTAGAAGTCAAGTCATGAGCCATTTCATCCTGTGTATGCGTAGACCGTAAGTTTTTTGGCCTTGTAGAGCAGGCTGAAAATTTCTTTCTATTTCTTTCACTTCATGTACTTTTATTAATATAATGTTATTTTCTGTTACACATACAAATTACAGTGTCACTATTAGCGAAACTTTGTAGCGGTATGTATCACACAAAGATTCTGGCAAAATTACATTACAAGAAAAGAAGCAATGACTTTTAGTGGAGTAGAAACAAAACAATGAGTGTTGGATGGTAGCATCAGGTTCAAATGGTTCAAATGTCTCGAATGACTATGGGACTTAACATCTGAGGTCATCATCCCCTAGACTTAGAACTACTTAAACCTAACTAATCTAAAGACATCACACACATCCATGCCCGAGGCAGGACCCGAACCTGCGACCGTGCAGCCGCGTGGTTCCGGACTGAAGCGCCCAGAACCACTCTCCACAGCGGCCGGCGTAGCATCAGGCGCTGAGTAAAGTAATGACATTTTTTTTACAGGTTGGCACACTGAATTATGGAACAATTAGAAAGGATTTGGCAAATGTAGCACAGTACACAACTGTGGAATGGGTGAGAATTTCTGGTTGGATTTAATCTCTTTTGTTATTTTCAGCATAGAGCACTTAACATAGTAATATGAAGTACGAACTATTGAGTAAAACATTGTTTCTACTTTTTTGAATAATATATATTATGTGATGGAAGTAATTATACGTTTATGGTAATTATTGGATGACATAGTGATAATAATTTTTTGGATTTATAAATTATACATTTGAGGAGATATGTTAGGGACTATTAGGGATTACGTGATGATTTGCTTGTAATGGACACACTGAGTTGTTGCGGTTCAGTGATTTTTGTATGGGACAGAGATTTCTTAAGAAAGGAGACGAGATGTGTTGGAAAATTTGCTGCTTAGTTTGATACACTGTGATGAGAACTTTTCGGCCTTTAAGGATTTTTCTGTGTGGGTAGTGATACTTACGAGAGATGGCACTTATGTTTATGTTGTTGATTTGACAAGTGTTTGGTTTGGTTATGCTAACCACAACTTTTGTCTCCTCGTTTAACAGGTTAATGATAATTTTTACTTTTCCAGCTCAATTTAACAGATTTAAATATGTTTACTAACCGTTTAGGACAATTATTCTTTACCTTATTTATGTATAGCTGACGGACATTTGTTTGGTACCATTTTTTTTTCTTTCTTGCATTTGGGCTATAATAATTATTGGTTAGCAAGTGCATAGCAAAAAGCATCTGTGGTCACTTTTTCACTTTTATTATGTATTGCGACAGACTGATGACTAACCCTTTAATGTAATTAATTTCTTTTGAGATGTATAACAATAATTTTGTGCACAAATTTTTATTTCCTTTCTTCATGTACTTTCCTTCTGAATAGTTGCTCGAGCTAGAAATAGCAAATAGCATTATGTTTTAAGATTGCTGTACAACGTAAGACAGCCTTAAGGAAGCTTTTACGTTTGTACCTGTATTTGAAAGATGTTTGTGCGATAATGCTATGATTTTATTCTCAATTCAAGTCCTGTATGCATACAATGTTTCACTCATGTTGCCATACCCAGGATAGCACTGATGTAAAGAACTTCATTTATATGTTCCTATACAACCTTTACGGTAATTTGTCAACATTAGATGTATGTTGTGGACTGATCTCAAATCCCACCACAAAACTCATTATCTTATGGAAACTTACTTTAGGTATCTGTTTGCGTAACCAAATGGTAACACATACGCATGTCAGTTTTTATTCTCGCTTATGTACTTACTCATTTGTAACAATGTTTGTCTGTCATATATTACGCTGAGTCAGAATATTCATGGAAATCTTTAAGCATACTCTTCTGCACTGCGAGACACTTATGCAACGAATGAACCTTTTTTTTACAACGTAGAAGTGTTAGGTCACTTCAACTGAACTGACGCACTTATTTCACAAACAATTGGTGAACTAATGCTAGGTTTACGTCTTACTATGGAACTCTGCAGTACTGTTGTGAGAGACACTGGCTCTGAGTTGTCAGTGGAATATTTATATATCTTCTGAGTTTGCTTCTAGTCTCCTCACAAATAAACCAATACAATGGTGCAAGTCGTACAATGTTTATGCACTGAGTCTTCGACAAAACATGTTTACTTCAAGATACACTTCGATGCGTTTTGTTTGATGTGTACCGTGTACACTCAAGTGAACGACGATTTTCACTGAATATATCTAATTTTCCAATGGTAACATAGTTTTTGCAGTGGTGCAAACCATGTAACGTTTCCGTGAAGTTTTGTCTTCGTTGTGTCAAACAACAAATTTCTTTATAGTGGACTCACATACTATATACACAGTAAGACAATCAACCAGTTACCACCAAAGATATTAGCACATTTGTTTTCTTACTGATGATGCTTTTAGCACGCTAATGTTTACGGGACTTTTGGTGCGCCTGTGCACAATGACGGAAATCAGTTTGTCATGGACTACTGTGGCGTCTGCACACGATGATTTAAAACAGATTGTCAAGGATTATCAGTGCGCCTGTGCACGACCTTTGAGAACAATTTGTAAATACTCTAAATCATGTTATCTTTTTATGCTGTTGTGGTTATCATGTCGTTACTTCTGCTTATGTACTTTACGATGTAACTCCGTTAGCGAATTTTGCTGTCTAACCTTTGTTAATTACAAATCACATCCTGCAAAATTCTGGACAGAGTGGCCGAGAGATAGCGATAGGCGTGTGTGAAAATTTTCGTAGGAATTTTTCTTGTTTTCGGTATATGTACATAAAATCTGAATTGCTTAGACATTCACCCACAATTTTGGCAGAAAAGCTGCGCTGCCCAGAGATGGGTTAGAGGTGATCATTACTCCGCAAAGATGTCCGCCAGTTGAGGAGTGAAAACGAGACAGACAGTTGAGTTTTGGTGTTAGATGTGAACAGTAGAGTTTTGGTTTAGCAGCAAAAAGCAGCAAACAATGGACATTTTTGGGAATTACGGAATAATGGAAGCTTTATTGTGGAGAGAAAAAGAAAGACTTTTAATCTTTTTGATTTCTATTTTTTTGGTAGGATTTATCAATCAGTGAGAGAAATGGATTTAAGACTTTTGTTTAAGGAAAGATTATACATGTGAAATTAAATTTTTGTGATTCTTGGATTATAGTTAGGTAATTTCAAAGAAAGCTTAACTGTTTCTGAAGTTTCATTACATGTTATTACGTTAAATGATATGAGATTGTTATTGAGTTCATTTAATCCAGAGTCATTGTCTTTGTCCCGAGAGTCAATTAATATTCAATTTATATAAGAGCAGTATCAGAAATTATGAGCCAAGAATAATAACTAAGTTTTTAGAGAACGCATTGCAGCTTTGCATATCTCAATAGCGTCATTCTACAGTTCTGTTATCGAGACGCGCTGTAGCTACGAGAGCAGTTTGCATGGCGTTATCCAGTGCGACACAGCTATGCCAAACAGCATAGAAAACAGATTCTTTTTTTAATTAAATTCACAAGGACCAGCTTCAGTTTGAGAGAAATCTGTTTTTATCAAAGCTTATGGTCAGGTATTGTGATAGCAATATGGTTAAGACAGGTCTTGATTTTCTTTTAATTCTCGCAGTTACACTTCTCTACGCATTCGCGCAGTTGAATTTCGGCACCTAAAGTTAGCGTTTCTACGCAACCTATCATCTTTACGGTATGGTATGCGCACCATTCAAAAACAGGAAACCCAAAGTTTAGCATCTAATAGACAATTTAACATTAAAAACACAATCAACATTACAGATGCATTTTCACTAAAATAAATTTAAACAGAGAACTTTCACCTAGGCAAGTGAGTTCCAGAAATTTCATTATTCTACATTACTTATTTTTTAAGTCCTACGAATTTTTTCCATCAGTGTATTTACATTTTCATAAAGACTCAAAAGCATAATAACTAGGAATCTCACAGACTGATTAGGATAAAAAGGCCTTGAAGTTGATGCAAAAAAGCGAGGATACCAGAAAATTATAACTGGACAGGTAGACAATATTCGATCAATGAAGAGAAACCAGACACAAAAGTAATCAGAAGTCAGAAAATAAAGAAATAAAATAAGTAACTGAGGGCAAGCGCGAGAGACACTAATGATGGCACGTGACAGCAGAAAGTGAGACATTAGCTCAGTGGAGTCATGTGGGCGTGGGTAGTCGGGATGCGATCATAATTGCATGTTGTCTTCGTGATGGCAGCTGAATGTCGCTACTAGCGGATAACAAGATAATTTACTGTTTCTCCGATTAATGGCAATTTTATTGATCCTATTGTTGTCTGTAACACTCAGTTGTACTGTCTCAGCAGGGCGCCCGAACAGTAGGATCTTGCTTCTGGAGACTGGCTGTACGTGTCACAGAGATGCTTGTTAGTGGCAGAAGAAACCGGTCCCAGTAAGGCAGACTGATTGCTGTGGAGGTTATTTAAAACAACGGGTTTTAAATAAAAACAGCCAACTACGCAGAGCACTCTACTTTTCATTGCCGGCCGAAGTGTTCTGATTTGTCCAGTTTTCGGCAAGTCGCTTACTTCACCTAGGTAACCAGACACTGACGTCTAATCTCCACAACACCTTCTGTGGCGCCTCTCTGATGTATCCGTGAACAAAGAACCGTATAGACAGCGCAGATGGTTCCCTTACAAAGGACCACGCCACCTTGCACAAAATCGCCAACTTACGATTTATATCAATTATAACCACCAAAAATTGTGGACATTATAACCATACCGCGGCACCTCTACTGCTTATTTGGTATGGTTCACCCTCGCAGCACACAACTCATCACTAATCAAATTGTAAGTGAAACTAATTAGTATGATTACTAGCCTCAAAGGCCTGTTAATCTCTAATCATCCTAATTCCGATGTTGCGAAAATAGTTTTCCACTTGTGGAAAGTGTGACATCACATTTCCAATGTTGTTAGTGTCTAATACCGCTATGTAGTTCTCTCAGCATTGTCACATCTAATTATACTAAAGTCCATTTCTCTTGTTTTCTTTCTGATGTTCAGAACACTATCTATTCCGATCAACTGCTCTTCCAAGACCTGTACCGTCTATAACAGAATTACGTCATCAGCAAGACTCATAGTTTTTATTTCTTTTCGCTCGAACTTTAATACAATTCATAAATTTCTTCTTAGAATATATCCAACGCCCTCCTTCGTGACAGTTTCTGTTCTTTTCAAACTATGTAAACGTTGACCGGACGTGGCTCAGATTCAAAGAAATTCTGTAGACGGGAATTTAGTGTTTTGTTACTTTTGTGGTGTACAGCCGGAAGAGAATTGTGGTACACCTCTCCACACTAATACCATATTCCTGTCTCTGCATAACTACATCAACGTGCCTACTGAGTTCATCCCATGGTCTCCGGCTACTTTTGACACTCGGCACCTTCCTTCATTACCAACAATTCCGTGATCCTTCTAACAAACGATTGCTTCTTTTAGTCAAGTTATGCCATAAATGTCGTTTCCCCTGATTCGACTCAGTACCTCCTCATTAGTCACACGATCTACAATCACACCCTCGGTATTCTTGTGTTGTACCACGTTTCAAAAGTCTGTGATCTCTTTTTGTCTGAAATGTATATTGTCCGTGTTTCGGTTCGGTACAAGGCTGCACTCCATACAGATATCTTCAGAACAGATCGCCTAACACTTAAATTTATATTAGATGCGAATGCGTTCGTCTGTTTGAGACTAGCTCTTCTCCGGCTGAAGTGGTCGTGCGGTTAAAGGCGCTGCAGTCTGGAACCGCAGGACCGCTACGGTCGCTGGTTCGAATCCTGCCTCGGGCATGGATGTTTGTGATGTCCTTAGGTTAGTTAGGTTTAACTAGTTCTAAGTTCTAGGGGACTAATGACCTCAGCAGTTGAGTCCCATAGTGTTCAGAGCCATTTGAACCATTTGAACTAGCTCTTCTTGCTGCTTCCCGTCTACAGTTTATATCCTCCATACTTCAGCCACCACCAGTTATTTTGCTGCCTACATATCAGTATGTATCTATTACCTTTAGTGTCTCATTTCCTAGTCCGATTCCCTCAGCGTCAATTGATTTAATTCTACTACATTCCATTACGCTTGCTGTGCTTTTTTATGTTCATCTCATATCCTCCTTTCAAGACACTGCCCGTTCCGTTCAGTTGCTTTTCCAAATACTTTGCTGTCCCTGACAGAACTACAATATCGTCAGCAAACCTCAGAGTTTTTATTTCTTCTCCCTGAACTTTAATTCCTTTCCAGTTTTGTCCTTGGCTGTCTTTACAGCTCACTCAATTTACGATCGAATAACACAGAAAATGAGCTACAAATATGTCTCACTCCGTTTTGTACTGCTGCTTCCCTTTTATGTCCTTCAGTCTTATATAACTGCTTCTGATAAATTTTGTATCCCGCCTGGAAGGCGGCGCGTGGATCTCCTCTATAAACTGAAGGGTAGGCCGAATGTAGGAAGTGAGTAGGAACAGGAAAAGGTAAAACAGGTCGGTACTGCGTGTCAAATTATAGATATTTACTATAGGCAAAAACAAGTTAATAAATGGTTACATAACTTTGCAATGATGAGCAAGCCTTAGACCCGTCGTAAGTAGTACAAAGTCTCAACAGCAAGCCAACTCCCTCTGAAGTTGAAGCGTTGTTTCCAGGCCGTCTGCTGCTGATCAAATGGACTGAATCCGGAGCGACGCTCGTAGAGCTCCACAGCGCCGGCTAGAGGGCGCTGTCGTCGCTGTCTCGTAGTGGCAACTTATACGAACTTGCACCTACGCCGTGGCATCGTTGCTATCGATACCTCAATAGATAAGCTTTTCCTCCCTATATTTGATCCCTCCTACCTTGAAAATTTCGAAGGGTTTATTCCACTCAACATTGTCAAAAGCTTTCTCAGAGTCTATAAATGATATAAATTTAAGACTGCCTTTCCTCAACCTAACTTTTGTGATAAGTCGTAGGATGAATATTGCCTCGCGTGTTCCTCCATATCTCCGGAATCTAATTTGATCTTCATCGTGGTTGGTTTCTACTAGACTTTCCATTCTTCTGTAAATATTTGGCGTCAATATTTTAGCACCTTGACTTTTTAAAGTAATGGTTAGATTATATTCACATCTGTCTTCTTTGGAATAATAATTATTGCTTTCTTCTCGAAGTGTAACTGTATTTCACCTGTCTGTTATACCATGCTGTGGAATATTTTTGTAGTACTAGGCTCTCCCGAGGATCTAAGTAATATTGAGGCAGTGTCGCCCACTCCAGGATACTTGTTTTCATCAAGGGCTTTCAGTGATCTGTCTAGTTAGTCTCACAGAGTCGGATCTTTCATCTCATCTTTATCTATTCAATCTTCTTCCAAGTTCGTTATCCTTGTATAGCCCTTTTATCCAGTCTTTCAATGTTTCAGCAGTCCATAATGCTTAACACGGGATTGGAGTCTGAGCTGTTCTTATTCAAACAGCTACTTCTCTTTTCTCTAGAGGACTCTGTAATTTTTCTATCTGTGTCATATGAATGAAAAATTCGTTTCGAAACAAATTTGACAATAATTTTTTGAGTATACTGTTCTTGGAAATTCTAGTTTAAAATATATGATTTATCAGATGTAAAATCATTAAGAAAGTTTAAAGAAAATTTGTAATTCGAACGGCAGACGGCTTTCGTATCCATGGCGTTGCCGCATGTTTGCAGTTTGGAAATGGATTTTCTTCTCATGTGTGACAAATAGAACAGACGGTAGCCTGCGGGCTATATGAACAACTATTTTATCCTGCGACGTATCATGTACAGTTTTTCCTGAGGTGTTGGACGGGCTACATTTCTGACAGGTACAATCAAATACGTTCTGGTACCTCTGATTTTAGGTTTGATGTAATAGCAACATTTGTGTATTGTAGAATATTTTTTGCTGCCAGTAATAATTTTATTTTTATTTTGACCTTAAGATGTGACAATGCTCCAGGTGAACCGAACCAAGTCGTTTTAAATTTTAAAAAAAAGAAAAAAAAACATTAAAGCAATCTAGACCAGCAACAAAATTTGTCTTACAATAAGTGATTTCGGAATTTCTGTACAGACAGTACGTCAATCTTTTAAAATGTGTGTATAGTTCTGACATCAGTATTGTCGAAAATTCTTTCAATCTTAGTTACTAAACATTGTGGAAGACCCTTTCTCAGTACGATCCTTAGTAGACTTACCCTGTTTACTCTGTCGAATACCTTTTATTAGTTACTTATGTAATTAGTTTCATGTTCCATGCACATTACGTAATGATGTGGAATGAACCAGTTTGCATTCACGTTGCAATTAATTTGTAATTATTGCTACATGTGGAACATTTATGAGATTTTTGTAATTTACAGACGTACGTTAGTAACTACTACCCATCCTCTTTGCCACACTAAAATAATAGAAATGTTCTACTGAATAAAAGGAGTTCCAAGCAGAAACTTTTTTAGTTCGTTTTCAAATTTTACTTTGCTGCCTTTCAGACATTTTATATCACTGGGTAAGTGCTCACAATCTTTATTTGTAGCATTGTGCATCCCGTTGTACTACAGGCAACCTTAATGAAGACTAATGAATGTCATTTTTGCTTCTGTTATTGTAGTTGCTTCATCTTTCTTCCTTCTGAACTGCAGTGAATTATTTATAACAAATTTCATGAGGTGAAGCTGTAGTTAAAATGTCCCACTTCTTAAAAAAATGCTTCAAGATAATTGAAGGTAAGCACAACATGTTATTCTTACAGCACGTTTCTGAGCAACGGCGACTTTCTTTCTTAAAGATGAGTCCTCAAAACGTTATTACATTCGATATTATTGAATGAAAAATATGTAAAACATATAAACTTAGTGTTTTTTTCTCCTCAAAACTTTCTATGATACTAAGTGCATATGTAGCTGAACTCGGTTGTTTTCGATGTGGCCGAGCGGTTCTAGGCGCTACAGACCGGAACCGCGCGACCGCTACAGTCGTAGGTTCGAATCCTGCCTCGGGCATGGATGTGTGTGATGTCCTTAGGTTAGTTAGGTTTAAGTAGTTCTAAATTCTAGGGGATCGATGACCTCAGATGTTAAGTCCCATAGTGCTCAGAGCCATTTGAACCATTTGAACCTAGATGGGCGAAGCTGAATATCTTGTGTCTTTTCAAAAGTGAAGGTGAGACCATTTACAGAAAACCAGTCAATGATACTTTTAAGGACTTTTTTTCATTTCTTTTGTTTCCGTAAGTATGCTTGGACTGATTACAGTACTAGTGACAACTGCAAAATAATTCTTCTTCTTGTATATTAGACAGAAGTTCGCTTACATTTATGAGGAACGGTAGTGGATCTAAGACTGAGTCTTTGGGAACGCCATATGTCATATACATCCCCACTCAGAATTCTGTTGCCAGAACACATTGATTGAATTACTAAGTACAACGTTCTGCACTGTTTTTGGTTAGCTACGACATAATCCATTGTCTAGGAGAATACTGTAATTTACACAATCGGATGCCTTAGATAGGTAGCAGAAAATACCAACCTGTGCTATTTTATTATTTAATACTTGAAGAATTTGGCGAGTGAACGTGGAAACACCGTACTCAGTGGCGCAACTCTTTTGAAATACTAACTGCGGTTTGCTGAGGATATTATTGTTGCTTAGGTGAGATACTATCCTAGAATACATCACCTTCTTAAAAATTTTGGAGAATGATGTCATCAGTGAGACAGGTCGGTAGTTATTGATATCTTTACTGTAACCTTTCTCAAATTGCGGTTTGACAACAGCATATTTCACTCTCTCTGGAAAAATGCCCAAAGAGTTAGTGTTGCATTACTCGTACATATTTCAGATAAGACAGGGCTTATTATAAGGAAACAAATCCTTAATACTGTGTTACATCAAAACCAGAGGAGCATTTATTTTCAAGATATATAATTTTCTTAATTTCCTAAGAGAAGTTAGTTGTATATTGATATGACTGAATTTAATGAAAGTTGCTTTTTCAATGTACTTCTTTGATTTTCCTCTTGAACTGTTTGTTCCTATGCTTTCTACTATATTTAGGAAACGATTCCATTCAGTTAAATGGCGATGCTATCCTGTTCTGTGGCTGGTTATCCTCCCTCTCTTTTCACTACATTCCGTATAGACATAAGTCTGTTTTCGGAGTCATTGATTTCAGATATTATATATACGAGGGTTGGAACATAATAGTGGCAACTATTTATTTACACCTCGTACAACATAGATACGTGTTTCAAAGTTTTACTGACCTTTCAAAGTACTCACCAGCTTTGTGTATAACCCGTTGCCAGCGATATGGAAGTCGTAGGATACTCTTAGCAGTGCCAGTTGTGTTGGCAGTTCTATTGGCGCAGTCTATTGCGCAACGAATTTGTAGCAGTTCTGAAGCGAATTTCGTGAAGTGTTTCCTTCAGTTTAGAAATGGAGTTGAACTTACGAGGGCTTAAGTCAGGGCAGTGCAGTAGGTGGTACAGCACTTAGCAGCCCCATCAGTTAAACAAATCAGTAACAGCTTGCACTGTACGTCCTTGAGCATTGTCCTGCAAAATGATGGTCAGGTCCTGCAGAAAGTGTCATCACTTCTGTCTCTATGCAGTTCATTTTTGGAACACAACCTACGACCAGCTTATGGACAGAAGTGATGACACTTTCTGCAGGACCTGAGCATCATTTTGCAGGACAATGCTCAACGACGTACAGTGCAAGCTGTTACTGATTTGTGTGACTGATGGGGCTGCTATATGCTCTACCACCTACTGCACTCCTCTGACTTAAGCCCTCGTGAGTTCAACTCGATTACTAAACTGAAGGAAACACTTTGCGGCATTCGCTTCAGAACTGCTACAAATTCATCGGGCGATAAACCGCTTCGCTCTAACTATCAACACAAATGGCACTGCTAAGAGTATCCTAAGACTTCCACATCACTGGCAACGGGTTACACACAATGCTGGTGACTACATTCATGCTCATAAATTAAGGATAATTGCAGAATGTGGTGCCACACAATGTGGCACTACACAAAACTGGCACTAATAGCGTAGGACATAGGAAACATACACGACACAGATCTGTAAGTCCACGGTATTGGTGATAAGTTGAGAAAACCGTACCGAAACACATGTGCTACAAAACGCTACTGTTTCCTGCGCATGTACCCCGACTTCAGTATGGGATATGATCACCATGCACACGTACACAGGCCGCACGACGGGTTGGCATACTCTTGATCAGGTTGTCGAGCAGCTGCTGAGGTCTAACCTCCCATTCTTGCACCAGTGCCTATCGGAGCTCCTGAAGCGTCCTACGGGTTTGAATACGTGCAGCGATGCGTCGACCGAGAGCATCCCAGACGTGCTCGATGGGGTTTAGGTCTGGAGAACAGGCAGGTCACTACATTTGCCTGATATCTTCTGCTTCAAGGTACTCCTTCCCGATGGCATTCCGGTGGGGTCGTGCGTTATCATCCATCAGGAGGAAAGTGGGACCCACTGCACCCCTGAAAAGGTGGACATAACAGTGCAACATGACGTCCCGATACACCTGACCTGTTACAGTTCCTCTGTCAAAGACATGCAGGGGTGTATGTGCACCAATCATAATCCCACTCCACACCATCAAACCACGACCTCCATACAGGTCCCTTTCAAGGACATTAAGGGGTTGGTATCTGGTTCATGGTTCACGCCAGATGAAAACCCGGCGAGAATCACTGTTTAGACTATACTTGGACTCGTCTGTGAACATAATCTGGGACCACTGTTCCATTGACCATGTACTGTGTTCTTGACACCAGGCCTTACGGGCTCTCCTGTGAGCAGGGGTCAGTGCTATACACCTTGCAGGTCTCCGGGCGAATAATCCATGTCTGTTCAGTCGTCTGTAGACCGTGTGTCTGGAGACAATTGTTCCAGTGGCTGTGGTAAGGTCCCGAGCAAGGGTACCTGCAGTTCTCCGTGGCCGTCTGCGGGCGCTGATAGTGAAATATCGGTCTTCTGTGGTGTTATACACTGTGGACGTCCCGTACTGAAGCGCCTGGACACGTTTCCTGTCTGCTGGAATCGTTGCCATAATCTTGAGATCACATTTTGTGGCACACGGAGGGCCTGTGCTGCGACCTGTTGTGTTTGACCAGCCTCCAGTTGCCCTAGTATTCTACCCCTCATAACGTCATCAATATGTGTTCTTTGAGCCATTTTCAACACACAGCCACCATTAGCACGTCTGAAAACGTCTGCACACTTACTCGCTGCACTGTATTCTGACATGCACCAACACACCTCTGAGTATGTGGACTGCTGCCAGCGCCACCGTGCGACGACCGCAAGTCGAATGCACCGCATGGTCATACCCCGAGGTGATTTAAACCCGCAAACCGCCCACCAGAGCGTTGTTTTACTATGTATCAGCATTATACTTAATTTATGAGCATGAGTGTTCTTTGAAGGTCAGTAAAACTTTGAAACACGTATTTATTTTGTACGAGCTTTAAATAAACAGTAGCCACTATTATAGTTCCAACCCTCGTATGTTCCTAGATTTTTTTTATAGCCCTCCTTAGCTGTTTTGTGTAGTTTTTGTAGTGTGTAAATATTGCAAGAGCTCTACTTGTTCTTGCCAAATAAATAAAAGTAATGGAATTTGGTAAATGGTATTCTTTGTGTTCCTCTATTAGCTGTGCAAAAGTGAATTCGTTTTGAATGGAATTCATTTTGAATACCCTTTGTGAATACTTTGCTTTTATACTTAGAAGAAAGCAAAATATGTGTCAGAAGAGTGATGTGGAGGCTGAAAACAGAGGGAAGCCGGGATGCACGTAGGTGCCGGCGATTGAGGCTAAGAGCCGTTCACCGTGACTGGTGTGCTGTCGTACCGATGATGGATGGCTGGGCCGTGACGCCTCGGAAACGCGTTCGTGGCCGGCTCTGGACGCTATCGGCCTCCGCCGCCACCGCGGATAATGGAGTTACCATCTCCACCTGCCACGGCAGCTTCTCGTACAGGCTTTCGCGCCGCTGATGTTAAGCAACGCGTGGAGTAACGCAGTAGTTTCACAACTCATACTGACATTTACATCGCCGTGCGGAGTGCATCTTAGATACTGTAGTAAGTCTCTGTTCCTGTTACACAAAATCATGGCAGCGTGAAGAGAAGATGTACATTTTTTTCTTCCAGTTGTTTTCCGCTGCCGTTCGTTTATTCTGGACTAACCTGCTGCTGAGCCGCACATGCCATCTGATCAAAAGTATACGGACACTCATCTATTATGCGGAATTGTTTGTTTGTTTGTTTTAATTAGCCTCTAGAGTTTGTCCTCTATTTAACGATCGAGAACACATGTTTACACAGAACAGGTCATTGTTCAGAGAGAACACGTAAATGCCTATTTACAGAATTGAAAGCTCAGCCCATTATTTTGTCCACAACAGATGTTTAACAGACTGAGTGATAAGTAACCTAGACATATTTATGTTATCAATTCACACTAATTCGTAAATTTAACAAGTGATACAGATAAATGAAAATATGAGTCTTACAGATATTTCTCTACACACCTAGGAAAATTGATCACTTTATACAGGCGATTGTCTTTAAAAACCATCTACATCTATATCTACATGGATACTCTGCAAATCACATTTAAGTGCCTGGCAGAGGGTTCATCGAACCACCTCCACAATAACTCTCTATTATTCCAATCTCGTCCAGAATGCGGAAAAAGCGAACTCCTATATCTTTCCGTGCGAGCTCTGATGTCCCTTATTATATTATGATGATCGTTTCTATCTATGTAGGTCGGCGACAACAAATTATTTTCGCATTCGGAGGAGAAAGTTGATGATTGAAATTTCGTGAGAAGATTCCGCCGCAATGAAAAAGCCTTTATTTTAATGATGTCCACCCCAAATCCTGTATCATTTCAGTGACACTGCCAATGATCTTGCCGCAGTGGTAACACTGGTTCCCACCAGATCACCGAAGTCAATCGCTGCTAGGCTGGGCCAGCACTTGGATGGGTGAGCATTCGGTCTGCCGAGCGCTGCTGGCAAGCGGGGTGCACTCAGCCCTTGTGAGCCAAACTCAGGAGCTACTTGATTGAGAAGTAGAGACTATGGTCTCGGAAACTGACATACGGCCGGTAAAGCGGTGTGCTGACCACATGCCCCTCCATATCCGCATCCAGTGACCCCTGTGGGCAGAGGATGACACGGCGGCCGGTCGGTACCGTTCTGCCTGCGTCACCTATTCGGAGGGAGTTTAGTTTTTGTTTTATTTCAGTGACACTCTCTCTCCCCTATTTCGCGGTAATACAAAACCTGCTGCGCTTCTCTGAACTTTCTCGGTGTACTCCGTCAGTCCTGTCTGGTAAGGATCGTACACCGCACAGCAGTATTCTGAAAGAGGACGCACAAGTGTAGTGTAGGCAGTCTCTTTAGTAGATCTGTTACGTTTTATGTGCCATGCTAATAAAACGCAGTCTTTGCTTAGCCTTCCCCCCATTTTCTGTGTTCCTTCCAATTTAAGTTGTTCGTAATTGTAATTCCTAAGTATTTAGTTGAATTGAGAAATTTATATTTGACTGATTTATCGTGTAACCGACTACTCTTGAGCGCGCATGTGGATGGGCTCACACTTTTCGTAATTTAGGGTCAATTGCCAATTTTTGCACCATACAGATCTGTGACCTCTGTGACAGGGAATCACGAATCCAGTCACATAACTGAGACGATATTCCATAAGCACGCAATTTCGTTACAAGTCCCTTGTATGGCACAGTATAAAAAAATGGTTCAAATGGCTCTGAGCACTATGGGACTTAACATCTGTGGTCATCAGTCCCATAGAACTTAGAACTACTTAAACCTAACTAACCTAAGGACATCACACACATCCATGCCCGGGGCAGGATTCGAACCTGCGACCGTAGCGGTCAGGCGGTTCCAGACTGAAGCGCCTAGAACCGCACGGCCACAGCGGCCGGCGGCACAGAATCAAAAGCCTTCTGGAAATCTAGGAATATGGAGTCAATTTGAAATCCCTTGTCAGTAGCACTCAACACTTCATGTGAGTAAAGAGGTAGTTATGTTTCACAAGAACGATGTTTTCTAAATCAGTGTTGACTGTGTGTAAATAGACCGTTCTCTTCGAGGTAAAGCATAATGTTCGAATACCATATATGTTCCTAAATCCTGCTGCGTATCGACGTTAATGACACAGGCCTGTAATTTAGTGGATTACTCCTACTGTAATTGCTGAACAGAAACCGGAAGAGAAAACACCGATTAACGGATGAGGCAACCCATACTCATCAAAGTCTTCGGAAATTCCGACCGTTAATTGTCAAGTTTTGATTATGGAAACAAGTCGTGGTTTACATCAGCCTCCAACTCAAATTCACTGTCACACGCAGGACAGTCGTAAATGTTGATTCTGTACAGATGTACAACAAACGAGGCGTGGTTAATGCGGAGACGAATGATGGTGGAAATCGGAGATCGGTCCAAATGGATCGTCGTAAACCGCGGCCGTGTAGTAATTTTAGGTTGTAGTGCCACATAAAATACACCTTTCGTTTTTGGAACACGTCTCATATGCCTATCAGTGCTGTTATCCGTAGCTACTGACTTCTGGTAAGTAGTCTGTATATGGAAGTTTCAAATCGAAAACAGTTCCTGTAGATGCAGCTTGCTTCTCTAAGACATCAACTTCCTCATCATAGCGGATGCCAGCGTGGGAATGCACCTACATTGGAATGATTGTCTGTCCTCTCCGTTTACAGTGATTATATCACATCCAAAATATAACGTATGGTTGTTTTATTCCATCTTCGGTGTTGAATACTTCCAAAAACACATTGGGAGTCGGACACGATTGATGTCTTTAAGAGGGAAATTGAAGATACAAACTTAAGTGCGCCCAAAACTGCCACAGCCTCTACCGTGAAAATTCAAGCGCTTTTAGGACGCTTGTAGGCTTTACTGACCACTACATATCACGAGAGGTGGACCGGCCGGTATAAAAGGAAGTTTTGTTTTGTCAGTACCGAAGCAATTACAGCAGAATGGGTCGATGAGGAGGGCTGAATGACATCGAACGTGGACTAAGTCATTCGATGTCACATGAGTATCAGATCCATCAGGGGCATTTCAACCCTTCTAAAGCTGCCCAAGCGGTCTGTTGATGATGCGACTGTGAAGTGCAAAAGTGAAGGAACAGTCATAGTTAAACCAAGAACATCCAGACCTCATGTATTGACGGATAGTGATCGTCAACGATTCCGGTGGGTGGTAGTAAGAAATGCCATGGTATCAGCGGAAGAATTCACTCGTGAGTTCCAAAGTGCTACCAGTAGTCCAGCTAGCACTGTGCTGTGTGTGGGGAGTTATAAACAATGGAGTACAATGATCGAGCAGCTCCTAATGAGCCACACATTTCTGTGTGAATACTAAGAGACAATTGAGATGGTGAAAAAACTGACACCACTGGCTAGCGGTTGACTGGAAAAGAATGATTTGGAGCGATGAACCAAGATATACCATGTGGCAATCCCATGGAAGAGTTTTGTATTACCGTATGCGTGGAGAAAGGTAAGTGCCGTCACCTGCAATGCAAACATCGAAATACGGAGGACGAGATTTTGCTGTATGGATATGTTTTTCGTGGTAATGCTGTGGTTCCCTAACTGCTCTTTAGAAAACGGAAGGGTATGGACACATTTTACAGCGTTGTATAATGCGTACAATAGAGGAACCGTTCGGAGACTATGACTGTTTGTATCACCATGATAACGCACACACTCATGAAGCAGCGGCTGTGAGCCAGTGGTCTCTGGACAATGTTGTTGTCGTTGTGGTCTTCAGTCCAGAGACTGGTTTGTTGCAGCTCTCGACGCTACTGCATCCTGTGCTAGCCTCTTCATCTTAGAGTAATTACTGCAACCGACATCCCTCTGAATCTGCTTACTATATTCATCTCTTGATGTCCCTCTACGATTTTTATCCACACGCTTCCCTCCAGTACTAAACTGGCGATGCCTTGGCGCCTAAGAAAGTGACCTACCAACCGATCACTTCTTTTAGTCAGGCTGTACCGCAGATTTCTCTTCTCCCCAGTTCTGTTCAATATCTACTCATTAGTTACGTGATCTACCCATCCCATCTTCAGCATTCTTCTACAAAACCACATTTCAAAAACTTCTATTCTTTTCTCGTCTAAATCGTTTAGCGTCCATGTTTCACTTCCATACATGGTTAAACTCCATACCAATACTTTCAGAAAGTACTTCATGATACTTAGATCTATACTCGATGTTAACAAATTTCCCTTCTTCAGAAATGCTTTTCTTGCCATTGCAAGTTGAAATTTAATATCCTCCCTAATTAGACCATCTCCAAACAGCAAAACTCTTTAACTACTTAAAGTGTTTCATTTCTTAATCTAATTCCCTCAGCATCATCTGATTTAATTCGACTACATTCCCTTATTCTCGTTTTCCTTCTGTTGATGTTCATCTTATATCCTCCTTTCAAGACAGTGTTCATTCCGTTCAACTGCTCTTCCAAGTCCTTTGTTGTCTCTGACAGAATTACAATATCATCGGCAAACCTCAAAGTTTTTATTTCTTCTCCCTGGTCTTTGATACCTACTCCAATTTTTTTCGTTTGTTTCCTTTACTGCTTACTCAATATACAGATCGAATAACATCAGGGATAGGCTACGACCGTGTCTCACTCCTTTCTCCACCGCTACTTCCCTTTCGCGCTCCTCGACTCTTATAAACTGCTCTCTTATTTCTGTAGAAACTGTAGGTAGCCTTTCACTCCCTGTATTTTACCCCTGCCACCTTTAGAATTTGAAAGAGAGTATTTCAGCCAGCATTGTCGAATGCTTTCCCTGTGTCTACAAATGCTATAAACGTATGTTTGTCCTCCCTTAACCTATCTGCTATGAAACAATACGTGGACAATAACATTCCTGAATGGACACGTCTGCCCAAAATCCTGATGTGAAGCCACCTTTAGGAAGAATTAGAACCCGACTGTGGTCCAGACTCCAGCATCCAACAGCACTAACTTCTGTGACTTCTGCTCTCGAGGCAGAATGGGCTGCCATCGCACCACAGCCAGACACCACTGAAAATATCGCCAGAAGATTCATATCACCATAAGGGCGAAGGGTGGACAGACCCGAAATTAATATCCATTAATAGGTGTCCGGATACTTTTGCTCGGATAGTGTAAAGTGATCGACTAAATGTTTACGTCATCTCAAATGGTTCAAATGGCTCTGAGCACTATGGGACTTAACATCTTAGGTCATCAGTCCCCTAGACTTAGAACTACTTAAAACTAACTAACCTACGTACATCACACACATCCATTCACGAGGCACGATTCGAACCTGCGACCGTATTAGCAGCGCGGTTCCGGACTGAAACGTCTAGAACTGCTTGGTCACAGCGGCCGGCTTACGTCATTTCAATTTTTAGAACTAACCTCTTGCCCAGTAATACGCAGGAGTTTACTGAGAATTGAACCATCAGCCTTCCTCAGTACACGGAATGAAATTATGTGTATGCAGTGTAGCTACGTACGAATGTGAAACATGGACGATAAACAGTGTGGACAAGGAGAGAATAGAAATGGTTCAAATGGCTCTGAGCACTATGGGACTTAACATCTGAGGTCATCAGACCCCTAGAACTTAGATCTACTTAAACCTAACTAACCTACGGATATCACACACCGGATTCGAACCTGCGACTGTAGCAGTCGCGCGGTTCCGGACTGAAGCGCCTAGAACCGCTCGGCCACCACGGCTGGCAGAGAACAGGAGCTTTTGTATTTGTGGTGCTATAGAAGAATGCTGAAGATTGGAGGGTAGATCACGTAACTAATGGAAAGGTATTGAATAGAACTGGGGAGAAGAGAAATTTGTAGTACAATCTGACTATAAGAAGGCGTCCCTTGGTAGGACTCATTCTTAGTCATCAAGGCATCACCAGTTAACTACCGGAGGGAGCTGGTGAGTAATAACGCAATTCGTTCTTTGCTCTACATGGAAGCAAACAGTTGTCAACAGCTACAAAGTAAACGCGAAATAATTTATCTACGCATTAATCACAATATCCTTATAAGCATACTAAAGTACTGTATTACGCTGTGAAAAGAACTTCAGATAAATGGTTCAAGCCGTACAGCTTTAACAGAAGCGCTCACTTTAGCCAGTGGCGATGTACACTTTATGCTGTCGTTCGTTCTCTTCGAACTGCATCATGGCTAGTGCAGCCGACAGGCAGCGAATCAACAGCGTACGGCAACGGTTTTCAAACTTATTCGATCCTCGAGTTGCTTGATGTGGAAATTAACACCCGCTGCTCCTTTCGCACATGTCATCACACGTAGAGTGTTGAGGGAAATAAATTCGATTTCGAAAAAATTAATAACAGTAGTTAGTTTTTCATTAAATGTTGACATAACACTCAACTTTTAATTTTTTTGCGTCTTATTCTTGCAACTAAATCAATAAGAAGCTTGCGCTTGCTTCTTCATAATAAATTCCTAAAATATCGGCACGACGTGGCGTTCCTCTTATTTTGGAGAACACTGTATTTGCTAATTTTAACATTGTATTGGGATGCTGTATTTAGCAGATAACTAACTTTATTGAGCGGCAACGTAGAGCGCTACAGCGATGGTAAAGAAATGATTCCCCCGTTATGAAAACCGGCAGCGAGACTGGCCACGCCAAATGGCACCGAAGAACGCCAGTGGTGTGAGGAACTGTGAGTACGCAATGACTGTGTGTGGATCGTACTTAGCGATTCCGAACGACGCGGGCCCACCAACATTCAGGCGCAGAACTCAGTCATTTTCTTTATCAGATATTAATTATTAGAGTCCACTTCTGGGATATTAAACGCTAAGAGGAGCTTAAGTGTTAACAAAGCTTTGTTGCTACAGTGTCACTAAGCAGTAAGCTATTTATATCAGGAAACATATGAGGATCATTATTCTACCGACAACGTACTAATAGTTCCAAAATTATACGAGCTGTACTAAAGACTTTAGTTGTGCGCCAGTCTCTTCAGTCAGCGTTAGGATACAATCTAGACATGATGTCTGTGTCACAAATGCTCTCAATTTCCCGTATTTTTTGAAGTTATATGCATCAAACGTGTGATTGTGAATTATTTTGCTGTGTTTATTAGTTAATGCACTGTAAAGCATCCCGGAATTTATCTGAAGTAGATTAGCTGCAATCATTTCCATTCATAGCCGCACAGGCAGGCTGTTTACATGTCAGAATAAATCCAATGCTCTACGATAACTGCTGCAAGGGACTAAGTCAGCGAGGGAAAGACAGAACTGGCAGGGAGGTTTCCTGAACGTCGATTCCCTAAGTTGAAACAGGAGAAGGGCTAACGTTTCAGTCTCGAATGGGAAAGAACGTACTGTACGTCGCCTAATCTATTTTCTACTGATTCGTGACTAGACTGAGAATTATTTACGGAGGTTTAGCACTACGGGGGTATCTTGCAATAAGACGGGAAATTGCGCCTCTTATCTCTTTCTTAACATTCGCTCGGGACCTGTATTTCGTATTGATGACGGCTACTGTTGAAAAACCTACCTCACGTAAGTGGGATGCCGCAAAGGGCTGAGTACTCCTTCTTCACAAGCAAGCAGTAATGATGAAACGAACATATGTTTCAGTGTGGGGTATGAAGAAATACAAATAAATTGCTCTTGTTCTTTAATGTTAAGCGTTAATGGAAGTTCAATACTGACAGGATCTTCGATCCAGTTCTGCTGATAAACATCTTCTAGAAACTACTCTCACTCAGAAAATGAGCCACAAACACAGTCTCAATTCTTCACTCAAGTGAAACTCAGTGCCTTCTAAAATCGCGTGAAGACCAGGGATAACGTAATGTATGTCT
This sequence comes from Schistocerca serialis cubense, assembly GCF_023864345.2. Taxonomy (NCBI): domain Eukaryota; kingdom Metazoa; phylum Arthropoda; class Insecta; order Orthoptera; family Acrididae; genus Schistocerca; species Schistocerca serialis. The sequence continues at coordinate 856,716,071 of NC_064639.1, read as the reverse complement.
TTCTCACGAACCTTTTTTCTGAACAACACTAGACTGCCATCTGGCATGCTACCATAGTAGCAGCACTTATTTTGCGGTCAACTAGGCATCACTTCTAGCGTGTACGTTGCTGCGTTACTTAGGGAGAAAATAAACGAAGTTGTTATTTTTATGAAATCGCCGCAATGCCCCTAGGAGCCGCGATGCACAGTTTGGAAATCCTTGGAGCAGAGTCTGTGGAGTCTGGGGCGAGAGTACGGACGTGAGGTGTATGCCGACGTTATAGATATTAAAGTGGATGTAAAATAGTTTGTTAAAGGGGAAGAAACGAAACGATATCAAGAGTGGAATAATTATCACTGGTAATGGACTTTTACGTGTATTAAAGGTAGAAGGTTGAAATTTAACAGTATGCGTGTAAGAGCTAGAAATCACAGTGACTGATATCTAATAATTAATTTCCAGACCTGTCATAGAACTTGAACTTTTGTTACTCAATATTTTCCCAGTGCATACAGTAATGTCTTTGAAAGTGGTCTTACAGGTTAGGGCACAGAGTCATTTTCAGAAACGAGGCCTACCAATTACAAACTAAACATTCCACTTGCCGAAATAAAAAAAAATTAAATCGCTATCGCACTGTTACAAAAGAGAACGTACATGCTGAATTAAACAATCAGTGTTCAACTGACCGGCGACTTATTGCATGTGACGTAAGAGCGTAGGCTCTCTAGGGCAGAATAGAGTTTAGTTTCAGTTCTTCTCTGTGAGAGATTGCACCACTATGTGATGAAACCACTAATTTTTCGGCTGCTTCTATAGGCAGCCTTTATCAATCCACCACAGTAGTCCAAACGTCTTATTTTTATTACACTACGACGTGGTAACATGCTGAAGACTTTAACTGAAATCATTACGTGTGGTGTCCCACAAGGTCCCACCTCAACCCCCTTACTTTTATTGTGTGTACACTACTGGCCATTAAAATTGCTACACCACGAAGATGACGTGCTACAGACGCGAAATTTAACCGACAGCAAGAAGATGCTGTGATATGCAAATGATTAGTTTGTCAGAGCATTCACACAAGGTTGGCGCCGGTGGTAACACCTACAACGTGCTGACATGAGGAAAGTTTCCAACCGATTTCTCACAAACAGCTGTTTACCTGCGTTACCTGGTGAAACGTTGTTGTGATACCTCATGTAAGTAGGAGAAATGTGTACCATCACGTTTCCGACTTTGATAAACGACGGATTGTAGCCTATCCCGATTGCGGTTAATCGTATCGTGACATTGCTGCTCGCGTTGGTCGAGATCCAATGACCGTTAGCAGAATATGGAATCAGTGGGTTCAGGAGGCTAATACGGAACGCCGTGCTGGATCCCAACGGCCTCGTATCACTAGCAGTCGAGCTGATAGGCATATTATCCGCATGGCTGTAACGGATCGTGCAGCCACGTCTCGATCCCTGAGTCAACAGATGGGGACGTTTGCAAGACAACAACCATCTGCACGAACAACTACGTTTACAGCAACATGGACTATCAGCTCGGAGACCATGGCTGCGGTTACCCTTGACGCTGCATCACAGACAGGAGAGCCTGCGATGGTGTACTCAAGGACGAACCTGGGTGCACGAATGGAAAAATGTCATTTTTTCGGATGAATCCAGGTTCTGTTTACAGCATCATGATGGTCGCATCCGTGTTCGGCGTCATCGCGGTGAACGCACATTGGAAGCGTGTATTCGTCACCGCCATACTGGCGTATCACCCGATGCGATGGTATGGGGTGCCATTGGTTACACGTCTCGGTCACCTCTTGTTCGCATTGACTGCACTTTGAACAGTGGACGTTACATTTCAGATGTGTTACGACCCGTGGCTCTACCTTTCATTCGATCCCTGTGAAATCCTACATTTCAGCAGGGTAATGCACGACCACATGTTGCAGGTCCTGTACGGGCCTTTCTGGATACAGAAAATGTTCGACTGCTGCCCTGGCCAGCACATTCTCCAGATCTCTCACCAATTGGTCAATGGTGGCCGAGCAACTGGCTCGTCACAATACGCCAGTCACTACTCTTGATGAACTGTGGTATCGTGTTGTTGCTACATGGGCAGCTGTACCTGTAGACGCCATCCAAGCTCTGTTTGACTCAGTGCCCATTCGTATCAAGGCCGTTATTGCGGCCAGAGGTGGTTGTTCTGGCTCCTGATTTCTCAGGATCTATGCACCCAAATTGCGTGAAAATGTAATCACATATCAGTTCTAGTATAATATATTTGTCCAATGAGTGCCCGTTTATCATCTGCATTTCTTCTTGGTGTAGCAATTTTAATGACCAGTAGTGTATTAACGACTTTTCATCAGTATCATTTCCGTGCGCTACATTTGTTCTATTGCCGATCTACGTAAATAAGTTCAATTTTAGGATTGAGTACCACAACCGGTAAAAACAGACCTCTTAGAGGATCACTTTCTTATCCGTCAATCTGTGTGTCCGACTATTCAGAACCATTTTTCTGAGGAATAGGTAAACGTAGCAAGTAATTTATGTCACATATTAAGGTCTACGGTCTCTTGCGATGTAAAAAAGTGAAGCTATCTGCAGTCAAAAGATACGGCCATTGATGTCACATATTTTGATACAGAGAAATTCAGTCTTCAAAATACACAAGGTACTTTCAGTTGTTATAGAATCATGAAATTTGGAAAGAAGCAAGGTTTAACAGTACATTGGATGGAAAAAACCTGAAAATTGTGAGTTTGTAATTATATCACACGATTTTTTTTCTTTTGTTATCAGGCTGACTGTCTGTCCGTCCATCTGTTTAGACCCCTCTTTCTCAAGAATAGGTAGGCGTATCAAGTTGAAACTTATATCACATGGTGATGTTTATAGTCCTTTGATGATGTAGAAATGTTAAGTCCTTAGTCAATGCCGTACAAAGTAATTCCTCTTCAGGTAGAAATATAAAATTTGGCAAGAAGAAAGGTCTCACAATACAAGCAAAGGAAAAAAATCAGGGAAATGTTAATCTGTAATTATATCACACGAAAAAAATTTTTTTGTGTCTTGTTATCCGACTTCAAACTTGAAATTAAACATTCTCGGAAGTCTTGGAATTCTTGGTACCGGTATCTTGCCAGTATCATTGTCGATATTTGGCTAAAGTAGTCAGTACCGTCGATTTACGGAGTGGATGAACTGTCTGTATACATAATTAAGTTTGTACGGAAGCCTTAGTGCGAGAGTCCTATTTGCGCCTGGCCACTTCTTCTTTTTTTTTTTGGACTATACTATACACACATTTACACTTCCGTGATATGTATTTTGTACTGATTTGTAAACCGTAATGTATTCAGAACGTTTTACTCATTCTGCGTCCGTAATAATCTTTATATTTAGGATCTGTAGAAAAGAACATTTGTGTATCCTTCATTTTGGCTGCAATATTCATTTCCACGTGTAGATCGATATTGTGAGACCATGAATTTCTGGTATCTGGTGTTCACTTTTTACAGTCCACTGTCGCAGCTGTCACTAAGGGAATTTTCTCTGCTTCCGCCTACCGAATAATAGACTACTTGAGAAGCGTAAAAGAATATCCTCAAAATACCTCATCGAGCGTGTTCGCAGAGTGGTTGGTTAGCACAGGGGACTAGCGTTGAGGAGTACGACGATTCAAATCCGCCATTCACATTTAGTTCTTCCGTAGTTCTTCCCTCTATCGCTCCAGGCAAATTCCAGGATGGTTCCTTAAAAGTAGACGGTCGATTTTCTTTTCTATCCTCCAAACAGTCCAAGTTTGTGCTCCGCCTCTAATGGCCTCGCTATCAACGGGACTTCAAATCCTTGTCTTCGTTCCTTAAAAACACTTTCCACGGGTGGCATTTAACCCAGCAAGAGAGTTACTGAAGAGATCATATTCTGAACATGTATAAAGAAGTAGTCGCGTTCAGGTCACCGTCTGTACATCCTCATCTAGCCTTTCACGGTTTCATAAATCGCCTTAGCGAACGGCTAGAATGTTTTATTAACAAGACTATGAGCTGGCGGTAACTTGATCATTGTCTAGATGATGCAGTGATCCATCTGTGTGACAATATTGTCATGAGAAATATACATTTCCTGGTGAGTAATAACATTAGCTGCGGACTGGACCATAAATCTCTGACGCTACCACGTAAAGTTAAGTGTATGGCACTACAGGGTGTGTACAGGAATATGGAAACACCAGCAACGAAACACATTACCATGCCTAATACGGTTAAAAAACCGTTGACATTGAAAACAGCTTCAAGTCGTCTCGGACTGTGTAAATACGGGTCCTGTATGATTCTGAAGGAATCTTATACAATTCTTCATGCAAAATAATGGCAACTTCAGTCGTCTCGGACTGTATAAATACGAGTCCTGTATGGTTTCGAAGGAATCTTATTCCATCCTTTTTGAAAAATGATGACAACTTCAGGTAACGATGAATGAGATGGACAGCGATCACGCACCCTTGTCTCCGAAGTAGACGACAAAAGCGTAATAATATTGAGGTCTGGAGACTTTGGTGGCCAGGGAAGATGCGTCCTCGTGATCGCAAACCCAGACCTGGACGATGCAGGCTGTGTGAACAAGAGGCCGGTCGCCTTGGAACACAGCATAACTACCGGGAAACAACAGCTGTACGATGGGGTTAACTCGATCAGCCAAAATGGTCATATAATCCTTGGGAATAATGTGAACTTGCAGAGCACTCATGACGTCCATGGAGTACCACGATACAGCTGGCCAGCTCATCACCGACCCCACCACATATTTCACTCTTGGGACGTAGCCTCGGCTAGAAGATGGACACTGTGAAACAAGACCCATTCGACCAAATTTCTTTCAACCATTGCTCCATAATCCAGGTTTTTTAGTTTCAGCACCACGTTTTCATATTATGGGGATTTGCATCAGTGCTGAGTGGGTTGGAATTCCCTGCTTACGGAGCTCCATTCGTGTTGTTTTGGTGTTGACTGGGGTGGCAAGTGCGACATCCAGTTCTGCAATGGCCTTTATAGCTCTCATCCTCTTTATTTATAGCCACAATCCTCTTCAATAACCGTCCGTCACGACAACTCATCCACATTTTCGTCCGGGTTGTGACTTAGCGAATGATGTTTTTTCCTCTTTTCGTGTATACGTCATACCCTTAAACGCCAAAGAAACCAGTATAAGCATGCGAATTCAGATACAGAGATATGTAAACAGGCAGAATACGGCGCTGCGGTCGGAAACGCCCATATAACGAAACAAATGTCTGGCGCTGTTGTTAGATCGGTTACTGCTGCTACAATGACTGGTGATCGAGATTTAAGTGAGTCTAAACGTGGTGAACAAGCGATGGGACGCAGCATATCCGAGGTAGCAAGTGGGAATTTTCCCTTACTACCATTTCACCAGTGTACCGTGAATATCAGGAATCCGATAAAACATCAAATCTGCATCACTTCGGCCGGAAAAATATCATGCAAGAACGGGACCAATGACGACTGAAGAAAATGGTTCAACGCGACAGAAGTGCAACCCTTCCGCAGATTGGTGCCGATTTCAATTCTGGGCCATCAACAAGTGTCAGCGTGTGAACCATTCAGCGAAACATCATCGATATGGGCTTTCGGAGCCGGACGGCCACTCGTGTACCCTTGATGACTGCACGACACGAAGCTTACCGCCTTGCCTGGGCCGGTCAACACCGAGATTGGACTGTTGATGACTGGAAACATGTGGCATGGTCGAACGAGTCTCGTTTCAGATTGTATCGAACGCAACGTGAAGGCGTGGCTAGCATCTGATTTATGTTTCTCAGAGTGTTTCCACATTTCTGTCCATCCATCCAACCCCTCTATATAGGATGTATCCTCCTACGATGCGTCAGACGCATTTTCTCTCGTGTTTCAGCAGATATTTCAAATTTCGTTTTTGCAACGTGTAGCTGGAGCCAGCCAAACAAATACCGCTCATCACGTCTTTCATGCGACACCCAGCGTTGATGAAGAGCGTCGGTTTACTATCCGTTGAAGAGAAATTAATTTTGAAAGTGGAATTTTACTTGGCCACTTGATAGGTCGGTGTTATGTTAGCCTATTGAGTCATTAGTTTTATCGATGTGTGTTAACATCATCATCTTCGTTTCCCCTCTAACCAACATGTGGTCAGGTTGGGGTATCAATGGTACTTCGCCACTTTATTCGGTCTTTCCACCATTCTTCTTCCACAATTTGGTTCCATAGCAGGTTCTTCCTCTTTAAACTCATCTTTATTGTATCAATCCAGCTTGTTCTCGGTCTTCCTCTCGACCTCTAGCCCTCAATCTTTAACTCCACCATTCTTCTTGGTATTCTTCCCTCGCCCATCCTCTTCACATGCCCAAACCATTACAGGGACAGTAAAACACGCAGTCTAACCAGTACTCCAGCAGCGGCAGCACCGCCACGGCCTGCGCCGGCTACTACTGCCATACACAAGCGTTACTCAGCCGCTGCTACAGTTACGGCTATTCTTCTTATTTCACTGTTCATGGTAATACTCCCTATCAATGAAACGAATAACTAAATAGGTTAACATGAAACCGGTCTGTCGAATGTGCATTTGAAATGTCACTTTTAATATGATTTCGTTTGTAATGAGAAACAAATGGACCTTTTCCGTCGAGTCTGGGCGTCGTATGAAGGACATGACGAGCAGTATTTGTTTGGGCTGACTCCAGCTACATTTTGCAAAAACGACGTAATTGCAAACATCTGCTGAAACACTAGCGAAATTGCGCCTGACGACCCATAAGAGAGACCTCCGGTGTTATGGACCGCCACCTAAATACAAAAGGTTTTCTCTACTCGGTCCTCATTCGGCTCCGCTCCTTGTCTAACCGGTAGTGTCGTCTCTTGGATATAACTGTTTCGTGTAGATGAATCTGTCGTATACATGAACACCGTAGTGTCGATGAGAGACCAGGAGTTGAGGCGAAGCCTGCTGCCGACACATCGTCTACTCCTTTCTAAGAACACTGTCATGTAAAGTCAGCTGATGTGGTAAACTGTTTTACCGTATGCGACTCTTCTTTTATTATATGATGATCCCACTATTAATTCTGCATAACTTGCGTTTAATTTCATTGTATAGTAAGCCAATTCTATACATTTTTAATTATTATAAAGCGTAGCTGCAATACCCAGCGTTGCCCAGGTCAGAATGCATTGCACAATTGACGGCTTTAGGACCATTCTCCCCGTCGGATGCATACACACGTGTGGCCATACTTTCGATGTATACAGTATATGCTCATTTAATTAACCAACGATGCGACAAATATTATTATTTAAATAAAACAGGTCAGAATCAAAAGGTACGTCATTTCATAAGTAATTCAATTTTTATTGCATATCTTCTTGTTCTTCGCGGATGGATCACTTAGGACCACACGTAATCAACATTTGTTGGCCTTCCTTTTTGCCCAGTATTCCTTCATAAGCAACGAATGGGCTAGCTTTCGTTGCGTAGACCACGTATGGCGGTTAGTTTTTCTGTCTTCTTCCTCAAAACCCCGTGTGTTTGTGATTTTTCTGATTTCATTTCAGTCAAGTAGATTTGGAGACCCTAAATCTCTCAGGTCTTTTTCCGTCTGTTTGTACCAGTTCGGTCTTGTAGATTTGTTCTTTAAAAATGTATGGATTTTGTGCGTTAACCTGTTTGAGTCCATTCTTTATAAATGCTCCATGAATTGGATTCTTCTTATGCGCATTGTGTCTGTTGTTTTGGAGATATTTTTATATATTTCTGCAATGGGTTTTGGATAAGGCACATCATCTTTGGATAAGGCACATCCATCTCATTATTTTACGTTCTTTCACTTCTAATTCCCCTTTTAGTGTTATGTGTTGAAGGTTTAGTGTCTGAGATACGTAGAGAGCTTACTGTTGTGCAGTGTCGTATTTTGCAGTTCCACGAGAGACTCTTTTTGTTGTAAACGTTTTTTGCTAACTGAAATGCCGTCTCCATTTTCTGGACTCTTGTTCTGACAGACTTCTTTTCATTACAATTTTCTGCGATCCATTCACCTAAATATTTAAATTATCTTACTCGAGAGATGCAGTTATTACGAATTTTGAGACCAGAAGGCGCGTCTCTGATGTCAGTCACAAATTTTTGTTTTTTCAAATGATATTTGTAGTCCTATTTTTGGTGCCTGCTCTTGTAATAATTCTAGCTGTTTCTGTGCATCGGTAATGTTTTGAGCGATCAGTGCCATGTCGTCAGAAAATGCTAAACAGTCTAATTCTATGCCCTTATTTTTGGTCCCAGTCTGTGTGCTGGTGCACCTGCTTTTCTCCATCGTCGAACAACTTTTTCAAGAGCGCAACTGAAGAGCATTGGGGACAGTCCATCCCCTTGTCGTACTCCATTGTCTATTTCAGATTCTGTGCTCATTTCTCCCATAAATTTTACTTTCTTTTATGACGTTTGTTGTCTTTTGATCTAGTCCAAATTCTGCTAACACTTCAAAAAAGAATTCTCGGTCTATACTATCATATGCTTTTTTAAAGTCAACAAACGTGATGGTATAACGTTTGTTTGAAGTACTTTGCAAATATCTCATCGATTTTTTCAAGTTAAGGATTTGTTCTACGCATGATCGACATTTTCTGAATCTACCTTGGTATTCGCCTAGTTTTGAATTCAGCTGAGGTTCTGTTTGGTTTATAGGGCTTCAAACAGAATTTTGTGTGTTATTGACAACAAAGAGATCCCACAATAATTGTTGGGGTCTGTTTTACTTTTTTTGCACGGAGGATGTATGATTGCTGTCTTCCAATCAGTGGGGTTTTTTAGTTTTCCAGATTTCATGGTTAATTTCTTTAATTTTGCAATAAGATTTTCTCCTCCATTTTTCCATAATCCTGCGATGATTTGGTCTTCTCCTGATGCTTTGTTATTTTTTAATTGTATATATATATATATATATATATATATATATATATATATATATATATATATATATATATATATATTCATTTTTCACAACACTTGCTTATACATTATATTTGTAGTTTTATTCTTCGGACTATGAATTAACAGATTTTAAGGTGAGCACATGTTGTACAATACGCCACGTGAAAAACATAATTCCGTTAAGTTAACACCACAGTATTTTAATGTTTTGCCCGGTATTTTTACGGCCATGCTGCAAGCCAACTTTACTGGAAATTGCGATCACTTTACACTGAAGGGCAATCCAGATAACATTAAAGATACTTGCGGTGTAAATGTCGTGTGCCCTTTTCCCTTTTGCTGGCTTTACACTGGCTTTGATGATCTTATTCTGCTGTTATATGATGCAGAGTGTTGTACCATCACACAGTTCTGGGGAATTCAGATGAAGTGGTAAAATGACTAGCGAACCTACCTTCAGTTTGAGGCAATGTAACGGCATTCCTGAGACACACAAAGAGTTTAAAAATTCGGTAGGAAAATTTACAAATTCATTGTCATCAGACATGGTATCGGAAATTTTGGATATTTGTGGTAAGGTCTTATGGGACCAAACTGCTAAGGTCATCGGTCCCTAAGCTTACACACTACTTAATCTAATTTAACTTACGCTAAGGACGACACACACACACACACACACACACACACACACACACACACACACACACATGCCCGAGGGAGGTCACGAGCTTCCGACGGGGGAACCCCGCGGACCGAGAAAGACGCCTTTAGACCGCGCGGCTACCCGGCGCGGCGACCTGGTATCGATCGATATGTAAGTTTTCTGTGCTCCCAGAACCATCTCTTGGACAGTCTTGAGATCATTGACAATTTCGTTTTTCGTTGCTAGAATAAATCGATCGCGTAACCATTCTGAATTGGTGTACTCACTTGGATAAAAATTTCAAGAAAACTGAATACAAGGAAGAGAAAGAACAAAATGGTTTTCTTTTCCGGATTCTCTTTACCGTTTAAATATTCAAAACAGCTATGGTGTCAATTCCCTCGTATTCTAGGTGATGTAACGTAGTAGTCTTTTCTATTTTCAAAAATAATAAATTCTCCATTACAGAATGAGATTTTCACTCTGCAGCGGAGTGTGCGCTGATATGAAACTTCCTGGCAGATTAAAACTTTGTACCCGACCGAGACTCGAACTCGGGACCTTTGACATTCGCGGGCAAGTGCTCTACCAACTGAGCTACCGAAGACCGACTCACTCCCGCTACTCACAGCTTTACTTCTGTCAGTACCTCGTCTCCTGCCTTCCAAACTTTACAGAAGCTCTCCTGCGAACCTTGCAGAACTAGCACTCCTGAAAGAAAGGATATTGCGGAGACATGGCTTAGCCACAGCCTGGGGGATGTTTCCAGAATGAGATTTTCACTCTGCAGCGGAGTGTGCGCTGATATGAAACTTCCTGGCAGATTAAAACTGTGTACCCGACCGAGACTCGAACTCGGGACCTTTGACTTTCGCGGGCAAGTGCTCTACCAACTGAGCTACCGAAGACCGACTCACTCCCGCTACTCACAGCTTTACTTCTGCCAGTACCTCGTCTCCTACCTTCCAAACTTTACAGAAGCTCTCCTGCGAACCTTGCAGAACTAGCACTCCTGAAAGAAAGGATATTGCGGAGACATGGCTTAGCCACAGCCTGGGGGATGTTTCCAGAATGAGATTTTCACTCTGCAGCGGAGTGTGCGCTGATATGAAACTTCCTGGCAGATTAAAACTATGTACCCGACCGAGACTCGAACTCGGGACCTTTGCCTTTCGCGGGCAAGTGCTCTACCAACTGAGCTACCGAAGCACGACTCACTCCCGCTACTCACAGCTGCACTTCTGTCAGTACCTCGTCTCCTACCTTCCAAACTTTACAGAAGCTCTCCTGCGAACCTTGCAGAACTAGCACTCCTGAAAGAAAGGATATTGCGGAGACATGGCTTAGCCACAGCCTGGGGGATGTTTCCAGAATGAGATTTTCACTCTGCAGCGGAGTGTGCGCTGATATGAGACTTCCTGGCAGATTAAAACTGTGTACCCGACCGAGACTCGAACTCGGGACCTTTGCCTTTCGCGGGCAAGTGCTCTACCAACTGAGCTACCGAAGCACGACTCACTCCCGCTACTCACAGCTTTACTTCTGCCAGTACCTCGTCTCGTACCTTCCAAACTTTACAGAAGCTCTCCTGCGAAACTTGCAGAACTAGCACTCCTGAAACAAAGGATATTGCGGAGACATGGCTTAGCCACAGCCTGGGGGATGTTTCCAGAATGAGATTTTCACTCTGCAGCGGAGTGTGCGCTGATATGAAACTTCCTGGCAGATTAAAACTGTGTACCCGACCGAGACTCGAACTCGGGACCTTTGACTTTCGCGGGCAAGTGCTCTACCAACTGAGCTACCGAAGACCGACTCACTCCCGCTACTCACAGCTTTACTTCTGCCAGTACCTCGTCTCCTACCTTCCAAACTTTACAGAAGCTCTCCTGCGAACCTTGCAGAACTAGCACTCCTGAAAGAAAGGATATTGCGGAGACATGGCTTAGCCACAGCCTGGGGGATGTTTCCAGAATGAGATTTTCACTCTGCAGCGGAGTGTGCGCTGATATGAAACTTCCTGGCCGATTAAAACTATGTACCCGACCGAGACTCGAACTCGGGACCTTTGCCTTTCGCGGGCAAGTGCTCTACCAACTGAGCTACCGAAGCACGACTCACTCCCGCTACTCACAGCTGTACTTCTGTCAGTACCTCGTCTCCTACCTTCCAAACTTTACAGAAGCTCTCCTGCGAACCTTGCAGAACTAGCACTCCTGAAAGAAAGGATATTGCGGAGACATGGCTTAGCCACAGCCTGGGGGATGTTTCCAGAATGAGATTTTCACTCTGCAGCGGAGTGTGCGCTGATATGAGACTTCCTGGCAGATTAAAACTGTGTACCCGACCGAGACTCGAACTCGGGACCTTTGCCTTTCGCGGGCAAGTGCTCTACCAACTGAGCTACCGAAGCACGACTCACTCCCGCTACTCACAGCTTTACTTCTGCCAGTACCTCGTCTCCTACCTTCCAAACTTTACAGAAGCTCTCCTGCGAACGTTGCAGAACTAGCACTCCTGAAAGAAAGGATATTGCAGAGACATGGCTTAGCCACAGCCTGGGGATGTTTCCAGAATGAGATTTTCACTCTGCAGCGGAGTGTGCGCTGATATGAAACTTCCTGGCCGATTAAAACTGTGTACCCGACCGAGACTCGAACTCGGGACCTTTGCCTTTCGCAGGCAAGTGCTCTACCAACTGAGCTACCGAAGCACGACACACTCCCGCTACTCACAGCTTTACTTCTTCCAGTACCTCGTCTCCTACCTTCCAAACTTTACAGAAGCTCTCCTGCGAACCTTGCAGAACTAGCACTCCTGAAAGAAAGGATATTGCAGAGACATGGCTTAGCCACAGTCTGGGGGATGTTTCCAGAATGAGATTTTCACTCTGCAGCGGAGTGTGCGCTGATATGAAACTTCCTGGCAGATTAAAACTGTGTACCCGACCGAGACTCGAACTCAGGACCTTTGCCTTTCGCGGGCAAGTGCTCTACCAACTGAGCTACCGAAGCACGACTCACTCCCGCTACTCACAGCTTTACTTCTGTCAGTACCTCGTCTCCTACCTTCCAAACTTTACAGAAGCTCTCCTGCGAACCTTGCAGAACTAGCACTCCTGAAAGAAAGGATATTGCGGAGACATGGCTTAGCCACAGCCTGGGGGATGTTTCCAGAATGAGATTTTCACTCTGCAGCGGAGTGTGCGCTGATATGAAACTTCCTGGCCGATTAAAACTGTGTACCCGACCGAGACTCGAACTCGGGACCTTTGCCTTTCGCGGGCAAGTGCTCTACCAACTGAGCTACCGAAGCACGACTCACTCCTGCTACTCACAGCTTTACTTCTGCCAGTACCTCGTCTCCTACCTTCCAAACTTTACAGAAGCTCTCCTGCGAACCTTGCAGAACTAGCACTCCTGAAAGAAAGGATATTGCAGAGACATGGCTTAGCCACAGCCTGGGGGATGTTTCCAGAATGAGATTTTCACTCTGCAGCGGAGTGTGCGCTGATATGAAACTTCCTGGCCGATTAAAACTGTGTACTCGACCGAGACTCGAACTCGGGACCTTTGCCTTTCGCGGGCAAGTGCTCTACCAACTGAGCTACCGAAGCACGACTCACTCCTGCTACTCACAGCTTTACTTCTGCCAGTACCTCGTCTCCTACCTTCCAAACTTTACAGAAGCTCTCCTGCGAACTTGCAGAACTAGCACTTCTGAAAGAAAGGATATTGCGGAGACATGGCTTAGCCACAGCCTGGGGGATGTTTCCAGAATGAGATTTTCTCTCTGCAGCGGAGTGTGCGCTGAAATGAAACTTCCTGGCAGATTAGAACTATGTACCCGACCGAGACTCGAACTCAGGACCTTTGCCTTTCGCGGGCAAGTGCTCTACCAACTTTTTTTTGTTTTTTAAAATGTGCCCGACCGAGACTCGAACTCGGGACCTTTGCCTTTCGCGGGCAAGTGCTCTACCATTTTTTTTTTTTTTTTCGCGGGCAAGTGCTCTACCAGTTTTTTTTTTTTTTTTTTTTTTAATCCGATGTCAGGCTTACCACCTTTGCTGACATACATGTTGTTGTACTATCGCATAAATAGTGTCTACAAAGTCCTTATGTTGACAAATAGTGGCTAATTAGAAAATTAATTAATTAAGGAAATGAATAAAACTGAAAATTCCCAAATGAAAGACATGAAGACATTGCGGGTAGTACAAATACAAAAGAAACATGCTCCTGTAGCAATGAAATGAAATTCGTGTCGGGGGCGACACCTGCTCGCGACCCGACGTTCGATAGAGCAAGAGAGCCATCTATCGACTCGTTCTCCAGACGTTGGTGTAAGACTGGGTCGTCTTCTCGAAATTAACTAAGGGTCCGTAAGTGTGATCGATGTCTATCTCGGCTACTTCGTCTATCTCACCTCTCACCCGTCACACCCCATCTGGCCGGCGGGTCGGTAAATGTAAGTCGCAAGTAATTAGCGAAGTCTTGTCTATATTTCTTATGCTGTTGCAGCTTCGTGTGTCCATCCAGGAGAAAACGCCAAAAATCAATTTTGTCCTTTTCCGATTCGTTATACACGTAGCCCACCACCATTCCCCGCACCCATGTCACTGCATTGGTTTTTTGGACCGGGAAATAATATTCTTGGGGGAAAAAAAGTGTGTCTGATGAAATGGTGTGAGGGGCGGAGCGTAACAGGAACGCCAATATCTGTTGTGCCAAGTGCCACACTGGAGCCGTCACACTACATGTTAAACGATGTTCATCAGTGTCCACTGTTGCGCAGCCTAAACATAGTGGAGTGTCTGCCAAATGAATCGCGTGCCGCCGTTGATTCGTTGCGAACTTCCTATTTATCACCGTACCGACGTTGGGAGGTAAACGTTCCGTATAACGCGCCATATCTGTCGCCAGTTCTTGTCTGGGTACTTCTTTTCCAGGGTATTCCTGGGGCACCGGCGCAGTAAGAGTTGGTATACGTCTCGCGTCGTCGGTAGTCGTGTTGTTGGGAAGGAATCTCTGACATAGCTAAGCTCCAAAAAAAAAGACTTGAAATGTGACAGCTTCGGTGAAATATGGCCCACATCGACTGGGGGCAGCATTGAAGTGGGCACTAGTACATCGGCCAACGCACCCGAGATATTGCGAAATTGACCTCGCCACTGTCGGAAAATCGTACTGACGAATAACGCCCGTGCCTTTTCATATACGTTCACTAGACCAAGTCCACCCTCTCCAGGTGGTAGCGTAAGCGTTGTGTATCGGACCTTAAACAGGTGTCCCACACTCACGTAGGTTCCGAAAGTTGCTTGAATCCGTGATGCCATTGTGCGCGTTAAAGGCAGGACATGCGCTACGTGAGTGAGTCTCGGTGCTAGGTATACGTTAACATAGGTCACCCTCTGAATCATATCCAACGCTCTTAATTTCTGTAACAGCACCATTGTCCGCATCAGCTTCAATATGCGTCGGTAGTTATCCGCTGCTGTCCGCTGCACATCCGTGTGGAACGTAATACCTAGGCATTTTATGGTCTTAACCAAGATGAGCGGGCCTTCCTCCCCCGGTTGTAATCCTCGACCGACATTCATGCAGCGTGTTTTTTGTAGATTAAGCACGCTTCCTGCCGCCATCCCATATCGCTGTATCCATGCCAACGCCGTACGTACTTCTTCGCCTGTCCGTGCCACCAGCATCATATCGTCAGCATAAGCGCGGCAATGAAAGGTCAGTTGTGGCAACGGCACTCCCTCCAACCGTCTTCGGAGACCATATAGACAGGGTTCCAACGCCATTGCATACAAAAATATCGAAAGGGGGCAACCTTGACGAACTGACCTTGAAATAACAATGTAGTCAGTGCCCCGCCCATTCACCGAGACCTTTGATCGTACGCCGTGTAACAGTCGCATGATCACTAGGATGAAGGCCTGTGGGATTCCCAATCTGCCCATCACCGCATGCAAAAAGGTATGATCCACTATGTCGAATGCATGATCGAAGTCAATAGCGACGAGTGCCCCACGCACTCGGCATGCCGCTGCTAATGCGATGATATCTCGGTAGTCACTGAGCGCCGTATGTACGTTGCTCTTACCGCCGAGGCAAGTTTGATCTATGAGGAGTCTATCAGAAAGTGAAGACCGCAGGCGAGCCCCAAGGATGCGCGCGAAAATCTTATAGTCGCAGTTCAAGAGAGTGAGTGGTCTATAATCTCCTGGATTTCTGCCACCGCGTGGTTTGGGTATTGGGATGATGATACCCTCCGTGAATTCGGCAGGTATCTCAGTCTGCGGTAACAGGAGTTCGTTGTACATCTGAATCCAGGTCCGTCCCATGAGGTATGCAAAGGCGCGGTAAAATTCAATTGGGAAGCCGTCCTGTCCTGGGGACTTGTTCGGAGCCCCCTGGCAATTGCGTCTGTCAGCTCGTCCTCTGTTATCGCTGTGATGAAAGTCTCTGCATCCAGTGGTGGTCCTCTATCTGGCATTTCCGAGATGACATCATGTAGTGTCTCGTGGTTCACATGTACAGGTCCATATAACTGGCGGAAATAGTCGGTAAACACATGCGCAATATCACGCTGGTGCACAACTTGCTGGCCAGTTTCAGAGATTAGTTCCCTGATCAATGTCCTGCGTCGTCGTTGGCGTTCACGTACCACGTGGTGCATGGAGGGGGTTTCGGCAGCAACTGTGTCCGCCAATCTCGCCCGGACCGTTATACCTTCCAATCTTAGTCTCGTCAGCTGTAATAACTCGGCTTTTATCCTGCGCATGGCCGTGTGCCTTTCCGGCGATGGTTGTTGGGTCATCAGCTCCCTCAGGGCTGTAAAATAAAAATCAGCCGTTGTGCGGTTCCACTGCGATTTGTCCTGCCCGTATTGTATCAACGTTCTCCGTAACGTTGGTTTTGCGCATTTAATCCACCACTGGAGAACCGAGGTGTATGCTCGTTGGCGGCGAACGCAGGTCTCCCAGGCCGCCTTTATCGACCGGTGACATTCAGTGTCACGTAAAAGTGCACAATTCATTTTCCAGTGACCTTTACTCCGCCATATCTTCTGACGCGTTAGTGAAATCGTACAGACGTACGCCATATGATCCGTAAAAGCCGCTGGCCAGATTTCGGCATCCAGTATCGTCGTCCGTAGAGCTCGTGTCACGTACACTCTATCAAGTCTACTCGCCGAGTGTCCCGTGACAAACGTATAACCCGGTCTGTCACCATGCTGCAGTTCCCAGGTATCCAGAAGCGCCATTTCGGTAATCAACGCACGCAGTTCCATGCATGGCACATAATGAGGTACTTGGTCCTTTTTGTCGACGACACAATTAAAGTCGCCACCCACTATATAGTTATCAAAGCGTCCAGCGAACAACGGTGCTATCTCTTCGGTGTAAAAAGTCGCCCTTTCTCTTCGTTTTGTGGAGCCAGATGGTGCGTATAAATTGATGAAACGAACGCCGTCGACAGTGATCGCTATGCCGCGTGCCGAAGGGAGAGACCTGACGTCCTCCACTCCTATTCCTTCCCTGGTGAGAATCGCCACACCGCATCCACTTTCATCGTGCACTGAATAATGTGCCTCGTAACCGTAGAACTCTGGCGGCGATATGAAACGCACTTCTTGTAGGAGTACAATATCCACATCCGCAGCGCGTAACATATCTTTCAGCATTTGAATTTTAAGCGGTGTCCGTATGCCATTAATGTTTATCGTGGCAATGCGGTACGCCTGGCTTGTGTTCATCAGTTGTAGGGCGGTGTCATTAAGCGTCCATCTGCACCCCCGGCGCTCCTCAACACACTAAGTTGGTCAACATTTCCCGACCCCTCCCGGCCTCTGGCGAGGACTGTCCTCAATCGTCGCGTTCGTATTTTCATCCTGTTCCTGTTGGTCCATTTCTTGCGCCCAGTCCCCCAGCATATTTCCGGAACTGGTCGAAGGATGGGAGATAACGTTGTAATCGCTCTGATGTTGGACAGTTGGCATCTCCACTTCCGCCTTCCGGTCACGAGAAAGAGAGTTCAAGTTATCGTCGCTGTGTAGTTCCTGCATCGTCATCTCGGTATCTGTTGAATCCACTGGTCTCAGGTCGATACTGTCGTTGTCGTCCACTGTCCCCTCGGGACTATGGCTATCGTCAGCAGAAGTCAGTCGACGCTTCTTTCTTCTCTTCGGCGAACGCTGTTTCCGTTGCCTTGCTTCCGCATCGGCTGTTGGGGTTGCGTATCCTCCGTCTTGGGCCTGGCCTGTCACGCTCTCGGTGGAAGCACTGGCAGCCACCACGCATGAGCCTGGAGCGGCCCCCAGCTGCATCTCTTCTGTGATGTCCTGTGTCCGCTGTGGTGGAACCGGTGGTCGGAGTTCCAGCCCGTTGGTGTCCATGTTCTCTATAGGGGGCAGCTGCTGGTGCCCATCGGAAGTCTCCCTCACATCGCCTCTCAGGGCTTCCACAAAGGTCAACGGTAAGACAGTCGTCGGTTGTGGCGCCTGAACGTCATCCCGTGGATGATATGAAACTTCCTGGCAGATTAAAACTGCGTGCCCGACCGAGACTCGTGTCTCGGTCGGGCACACAGTTTTAATCTGCCAGGAAGTTTCAATTCTCGATTAGTTTCTTCATGTGAGGTAGCACAGTCGCATGTTTGCCAAAGGACATTTTGAAATTACCCACCTCGGCTGTTTTTCACAAGTATCCAATTTATTATACCTTGCACGATTGGCCAATTTCGGCCTTACAGGCCATATTCAAGCACAGCAGTTATCGATGTGTCGTACAGTTATCATCTTCTTAAACTGGTATACCAGTCGCTTTCAAGCGCATTAGGCGCCGATGTGTTGCACAGTTACCTTCTTACGAAATGCATATATCCGCTGTTTTTTACCAGGTACATATACAAGACTATTGCGTTTGAGAACATCCTGTAAGGCCGAAATTGGCCAAACGCACAAGGTATATTATATTGGACACTTGTAAAAAACAGCCGAGGTGTAAAATTTCATAGGTCCTTTGACTGATATACGGCTGTGGTACCTCACATTAAGGAAATGACCGAGAATTTAGCATTTTTCAAAATAGAAAAGACTACTAAATCATATCACCTAGAGTACAAGGGAATTGACACCATAACTGTTTTATTTTTTAACCTAATGGCCATCTGTCTTCTCTCCTCCCGAACAGGCCATGAAGGCCCAACGGTACTGACCGGCCGCCGTGTAATCCTGAGCCCACAGGCGTCACCGGATGTGAATATGGAGGGGCATGTGGTCAGCACACCGCTCTCTCGGTCGAATGTCAGTTTATGAGACCGGAGCCGCTAGTTGTCAATCAAGTAGCTCCTCAGTTTGCCTCACATGGGCTGAGTGCACCCTGCTTCCCAACAGCGCTCCGCAGGCCGGATGGTCACCCATCCTAGTGCTAGCCCAGTCCGACAGTGCTTAACTTCGGTGATCTGAAGGGAACCGGTGTTACCACTGCCGCAAGGCCGTTAGCCCATCTACCTTCTGGAAGCCCCTAAACTCAGTTTGAAACGGTATTTATGCTTCCACATCTATATCTACATCGATACTCTGCAAATCACGTTTAAGTGCCTGGCAGAGGGTTTATCGAACCACCTTCACAATTATCTATTATTCCAATCTTGTATAACGGGGGGAAAGAACGAACACCTATTTCTTTCCGTGCGAGCTCTGATTTTCCTTATTTTATCATGGTGATCGTTTCTCCCTATGTAGGTCGGCGTCAACAAAATATTTTCCAATTCAAAGGAGAAAGTTGGTGATCGGAATTTCGTGAGAAGATTCCTCCACAACGAAAAACGCCTTTGTTTTAGTGATGTCCATCCCAAATCCTGTATTATTTCATTTTCATTCTCTCCCCTATTTCGCGATAATACAAAACGTGCTTCCCTTCTTTGGACTTTTTCGATGTACTCCGTCAATCCTATCTGGTAAGGATCCCAACCAAGCAGCAGTATTCTAAAAGAGGACGGACAAGCGTAGTGTAGTCTCCTTAGTAGACCTGTTACTTTTTCTAAGTATCACGCCAATAAAACACAGTCTTTGGTCGCACTTCCCCACTACATTTTCTATGTGTTCCTTCCAATTCAAGTTGTTCGTAATTGTAATTCCTAGGTATTTAGTTGAATTTACGGCCTTTAGATTCGACTGATTTATTGTGTAATCGAAGTTTAACGGATTCCTTTTAGCACTCATGTGGATGACCTCACACTTTTCGTTATTTAGGATCAATTGTCAATTTTCGCACCATACAGATAGATTTTCTAAATCGTTTTGCAATTTATTTTGATCTTCTGATGACTTTACTAGTCGATAAACGACAGCGTCATCTGAAAACTACTTAAGATGGTTGCTCAGATTGTCTCCCAAATCGTTTGTATAGGTAAGGAACAGCAAGGGCCTATAACACTACCTTGGGGAACGCCAAAAATCACATCTGTTTTACTCGATGACTTTCCTTCAATTACTACGAATCCAGTCACATAGCTGAGACGATATTCCGTAAGCATGCAATTTCACTACAAGCCGCTTGTGTGGTACAGTGTCAAAAGCCTTTCGGAAATACAGAAATATGGAATCAATTTGTCAATAGCATTCAACACTGGGTGCAAGTAAAGAGCTAGTTTTGTTTCACTGGAACGATGTTTTCTCAATCAGTCTCGACTGTTTTTCAATAGACCGTTTTCTTCGAGGTAATTCATAATGTTCGAACACAATATATGTTCCAAAATCGTGCTACATATCGACGTTAATGATACGGGTCTGTAATTTAGTGGATTACTTCTATTACCATTCTTGAATATTGGTGTGACCTGTGCAACTTTCCAGTCGTTGGATACAGATCTTTCGTCGAGCGAATGGTTGTATATTATTGTTAAATATGGAGCTATTGCATCAGCATACTCTGAAAGGAACTTAATTGGTATAAAGCCTGGACCAGAAGACTTGCTTTTATTGAGTGATTTAAGTAGCTTCACTACTTCGAGGATATCTACTTCTACGTTACTCAGGTTTGCAGCTGTTCTTAATTCGAATTCTGAAATATTTACTTCATCCTTTTTGGTAAAGTAGTTTCGGACGGCTGTGTTTAGTAACTCTCCTTTGGAAGCACTGTCTTCGACAGTATCTCCATTGCTATCGCGCAGAGAAAGCATTGATTGTGTCTTGGTGCTAGCATACTTCACATGCGACCAGAATCTCTTTGGATTTTCTGCCAGGTTTCGAGACAAAGTTTCGATGTGGAAATTATTATAAACATCTCGCATTGAAGTCCACGCTAAATTTCGAGCTTCTGTGAAAGATCGCCAATCTTAGAGATTATGCGTCTATGTTCTGAGCCGTTTTGTGTACCATGGGGGATCAGCTCCGTCGTTTGTTAATTTATTTGGTATAAATCCCTCAATTGCTGCCGATACTATTTCTTTGAAATCAAGCCACATCTGGTCTACACTTACATTGTTAATTTGAAAGGAGTGGAGATTGTCTCTCAGGAAGGCGTCAAGTGAATTTTCATCTCCTTTTTTGTATAGTTTTGGAGGATTTGGGGGTTACAATATTCAATCTCGCTATGACAACCTTGTGTTCACTACTCCCTGTATATGTTGTGATGCTCATTATTAACTCAGGATTATCTGTTGCTAAGAGGTCAAGTGTGTTTTCACAACCGTTTACTATACGCGTGGGCTCATGAACTAACTGCTCGAAATAATTTTCAGAGAAGGCGTTTAGGACAATTTGTATGTCAACTGCCGAAGGAAAAATTGACTCTCGCCACGTCAGATGGTTGCGATGGGATCACTGAAGTGGGGACATGCCTGACACAATTCTTGTGCGCTGCGAATCAAATGGTTCAAATGGCTCTGAGGTCCCCTAGACTTTTTTCTCACAATTCCCAAAAAATGTTGAAGTGAAAAAAGTTTATTGCATACTACATTTTCGTTATTCGTGCAGTAAACGGCTCTAGCACTATGGGACTTAACATCTGAGATCATCAGTCCCCTAGAACTTAGAACTACTTAAACCTAACTAACCTAAGGACATCTGCGCGGTTCCGGACTGAAGCGCCTAGAACGGCTCTGCCACAGTGGCCGGCCACTGCGAATCACCTCAGGTTATTCAGCAACGGATAAGCTGCAACTCGCCTACCGACAAACTGTTCAAGCGAAACCAGAAGTGACTGGCAGCTGTGAGAGTTAATGGGCTTGGATTGATATTTGTGGATCCAACTAAGCAATAAGCACTTGCTAATAGCGATCCACCTAATGGACTATTCAAACACCGTTCGCGAGTCAAGGACGCACGAACAGGTCTCGCAGTAAAGAAGAGAGTGATATTTCCACTTACTATGATGGTGTTGTAGATTACAATGATTAAGTTTGATCTAAATAATGAAAATCTACACTAGCTACGTATTTTTTCATGGTTGGCACAACGAGTTTCGGGAATTTAATCTCATTTTCAAGTACATTTGTTTGCTTAAATATTTTTATAAATTTTGCATTATGATTTTCTTCCTCTCTTGCATTTTAGTTGTCTTTGTGAGATTATTCTACAATCGTGAAATCGAATAAAATGAATCTTGGGATTTTTTTATATGCTAATGTTAGATATAGTACTTCTGTCCGTCTACCTACAAGTATTGTGCCTCCTGCCTTACACAGAATATCACACACACGCAAATCATCACTTAAACTGTGTGGTTTTGTAATCAAAACATGCTGAAGAGCTGTTATAACAGTATGGCATAACGTAAGAGGTGTTACACTTTTTGTCGACTGCATTATTCGCGTAGAGTTGACATTTATATAATTTGTATTACTTAAACATAAGTAATAATAATCGCAAAATAAATTTTATACTTGGCAACGCTATGTGAATAATGTAATCCACAAAAACTGTAACAGCTCTGACTGTAAACGAATTCTTTGTTAAACTATACTGTCATAGTATCTCTGTAACATGTTCTGATTACAAAAACAGACAGTGTAAGTGATGATTTGCGTATGTGTGATATTCTGTGTAACGCAGAAAGCACAATACTTGTAAGTAGACAGGAAAAAATACTATTTATAACAGTAGCATAGAAAATTCCCAAAATTTATTTTGTCTGATTTTCCGACTGCAGTATACCCTCAAGAAGACAACTAAAATGAATGACAGACAGAAAATCAAACATGCGAACATCGCAAAAGATATTTATGCAAACACATTTACCTGAAAATCAGAATAAATTCTCGAAACGAGTTGTGCTAAAAAAGGAAATTACTCATCGCACTCCCCTCGAATTTTGTGGTAAGATGGCCCAGTGGATAGCCCGTCAACAACTGAACACAGATCACGAAATATCATCGAATATGGGCTTTCGGAGCCGAAGGGCCACTCGTGTACCTATGATGACTGCACGATACAAAGCTTTACGCCTCGCCTCTCAACACCGAGATTGGACTGTTGATGGCTGGAAACATGTTGCATGTTCGCAAGAGTCGCGTATCGAGCGGATGGACGTGAATGGGTGTGGAGATAACCTCATGAATCAATGGACCCTGCAGATGAACAGCGGACTGTTCAAGCTGGTGAAGGCTGGTGGGGCGTCTCCCGCATGTTGTTCGAGAGTGGATAGAGAAATAGCTCGAAGGTTGTTCGATGAAACCTCTGCCAGGCACTTAATTATGAACTGCAGAGTAAACAAAACAAATATTGATGACACGAGACCTTATCAAATGGTTCAAATGGATCTGAGCACTATGGGACTTTACTTCTGAGGTCATCAATCCCCTAGAACTTAGAACTAATTAAACCTAACTAACCTAAGGACATAACACACATCCATGTCCGAGGCAGTATTCGAACCTGCGACCGTAGCGGTTGCTCGGCACCAGACTGTAGCGCCTAGAACCGCACGGTCACTCCGGCCGGCTCTGCAGCTGTGATTTAGACTGACGGTTTATGTGGATGCGATATGCAGTCAGCATGGTTTTGACTTTGCCACGATTTACTGTACCATTAGCTAGTTTTTCAGCCACTACAGGCTCATCTTGGAATGATATTACGGGAACATTTTCTCTGAAATATGTGCAGCTTGACGCTAGAGTCACGATGACTGCACTGCCTCGTGCTGTCCACGACAACACACACACACACACACACACACACACAGAGAGAGAGAGAGAGAGAGAGAGAGAGCATATTTAGGGGCACTAGGCTTACAGTAAACAAACAATTAAATACGAAAAGCGACTGGTTGCTTATTATACCTACATAACCTGATGATTGGAAAGAGGACTTCGCTGGAGACAGATGTATATTAAACAGGGGTAGAACAGCCGAAATAACATTAGTCACAAACTGAACATCAAAACTGAGGATGTACGTAATAGGCAAGATAATGGAATTCTGATAAGTTGGAAGCAAGATAAGATGCACGAAGCAAGGAGGACGTAAGAAGCAGACTAGCGCAGGGAAAGAGGGAATTCTTGCTCAAAGAAGTCTATTAGAATCTTATCTTGAGAAACAATTTTCTGAGAATGCGCCTCACCACCACAGAATGGAACTGAAGTGCGTCAACACGGACTGTGTAAAAAATAGAAACAAAGGAATCGAAACGTTTGTTATGTTGTGTCACAGAAGAATGCTGAAAATTATGTGGGCTGATAAGACGAGCAATGGGGAGGTTCTTCGTAGGATCGGCGAGGGATGTAATATTTGGAAACAATGATTAGAGTACTGGGCAAGATGATAAGGCCCGTGTTAGGCAGGGACTTCAAAATAAGGAAATCACTGTCCTCATGTTTTGGACGAACACTAGGGGTACTTTTAACACCCGATTTCTGAGTCAAATGGTGCCTGATGATGAGATAAAACAGTCGTGGATGTAACTGTACATGAACTGAACATCAAAGTTGCAGTAACAAACATTGTTACTTAAAGAACTGCAGAAAATCATAATAATTTCGTGGGGCTCAAAGGACTAGTACAAGTCTCTCAACTTGATGCAACTACGGCGACTTGTATTAACGCACCACAGTAACACTATTGGGCAAATGGGACCTACGGTTTAACGTGGAATGCGAGCAACCTGTTGTTACTGGGGAACAAAAGTGTCATCTAAAGGGGAAGATTCGATCGTGCAATCTCTTAGTTTCCAAACACGCACTGTACCACTATACCACGAAGCCCAGTAACCACTGACAAGAGCCCATATGGACGTCCTAACCACAATGGATCCTATGAAAATGAAAACAAACAAAATACCTACAATACAGTCCTCTATTCTGTAATACCGTGGAGGTGTGTGCAAGTTTCTCAGATATTTCAGGTCTGATTAATACAACGTTCAGATAATTAGCAGAGGCAGAAATCTGATGGGAATCTGTGATTTATAGCGTTGGCACTATTTATGGTCTTTTTACCGTTATAAAACAAAGGGCGTATTGTACTTGTTGTCTGAAGACTGGTTTGATGTAGCTCTCCGCATAGTCAATCCGGTGCATCCTCTTTATCTCTGCACAGCTACAGCACCCTGCGTACATATGAACCTTCTTTATGTTCTCTCTCTACAATTTTTACCTTCTGCTCTTTCCTCCTTTACAGATCTGAGGATTCCTTGACGTCACAGAATATATGCTAGGAACTAATCCTTCTCTTAGTCATGATGTACCAAAATTTTTCATTTTCCCCCGTGCAATTCAGCACCTCCTCATTAATTGTTTGATCTACTTCTCTAACTTTCAACATTATTCTGGAACGCCACATTTCGAAATCTTCTATTCTCTTGTCTGAACTGCTTATCATCCACACGCCATACAAATACTATCTAAAAGACTTCGTAACACTTTAATTTCTGTTCCATGTTAATGAATTTCTCTTTTCATAAATTCGTTTTTTGCTATTGCCAGTCTGTATTTTATATCCTCTTTTCTTCGGCCATCATTTGACTGCCTAAACATCAAAATTCAAAGACTTCTTTTAGTGTCTCATTTCCTTATCCATTACCATCAGAATCACCTAATCTAATTCGCCTGCATTACAAAACCCTTGTTTTAATTTCGTTGATATTAATAGCTCCTTTTCAAGGCACGGCTGCACAATACCGGTGGGAGAGGTGATTTTATGAACTGTCGTCTGACACATATATGGATATTGATGGTAGGCAATGAAAAACTCGTAACTTCATTTTCTTAAATTGTACGGGAGACGTAAAATCGGTTTCTTAATAAGTACGTAAGTTGATACAGATAATGTTACTATATGTGTAACCTTGTAGTAGAAGCCTAGTTACTGACAGATTAGAGAAATCCATCCACTTTAAAATCTAACTTTGGTAATGAAGTTACTGGTTACTGGACTTACGATGCTTTCACAGACTGCTGGACTTACTAGGTTTTCATTGCTACCATCGATATGTGAAATGCCACACGACTCCCCTCCAATTGAATGTCTGCTAAACCTACGCAAAAACTTGAAAACCACTTATAAAGAACTGTGCCGTTCTGTTTAAGGTCGGGCATTTAGCACAAATTACTCCTCTCCTATCTATTTGTAATAATGCTACTGATTTGAATGAAATGAATTGAGTACTTCTCCATAACGCATCTGACTTCCGTGAAATGAAATTGGTACTTCTTTTAATCTGCATTCATAACATACAAATTTCAAGGAAGAATGATGCTATTACTTGAAACAATACGTTACGCTCAAAGAATACTGTTTATTCTCACCTCATAAAAACAGGCATTGAAAATGATTTCACCGACTGTTGATCACATTAAACATGAATCAAAAACTCTATTAAAAAAGTATTAATGTAATTGCATTAGTGGACGCGTATTTGGATACGGAAAAGGAGGAAATAGAAACCAACAGACTTCTTACCTAGCCGAATAACAATGAATGTGCATTACAAATGTTAACGAAATTGTGTATGCCTTGAAGAGAAAAGAAAAACTACTGAACCTGACTTCTCTACCATGCCGGAGCGAAGTGGTAATACACCACAGCGAGTGATAGTACTGCGGCGTTGTGAACGCAACGACTGGCTCTGGTTGGCGTGCGTTCTGCGTATAGAGTCTGTGCTTACAGACTTGTCTGGCGCTGTTTGAATCACGCCTAAACTTGTCGTACTCGGAAATAATTTTCCGAAAATCTCCTGTCCAAATCTAAGTTAAAGTGGACGTCGATATGCGTTCAGAGCAGAAGCAAAACCTATCTTTAAGCTACAATTCGAATCACGAACTACTGCTAACATGTGTAGCTTGGAAACAGATAACCTCAGAGAAAAGAAGCAACTTAAATCACTAACGAAAGCGTCTTCCGGTCAAGACCGAATACCGATTACGTTCCTTTAGGAATATGCTGATGAAATAGCTCCATGCCTAACAATGATATACAACGGCTCGCTCGAAGAAAGATCCGTACGCAAAGACTGGAAAATTGCACAGGTCACCCAAATACTCAACAAAGGCAATAGGAGTAATCCGCTAAATTACAAGCCCATGTCATTAATGTCGGCATGCGGCAGGGTGCTGGAACATGTACTGAGTTCGAACATTATGAATTACCTCGAAGAGAACGGTCTATTGACACACAGTCAACAAGGATTTAGAAAACATCCTTCTTGTGAAACAAGAATAACTATTTACTCACACGACCTGTTGAGTGCTATCGACTGGCCATTTCAAATTCATTCCGTATTTCCAGATTTCCAGAAAGCTTTTGACACTGTACCTCACAAGCGGCTTGTAATCAAACTGCGTGCTTATGGAATACCGTCTCAATTATGCGACTGGATTCGTGATTTCCAGTCAGGGGGGGTTACAGTTCGTAGTAATTGACGCAAAGTCATCGAGTAAAACAGAAATGATTTTCGGCGTTCCCCAAGGTATTGTTATAGGCCCACTGTTGTTCCTTATCTATATAAACGATTTAAGAGACAATATGAGCAGCCGTCTTCGGTTGTTTGCGGATGATGCTGTCGTTTATTGTCTAGTTAAGTCATCAGAAGATCAAAACAAATCGAAAAACTATTTAGAAAAGATGTCTGTTTGGTGCAAAAATTGGTAACTGACCGTAAATCAGTCTGGAACCGAGCGATCGCTACGGTCGCAGGTTCGAATCCTGCCTCGGGCATGGATATGTGTGATGTCCTTAGGTTAGTTAGGTTTAATTAGTTCTAAGTTCTAGGCGACTGATGACCTCAGAATTTAAGTCGCATAGTTCTCAGAGCCATTTGAACCATTTTTTGACCGTAAATAATGAAAAATGTTAGGTCATTCACATGAGTCGTAAAAGGAATCCGTTAAACTTCTGTTACACGATAAATCAGTCAAATCTAGAGGCCGTCTCTCTCTCTCTCTCTATTCTTTTAGTCGGTTCCGACTCTTCGTGACCCCATGAACCAAATCACGCCACTTTTTTCTGTCTTGCACTTTCTCCCGTAGACATTCCAGGTTGTAACACATTGCTTCTGTGATGCCATCGATCCATCTCATCCTCTGACGTCCTCTTCTTCTAGTTCCTTTAATCCTCCCCAGCATTAATGTTTTTTCTAGCGAGGCATGCCTTCGAATTGTGTGTCCAAAGTAGGTCAGCTTTTGTTTTAAGATTAGACCTTCCAGGGAGAAATCTGGTTTAATTTGCTCCAATATTGATCTGTTGGTTCTCTTTGCAGTCCATGGAACTCTAAGAAGTTTCCTCCAACACCACAATTCGAAGGAGTCAATTCTTTGCCGTTCAGCCTTTCTAATCGTCCAGGTCTCACATCCATACATCACAACTGGAAAGACCATAGCCCTCACAATACGGATCTTTGTTGCTAGTGTTATATCTCTGGACCTTATAACCTTTTCAAGGTTTGACATCGCCTGTCTACCGAGCGACAGGCGTCTCCGGATTTCATGGCTGCAGTCACCATCAGTAGAGATCTGGGAACCGAGATAACTGAATCTGGTCACTACCTCCATGGTTTCTCCTGCTATATCCCACGAATTGGTAGGTGTAGTTGCCATAATTTTCGTTTTCTTCACATTCAGCGTAAGACCAGCCTTTTCACTTTCGTCTTCCACCTTCAGTAAGAGTGTTCTCAATTCTTCTTCACTTTCTACCAACAGGATCGTATCATCCGCGTACCTGAGGTTGTTTACATTTATTCCAGCTATTTTAATTCCTGTTTCTCCTTCATCTAGCCTCGCATTCCTCATGACACGTTCTGCATACAGATTGAATAAGTACGGTGACAGTATGCAGCCTTGCCGGACCCCTTTCTGAATCTTTATCCATTTCGTTGTTCCATACATAGTTCTCACCGTGGCTTCTTGGTCAACGTATAAACTCCGTATCAGATGAATGATGTGATCTGGTACACCATGTTTTTCAGTACGTTCCATAATTTGTTGTGATCGACGCAGTCAAAGGCTTTGGCGTAGTCAATAAAGCAGAGGTACACATCTTTCTGGAATTCTCTCGCTTTTTCCATAATCCACCGGATGTTAGCAGTTTGATCTCTAGTTCCTCTTCCTTTCCTAAATCCAGCTTGTTCTTCTGGCAGCTCTCGATGTAGATATTGGCGATGTCTATTTTGTAAGATTTTCAACATAACTTTGCCAGCATGTGAAATAAGTGCGATTGTTCGGTAATCTGAGCATTCTTTAGAACTTTTCTTCTTTGGAATGGGGATGAATACTGATCTTTTCCAGTCTTCTGGCCACTGCTGCGTGATCCATATTTTTTGACATATTGAGTGCAGCACTTTCACTGCATCCTTTCCAGTGACTTTAAACAATTCTGCTGGTATTTCATCATGTCCACTAGTTTTGTTATCAGCCATATTTTCAAGGGCCCACTGGATTTCGCTCTCCAAAATATCTGGCTCTAGTTCTAAATTAACATTAACATCAGCAGTAGGAGCCCTGTTATGATGCAGTTCTTTCTTGTGTAGGTTTTCTACATATTCTGCCCATCTTTCCTTAAGATCCTCTGCTTCACTCAGATCTTTTCCGTTTCTATCTTTTATCATTCCAATTTTTGCCTGGAATTTTCCTTTAATTTCTCTAATTTTCTTATAAAGATCTCTTGTCTTCCTCATTACGTTACTATCTTCAACTTCCTTGCACTGTTCATTAAAGAATATATTTTTATCTCTTCTAGCTAATTTCTGAAAATCTTTGTTTAATTCAAACATAGCTGATCTATCTCCCTTGATTTTTGCTTTCCTTCGTTCTTCTGCAACTTGCAGTGCCTCGACTGATAGCCATCTAGCCTTCTTACTGTTCCTTTTCTTGGGAATGTGTTTCTCTGCGGCCTCCTTGACAGTATTAGCTACTTCTGTCCACATCTCTTGCGAGCTTTTGTCCTCCAGCTGTAATACATTAAATCTGTTTTGTACCTCTACAGCATAGTCGGAGGGTATAGAGTTAAGGTCGTATCTGCAAGTTGGGATACTTTTTGCTACATTCTGAAGTTTTAACCGAAATTTTGCAATCAGGAGCTCATGATCTGATCCGCAGTCAGCCCCAGGTCTTGTTGTAGCTGACTGAACCGCGCTCTTCCACCTCTGATTACAAAGTATGTAATCAATTTGGTTCCGGTGTTGGCCATCTGGCGAAGTCCAGGTATATAGGCGTCGTTTTGGTAGTTGAAACAGTGTATTAGTAATTATCAATGAATTTTCTTGGCAGAATTCCAGGAGTCTCTGTCCAGCTTCATTTGTTAAACCAAGACCATATTTCCCTGTTATACCTTCTACAGCTTCATTTCCCACTTTTGCATTCCAATCTCCAACTATGAAGACGATATCCTTTTTTGGTGTTGACAGTAGTAATTCTTGTAAATCTCCGTAGAACTGGTCAATAATTTCCTTTTCAGCATCGGTTGTTGGTGCATAAACTTGAATTACTGTGATGTTGAGGGGCTGACCTTGACGTCTGATGGACATCATTCTATCATTTTTATATTTGCATCCCATCACAGCTTTTCTCACTTTATCACTAACTATGAAGGCTACTCCATTACTTCTGTTGTTATCGTGCCCAGAATAATACACCATATGGCCATCCGAAGCAAATTCTCCCATGCCAGTCCACCTCATTTCACTTATTCCCAATATGTCGATGTTAATTTTCTCCATTTCTCTTTTCACTATGTCTAGGTTTCTTTGATACATGGATCTTACATTCCATGTTCCTATGCAGTGCTTCTCTTTGCACCATCTTACTCTTCGTGAAGCTCCTCTCAACCTGGTTCCCCCCGGAGATCCGATCGGGGAACTTGAAACTCCGGAACATTTTGAGCTGAGCGAAGCCAGGGGGTTTTCTTGGGATAGTTCAGTGGTGGTTTCCCGTTGCCTTCCACTGTCCTCCAACTCCTATCTGCTCACCGACTTAGTTTCCCGCTGGGGTTGGTTATCCAACCTTCCGCTGAGTTGCTCGGCTTAACAGGGGCACCACGTGTAGGTAGGAAGTTGGAGAATTGAGGTGACAGAGGCTGTGAGAACTCTCTTGCTGAGTTCTTGCAATCGTGTATCACCCCCATTTTATGCCAGAGTCTCATGATGTCTGCAGACACCCCCCCCCCCCCCAAGTCATTTCCTGGGCCCCTAGAGGCCGTAAATTCAACTAAATACCTAGGAATTACAAATACTAACAACTTACATTGGACAGAAAATATAGCAAATGATGTGGGGAAGGCATACCAGAGAGTGTCTTTTATTGGCAGAGCACTTAGGAAATGTAAGAGATTTACTAAAAATACTGCCTACATTACGCTTGTTCTTTCTCTTTTGCAGTACTGCTGCACGGTCTGGGATCTTACCAGGTAGGATTAGTGGAGTACATAGAGAAAGTTCAAAGTAGAGCAGCACACTTTGTATTATCCCTAAATAGGGGAGAGAGTGTCACGGACATGATACAGAATTTGTGGTGGACGTCATTAAAACCAAGGCGTTTCTTGTTGCGGTTGGATCTCACAAAATTTCAATAGCAACTTTCTCCTCCGAATGCGAAATATTTTGTTGACACCGACCGACCTATAGACAAACTATCATAGTAATAAAATAAGGGGAATCAGAGCTCGGACAGGCGGGAATACGTATTTTCCGCGCTATTTGAGAGTGGAATAATAGAAAATTATTGTGAAGATTCTTTGATGAACCTTTTGCTAGGCGTCCGCAGGTCGTGGTCGTGCGGTAGCGTTCTCGCTTCCCACGCCCGGGATCCCGTGTTCGATTCCCGGCGAGGTCAGGGATTTTCTCAGCCTCGTGATGATTGGGTGTTGTGTGCTGTCCTTAGGTTAGTTAGGTTTAAGTAGTTCTAAGTTCTAGGGGACTGATGACCATAGATGTTAAGTTCAAATGGTTCAAATGGCTCTGAGCACTATGGGACTCAACTGCTGTGGTCATCAGTCCCCTAGAACTTAGAACTACTTAAACCTAACTAACCCAAGGACATCACACACACCCATGCACGAGGCAGGATTCGAACCTGCGACCATAGCAACAGCGCGGCTCCGGACTGGAGCGCCTAGAACCGCATGGCCACCGCGGCCGGCCATAGATGTTAAGTCCCAATAGTGCTCAGAGCCATTTGCTAGGCACTGAAGTGTGATATCAGAGTTTCCACGTAGGTGTAGAGATAGATATTGCGCAACATTCAACTCAAAGTGAACAAAAACTTCTAACGGAAGAGTGAATGTATGATCCCGAGCAAAGCTCCTGAATAAAACTGCACTTAGAGCCGAGGCTCCCCTAACTTTAATCAGCAAACGAAAATTTTTCTAAGCCCCTTCCATTTTTCGTAATCATAACCAAGTCTTGCAGTTATGAACAGAGCTTAGTCGTTCTCCGCTGAAGATTAAACAGAAGTGATCCTCCACTTCCTACACGTTGCTAAAGTCACAGTATTGTCATGCTTGGTAAGGAATTTCTCTATAAAATAGCAAAACTAAACATCAGTGGTCAGGGCAGGAATTCCACAGTCTCTCTGTCGAAATTATTAGTATTTAAACTTCCAAGAGAGCTGCCTCCCCAGCGTGGGGTGCAGAATCCCCGGTTCCCCTGCAGTGCAGTGAAACGGCGACGAGGAAACTTGTTCTGACTTTTCGCTGAATATGAAATCTTTCTGCGTTCTACATGTCGCCACCCATAGCCTGTGACACTTTTGCGAAACCATAAGTTGTGTCAGTGGATGGCATACTCCCCTCGCTGGCGTTGTAAAGGCATATATCTGGGAGCGGAGGGCTTGCCGCTGACGGCCGTCCCATGTGAAATCTGCCTCCTCACTTATTTCTGACAGAGTCTGCTCTGCTAGGATCCCGCTCACTGTAACTAAAGCCTGAACTATGATTGTCACAAGAAGTAGAAAGAAGGTTATTGAGCTAAGGGATAAAGAGATAGGAAAGAGAAAATGTAGGCACATTCATTCTCATACCAGTAACATAACAAATTTGCATAACCTCTCGATTTAATGCCCTGTAAGGCCCTGAAAAAAGTAGTTTTAAGTGAATAAAAAAATGAAAATCAACGCGTACATCTGTGACGGTTTTCAAGGCGTTGTTACTCGAAGAAATTAAACAGCTGCTGAAGAGTGCCCATGCATACCCACAATAAACGCTATGAAGACGAAAAGAAAGAAAATACTTATCGCTGTAATCCTCTGGTCCATAGCACCATGAAGAGTGTGTGTAAATTTCTCATGTAGTCCAGGTAGGTCAACTGACTTACGCAACATTCAAGTGATTGGCAAAGGCACATATGTGCTATGATCTTTGAATTATTGCTAGGCTTTAGTTATGAAGTTTTAGTGAAATAAAACAAAGGGAGTTTATTGACTAGAAACTGTGAAGTCTAGCTCAGAAAAGTATTTGCTGCCTTGCAGTTTGCTATGAAATATGCTGGGAGTGGAAACGAGAATGTATCCAAAAAAATGGTTCAAATGGCTCTGAGCACTATGGGACTCAACTGCTGAGGTCATTAGTCCCCTAGAACTTAGAACTAGTGAAACCTAACTAACCTAAGGACATCACAAACATCCAAGCCCGAGGCAGGATTCGAACCTGCGACCGTAGCGGTCTTGCGGTTCCAGACTGCAGCGCCTTTAACCGCATGGCCACTTCTGCCGGCTGAGAATGTATCCCCTTGTAAATTAGTTCATTTGAAATAATTCCACAATAGGAACACAGAATTGAATTTTCCTATCATTACTAACGACATCGCTCATTCGTTAGACGCTTTTGGTTGTAAGGCATCTTGATCTTGTAATATAATTCCAGTGTGACTATCGTGGTAAATCGAAAGTGGTACTGTCATATTCGTTAGCGTCGTGAGACATCGTCATATAATATATTTATAGCATGGACTAAAGTGTAATTACAAGTGCTGAGCATAAATTGTCCAGCCCTTGAAGCTCAACAGCGCGAGAAACGACATGAAGCGCTTCCTAAATTGTGAAACAAAATGGAGTTACATTCCAAACATGTTTTCAACCGCTTGGCTGTTGGGGCTATACAGAGAGGGGTCATTCTGATAGCTTCTCTATAAGTAAGTACATCTCATGTTATAATATAACGTGCCCGTTGGTTACCGAGGTTTTTTTTCGAAGGCTATAACGTAATCTTTTATATGAGTTTTAATCAAAACATTACAAGGAAAATTACGTAAGTAATAAATTTCACACGTAAATGGAGGTTCATAAGAAAAACCTAATGAAACTAGCAGAATGCAAATAGTAACGACACTATTTGTTTTAAATACAGGAATATATCACAATGAAAATATTATAATTTTCCTTGCTAAATCTTGCACAAATGCACTATGAAGCACGCCGAAAATAAATAAGATATAAAGAGAATGAAAATCAATAACAATAATAATGTCTTAAAATGCTGCTCACATTGGTAGCGTAATGTTTTCGCCAACCAGATGCACAATATTATAAAGCAGCGTCAATATACACTAGTAAAATAGAAATAGAACAGAGTATTCGAATTTAGTAAGAAGCGAGTAAAGAACAAGAAGAGGGATAGCGATTCAAATCACCCACACAGAACGTCTCTGGACTAATACAGTGAAGAGCCAAAGAAACTGGTATACTTGCCTAATATAGTGTAGGGCCCCGCGAGCACGCAGATGTGCCGCAACATGACTTGCCATGGACTCGACTAATGTCTGAAGTAGTGCTGGAGGGAAATGACACCATAAATTCTGCATGGCTGTCCATAAATCCGTAAGAGTACGAGGGAGTGGAGATCTCTTCTGAACATCACGTTGCAATGCATCCCAGATATGCTCAATAATGTTCATGTCTGGGGAGTCTGGTGCCCAGCGAAAGTGTTTAAACTCATAAAAGTGCTACTGGAGCCAATCTGTAGCAATTATGGACGTATGGGGTGTCGCATTGTCCTGCTGGAACTGTCCAGGTCCGTGGCAATGCACAAGGGACATGAATGGATGTAGGTGATGAGACAGGATGCTTACGTGCGCATCACATGTCAGAGTCGTATCTAGACGTATCAGGTGTCCCATCTCACTCCAATTGCACACGCCCCACACCATTAAAGAACCTCCAACTACTTTAACAGTACCCTGCTGACATGCGCGGTCCATAGATTCATGTCGTTTTCTCCATACCCGTACACGTCCATGCCTCGATACAATTTGAAACGAGACTCGTCTGACAGGCAACACGTTTCCAGTCATCAACAGTCCAATGTTGGTGTTGACGGATCCAGGCGAGGCGTAAATCATTGTGACGTCCAATCATCAAGGATACACGGGTGGACCTTTCCTTGAATGGTTCACACGCTGACACATGTTGATGGCCCAGCAGTGATATCTGCAGCAATTTGAAGTTGCGCGGAGTGGCCGCGCGGTTTGATGCGCCATGTCACGGATTGTGCGGCCCCTCCCGCCGGAGGTTCGAGTCCTCCCTCGGGCATGAGTGTGTGTGTTATTCTTGACAAAAGTTAGTATAGGTAGTGTGTAAGTCTAGGGACCGATGACCTCAGCAGTTTGGTCCCTTAGTAATTCACACACGCACACACACACACACACACAGACACACACACACACACGCACACAAATTGTTGTAGCATTTTGAGGAAGGGTTGCACTTCTGTCACGTTGAACAATTCTCTTCAGTCGTTATTGGTCCCGTTCCTGCAGGATCTTTTTCCGGTCGCAGCGATGTCGGAGATTTAATGTTTTACCGGATTCCTGATAGTCACGGTACACTCGTGGAATGGTCGTACGGGAAAATTCCCACTTGATCGCTACGTTGGAGGTGTTGTGTCTCACCGCAGTGTGCCGACTATGACACCACGTTCAACGCCACTTAAATCTTGATAACCTGCCATTGTAGCAACAGTAACCGATCTGACAACTGCGCCAGACACTTGCTGTCTTGTATAGGCGTTGCCGACCGTAGTCTGCCTGTTTATATGTCTCTGTATTTGAATACGCATGCCTACGCCATTTTCCTTGGCTCTGGCTCTGAGCACTTTGGGACTTAACATCTATGGTCATCAGTCCCCTAGAACTTAGAACTACTCAAACCTAACTAACCTAAGGACATCACACAACACTCAGTCATCACGAGGCAGAGAAAATCCCTGACCCCTCCGGAAATCGAACCCGGAAACCCGGGCGTGGGAAGCGAGAACGCTACCGCACGACCACGAGCTGCGGACTTTTCCTTGGCACTTCAGTGTATAATCTCCACGGCAGAGAGTATTATTATCGAATGGGATCCAAAACTTCCAAGGTTTTAATTAAGCTGATATGATAAGGCGAAACTTTCGCACAATTTCATTTGGAGCCTTTGACGCTCCGCTAGTTGAAACGGAGCAAAGGAATCTCGGACATCCACCTTGGTCTATAGACATCGCCGCCTCCTCAAATCCTACGTGGATACTTTCTGATATGTTTAATATAGCGATTATCAATTTTAATTTTGGCGAATAGTCCCTGTGGTTTCATAGAATAGTGAATGCCGTGTTATTTTAACCTTATGAGCTATCAAGACGCATTTAACACATGAAACAGCTATCTTTTGGTACCTGAACAAAAATGATTGATAAAGTCCATTCACCCGAATGCATTCTCCAAGAGGTAGTACGTCGTCAGCTAATTCTCTTTTACTGTAACTGGTTACAGACCTAGAAAACATTTACAGTTTGATAACGCTACGATACGGCATAGATTAAAATGATCTTCGACGTATGTCACAATACCAATTGATTCCTCTATATTTGATTCTAATAGACAGAACACCAAGACACAAATGGTCGAGTGTTTCCTGGCAAGAAGAAGCATCTTATTGTTGAGTGATACATCAAAGTCCATGTTCTCCAGAAAGTTTCATGTACATGCTTCTCTCTTCATATTTTAATATTTACTAGGTTTCTGTCCCTTTATACGGCCACCAAATGGTTGCAAGATACTAACACGAATTCTTTGCAAAAGAATGGAGAAACTGGGAAGCTCAGTTTGGATACCGGAGAAAAGCTGTTACACGGAAGGCAATACTGACACTATGACTTACTCTAGAATAGTGGTTCCCAGTCTTTCTTAGACCATTACCCCTGAATGTAATCAGAATGAACGATGAAGCAATTTGGGGTGCATAGCAAGTGCTACCGACGGCTTCTTCTCAGATAAGAAAGTTAACTATGCACAGTGACGGTAGACACGTGCTACAAAAGGTACTTCCCCTGCATTACTCCCCTCCATTGCGGAACTTCCTAGACCTAAACGCTGAAACTCCACTTAACATCGGCCGGCCGGAGTGTCCGAGCGGATCTAGGCGCTACAGTCTGGAAACGAGCGATCGCTACGGTCGCAGGTTCGAATCCTGCCTCGGGCATGGATGTGTGTGATGACCTTAGGTTAGTTAGGTTTAATTGGTTCTAAGTTCTAGGCGACTGATAGCCTCAGAAGTTAAGTCGCATAGTGCTTAGAGCCACTTAACATCAAACAAGCTCAGATGTATGCACTATACTTGCTGTTTGTGAATCACTTGATTGCTGGACTCCTTACTTCTGAACTGGCACAAATTGGGCGACCTCAGGCTGTTAACGCTCTGTGTCTATCCAGTCTAATAATAATAATAAGGCTGCGTACATTCTTATATAGATAATGCTGTGATGTACTATCAATTAATTCTATTGTCTGCTACGAAGCGAATAGTGAAGCAAATGCTGAACGACTGCAGGTACTATCTACATCTTGGAGAAGACATTTTCTTGAGATATTTAGCATTTGTTATATGTATGTCTCACTTTTGTCATCAGCAGTATACTGGACAGAGCACAACATATGTGTGTAGTGGGTGGACTACGTGACGAACCTGTAACCTTCACCGGATTAATGCTATTAATTGGGAAAAAATAATTATTGATAACTTATGTAATCAATCTTAGTCTTATAAAATTGTGATAATAGTAATGATCTTTTGAAAATAATTAAGTTTCATGACTGAAACTGAATCAAATCGTTCAGTTTTTACCCAAGAGAAAATTTCATTTTAACGCTCAGGGGGTAATTATTCCCAGGTTGGGAACTACTGCTCTAGAAGATGGGTTAGGGAAAGGCTAACTTACGTTAATAGCATTTGTAGACAGTATTGACTGGAGTCCTCTCTTTGTAGCAGGAGTAAAATACAGGGAGCAAAAGCCTATTTACAATTTGTACAGAAACCAGACGGCAGTTATATGAGTAAAGTGAGATGAAAGGGAAGCAGTGATTGAGAAGGGAGTGATACAGGGTTGTAGCCTGTCCACGAGATCATTCAATCGTTAAGCTGTGAGGGCAGTAAATCAAACGAAATAAAATTTGAAGTACGAATTAAAGTACGAGAAGAAGAAATAAAAACTTTGAGGTTTGCCGATGACATTTTAATTCTGTCGGAGACAGTAAAAGACTTGGAAGATCAGTTGAACAGAGTGGACAATGTCTTCGAAGGAGGACATAACATGAACAGCAACAAAAGCAAAACAATTACAATGGAATGCAGTCGAATTAAATCAGGTGATACTGAGGGGATTATATTAGGTAACGAGACACTTAAAGCAGTAAAAGAGTTTTGCTATTTGGGCAACAAAATGCCCGATGATGGGCAAAGTATAGAGTATATAAAATGTAGAGTAGGAATGGCACGAAAAGCTTTTCTGAAGGTGAGAAATTTGTTAACATCGAATACAGATTTAAATGTTAGGAAGTCTTTTCTGAAAGTATTTGTGTGGAGTATAGTCATGGATATAGACATCTAAAATGGACGTTAAATACTTTAGACAAGGAGAGAAAAGGAACTTTTGAAATGTGGTGTTAAGAAGAATGCTGAAGATTAGGTGGGTGGATCATATAACTAATTAGGAGGTACTGAATAAAACTGGGGAGAAGAGAAATTTGTGAAGCAACCTGACTAAAAGAAGGAATCGATTGGTAATACACATTCTGAGACAGCAAGGTATGACCAATTTAATGTTGGAGGAATGAGTGGGGCGTAAAAATGGTAAAGGAAGACCAAGTTATGAATACAGTAAGAAGATTCAGAAGACGTTCATATGCAAATGGTAAGGCATTGAAGACGCATGTGGTCGATTCAAGCCAGATATGACAAACACTTTAGATCTATTTTCTTTTAATGACAAGATGCACACGTATCTCATCTGAACTGTCATACTGCATGCTAAGCTTTCGGAAACATTCCTGATGTAACGGTAACTCACACTAGACTATCAGTGGCAATCCCTCTGTATTCTCAAAATGTGCCGATGTATCTGATGATGTTTTCAGAATGTAAATTCACTCTACAGTGAATTGTGCGCTGGTTTGAAACCCTGTGCTAGATCGGAACTGTGTGCACGAACGGGACTCGAACCTGAAATCTTCGTCTTCCTCTGGCAAGTGCCATCTATTAACATTTTCTTCCAACTGGAAGCATTGTCCATCTGTGCTGACTTGCGCTTCCTTTATTTTAAAAAGAGAACTGAACAAATCCTATCAGTGATTTCGAAAGAAA
Organism: Schistocerca serialis cubense; assembly: GCF_023864345.2. Classification (NCBI taxonomy): domain Eukaryota; kingdom Metazoa; phylum Arthropoda; class Insecta; order Orthoptera; family Acrididae; genus Schistocerca; species Schistocerca serialis. The sequence continues at coordinate 856,676,415 of NC_064639.1, read as the reverse complement.
ACCATTTGTAAAAAAAAATCAAGTCTATTCTTCGCTGCGAAACTAAAAGTATTTCTTTTTGCTGTTAACCCACATACATCATTTAAGACATGAAAACAGAACTCATTTAGGAAAGTAACACAAATATTGGTCGTTCCTGAAAACTAGAGAATAAGAAGAAACCACCATTCTTTCAAATACAATTTTCAGAGTGTTACCATATTTTCTCTTGTGTTCCGTCTACTATCAAATTTTGTCATATTTGCATTGTACAGTTTATACACTGACGGAAAAAATCACAACACAAGAAAAAGTAGGATAATGAAATTCCGGGAAACATTTGTCTTCGTAACATACAGGGTACAGCAGCGTTCTTAGAAAGATATTAAAAACACACCATCAGGCAGTAACTGTAATTTATTTATTATCTCTTATGTCAGTTAATAGTCAAAGGTATGCCATTTACTAATGTGTAAGTCATTGTCCATTGCGTGGATTAATTTTTGAATATGCCTCCTGTCAAATGCACAACGCATTCATCTAGGCTGTGTTGGAAGCTTTCCATAACTCGACGTAACGTATACCCTGGGACATTGCCGACGGCAGTTCTGATGCGATCCTTCAACTCAGGAATGGTGGCACAACGTGTTCGCAACACTTCTTGCTTCAGGTAGCCCCGAATGAAAAAGTCTGCACATGAAAGGTCAAGTGAGCGAGGCGGCCAGGAAATGTCACCAAAACGGGAAATTACTCTACCGGGAAATGTCTGTCGCAAGAAATCCATGCAAATTCTGGCTGTATGCGAGGTCGTTCCATCTTGTTGAAATCATAATTGTTCAACATCCACATCGACTATACCTAACTGGGGAAGAACAAAGACTTGCAGCATCTTTAGGTAACATTCACTGAAGGGGCATCATTTGGCAAGAGTCATATTCAAAAAGTAATCCACGCAATGGACAATGACTTATCCATTATTAAATGGCATACCTTTAACTATTAATTGACATAAGAGGTAAAAAATAAATTACATTTACTGCCTGATGGGTGTGTTAATCCTACTATGACCGCTGCTGCATCCTGAATTTCAGTGATTAACATTTCAAGATCACAGATTAATATAAGCGCGAGATAAGACATTACGAATGTGAAATGCTGGTACATTAATAAAGGTACAGCCGCCAGCAGACTGAATGCAAGCATGCTAACGTGCATGCAATGTGTTGCAACAGGTGCCAGATGTCAGTTTGTGGAATCGAGTTTCATGCCTGTCGCAACTGGTTGATCAATACATGGACGGTTAATGCTGGTTGTGGATGACTCTGTAGATGTCGTCCGATGGTGTCCCATATATGCTAGATTGGAGACAGATCTGGTGGTCGAGCAGGCCAAGGCAACATGTCGACAGTCTGCAGAGAATTTTGGATTACAACAGCGATTTGTAGAAGAGGAAAACACTCTCTGGAATGTTCTTCATGAGTGGCAGCACGACAGATTGAACCAGTAGACTAGCGTACAAATCTGCGTTCAGGGTGCGTGGAATAACGACGAGAGTGCTCCTGCTGTCATACGAAACTGCACCCTAGACCATAACTTCAGGTGTAGTTTGTAATGGTTTTTTATTTACGTGACCATTGCGGAACTCCAACCCCAGTTCTCGATACCAGTGATATCGTACTACTTTTCTGCGAAGTAACAGACATATTTTTGTGACAATATTCACATTTGGTTTTATTAATCTATAGGTACTCCGATGTATTGATATATTACAGTGATATGGTTCTTGTGTGTATTCATTTCTGTGAGACTGTCATAATCTTTGACTTACTTGTAACCGTTTTGGCGCGAATGCGCACAGAGCAGTCTATGTTTCACTTTGCAGAAGTTAAGTTGTTATTTCGCTTTGTATAAGAACAGTCAAGTCTTGTGTTTGGTGAAAGTAGAAATTAAATATATGAAGATTGATACAAAACTGTTTTCTTGATGATGTGACAATTAAGAAGAAGTATATGTGAATTTACAAGAAGTTTAATAAAAATGTGGATAGTGAGTACCAAGTCAAAAATTATTTCTACCATACCATTGTTCTGATCTGGGATTGTTTGATCATTAAGAATTTCCTGAAAAACGCATTTGTTGGGTCTCCAAATATTGCTAAAATACAGATCTGGACCTTCTAGCAGTCAAAGGGGAATCACCCTAGAATCAACAAGATGAGCCATAACAATTTCGACGAAATCTACATGGGAATCCATTCAAGATAAGTGCCAAAATTAATGACCTTTTTACAGTGACTTCATTATTTCCATTCTGACGATACCATCCACAGCCAATAACTTTGTTATTGCCCGATAAAGCGAACATATGCTGCGTGAGCAACACTATTAATCTGATTTCTAACCTACTTTGCAAGGGGTGGTATTGTTAGAAGTTCCAGTGTGTCTAGAAGGCAGGCAGGATGATCGCAGGCCCTCAATTTGCCTCCTTCTAACCAATACTTGGTCAACAGTGGCACCGAAGCAGAACCAGATTTTATCAGAAAATACAACGGACCTCCACCTTGCCCTTCAATGAGCTCTCGCTTGACACCACTGAAGTCACAGATGGCGGTGGTTTGGGGTAAGTAGAATGCACGCTACAGGATGTCCGGCTCGGAGCTGTCCTTGAAGCAACAGATTTGTAACATTTCGTTGTGTCTCTGTTGTGCCAACTGCTACTCAGAATGCTGCTGCAGATGCAGTTCGATGAGCCAGAGGCATACGCCGAACACGATGCTCTTTCCCTCTCGCTAGTGCCACGTGGCCGTCCAGTGCTCTTGAGACCGTACATTCTCCCAACCACCGCTGACAGCAATCACGTACCGTGGCTACATTCCTGACAAGTCTTTCTGCAATATCGCAGAAGGAATTCCAGATTCTTGTAGCCCTATTACACGACCTCATTCAAACTGAGTGAGGTGTTGATAATGGCGTCTTTGTCGCATTAAAGCCATTCTTGACAAAAATCAACTCAACAAGTCCAATATCAAAGGTAACCGACATTTACGACCGTTACAGCGTGTATTTAAAGCAAACCTGTTTTGCATTCTCATAGTTGCGCTACTAGCGCTGCTCTTGTGCTTCTGGCTCGGAATTTGAATGGACATCATCTCTGACAAGGGAACCTCCCCATCGCACCCCCCTCAGATTTACTTATAAGTTGGTCCAGTGGATAGGTCTTGAAAAACTGAACACATATCAATCGAGAAAACAGGAAGAAGTTGTGTGGAATTATGAAAAAAATAAGCAAAATATACAAACTGAGTAGTCCATGTGCAACATAGGCTCCGGACCGCCGTGGTCCCGTGGGTAGCGTGAGCAGCTCCGGTACTTGAGGTCCTTGGTTCAAGTCCTCCCTCGAGTAAAAATTTAAATTTTTTATTTTCAGACAATTATCAAAGTTCAGGCACTCACATGTAATCAACTTCGCTCTCCAAAATTCCAGGACATATTCAGATTCGCTTGGACATATGCAGGATTTGACGGTCTACACACGGAAAAATTTGAAAAAGGTTAAAAACATTTGTTTTGACAGAGCACAGAGAAAACTGTGCGACTGTGAAACTGTTGCATTCATTTGTTTCAGTTTATGTGACAAACTCTTATGTTTTCATCACTTTTTTGGGAGTGATTATTACATTCACAAGAAAACTAAACCGGGCAAGGTAGAATAATCTTTTTACCCATTCGCCAAGTGTACAAGTTAGGTGGGTCGACAACATATTCCTGTCATGTGAGGCAAATACTGTCACCAGTGTCGTATAGAATATATGAGACGTGTTTTCCTGTGGAGGAATCGGTTGACCAATGACCTTGCGATCAAATGTTTTCGGTTCCCATTGGAGAGGCATGTCGTTTCCTCTACTAATCGCACGGTTTTGCGGTGCGGTCGCAAAACAGACACTAAACTTATTACAGTGAACAGAGACGTCAATGAACGAACGAACAGATCATAATGTTGCGAAAATAAAAAGGCAAAATTTTTCACTCGGGGGAGGAGTTGAACCTAGTACCTTCCGTCCCGCAGCTGCTCACGTTAACCACGGGACCACAGCACTCCTGTGGTCGAACTATCCTTATGTTGCATATGTTGCACATGAACTACTCAGTTTTTATATTTTCCTTATTTTTTTCATAGTTCCACATAACTTCATCCTGTTTTTTCGATTGATCTGCGTTCAGTTTTTCAAGGCCTATCCACTGTGCCAACTTATAAGTAAATCTGAGGGGGGTGCGATGGGGAGGTTCCCTTGTGAGATGCAAAAACACTCCTACCAATTTTCGTTCATGTCGCACAATTCCTTCTTGGTGTTACTATTTTTTTCCCGTCATTGCATGTCTTAAAATCTATGATGGTGTCAGGTCCGAGGTTGTTAATTACTTAACTCACATATTTTCTGTTAACCAGTGCAGAGTGTTGTTCTCTTTGCCTGGTAACTACCGTGTTTGTAGCCTGCACAGAAAGGATGATGTTATGTTTGCAGGTGAAGATCTTATAGTGAATGCTATTTGCGCTCTGAGACATTGCTAGTTATTTATGTTCCCTTCACATGAATTGCTGTGTGTAACTGTTTCAACTAGATTGCAAAGCTGGCAAAGGTTTGTTTAACTCAGTCCGATTTCGTATAGTCTTTCGTCGGTGATAACTACGTTGCTGACTGATTTGTACCATGCTGTCACTATATAAGAAGATACGTCATTGAGACTAGCGTTTCGTAAAATACCAGCCCAGTCTACCTTTTCGAAATGGCTTTCTGTTGTGTTTACTCCTCCACATTACTTTTATTTGTGCATCATAGCTCTTGATATCAATTATCGCGATCTTGTAAGTTCATTGTTCAAATGAATCTCTTCATTATAAAACACCTTCACGTATTGTAGGCTAATGCTGTTTTTTCGGAACGTCAATAGGGGTTTGAAGACTTCAGGGTTTGACAATTTCAGTAAGTTTGAATGTAATGCTTTCTGGCGATTCTCTTTACCAAATTCATTGTCCCTTTAACAATGATAGTAGGTGACATGTTTGTTACACCGATTAGTGCTAATCCTCCGTTTCTCGGATATAAAATGGCTGCCAAATGAAGTATCCAAGCACGTCTAGCCATCAAATACTCCTTTTTTCCTTACGTGCTAGTCCGTCAAGGTATGCGGAAGAACTTCTGTGAAGTTTGGAATGTAGGATAGATGTACTGGCGGAAGTAAAGCAATGAAAGGGTGGGACATTGGATCGGGGGTGGGGGAAGGGGTGGGAGGGGGCGAGTTACGGGTTGTACTTAGATACCTCATTCGGTAGAGCACTTCCCCGTGAAAAACAAGGTCCTAGATTCGTGTCCCAGTTCCGCACACAGTTCCGCTTTGCCAAGGATTTTACATCATGTCAGCAAAATTTGCTGATGTCGTTCTCGAAGTGACTTAAAAACTTGAAGTGTCCTCTTATTGTGGGTTGGTGCTTTAAGTGAGGTGGAATTTTCTGAAAACGCTTACTTTCTGCGAACGTTACCTCGTGCGGTCATTTCCGATCTTACTCACTTTGATTTCTATGAATATGAGTTACGAGTTTTAGTATATTATATTGTGTTGGGAGTTACGAGTTTTCTGTTCGCCAGAATTCCTATTGTCTGTGCAGTAGTGATATTTTGAGCCGAAGGAAGACAGAATAATTTTATAACGCCCTTGTTTCCGTTCAATGTCTATTGTTCTCTCTGATGCCAGTCTTTTGTTAGTTATCTGTTATCTTACGAAGAAATTGTTAGAACTCTGTATCAATTCATGACTGAAGTTTCATATGTGTAAATGTTGGGAAGGAGACCGCCATCTTAATTATTCAAACATTATATCGAGATTTATGGACTATAATTGAAGATATTAATGAATGTCTACTGGCTTATGGTGGGACTTAATCCTGTATTACAGTGTTTGTGGAGTTATTCTTAGACTGGAAGATTACTTGAGTTTTACCAATGAAAATTAAAACATCGTGGCATAGTTCGTATTGGCAGTTAATGGTGCGGCTATGTTGAGAGCCTGCACTCGGTGACGAGTTCAGTCGCATTATTCCTACTAAGTACTTCGAAATTTACGCACGACAACCATTAACTGCACGACCGAGCGAGAATTGCACTACGCTCGTATTTACAGCAGCCACTGAAAGAATGGTTCATTTGAAGAATAAAGGAATATTCTTTTGCCTCGAGAGCTTGTACTCTAGTGAGTCCCCGAAAACTAATGTTTACATACAATATATGATTGTTCAGAGAAAATACATAAATGCATATTTACGGAATTGAAAGTTCAAGCCGTCAAACTTGTTTTCCCTGTACTAATTTTTTAACAAATAGCTTGATAAGTAAACTACACACTTTTATGTTATCAGTGCACAATATTTCTTAATTTTAGCCATAAGTGATGGAGATAAATGAAAATATGAACACTAATATAATCCACAGTTTTTTTCTCTCTCTTCTTTTAAGGACATTTACAATCCCTTTAGAAAGACGAATATCTCTGGTAACCAAAAAACAAGAGGTTGAGTGAGGGAGGAGGTAGATGATGGACATCAAAGTCTTCAAAAGTTCCGATCGTTGCCAGTCAAATCTGGGACATGAAAACCCAGCCAAATCTGGGACATGAAAACAAATTGTTGTTTACATTGGCTTCTGACAGAATCACACTCACATGCACGGGAATCATAAATGTTGAAGCTATTGAGACATGTAGATAAAACTTTTAATACTTTCGCTTCTCCGAAACTCAAAGCCACTACCCTTCAAAACCTAATAAATAAGGTATTACTAGTTTCAAAGTATCAAATAATGTTAAGTGGTTTACAATAGGCTATAAAAAGAACTTTTTCGTTTTTTGGTAGGAATATTTAAAATCTGAGATTAATAAATATGTTTTATGCATACACGGTGTCTCTCCTAAAATTCGTCAGTTGATTTTCTCTGATGTTTTAAAAGGTATTTGTAATTTAGTTTTTGCCTTGTGTAGCTGGATTCAGCGCCCAGTGTCGACGGAAAGCGTCGGTTTATTTCCCATTACAAACAAAATTATTTTTAAAGCAGAATTTAAGGTGTCCATTCTATAGAACTGTCCGAAATAAGCCTAATGAGAGTTTCGTTATATCTATACGTGTGGTATCAACGTTCGATACTACAATTGTCAGGGGTTGCAGTATCGTTGGACCCGCGAGTCACGACCAGCGCCGCTATCGCTGCCCCACGGCTTGTATCAAGTTTCTAGCGAGCTCACGTCCACTCTTGCTCAGGACGTCAAGTAGTAAAGTAGCATAGCCTTCAGCTGATACGAAGCTATCACTAACAAGGCGCTTAGTAACGTATGGCGTAAGTGAGGCCTCAATAGCTATCTGTTTATGCAGCAAAGAAGAATCCTGTACAACCAGTTAAGTTATTTTTTACCAACGACTTCTAATTATTGTAGTCGTTGCAGATCCAGTCCATGCAGTCAGCATCTTATCGACATTACTCACTAACCTGCTGTGATTTATATGTTTCTATTTAGCATCGGCCACCAGTCGTTCGTTATCGTAACAATATGTAATAACAGGGACAGCAAAACACGAAGAATTACCAGTACTCCAGCGGCGACTCCGCTCAGGGATTGGGTGTTGAGATGTCTTAATCATCATCATTTCATCCCCATCGACGCGCAAGTTGCCAAAGTGGCGTCAAATAGAAAGACTTGCACCCGGCGAACGGTCTACCCGACGGGAGGCCCTAATCACACGACATTTATTATTACAACACCACGGGAGCCCGCTCTGAATGCTACCGCCATGCAAAAGCGCTGCTCAGTCTCTACTGGAGTACACACGAAACTAATCTCGGAGCGCTCTATCGAATGGCCTCCTAAAATTCTGATTTAAAAATAATTTTGATTGTAAACTAACGATTTCTGTTCCCACTGGGCGTTGCGTGAAAGTTGTGATGTAGTTCTTTGGGTTGAAACGAGGTTCACAATTCAAATATGAAGTAGCAGGTATTTGCCGAAATACCAAAGAAAATGTGCCTGACGACTCTTGGGAGAAACACCTAGTAGAATTTGTCATTACATGCTTGGTCTCTGAACAGGTTCTGGACCGTAGTTTCTACTGGGTTTTTCAGTTATTTTAACAATACTCGTTCAACAATTAAAACATTTACGATTAATGCCATAATGGTGTACCACTAGAAAGAAAGTAAGTTTTCAGAAACACGATATTGGCGCATTCCCCAGGGAAGCGTCCTGGGACCTCTGCTGTTCCTAATCTATATAAATAACCTGGGTGACAATCTGAGCAGTTCTGTTAGGTTGTTCGCAGATAATGCTGTAATTTAGTCTCGTAAAGTCATCCGAAGACCAGTACCAGTTGCAAAGCGATTTAGGAAAGATTGCTGTATGGCGTGGCAGGTGGCAGTTGACGCTAAATAACGGAAAGTGTGAGGTGATCCACATGAGTTCCAAATGAAATCCGTTGGAATTCGATTATTCGATAAACAGTACAATTCTCAAGGCTGTCAATTCAACTAAGTACCTGGGTGTTAAAATTACGAACAACTTCAGTTGGAAAGACCACATAGATAATATTATGGGGAAGGCGAGCCAAAGGTTGCGTTTCATTGGCAGGACACTTAGAAGGTGCAACAAGTCGACTAAAGAGAGAACTTATGCTACACTCGTTCGTCCTCTGTTAGAATATTGCTGCGCGGTGTGGGATCCCTACCAGGTGGGATTGGCGGAGGACATCGAAAGGGTGCAAAAAAGGGCAGCTCGTTTTGTATTATCACGTAATAGGGGAGAGAGTGTGGCAGATATGATACGCGAGTTGGGATGGAAGTCATTAAAGCATAGAGGTTTTTCGTCGTGGCAGGATCTATTTACGAAATTTCAGTCACCAACTTTCTCTTCCGAATGCGAAAATATTTTGTTGAGCCCAACCTATGTGGGTAGGAATGATCATCAAAATAAAATAAGAGAAATCAGAGCTCGAACAGAAAGGTTTAGGTGTTTGTTTTTACCGCACGCTGTTCGGAAGTGGAATGGTAGAGAGATAGTATTATTGTGGTTCGATGAACCCTCTGCCAAACACTTAAATGTGAATTGCGGAGTAATCATGTAGATGTAGATGTAGGTGTACCACTAAAAAGAAAGTAAGTTTTCAGAAACACGATGTTGGTGCATGACACAATATATTTGAGTGCTCCAGATAGCACCTTGACTCGAATTAGTGAAGTCTGACAGTTGTTGTCGCCGTGGTCGCTGCGAGGATACGGATAAACAGTGCAGTTTTTAAAAGTTTATGTTTCTTCATGCAGTTAATGTCAGACAATCGGAATATCCTTGTCACTGATGACGTCACCTGCAGCAAAAGAAGAAACGTTTGGCATAAATTTCTTCCCAAGGACATGACTTACGCCTCAGTTACCTTCTGTCATCAAGGAAGTAAACACCTGCAGTGGAAGACAGCGTGTGAACGCCGCAGTAGCGCCGCCGCGGTGACGAAGGGGGGTTCCAGAGGATGGGCATGTCCCTAGACCGCAGACAGCGGCAGATGCCATCACGCGACCAGCTCACGCGGGGCGTCGTTGACCGTCGGGCCAACCCGTTAATCGTCCGGCGGCGGCCCGGCGTGACGCGCCTTTGCCAACACTACCTGCCAGCCGGCTGCTGCTGCTCGCCTGCCCGGCAGCATACCGCACCGTAAAAACTCCAAGCGGGGCGCAGCTGCCGTCGCTGGGCAAACACTCCAGAGCTGTCAGAGGAGGCGCACTAGGGTGGCGGCCGCAGGGACACGGAAGCAGCCTGCTTTATTCATACGTGTCTTCCATACAACAGAGTCAGGTGAACAGGTAGAGTCCCCCTTCCTTGACTCCCAAAACGATTTCGACGCTATGCCACATCCTCGACTAGTAACGAAGGAAGGATCCTACGGATTATTGTTTGCAAATATGTGACTGACTCGAGGAATGATTTATAGAACCTACTACGTGGGTGAAGATGGTCGAGAGGACTTTAATGAAGGATTCTTCCAAATTAAAAATAACTATACATTTTAATGTTTGGATGTCACTTTTGCCACAAATGGAAGATGCGCACAAAATAACACGAGTAAAACTGGGGAATGAAAAAGAGTAACTGGCTAGCTTAACTCCTTGCTGTGGAGTGAAAAAATTACAAAGATCTGCTGTACGAGTCAACTGTAGAGCGTATCACCACATACGGCACTGAAATATGGGAGCTAACCAAAAGCACAAACTAATATGTTGTCCTTGAGGTGCACTTTTGGTGAAGAAATTGTCGTATCTACAGCCTGGAACACGTCAGAAAAGAGAGAATTGTAGAAGAAAAGGACACTGTTATCAGTCTCACAGACACCGAAATAGTCTATTAACTTGCTATAGGCACCCGCAACCAATGCATGGTAATCGATAGCTAAAAAGAATCAGTGAAAAGACACTAGCTGAGAGAAGAAAACGTGGACAAGCACTTTCAAAGTGGATGCAGGATGTTAAAGATTCGATGAAAACCTATCCTTCAGGAAGAAGATCGGACGTATGCAAGCTGAAAAGCGGTAGACGACAATCGTCGTAAAAAGTCATGTGATTCCGAGATGATGTTACAGACTTCCACGGACGGTGGAGGAAGGTAAAAAGTCATGTGATTCCGAGAAGATGTTACGGACTTCCACGGACGGTGGAGGAAGGTAAATCTATCAATTTAATGTACGGGACCATGGTCCAGGAACGACCGAGTCGAAAGTTGTAAGAAGTGAAAATCGTTTTGATACCTGTGTCAGTGGAACAGATTTACCGGTACTGTTGTTGCCAAGATTGTGGGGTGGACAAGTTTCAGAGGCGATAGCATGGACACAAACAATAAAAAAAGTATGGTAAACATAGGTTCTAAAAAGCGTATTTTAAGATATATGGGAACTTGTACATAAGAAGAGACAATCTGCACTTGTCCTGTGATTGAGATTACTGATGTGATACAATGTACCTAACGAACAATTTTATAAGACTGACATAACACTGTCTTTGAAAACGATATAAATTACACTATTGGCCATTAAAATTGCTACACCATGAAGATGACGTGCTACAGACGCAAATTTTACCGACAGGAAGAAGGTGCTGTGACAAGCAAATGATTAGCTTTTCAGAGCATTCACACAACGTTGGCGCCGGTGGCCACACCTACAACGTGCTTACATGACGAAAGTTTCCAACCGATTTCTCACACACAAACAGCAGTTGACTGGCGTTGCCCAGTGAAACGTGTTGTGATGCCTTGTGTAAGGAGGCGAAATGCGTACCATCACGTTTCCGACTTTGATAAAGGTCGGACTGTAGCCTATCGCGATTGCGGTTTATCGTATCGCGACATTGCTGCTCACGTTGGTCGGGATCTAACGACTGTTGGCAGAATATGGAATCGGTGGGTTCAGGAGGGTAATACGGAACGCCGTGCTGGATCCCAACTGCATCGTATCACTAGTAGTCGAGATGACAGGCATCTTATCCGCATGGTTGTAACGGATCGTGCAGCCACGTCTCGACCCTGAATCAACAGATGGGGACGTTTGCAAGACAACAAACATCTGCACGAACAGTTCGACCACGTTTGCAGCAGCATGGCCTATCAGCTCGGAGACCATGGCTGCGGATACCCTTGACGCTGCATCACAAACAGAAGAGCCTGCATGGTGTACTCAACGACGAACCTGGGTGCACGAATGGCAAAACGTCATTTTTTCGGATGAATCCAGGTCCTGTTTACAGCATCATGATGGTCGCATCCGTGTTTGGCGACATCGCGGTGAACGCACATTGCAAGGGTGTATTCGTCATCGCCATATTGGCGTATCATCAGGCGTGATGGTATGGGATGCCATTGGTTACACGTCTCGGTCACCTCTTGTTCGCATTGACGGCGCTTTGAATAGTGGACGTTACAGTTCAGATGTCTTACGACCTGTGGCTCTACCCTTCATTCGATCCCTACATTTCAGCAGGATAATGCACGACCGCAAGTTGCAGGTCCTGTACGGGCCTTTCTGGATACAGAAAATGTTCGACTGCTGCCCTGGCCAGCACATTCTCCAGATCTCTCACCAACTGAAAACGTCTGGTCCATGGTGGCCGAGCAACTGTCTCGTCACAATACACCAGTCACTACTCTTGACGAACTGTGGTATCATGTTACCGAGCGAGGTGGCGCAGTGGTTAGCACAATGGAATCGCATTCGAGAGGACGACGGTTCAATCTCGTCTCCGGCCATCCTGATTTAGGTTTTCCGTGATTTCCCTAAATCCTTTCAGGCAAATGCCGGGATGGTTCGTTTGAAAGGGCACGACCGATTTCCTTCCCTGTCCTTCCCTAACCCGAGCATGCGCTCCGTCTCTAATGACCTCGTTGTCGACGGGACGTTAAACACTAATCTCTTCCTCCTCCTTGTGGTATCGTGTTGAAGCTGCATAGGCAGCTGTACATGTACACGGCATCCAAGCTCTGTTTGACTCAATGCCCAGGCGTATCTAGGCCGTTATTACGGCCAGAAGTGATTGTTCTGGGTACTGATTTCTCAGGATCTATGCACCCAAATTGCGTGAGAGTGTAATCACATGTTAGTTCTAGTATAATATATTTGACAATGAATACCCGTTTATAATCTACATTTCTTCTTGGTGTAGCAATTTTAATGGCCAGTAGTGTAGAAGTGCGTAAGGTTGTTGAAAAATAAAAAAGGGTAGTCAAGACATAGTTAGAAAAGTGCATACAAATGGCCACATCATCTCACAGCATTTTCACGTAAAATGCAAGTATAGAAGAGATGTGTTTCACAGTAATGAATATGAAAAAGTGCTCATAGCTCTTAACGTTGGCACTTTGTAGCCAATATTCAGGGGAGTTTTTTCTCATTTACCTTCCTCCAGCATCCCTGAAAGTTTGTAACATCATCATGGAATATATGTACGTATATAATGTGTGTGTGCGTGTGTGTGTAGCCACATCTCCTCCTAAACCAAAGGATGGAGTTCAACCAAAATTGGTAAACATGTGAATAGCTGTCAGAAAAGAATAACTGTGGGGTAAGAACCACTTTCCTATCAAAGAGATGGGGGTGAAAAAGAAATATAGCCCACAATACGTGAATACCCAGACTTTGTTCGTCAAGTATTGAAAAATGATAGCACTCAGAGCTTTGCAACAAATTTTGCACATAATTTCAAACTTTAACGAAACTCTTTTGCGTTGACAACCCCCAAGAAAGGATGAAACGTAATCGCGGTTCATTCTGTAAAACTGCCACGTCAGACAGGACTTTTAATTTGTTACTTACTTGCTACTAACTATATTTGCGACAGTATTTGCGTATATCACTGAATGTATCTGCAAAATTATATCACTTAACAACGCATAGTTCAGGAGATATGATATCATTGACACTGAGATACACGAAGAACGGCTGCGTCACCCATGACGTTTTAATTTATTACATCATTACTACCAACTTTCTTCCCAACACACTTCGTAAACAGTATCGAAATGTAGCACTGAATGTTCCTGTGAAATTGTATCACACTACGACACATTATTCAAATGATATGGCATAAAGATCGCAGAGCGTGAAAATATAATTGCAAGACAAAATTCGCTTCAGATACAGGTGAAATATGCCTAAAAATATTTGTAAAATATATTAAATACTTGTGAAATACATGTGACATGTGCGTATTTTGGCAAAGTTGCAAGAATCACCAACGTTTTGTTGGTGTGAGGGTGACAACATGTTTATGGAGAGGGAAAGTGGGATGAGGAGATGGACAGAGAGGGGTTGAAGGAAGACATTGAGTTAGGAGTGATGAGATGAAGTTCGAGGGAGAAAGAGGAGATGGACTTAGAGGAGAGAAAGGAGGTGATGAACAAAGATTAGTGAAGGAGCAGAGGGACAGAAAGGAGGGGGAACAAACAGATGGATAGAGAGAAGGGGAAGGAACAGATGGAGAATGAGAGAGGGAGGGAGGAGATTGGCAGGAGAAGATAGAAACAGAGTGGGGAGAGGAGGAGATAGGAAGAGGGAATAGGTGGAGATGAAGTAACAGAAGATTGCAGTAAATACTTACTTGGGCAATGCCAGGTAAAGCAGTCTGTATGTGAGTACATCTGGAATCTCTTCCCAAACACCTGGGTCGATTTCAACCAAATTTGTTATAGAAACAGCAGGCTTCATGGGCACCAGCACTTTGGAATTTATTACCTCCTAGCTCTTTTTGACCTCCTGGCTGCAATAGGAGCAGATGTATGAGCAAAAACGTATCTTTTCCAGCCCTTTGAAAATAGGCTGCCCTGCATGACATTCATATTGTGTGAGAACGGTACTGGTCTGCCAAATCAACCTGCTTTTCAGGGCAGCCTGCATGTCAGAGGTAAGAAACAATTCTCTGGCCCCCAACATGTAGGCTGCCCCTGCTTTACTGGTGTGTTGTGCTGGGGTAGTATTGTTCTGCTTCATCGACCTACTTTATGTAGCGGTGATGTCTAACCTGCCCTGCATGATAGGTGTGTGGTGTGAGTAGTACTGGCCTGATTTACTGAACTATATTGCAGAGGTTGCATGTGCCGATGAGCATGACTAGGGACAGGTTGAGAGGGTAAAGAAGGGGATGAACAGGACGAAGGGAGGAGGAAATGGACAGGGAGGGGGAAATGCATGAGGCAGGTAAAAGGTGCAGAGGGGTGGTGGGCAGGTGGAAAAGGAAGAAGGGGAGATGGGAATGGAAAGAGACAGGAGTCAGAGGGAAGGGGAGAGGAAGACATGGTCAGAGAGAGATGTAGACAAAGAGAGGGGGTGGAGGAGATGAAGAGACAGGAAGGGTGGGGAGGAGAAGAAGACAGATAGAGGTGGGAGGATGAGATGGACAGATAGAGGAAGGAAGAGGTGGACGCAGAGAGGGAGAGGCGGAGGTGTGTTCAGTACTAGTATATGCGTCGAACGCATGTGCGGGAAAAACTGCAGGCAAAAGGTTAGTCCATTAAATTATACCGTATGGCAAATGTTCCACAGAAACAAAAGCAGCATCATATGTGCCCCAAGGAAGCGTAATAGGACTTCCAATGTTTTCGATATACATAGTATCAACGGCTTATTCGACAGAATCAACAGCGGTATAAGAGTGTTCGCGGACGATGCTGTTGCATCCAAGAAACATACGTCGTTAGACGATCGGAAGAAAAGACAGAAAGAGTTGGCCAAAATTTCTACTTGGTGTAATAGAGGGTAGTAATCTTTAAATGCGAATAAATGTAAGGTAATACTCGACAGCTTCTGACAGCAAAATAACTAGTGATCGTTTGAGCGCGCCACATCGTATAAATATTAGGGGAGGCAATACGAAACGGGACGATCACGTACAGACAGTATCAGGGAAGGTGAATGGAAGTTATAGATTTCTCGGAAGGGTTGTTGGACAGTCCAGTATATTTGTAAGGGAAATCACGTACAACAGGCTGTTGCTAGCAATCCAGTGATCGTAGTCCTTGTGGTAGTCGTCACGACCGATATCGAACGAATTCAGAGATCGCAACGGGTCGTTATAGCCCTACGAAAGTGTATCAGAAATGCTCTGTGAACATTACTGAAATTCCTTGGAAGAAAGACGACGTTGTTTTCTCGAATCCATGTTGGGTAAATTTAGAGAACCGGTATTCGAAGAAGAATGCGCGACCAATGTGCTGTTACCATAGTATACCTAATGTAGGGATCTCGAGAGTAAGATGACTGAAATCAGGGCGCATACCGAGGAAAGGCATACAGGCGGCAGTCATTTTCCCCTACCTCAATATGGGAATGGAATAAGACAGAAAACAGATGATACTGGTACTTTACAATTAAATTTTCATTACATTTTTTCATATGCTATTATCATTCTAGCAAACTAATGTCTTCTCTGTATTCATCGCTTTGTTTCATATAACATTTTCATTGGAACTAACTCTTTCAATACCTGAAATAAATTTTGTGATGTCTGTAACTTTTTGTCCAGTTTGCTGTAGTCTTAATGGTTATTTCTCTTATACACTTAATAAAGCATCTCTGGTTTGCTGAATGTTCCCTTGCATTTCTCTTTCCTCATGTTACTGCTTCTTTTCTCCTCTATTGTGGCTGCCACACGCAAAATCCCAAGGGACAGCGATCTTAGTCCGTATCGTTCATGTGGTCATTTCATTTTTAAGCCTCTGGTTCTCTGCTTTTTTCTACGCCGATTATAGTTTTTATTTGATTATTATTTTTCCATTTTAGTTGTGATATTCTACAACTTCTCCTCAAGAAATCATAATTCAAGGCTGATAATGTTCATCGACTCTCTGCATCATTGTCTATAATTCTGATCCACAGAGTAATGTACTTTCAGTAATGATACCATTCAAGCCTTGCTTTGTCGCCTTTATAATTTTTCTTATCATTACAGATAATTAATTTTGTATAAGGATAATTTGGCTTCATATATCATTGCTAAAATGTTTTTCATATTACAAAATTCTTTGAAATTAAAGATACTCAAACACATTTCTCGCAAGAACTAACAGTTTCTCCGTTTACCTTAATATCCTTTCTCTCCTACTCTGTAGTGAGATATTTTGTTTAACTGAAATTTGCTTTCAAATCTGCCTGTTCATCTGTTTTCAAGAGCTTTGTTAACATGTATTTTACATCGATCTCATATGAAAATCGTCTCTTATCTTGATTCCGCCTCTCATTTCCTTTGTCATTGTTTTAGAACCTGGCGTAAACATATACATTCGCTAAAAAAATATGTTGTGGTCAGTCAAATTACCTGACATAGTTGGCGACAAAGTACTGAAATTTTGCAATTTATAAGATGGGATTTGAATTTTAGTCCATTATATTGCTTATTACAGTTATTTTGAAACTCTTAAAATATCTCTCCGCAGTTGGCACTCGGGCTTTGAAATCTCCATTTGGATATCGTCGAGTAGAAAACAGCGGGGATCCAACTTTAATAAAATAAAAGCTCCAGAGTATTAACCGTTCATCAGAATTTACACATCGCAATAAAAGTTAAATATCATCAGTCAAAACAACATTGAGCTCGGATTTTGGTATGAATTGTTGAGAACTTTTTACAAAGAGAAATAATGAACGTAGTTGATCACTGAGTATTCTGTTGCTGCAAATCATCCGAAATATTTGTTTTCATTTCACTTGATTCGATGATTTGTATTTTACACAAATAGTATTTTAGAATTCACTTGCACAAGCAACTAGTTTATCAAATGAAAACGTGATTTTCGTCACCTCACAGTTTTATAGAACAAACAAATAGCTTTCAGAATCGAAGTTACCTCTGTATACAGCTGTGTCCAAACAATGACGATAACTTATCGTGTGTGTGTGTGTGTGTGTGTGTGTGTGTGTGTGTGTGTGTGGCGCGCGCGCCGCGCGAACGGCAAGTACCTCAAGAAGCACCCGAAACACTCATAGACGGAAACACACTTCAGAAGTTCAAAATGGTTCAAATGGCTCTGAGCACTATGGGACTTAACATGTGAGGTCATCAGTCCCCTAGAACTTAGAACTACTTAAACCTAACCAACCTAAGGACATCACACACATCCATGCCCGAGGCAGGATTCGAACCTGCGACCTAGCGGTTGCGTGGCTCAGGACGAGCGCCTAGAACCGCTCGGCCACGTCAGAAGCGCCGTTAGCTTTGTGCAGATTCTACACCTACCGTCTTGAACACTCTAGAACTATTAACCTTCCATTTAAGCGTCGCTTTGGTATGATGTGAATTCGTGAAGCTCGTACTGTGACCTAAAAAGCATTCTATACGTAAAATCCTGATCCCATGTATGAGAAAGCCTTCAGGTTAATTGTTTGAGGATGTTTTCTGATTATTGTGATACAAGGGAGCCGTGGTCTACGGTGGCTCGTTACAGAGTAATAAAGTAATTTCGGAGTTGTTCTATTTAATGTCCGAATTCCCTTCAGTTAACGCAGTTAAAAGTCGGCAATCTGAGCTATCTAAATTGTATCGTACAGCACAAAACAGAATAATGTAACACCCCCAGACAGAATCAGAAGAATTTTATTGTGGTTGCTGTCACTGCGGGAACGACTCAGGCTTGCTTCGTTGTGCCGCTCTTCCGTTGCATTCTGTGAAGCCTTATACTACTTAGTCAGTAAACTTGTCCATATTGCTCAGCATCATCCTCAGTGTATATCCAAACTGCAGGAAAAACAAACCCGAGACAGAACCTAGTACTACCGAAACGTAAGCTTGAGGGTGAAGAGTAAAGTGGTCATTGCTATTGTCAACAGCAAGGATCGTGAGTGAATAAAGCACATTTGTTTCCAAACAAGACAAACCGTGCATGCCGTCGACATTCGCACTAATGTGCAGATATGTTCAGGGTGAGACAGTTCGAAAAATAAATAGGTTTTAAGAAATCAAATGAAATGCAATTACTATGTTATGAGTCGACGGAGGCCACAGGCCCCAAACAATGACAAAATAGCCTCAAACAACCTACGAAATTTCCTCTGCGCTGTTCAAGTTCACTCTGCATAGAATATATCAGGCATGATGGAATTCTTCCCAGAAGATCTGCAAAACCTGTTTCACTGTACCTAAAGTGTTTGGAGAATAATTGTGATTTAATAGATAACTGAGCGGAATTTGTACGTGTTCCTAATAAAACTTTGATCTGAACCTGTCGTGAATTTTTCTAGCTGTTACTTTTATATGCATCGTATGTTTTTATTGCAACGAATTATGTTGCATTTGGATTTTAGAAAGGTAGAGGAACAAGAGAAACTATTTTGGCCTTAAGCATGCTGTTGGAGTAAAGAATGAATGTGAATAGATGGACGTACCTTCATTGTCTTAGAAACAGGTTTTGACTATGTGAACTGAGAGGTACGATGAAGAAAATAGGACTGGACTGGAAGGATGGATAACGGATAATCGATCATATCAGAACCAATACACAAAAATAAACAACGGTAAGCAGGATTAGTGAACGAGCAGACAAAGATATCCCCTATCTCCGGATTCACTTAATGTGTTCATTGTGGAAGCTATTCAGATCAAGAAGCATAAGACAAAAAGAATAGAAGTCAATGGTGAAAGGATACATTGTTTCAGATTAGCTGGTGACTCCGGAAATAAAATGAATGGGGGGCTGCAACTACCATCTGACACTCTTACAATGGAAATTAAATATGAACAAAGGGAAAACTGAAGTAACCGTAGCACGGAAAATATGTAAGAAATTACCTAAGGAATTAGCAAAAGACAAGGTAGTTGCACAAGTCACATCGATACTGAAGAAAAGAAATAGCCGTAATCCTTTGAATTACAGATCCATATCACTAACATGGATTTTTAATAGGATTTCGTAACGTAGGCTTTGTTCGAACCTTATGAATTTCCCTGAAAAAAAAAAAAGATTTATTGACAAACAGTCAATACGGCTTCAGAAGATATCGTTCTTCTCCGACACAATTAGCTCTTTATTCTCACAAAGTTATGAATGCCATCGACAGGTGATGACAAATTGATTCCATATTTTTAGGTATCTAGAAGGATTTTGACTCCGTTCCTCACAAGTGACTTCTAATCAGATGGCGTACCTATAGACCACCGTCTCAGATGCATGACAGTGTGATTTCCTGTCAGTAAGGTCACTGTTCGTAATAAATGAAGGAAGGTCATCGAGAGACATATAAGTAATATCAGGCATTCTCCAAGGAAGGGTTATAGGCCCTCTACTGTTCCTGATCTACGTAAACGATTTAGGAGACAATTTGGGCAGGCGTCTTAGAATTTTTGCAGATGATGCTGTCATTTACCGTCTTGTTAAGTGATCACATAACAAAACCAGCGGCAGAGGGTTTAGGGAAGATATCTGTTTGGTGCGAAAAGTGGCAATTGATTCTAAATAATGACAAGTGTGAAGTCATCGACAAGAGTGCTAAAAGAAATCCGCTAAATTTCGGTTACACAGTATATCACATAAAATCTCAAAGCTGTAAATTCAAGTAAGTCCTTTAGGATTACAATAGCGAATAACTTAAATTGGAAACATCTCATAGACAATCTTGTGGGTAAAGCAAACCCGTGATTTGCTGGCAGAACACTTAGAAAGCACAACAGGTCTACTAAGGAGACTAAAATGGTTCAAATGGCTCTGAGCCCTGTGGGACTTAACAACTGAGGTCATCAGTCCCCTAGACCTTAGAACTACTTAAACCTAACCAACCTAAGGACATCACACACATCCATGCCAGAGGCAGGATTTGAACCTGCGACCGTAGCGGTCGCGCGGTTCCAGACTGAAGCGCCTAGAACCGCTTGGCCACAACGGCCGGCACTAAAGAGACTGCCTACATTATGCTTGTCCACCGTCTTCGAGAGTATTGATGTGCGATGTGGGATCCGCATCAGAGGGGACTGGCGGGGAACATCGAAAAAGTTCAGAGAAAGTCAGCTCGTTATGCACTGTCGAGAAACAAGGGAGAGAGTGCCACGGATATGGTACATGACTTGGGTGGCAATTATCAAAATAAAAGGTGCTTTTCGTTGAAACAGAATCTTCTGGTGAAATTTCAATCACAACTTCCTTCTCCGATCGCGAAAATATTCTGTTGTGTCCCATTTACAAAGGGAGAAATGATCATAAGGGTAAAATTATAGAAATCAGAGCTCGCGCAGAAAGATTTAAGTGCTCCTTTTTTCCCCGCATGTTGTTCGAGAGTGGATAGAGAAATACCTTGAAGGTTATTCGATGAACCCTCTGCCAGGCAAATAATTGTGAATTGCAGATCAATCATGTAGATGAAGATGTAGATGAAAATAAAACAAAACAAATATTGATGACACGAGAACTGATCAGATAAAATCTCGGTAGTATAATCACAGGGGACAATAGATGATTAACGGACGTGAAGAGAATGAAAGCTTTATCAAAACAGACATTTATGACTAAGAAAGACATTTTAACTAATAAACTATTAAATACATAAATCAAGTGGTCTAAGGGGTCTGGGTAAATTAGAAAGAAATTGACTTGAAGCATCTGAAATATGTAAATGGCGAAAATTGACAGGAACCACCTGGACGGAAAGAGAAACCAATCATAGTATGAAGGCTTTCACGACCGGATGACATATCTTCTGGTAAACCTTGCGGGATATAAGGTCGTGGTCCATGAAACTCTTCAGCTCTGGACGAAACGTTAGGAGCTGAAGAGTTTCATGGACCACGACCTTATATCCCGCAAGGTTTACCAGAAGATAAGAGAAACCAACCCAGAAGATTTAAGAGAAGTCAATGAAGAGCAAAGGCTGTTAAAGAAAATGGAAAGGAGACATAACATCTTCACTACTAAAGTTTTTGAAGGGCAAGTGTTGGTAAAGAAAGGAAGAGGATGCCCTAGGAATGGCATCGAGAAAGTATAAGGAAGGCCTCGAAAAGAAGATAGGATGTGACAGTATACATCTAACTGAAACGAACAGCCAGTGACAGAAGAAAGTGGATACGTAGGTAAGGAATTAGCCTTTAGGACATGTATGCACGTAACTATTTACGTTTCTTAGTAAATAATTCTGTTTCACATCCCAGAAATGTCCACCAACTAACGTGTGAGAAACAGACACCTTTCTCCTACATGCTGACACACGCGGACATGAGCGCTTTCTCCTCGTCAGCAGTGTCGCCTCGTTCTTCACTGTCTATTCCAGGGGCTGAGCAAACAGGTCACTACCGCCTGGGGAACTAAGAGTGGCTGCTTTGTCACAGACACTTCACATAACGAGGGACCACAGAATCCTTTTCCTTTCAAAACAGCCACTCGTCCTCTTACTCAATGGCAGTATTTCAACGGATTTCTGAAAAACATTGCATTATCACAGTCCCAGCCTTGAAGTAATACTTGATACTGTTCATTTGATGCCCTTCATCTGAATTTTTGCGATGAATTGGAACACAGTCGGCACACAAGATTTTGCAATTTCATCTTATGCTATAGTCACAACAAACAGCATATACTTTCAGTGTAATGCTTAAGAGCATTTACTATCAGTGTTTCAGATTTTAAAGTCTTTTTCCCATTAATTTTAGAGGTCTCCTTCATAAATTTAGCGAAAATTAGTTACATTTCTTCACTAATTTGGAACTTGGTGTCACTGTTGTTAATGTCACAGGTAAGGTGATAACTGTGCCGCTGAGGTTGCTAATGCAGAATACTCAATGCCCATCGACCTGGAAGAGCGCAGTTTTGTTCCTTATGGTGCAAGGAATATCTACAGTAAAAAAAAAGCACGCATTACGAAAGAATTATCCGAATGAGACAGAGACCGGTAGATGTGACGTACATGTATGGTCAAACAAATTAATACAATTTCATAACAATTGGAAAATTAATTCAGGAGAAACAACTTGACAAACTGAACAAGTCGTATTCCCACCCCTAGTGTCAGTTTTTTTCGGATCTTGAACGCAACTTTCCCTGATCTATTTCCAAAGAACCAAACCGAATGTCTTCGTATTCTTGTTAAGGATGTCCTGCCGCACTACGTAAGTCATTCGCATGGCCCTTTGTCACTAATTGTCGCTGTTTTATCAGAATTGTGCACACTAAGTTTTTGTTCTCTCTTAATATGAGTGTACCAGTGAGCTAACCTTCCTTCGTTTTATCTATAACACAGGATGTACTAAAAATTCGCCAGATACTGTCTTTTAAAGCGTGATGAAGTAGTAAAATCCCCATAATCCAACTGTATACTTGGATATTAGTAGCACGAGGGTGCATCAGTTGCTGCAGTTAATAACCAGCTCTCAATGCCATTTTGAGCAATAGAGTGGACGACTATCTTGATGAATTTTGACATTTATGTTGTATTGGTAACAATCAGTCACCAGGCCTGTGATCCACTACCATCAAGAGCCATTCCATCACTCCCGCTACTTAGATCTTCTGTTATAATAACAGACTGAGGAGGCGCCGTGGTAAGACACTGGACTCACACAAGGTAGGATGCCAGTTCAGATACTCTGCCAGATTTAGATTTAGATTTTCCGCGGTTCCCCTTAATGCAGTTAATGCAAATAGGTGATGGTTCTCCTGAAAAGAGACTCCTGAATACCTTCCCCATCTTTCCCCAGTCCAAGCTTGTTCTTCTCTGCTGACTTTGTCGTCTCTCAGACATTAAATCTGCAGTAACATTTGTACTCCGAAAGCCACGATATTATGTGTGGAGGAGGGTATTTTACTACTATCACAATACGGATTCGTTTCCTATTCCAGTCGTGTAATGTTCGTTGGGAGAACGATTGTTGCTTAGCCTCCGTGTGAGCTCAAATCTCTCTAATTTTACCTTCATGGTTTTTCACGAGACACATTTAGCATAAAGGAATATGTTGACTGACTCTGCTAGTAAGGCATGCTCTCGAAACTTCTAAAAGTAAAGTAAGTTCTTAAGGAGAATTCTTCTCTTGCAGCGCTAGTCACTGGAATTGGCTTATCTTCTCCATGACCCAATTGTACATACGAAATGAACCTGTAACGATTCACGCTGCCCTTCTTTCGATCTTCTCTATTTCCTCTATCAGTCCTATCTCTTCGTCTGCCTCTACAGCCGTCAGCGTGGTGGCTTGCTCACAGAAGGGTGCGGAGTTCGATTTCCGGGCGGATAGGGAATCGAACTTGTTGTCCTCTTGTTCGTATCGACATAATTGGCATTTCACTACTGAGATCGCTGTACGGTCACATTCCAAGAGCCAGTTGAAAAACGAAAAGTACCTACCTGGTTAAATTCCACACAGGCAAGCAATATTCAAGTATTGACCGAACTAGGATTTACACTACTGGACATTAAAATTGCTACACCACGAAGATGACGTGCTACAGACGCGAAATTTAACCGACAGGAAAAAGATGCTGTGATATGAAAATGATTAGCTTTTCGGAGCATTCACAAAAGGTTGGCGCCGGTGGCGACACATACAACGTGCTGACATGAGCAAAGTTTCCAACCGATTTCTCATACACAAACAGCAGTTGACCGGCGTTGCCTGGTGCAACGTTGTTGTGATGCATCGTGTCAGGAGGAGAAATGCGTACCATCACGTTTCCGACTTTGATAAAGGTCGCATTGTAGCCTATCGCGATTGCGGTTTATCGTATCGCGACATTGCTGCTCACGTTGGTCGAGATCCAATGACTGTTAGCAGAATATGGAATCGGTGGGTTCAGGAGGGTAATACGGAACGCCGTGCTGAATCCCAACGGCTTCGCATCACTAGCAGTCGAGATGACAGGCATCTTATTCGCATGGCTGCAACGGATCGTGCAGCCACGTCTCGATCCCTGAGTCAACAGATGTGGACGTTTGCACGACAACAACCATCTGCACGAACAGTTCGACGACGTTTGCAGCAGCACGGACTATCAGCTGCATCACAGACAGGAGCGCCTGCGATGGTGTACTCAACGACGAACCTGGGTGCACGAATGGCAAAACGTCATTTTTTCGGATGAATCCAGATTCTGTTTACAGAATCATGATGGTCACAACGCGGTGAACGCACATTGGAAGCGTGTATTCGTCATCGCCATACTGGCGGATCACCCGGCGTGATGGTATGGGGTGCCATTGGTTACACGTCTCGGTCACCTCTTGTTCGCGTTGACGGCACTTTGAACAGTGGGCGTTACATTTCAGATGTGTTACGACCCGTGGCTCTATCCTTCATTCGATCCCTGCGAAACCCTACATTTCAGCAGGATAATGCACGACCGCATGTTGTAGGTCCTGTACGGGCCTTTCTGGATACAGAAAATGTTCGAATGCTGCCCTAGCCAGCACATTCTCCAGATCTGTCACCAACTGAAAAAGTCTGATCCATGGTGGCCGAGCAACCGGCTCGTCACAATACGCAGTCACTACTCTTGATGAACTGTGGTATCGTGTTGAAGCTGCATGGGCAGCTGTACCTGTACACGTCATCCAAGCTCTGTTTGACTCAATGTCCAGGCGTATCAAGGCCGTTATTACGGCCAGAGGTGGTTGTTCTGAGTACTGATTTTCCAGGATTATGCATCCAAATTGCGTGAAAATGTAATCACATGTCAGTTCTAGTATAATATATTTGTCGAATGAATACGCGTTTATCATCTACATTTCTTCTTGGTGTAGCAATTTTAATGGCCAGTAGTGTACTTCGACCTCCTGCTGGTTTCTCAGTAAAGAGCATGGAAGGCACGAACGGAGACTGTGGATAGGTGGCGCTCGGTGGGAGTGTATGACTTCTGGGAGGCGTGTCGGCACAGTCCCCGCAATTACAATAAACATTGTGTCCCGATGGCGCAGTGGTTAACGCAGGTATTTAGTAAGCATAAAATCCCAGGTTAGAGTCCTGCCAGGGCACATATTTTCACTGGTCGCCGCTGATTCCGCCTAATGTCCTGATACAGCTGACATCTAAAATTCCGTCCGTCTCCCTTCCTTTCTTCTCACTCCACCTACAGTTTACATAATATTCTTGACAGTGATACAAAGACTTTGGGAAAACCAGAACAGAAGAGCATAGATGTGTTTCAGATGTCGTGCTACAGAATAATTAAAAATTAGGGCAACTTATAAGGTGAGGAATGAGGAGGTTTTCCGTAGAATTGGGGAAGAAAGGAACATATCGAATTTGTTTCTCATGAACGAAGGACATGGTGATATGACATCTGTTAAGACATCGAAG
This sequence comes from Schistocerca serialis cubense, assembly GCF_023864345.2. NCBI lineage: Eukaryota > Metazoa > Arthropoda > Insecta > Orthoptera > Acrididae > Schistocerca > Schistocerca serialis. Next base: position 856,650,617 of record NC_064639.1, on the reverse strand, counting down.
AGTAAGTTCCATGGTACTCGATGGAGCTGTAGAGGGTAAAACCTGTAGAGGAAGGTGCAGACTGTGATACATCCAGAAAAAAGGCTATAACAAAAAAAAAAAATGTCCAGGAAACATGGGAAGTGAAGTGCATGCCTTAAGAGCTATGCACATTTCTTCATCCTCTCTACTGTGAAACGCGTCTCTTCTACTGAAGTGCTCACAGCTCCTAAGGTATGCATCTTAGAGCTTCTGTTTATTTTTTTCTTGGTTGGTACATACTCCCAAAGTATCGAAAACAAAGTTTTACAGTGAAAGTAATTTGTTTCTCAGTCTCGAAGATGGAGAAGTACTCATAGCCCTTAGGGTATGTGTTTTACAGTCTATGCTAACGAGACTTTTTTGCTTCGATGATACCATTGAAAACTAACAGTTCATTCTGCGAAACCGAATATCAGCAGAATTATACACACATCAAAAAAAAGGTTTGCGTAACTCTGGTTCCCAGAACATCTAAAGATAGACGTTAACTGTGGATACTGTATCACACACACACTGTCCCTTTGACTGTTCAGAGATGTCACTAAAACCGCCCAAAGATGTAAACAACCATGCATGAGCAGCGCCTTTTAGACGGATGAGGTATGACAGCCGATCAGTTCCAGTCAGTCCACCAGTATGGATGTACACAGCTCGTGTTGTCTGTAATTCAATCATGCCTAGACTGGCAACACCGCTGTTCTGTCGTGTCCGCATTGTTACTTTGTGCCAGGAAGGGCTCTCAACAAGGGAAATGACCAGACTCTCGGAGTGAACGAAAGCGATGTTGTTCAGAAATGGAGGAGATACAGAGGGACAGGAACTGTTGATGACATGCCTCGCTCAGGCCGCCCAAGGACTACTACTGCATTGAATGACCGCTGCCTACGGGTTATGGCTAGGAGGAACCCTGACAGCAACGCCACCATGTGGAATAATGCTTTTCGTGCAGCCACAGAACGTCGTGTTACGACTCAAACTGTGCGAAATTGGCTGCATAATGCGCAACTTCACTCCCGACATCAACAGCGAGGTCCATCTTTGCAACCACGACACCATGCAGCACGGTACGGATGGGCCGAACAACATGCCGAATAGATCGCTCAGGATTGGCATCACGTTCCCTCCACCGACGAGTGTCGCATATGCCTTCAACCAGTCAATCGTCGGAGACATGTTTGGAGGCAACCCGGTCAGGCTGAACGCCTTAGGCACACTGTCCAGCGAGTGCAGCAAGGTGTAGTAGGCTACTTGCTGTTTTGGGGTGGCATTATGTGGGGCCGACGTACGCCGCTTGTGGTCATGGAAGGCGCCGTAACGGCTCTACGATACATGAATACCATTCTCCGACCGATAGTGCAACCATATCGGCACCGTATTGGTGAGGCATTTGTCCGCATCTTGTGAATGACTTCCTTCAGGATGACGACATCGCTCGACTAGAGTGGCCAGCATGTTCTCCAGATATGAACACTATCGAACATGTCTGGGATAGATTGAAAAGTGCTGTTTATAGACGACGTGACCCACCAACCACTCTGAAGGACCTACGCCGAATCACTGTTGAGGAGTGGGTCAGTCTTGACCAACAGTGCCTTGATGAACTTGTGGATACTATGCCACGACGAATACAGGCGTGCATCAATGCAAGAAGACGTGCTACTGGGTAGTAGAGGTACCGGTGTGTACAGCAATCTGGACCACCACCCCTGAAAGTCTCGCTGTATGGTGGTACAACAGGCAATGTGTGGTTCTCATGAGCAATAAAAAGGGCGGAAATGATGTTGATCTCTGTTCCAATTTTCTGTACAGGTTCCGGAACTCTTTGAACAGAGGTGACGCAAAACGTTTTTTGATATGTGTACTTTAACCTTACAAATTAACGTGCAGGCTGTTCATGAGAGGCGTAATGTCCACAAGAAATGCAAGGTCTGGTATGCAGCAAAGGTCTTCTAATGTCGGTTCATTCTTCCCCTTCTCACGTAAGAAATGCACTAGGGTCAGACGTAAAAAAAAAGTATTTTCAGCATTTTACCTCGACTAATCCAGCGTACTTCGTTATATTAGGGTATGACGACGTACTCCTATCCGAATTCTTCCAATAACTGCCGAAACTGGTGATGCGTAACACCATGTGTCTTCAGATAGTTTACAGTACGCACAACAGTTTACATGACGTTTTCAAACGTTACAGATTTTTCACAAAACGCCTCACGATGTAAAATGCAGTGAATTCCAAACAGTGTCTCTACTGTGCCTTCTAGCTTTTTGCGCATCAGTGCTATGAGCCCTCTCTGATGGCTTCGCATTGCCGGTGCTCCATCCGTTGCCTCTGAGGTTAACCAATTCTAATTCATACCGACACTATCAGTCGCTAGCTCGACAGCTTGGAGTAAATCTACTACCCGTTGCAGTCCCTTTCAAAGGCACGAAGTCCAAAACGTCCTCTGTTATACGCAGAGCGTTATCGACACCTCTCATGTACAAAACTACCTCAGCTATATCTGTAAGATCTGTTGCTTCATCCTACGCAACAGACAAATCAACGAAGTTCGTAGCCTTATTTATCAACTGCCTGTGCAGATTGCCGGACATACCATTTATACTTGTGTTACTGTTTGTTTGGAAAGTTTGATTTCCTGAAGCCTGCTAACGTTTGTGGGGCGCAAAAGCTTTGCAGCATCAGTGTGACAATCCTTTACAGACTCCCCTTCGGAATATAGTTACCGGGATCTTGCTATTGTTAAGGCACTTTTGAAACTTGCTCGCACTGCAGATGTACTGTGATTGTCGTTCCGGAAAATTTAAAACAGTACGTTGAACTGTAAAATAGAAACGAATGTAACACAAGAAGCGAAGAGTTCAAGCGGTATTAATGATTATAACTTAGATTAAAATCCTGTTGGTGTGCCTCATCCATTTTGTTAAGCGCACTTAATTTGGCTTGGCGTTTCTCACTGTTCCGTACACTACACTCCTCTCTATGAAATGAGTTAAAGTGTCTTTGAATCGGCTGGTATTCGGTGGCACAGCAAACACTGTGAGTTTTCACCTACTGCTGTAAAGAAGAATTGTAATTCCAGTCGTGTTTCAATGGTTGAGAACGCAGATCTTCCGTTCTTTGCTTTTCGCAATATTCGGCATTTCGCAGTATATCTCACGTAACGCTGCAATTGCCATAGGGAAGCGTGACTGGGAGTGCTTCGGTCCTCCCAGATTTGTTGCCGATGTTCGAACAACACTCAGCTGTTGCGGAGATGGGTTGGGAATTCAAATAGGGATTCCTGTAGGGAAGGCGACCTTCTTTTCGAAAAACTCTATTGAGGAAATTTTGAAAACCAGCATTTGGAGCAGATTGCAGAGTGATTCTACTGCCACCAACATACGTTTCGAGTAAGGACCTCGAAGATAAGATACGGGAAATCAGGGCACACACAAAAACATAGAGACAGTCTTTTTCCCTCGCTCTATTTGCAATTGGAGGAGAAAAAGAAATGACTAGCCGTGGTACAAGGTGCCCTCCGCGACGCACCGTAAGGTGGCTTATGGAGTGTGTATGTAGATGTAAACGTACACCCTTCGTTTCGATAACATTACGGTAACAGATGATTTTATAGATGGCATCGATCCGTTTACTGATTTAACACAAAACGAAAACTCGTTAGTAGTTTGCTCAAGTCGTTAGACAGAAGTTTACTTTCGAATTCGTTGGTTCTCTGTACGCTAATTTTGGTTTTGTTGAGTTTTCTTTTGTATGTGAGACTATGGACACATTTAAAATTTGCAGTGGAGCTCTCCTTGCTTTCGCAGCGGCTTTCTGACACAGCTGTCAAAGCACGGCAGGTGTGTCCTATCCATCACAGTACTGTTCGGCACATACCTCTCTAAGTCATACTGCATAATGCTTTTCAACTTTATCCATTGATACTCAAAATTGTCAGTGCGAGACACGAAATTTTCAAGTCAGGTAATCAGTAACTTGTTTCTTGTCACCCTTCATAGACAGGTAACATCTTTCTAACTTTCCTTATACTGTTATTTACAGCTGTGTTAAGTGAAGTTGGAATGGCCATGTGGTCTACCCTCTTCTACGTTGAGTCGACAACTTCGGGCCCTTTGTTGACCAGGAGATCTAATGTGTTGTTCTCGCGATTCGATTCTCCGATTAGCTGCTCAAGGTAATTTTCGGATGAGACATTTAGAACAATTTCGCGCGATTACTTGTACTCAATACCTGCTTTAATCGCTTAAGTCTGTCTATAGCGCGTACGTTGAAATCTCCACTATAGCATTAGCGGGAAATTTAAACGAACTAATTTCTGTTTCCCCTCAGAGGTTCTGTCACCACCGCTCCTGAATCAAGGGATCAATGAAAGCATCCAATGACCATGCGTCATCTACCATTAACACTTATCATCAAACAAATTATTTCGTATTCTAAATTTGTGCTAACCTTACTAGTTATTATTAAGGTTCTTAGGCATATAAACACGCCTCCAACAGCGGCCTTCCATCTATTTTTCTGGTATACAGTCAGTTCCACAAGAAAGTGTACGCCATAATTTTAAATGTAACGTCCCCAGCGACATCTCTGGTAGTGATCTCGAATCTGTAATCAATGCGCTTTTGCGTAGTGTCCAACATGAATCCCATCGAACATTTAAGAGCCATAATCGAGAGGTCATTTCGCGCCGGCAACACTTCTGCTATTATGGACAGCTAATCACAAAGGCAGCGTATCTCGGTATTTATGCAGGGAACTTCCAACGACTTGTTGAGTGGATACCACATCGAGCTGCTGCACTACGGCGAGAAAAAGAAGGACCGACAAGATATGAGGAGGTATCCCGTGGCTTTTGTCATCTCAGTGAATAAGGTCGGCAGCAGGAACAACACGACATTCGTCACTTCACAATGGCAGAGGAACACTCGATCGAAAGCGCGGGGGTTTTTAAACACTTGACGTAGCTGGAAGCTCGACAAAATTTTATCAGTATACATTACAGTGGAGCCATCCATTCGTAACTGAATATTACCATTTATCGCTCGGTTTCATTTCCGTCTGTATCTACATGGAAGTTGCCTACAATCTAAGTGAATGCTCTACATGACACAGGCCTGAGATCATTGACTGTCATAAATTTACGAACTTGTTTCAAAATGAGTTTTCACTATTTAATTTCAATTCCACACGTGACAGGCTGTCACAGGCATTGCAGCTGAAATGTAGCTTTTAGTTCTTAGGCGGGCCCGAAGTATGCAAATTAAGTTGAATCCAGCTGCTATAAAAAATCGAAATGTCAGATATAACGAAAATAAAGAACGTAAAACGAGTAAAATATGCAGAAATAAAACGCAAGATCAATTTCACATCAAAAGAAATAGTGTCCTCTGGTAATAAGAAAAAGAATTTTAAAATAAAGAAGCCTCCTGCTAAATTATGTAGACAAGAGTTAAAATAAAAGTGGTTAAGAACTACTAAGTTCAAATTAATTACGTAAATACATAGTCGACAGGCCATAAGGGATATATACCAAACGTTTTTAACGTCTTTGGAGAAACCCACAAGTTATAAACCTTGAGCATATAAGTAGAAAGCAGTGCCACACGCATCCGACCAATATACGATTACGTTATCTTTATGCAACGAAATCGAAAACGTAATTAATTCCTTATTTTCAGTAATGCACCAGGTAACTTTATTCGTGACGTAATCCTCAAGAAATCAAAATCTTAATTAATTCCAGTGTTGTCAATGTATCGAATAACTTTTATTCTTCACGTAATTGCACGTGTATACATTGTTAAGCACTTCACAAGGAAGATGTAAGCAGATATGTATCAATACTTCTATGGCCAGTTTCACTGTTTACACCCTTTTATGAAACATTTTTAATTACGTATCCAGAAAATTTTCAAATTTATCCCAAAATGAAATGTTTGGCCAAAGTCAATAGGGATTTGAGAGAGACATCTCCAAAGAATGTACAGACTTTCGACTCATGAAGCAGTTGATACTGTATTTCAATGATAAAATGTCAACAGACATGATTTTTATACAGTATTGTAAGCATCTGCTCACACAGGTGTGTTAGAAAAAACATGTATTTGCCAGGAAATCACTATTGATTTGCCAAAAAACATACATATTGTAATTCTTGCGATGTAATCTCCTACTATTTACTCATGAATCTCGAATAGCCTCTCCTGCTGAGATTATATAAGAAAAACTCTAGGAAGTATATGAAATTTTCTTGAAAATTATTCATAGACGGTCTACAAATAAACTGTCACTGAACACGAATAAAGACGCTTCATTTTCGCCAATAATGCTAAAAGCTTCTCTGCGCTGTTGATTTCCCCACAGTCTATAGTTTCTGTACAATATGACAGTCCTGACTTCTTAGTCTCACTTGGTGCATTGTGTTAGGAAAAATAAAAAAAAAACAAGTTTCTGAATTGAGAGCACTTTAATACTCTCGTACTGACAGAACAATTGACGTGATTTACATTATTTGTATTTTGCGAGATGGAGCCACCAAGATACTGTAGCTTCTCGTATCATTACTTTATTACTCAAGTTTTCTGCCGTTGGTGTGTTTATTTGTGCTATTTAAATGGTTTTATCGTATTTATTCTGATGTGGTGTTATTATTTCCCTTTGATAGAACAACAACTGAAAGTGGTCTTTCATCCGGAACACGTTCGTTGTGAGTAAATAAAGGCTTATAGTGGAGCCACAAGAGTCTGACGATGTTGTCATTTAAGCAATTTCTGTTTGCCGCAGGACATGGGTCACGTACAGTTCTAGAAAAAGTGCCCAAGGTTAAGGAATAGTATTTAATCGCGTACTAAGTCACTACATCACAAGGGGGGTATACATGCATTGGGTCATCTTTCTTAAGATTGAAGTGCGTAATTAGCTGCAACGAATAGTACTCTACTATGAGCATTCTTTGGTTTTTTCGGGAAATATATGATCAAAATTATACGAGCTCGTTAAATGCCAAACGAGAGTGACACCTATCGAGTAGCGCAAGTGGTTAGAGGGGCAGGGACAATCGAGAAATAACAAACAATAGTGACAAAATAAACATTTACTTATAGGTATGTTCATGTGAGTAAAGCAGAGACAGTATGCGTTATTCAATGCAGATATACGCCGGTACAGTTTCGCTGCGATAGGCACACGAACCTATCGATAAATAAATTAGTATTTCGTCATTATTCCTCACTATTTCTAGACTATAACAAAGATGATGATCACTATTATTATTGCTCTTCTTTTCCGAAGAAAAAAAAGGACGAAATTCGAAAAACTAGTACGGACAATTTGCAAGTCTGCCACCTTAGTCGATTAAACCAACGCCGATATCCGATGACAGGTATTCTAGGATTGTCTTCAGTAAGCACATAAAATTATCAACCTCAATTACTCGGCGGGTCTGAGAAGAGCAGAGTAATAGGGCAGCATTTTTAAAATGTTGTTGTGGTCTTCAGTCCTGAGACTGGTTTGATGCAGCTCTCCATGCTGCTCTATCCTGTGCAAGCTTCTTTATCTCCCAGTACCTACTGCAACCTACATCTGCTTAGTGTATTCATCTCTTGGTCTTCCTCTACGATTTTTACCATCCACGCTGCCCTCCAATACTAAATTGGTGATCCCTTGATGTCTCAGAATATGTCCTCCAACCCATCCCTTCTTCTAGTCAAGTTGTGCGACAAATTTCTCTTCTCCCCAGTTCTGTTCAGTACTTCCTCATTAGTTATGTGATCTATCCACCTAATCTTCAGCATTCTTCTGTAGCACCACCTTTCGAAAGCCTCTATTCTCTTCTTGTCTAAACTATTTATCGTCCGCGTCTCACTTCCACACATGACTACACTACATAGAAATACTTTCAGAAAAGACATCCTGACACTTAAATCTATGCTCGATGTTAACAAATTTCTCTTCTTCAGAAAAGTTTTCCTTGCCATTGCTGGTCTGCATTTTATACCCTCTCTACTTCGACCATCATCAGTTATTTTGCTCCCCAAATAGCAAAACTCATCTACTACTTTAAGTGTCTCATTTCCTAACCTAATTCCTTCAGCATCACCCGACTTAATTCGACTACATTCCATTGTACACGTTTTGCTTTTGTTGTTGTTCGTCTTATATCCTCCTTTCAAGACACTGTCCATTCCATTCAACTGCTCTTCCAGGTCCTTTGCTGTCTCTGACAGAATTACAGTGTCATCGGCAAACCTCAAAGTGTTTATTTCTTCTCCATGGATTTTAATTCCTACTCTAAATATTTTTTGTTTCCTTTAATGCTTGCTCAATATACAGATTGAATAACATCGGGGATAGGCTACAACCTTGTCTCACGCCCTTCCCAACCACTACTTCCCTTTCATGCCCCTCGACTCTTATAGCTACAATCTGGTTTCTGTACAAATTGTAACTAGCCTTTCGCTCCCTGTATTTTACCCCTACCACCTTCAGAATTTGAAAGAGAGTATTCTAGTCAACATTGTCAAAAGCTTTCTCTAAGTCTACAGATGCTAGAAACGTATGTTTGTCTTTCATTAATCTATGTTCTAAGATAAGTCGTAGGGCCAATATTGCTTCACTTGTTCCAACATTTCTACAGTATCCAAACTGATCTTCCCCGAGGTCGACTTCTACTAGCTTTTCAATTCGTCTGTAAAACATTCGTTTTAGTATATTGCAGCAGTGACTTATTAAACTGATAGTTCGGTAATTTTTACATCTGTCAACACCTGCTTTCTTTGGGATTGGAATTATTGTATTCTTCTTGAAGTCTGAGGGTATTTCGACTGTCTCATACATCTTGCTCACCAGAGGGTAGAGTTTTCTCAGGGCTGGCTTTCCCAAGGCTATCAGTAGTTCTAATAGAATGTTGTCTACTCCCGAGGCCTTGTTTCGACTTTGGTCTTTCAGTGCTCTGTCAAACTCTTCGCGCAGTATTATATCTCCCAGTTTATCTTCATCTACGTCCCTTCCATTTCCATAATATTGTCCTCAAGTACATCGCCCTTGTGTAGACTCTCTATATACTTCTTCCAACTTTCTACTTTCCCTTCTTTGCTTAGAATTGGGTTTCCATCTGAGCTCTTAATATTCATGCAAGTGGTTCTCTTTTCTCCAAAGCTCTCTTTAATTTTCCTGTAGGCACCATCTATCTTACCTCTAGTGAAAAGGTTCTCTACATCCTTACATTTGTCCTCTAGCCATCCCTGCTTAGCCATTTTGCACTTCCTGTCGATCTCATTTTTGAGACGTTTGTATTCCTTTTTGTCTGCTTCATTTACTGCATTTTTATATTTTCTCCTTTCATCAACTAAATTCAATATTTCTTCTGTTACCCAAGGATTTCTACTAGTCCTCGTCTTTTTACCTACTTGATCCTCTGCTGCCTTCACTATTTCATCTCTCAAAGCTACCCATTCTTCTTCTACTGTATTTCCTTCCCCCGTTTCTGTCAATCGTTCCCTAATGCTCTCCTTGAAACTCTCTACAACCTCTTGTTCTTTCAGTTTATCCAGGTCCCATCTCCTTAAATTCTCATCTTTTTGCAGTTCTTCAATTTTGTTCTGCAGTTCATAACCAATAGATTGTGGTCAGAGTCCATACTTGCCCCTGGAAATGTCTTACAATTTAAAACCTGTTTCCTAAATCACTGTCTTACCATTATATAATCTATCTGAAACCTTCCAGTGTCTCCAGGCCTCTTCCACGTAAACAACCGTCTTTCATGATTCTTGAACCAAGTGTTAGCTATGATTAACTTACACTCTGTTCAAAATTCTACCAGGCGGCTTCCTCTTTCATTCCTTTCACCCATTTCATATTTACCCTTTTCCTTCTCTTCCTTTCCCTACTATCGAATTCCAGTCACCCATGACTATTAGATTTTCGTCTCCCTTCACTATCTGAATAATTTCTTTTATCTCATCATAGATTTCATCAGCCTCTTATTCATCTGCGGAGCTAGTTGGCATATACACTTGTACTACTGTGGTAGGCGTTGACTTCGTGTCTATCTTGGCAACAATGATGCGTTCACCTTACGTGCAATCCTATTTTTTTTTATTCATTGTTAAACCTACTCCAGCATTACCCATATTTGATTTTGTATTTATAACCCTGTATTCACCTGACCAGAGGTCTTGTTCCTCCTGCCACCGAACTTTGCTAATTCCCACTATATCTAACTTTAACTTATCCATTTATCTTTTTAAATTTACTAACCTACCTGCGCGATTAAAGGATCTGACAGTCCACGCTCCGATACGTAGAACGCCGGTTTTCTTTCTTCTGATAACGACGTCCTCCTGAGTAGTCCCCGCCCGCAGATCCGAATGGGGGAACTATATTACCTCATGAATATTTTACCCAAGAGGACACCATCATCAATTAACCATACAGTAAAGCTGTAAGCCCTCGGAGAAATTACGGCTAAAAGCGAGGGGAAACTACAGCCGTAATTTTCCCCCGAGGGCATTTTTAAAATGTGGATAAATAATTTTTGAGAACAATTCTTGTCGAGAACAGAGGTCTCGTAAAAAATAATTTAAAAATATACACAAACGATCTCGATCACATAGATTTTTATTTTGATGGTAAGCGGTTTCGATCAGTTTTTGACTATCTCCAGACCTTCATACCGTGACGATACGTGGTGACGGTGAGTGGAATGTCAACTGCTCAAGTTGACAATTGACTTTCGTGGACTTAAAACACTCGCTCCACTCACCGTCACCACGTATCGTCACGGTATTAGAGTCTGAGAATGGTCAAAAACTGACCGAAAGCAGTTACCATCAAAATTAACGTTTTTGCTGGCGAGAATGTATCTATGTTTTAAAGACGAGTGTGTACTAAAATGGTACGGAAGATGAGTAAAATGAAAGACCTGTTACGCATACGTTCCCTTTGTCAGAAATTTGAATCGATATTACAGATGAACTGTAGAATAACTATTTACACAATTTTCAACTTGCAGCTACGAATACCAATGTCCTTACTGTTACTGATTTTGTAGGGCCTATACTGTTTCTAATGCACAGTGGGCACACCTCCTTCAGACGAAAACGGCTACAGTAGAACAGCTATTAGACTCTCATATTTTAATCACAAACGAATGCCCTTGCTCTCAACTTAAGCGAACGAAGTCTGATTCAGAAGTGCAGGGAATAATCTTTTCTTTATCACTTATCATAGACGTATCGTATATGACTGGATAACAGTCGTATTATTTTAGTACTGCATTCATACTTAAATAGCTGAATCGTAGGTAACTTATTATCATAATTTGGTTTAAGTATCTCCGCATAAAGTAAAATAATGACGAAGAGTAGAAAAATAGATTATGCATTGCAAATCGGTAATAAAACCCAATGGATACGCCAAATAATGACATACTACTGTTCATCCGTAAGGCAACGATCAATTCATTTTGCTAATCTACTAAATCGATTACTTTAACCAGAAAGTAATAAATGAATTCTCACAGATTACCTGTCAGTCGCCTTAATTCTCACAAATTACCTGTCAGTCGCCTTAAGAGTCGCTTCACCAATGACACACATCATCAGCTACCAGCTCTAGACGACACTTCTTAGGAGATGGTCCTAAGAGGTTCGCTCGTCACTACTAACAATGTAGGAATAGTTTACGAAATCCAAGCCCACAAGATCAGAAGCCTACTGTCATGAAGTAGTTAACTTTTAAATTACTGTTAAACTACTTTCGTTGTACACAGTCGGTTCGATCAATAATATCCATCTGGCTGCTTGTCGCGACATTATCAGTGATCACCTCACTGATCGAGGCTCCTGCCGGCAACCCTCACCGCCCATTAACATTACAGCACCAACCGTATTTAATGTATCCCTTATTGTCACCGTTAGATCCCTGTAAATATTTCAGCTGAACTTATCTCTGGCTTTATCCGGTTTTCGGTGCCTATAACGATTTGAGCTTCACTGGTTTCTATTAGCGTTTGAAGCTACGGTTCTCTCCCAATACAGCTACAATACTGATTGTTGCTATGACTACCCTCTTTCTGAGTTCGCCCTGCACCCTTTGAGACTGAAATCCTTTCGGGTCCTTCCAGAGACCCTCAAATCTAAAAACACACCATGTCCGTTCCCCACAGCTCCGCAACCAGTTGCAGAACCGTCTGAACCTCTTGAAGCAGACCCCACCTGACTCTTTACCAAATGTCCACAATTGGACCTGTCAATGAGGTTACAGATGGTGAGCTCTGCCTTTATTTCACAAGCGAGACTGGCAGTCTTCACCATTTCGGCTAGCCGCCAGAAACCGAATAGAATATCTTCTGCTCCAAAGCGACACACGTCGTTAGTACCGACGTGAGCCACCAGCTGTAGTTGCCTGCAAACTGTGGTCTTCATGGCACCCGGTTGCACCCGTTCTACATCTGCAATGACTCCTTCCAGTACGCATTCAGTGTGCACATTGGATTTCGTCCACTCCATGGCAGCCATATACATAAGGGGTCCCATTATGCACCTGTCACTGAAGCTCACAGCTATCTGTAATCCCACACTCTGTAACTTCCCAGATCTTTCACGCCGAGAGGCTTCCCTTGAAATAGGGAAAGCGACAGCATCTGTCTCAGGATCTTTATCAGAGAGAGACAGCGCCTGAAACCCCTCCCCAAAGAAAGTCCTTTGCTGCCTGCCACACCCTGGACTGACCTTCCAGTCGACCAAGTATGAGGTGTCAGTCTCAGTGCAGGCAGTAACTGGGGCGGCCACAGTAGTGAACTGATTTGAGGGCAAGTGGATCGTGCTGGACGTCTCTTGGATCCCCACATTGAGTCATTGAGTCCCTCATAGTGATGCCCATTGGCAACAGTCCCAAGCTGCATGACCAAAGCAAGCACTGCCTGGAGCTGTGAGCGAAGGGTCACTAACTCAGCTGGCATCTGAACATAGCAATCATAGTCCCTATCCATACTAAAGACCGCGGTAATGTAAGCTTGGCGGTTAATAAGACGCAGAACTGTGCCTGATTTAAGAATTTAAACTAGAAAGAACGCACACAATTCCAAATAAGTTGCTTACTATTAGAAGTTGTGTAAAACGATATATATAGTATCTTCGTATATATATATATATATATATATATATATATATATATATATATATATATGGGTGAGCTCTGACGTGCTGCTGCAGGAACGAAGATACTACCTGACTGAACGCCTGACTACAGTAAATAGCTCTTCAAACAAAATCCGTACGAGGTCACATGGTTGGTGCTATATAAAGGTGTTTGGCACATGTCCATACCGTTTCGCAAGAAACTAGTCAAACATTGTCTGGAATATGAATACTTCTGGTTTGATATTTGAATACTTGTACTCATCTGTCATTTGGCGCGTTTTAAATTTAAGTGTTTTGTGTGCTTGATTCTACTGGTCTTGACAGTCAATAGCTCGTAAATTATGGATGTGCAAAGAAGTTAAAGATGCACATTGAATTTAATTTTAATTCAAGTGCCGTACAATGAAATGACATACCACTGCAAAAACCGTAGTATTACAGTGCTAAATGCTAGTTGTAAAATAACCTAAAACATTAATTCTGAAAGTGTCGGTGAAAATTCTCTTCAATGAAAAGGAGGAGGAGATCAGTGTTTACGATTCGTTCACAATGAGGTAGTTAGAGACGGAGATGGAACTCGGGTTAGGAAAAGATGGAGAAGGTTATTGGCTGTGTCCTTTGAAAGGAACTATTCCGACATTTGCCTTAAGCGGTTTAGGGAAATAACGAAAAACCTAAATCAGAACGTCTGGACGGGAGCTTGAACCATCATTCCCCCGAATGCGAGTCCAGTGTGTTAACCACTCCACCACCTCGCCCGGTCTTCAGTGCAGTAGGAGTTGCTCAACACCAAGTTCTTCAACTATCTTAAAATCGACCATATTAATTAGATAAGATTTAACATGCTCTGGCAAGCTGTTGATTATATATTTACCCCATATAACTGACTCTTTCCTGTATTAATGTTGTTCCCTTCAAGTTTTAATAGAAGTCCTAGTCTTATATTCATGCTGTTCACATTTAGATAAGATTTAACATGCTCTGGCAAGCTGTTGATTATATATTTACCCCATATAACTGACTCTTTCCTGTATTAATGTTGTTCCCTTCAAGTTTTAATAGAAGTCCTAGTCTTATATTCATGCTGTTCACATTTTTGTAATGAAAAGAGAAATGTTGGTAACAACAACGAACATTAATGAATGTGCATATTGTGAAGTAAATGTCAAAGTCTCAATTTTTTAAGAGTTCTCTGCAGGATAATCTAGAATTAAGTACAGTTATTATACTTATAGCACTCTTCAGTAATATGGAACGTCTATCACTTTAAACTGAATTGCTCTCAAAAATAATAACCCAGTAGGAAAAAGATATGAAAGGTAATACAAGCAAGGTGCTTCATCAGCTCTGGACAGCAGATTTTGCAATTAAGGTTGTGACCTTTATATAGCACCAAAAATTCAATACTTTCTCCTTTTTGTATTTCATTGTTCGAGGAGAATGTTTTTACAGCTTGTGGAGCTTGTGGAATTCTGTGGAAAAAACGAAACTGTGTATACTTGTACTTGTCAAAATTAAACTGTTTTGAACCATTTGTTGATGATTTCAAATATTTCATTAGCTGCCTTTTCTCTAAAGGGACTGGCACCACTTTTAGTTTCTACAACTGTGCTATCTGCAAATAGGAGAAAACAACATTTCTTGGAACTCCAACTGGAAGATCGGTTATGTGCATCACAAACAGCACTGGACTCAGAACTGAATCTTGTGCAACACACTACACATATTTGGTGTAATTTCTGAGTGTGTATTGTTAATTAACCGACATAAAACATAGTCTTTGCTTTCTGTCATTTACACTACATAAAACTCATGAACCTTCTGTGTTTACTATTCCATAACATTTTAATTTTTGTGTGAAGAAATGGTTGGGCAAATCACAAAATATTCCTAATGCTAGCAGTTTCTAATTTATAGTATCTTCTACATCCTCTGTTATGAACATCGCCCACTCATTTAACACTGCCTATTGAAAGACGAACCGTTTGATGCTTAATGTATAGCAATGTGCTAATTGTTTAAGAGGTGAAGTGTACAAGCTTTAAAATCTTAGAAAATAATGGCAGTAATGATATGTTTAGGTAATACTTTAGTAATGTTTTGTCTACTTTTTGTGAAGTTGCTTGACAACCACTTGTTTATTTCTGCCTTGGAAAGTACCGCTCTGAAATGTAAGTGCATTATGAACTTCACTTGAACAGTACTTTATTATTTTACCACTCATTTTATCTTAATTACTTGAATATCTAGTATTATCGGTGTTAATAACATTAAGACGTATTGTGTAGATATAGAATGCAGCTTAATTACATCAAACTCATTTTGGAAGGTTTTTCTTAGAAATTTTTGGCTGACTTCTATGAGAGTGTTCAAATCTCAATTATATGCTACTCAAGTGAAAAATGTTATAAAAATGTGAGAGATTTTGGGGCTATCTTTGATCAGTTTATTACTTACCAATAGAGGCATATCTTCAGTTTCATGACTCGCTTTTCCTGTCTCATTTTTTTACTATGTTCCGAATCGTTTTCGTTATTGGTGATGCTTAATTTTTATTGAAAATATATATAGTTCGAAGTTCTCATGAGTTTTTTTCGAGTTTTACGGTATAGTTTGTAACGCGACTTAACCCCTTCATGATCTGTGTACGCTGGCGCCACAGCTTCATCTACACCTATACGTCGCAAGCCATCTAATGCTGTGCGGAGTACAAGCGCCAGTATCCCTGGTTTTTCTCGTAGTGGTTATTTCGCGAGATGCTAGCACGGCAGCAAGTTCTCTTGCATAATTCGTGTAGAATCTCGTACAGCCCAGACGCCTTTCAGCTGATGAGCGAATCTAGTTGGCTTCCACTTCCACGATCATATACACTATGCGATCAAAAGTATCCGGACACCCACAAAAAACATATTTGTTTGATATTAGGTGCATTGTGCTGCCACCTACTGCCGGGTACGTCATATCAACGACCTCAGTATTCACTACACATCGTGAGAGAGCAGAATGGGGCGCCCCGCTGAACTCACGGACTTCGAGAGTGGTCAGGTGATTGAGTGTCACTTGTGTCATACGCCTGCACGCGAGATTTACACACTCCTAAACATCCCTAGGTTCATTGTTTCCGATGTGATAGCGAAGTGGAAATGTGAAGGGACACGTACAGCACAAAAGCGTACAGGCCGACCTCGTCTGTTGACTGAAAGAGACCGCCGACAGTTGAAGAGGGTCGTAATGTGCAATCCAGACCATCCATGGGTATTCAAAACTGCATCAGGATCCATTGCAAGTACTATGACAGTTAGACGGGAGGTGAGAAAGTCTGGATTCCATGGTCGAGCGGCTGGTCATAAGCCACACATCACGCCGATAAATGCCAAACAAAAGAGTGTAAACATTGGGCGATTGAACAGTGGAAAAACGTTGTGTGGAGTGACGAATCGCGGTACACAATGTGGCGATCCGATGGCAGGGTGTGGGTATGACGAATGTCCGGTGAACGTTATCTGTCAGCGTGTGTAGTACCAACAGTAAAATTCGGAGGCAGTGGTGTTATGGAGTGGTCGTATTTTTTAAGGAGAGGGCTTCCACTCCTTGTTGTTTTGCGTGGCACTATCACAGCACAGGCCTACATTGATGTTTTAAGCACCTTCTTGCTTCCCACTATTGAAGAGAAATTGGGGATGGCGACCGCATCTTTCAACACGATCCAGCACCTGTTCATAATGCACGGCCTGTGGCGGAGTGGTTACACGAGAATAACATCTCTGTAATTGACTGGCGTGCACATAGTCCTGACCTGTATGCTGTAGAACACCTTTGGGATCTTCTGGAACGCCGAGTTCGTGCCATCTCATCGACTCACATCGATACCTCTCCTCAGTGCAGAATTCCATGAAGAATGGGCTGCCATTCCCCAAGAAACCTTCCAGCACCTGATAGAACGTATGCCTGCGAGAGTGGAAGCTGTCATCAAGGCTAAGGGTGAGCCAGCATTACCGATGGAGGAGACCACGAACTTGTAAGTCATTTTCAGCCATGTGTCCGAATACTTTTCATCGCATAGTGTATCACAGTATCTGCCATTTCGGTGTTCGTCCGATGGTTGAAAGGAGTAACGTATTACGATCTTCCATCGGCAAACGTTTTCGGGAGACCGTTTCAGTTCTCTGACCATCTCTCTGCCGTCTTCCCCTTCTGAATGAATGGTTGATTTCGATCCGCTTACTGACTTCGTGTAATACAAGAACGTTTTAGGATTTGTAGTCAAATCAACTGGAAAAAATGTACTTTAGTATTCATTGAAGGCTTCTCGCATTTGCCGTTTCATTTGACTTCATTCAGCTTTCATTTGTCAGCTAGGCCTTAACATCAGTTAAATCTGTGACAATGCTCTCTTTGTTTTTGTAGTAACTTTCTAATACAACTACTGGAACACAACCTTGCTCTGCAAACAGAGGTCTAAGGCGTATTGAATAAGCTGTTGATTTTTTTTATTTGTGAACCACTGCTTCGTCCTTGGAGCTGTATATTTGATGTTAACTGTTCAGTTATTAGCAGTTTGTTTCCTATCACATTTGCAAAGGCAATAAATATTTCTTTTCTTTGTAAAATTCCTTATAATAACTGTAGTCATTCCCGTTGCAACAGTCTTATGATCTGGTCTCTTAGTGACTAGGAGGTCGAAGAGTCAGTTCTCTATCCACCACTGCAAGCAATTTTTAGGCATCTCACTCACAGCAGTATATCACGAACTCCTGTATCTGCCCCCAGTTTTAACCGCATATCTCCCTTTCTATAACAGACAAACTGAAGTTTTCCACACCCCCCCCCCTCCCCCAAACCATCTTTACATCTGTTAGTCGAAACTTTTGTTATTTATTATTGAATTTTGATTCCATTTGTACATTTAGGTGGACTTTATCTGCTTCCACTGATTAATTTCTTAGAAAAAATGTTTTCAAAGGATCCTGCGACTATGTTACAATATGCGTTAATTTTAGTTATCACCAAAGAAGTTGTACGTGTACAGCTTTCCAGTTCGTATTTTTCAAATACTTCTTGAATTCCTAAATCCCCTTGCAGTTTTCCATTTCTTCTTAACTACCGGTACTTCATGTATTCAGATATTAAACATCAGCATCACAATCGTAATGTCAACGCAACAAAGGTATACATTGTTTTTAACAATGCAACTAAATGATAAGAATTTCAACTGTTTACAATTCATCCCTACGTAATTACAGTGGCACTTTTATGTAATGCAAGTGTGTGTGTGTGTGTGTGTGTGTGTGTGTGTGTATGAATGTGAGTGTGTGTTAAGTTCTGCAGATACTTCTGTCTTTGCCATCGTTGACCTCCTACTGACAAAATTTTTATAGATGTTTCAAGATTTCAGATTTGCGAAATGACAATGTAACTGCTATGATGGATAACTATAGGAATTACATTGTCATTTAGTAATGTAGGTGCATCTATAAAAATGTTATCGATAGGAGGTACATAATGATTTCAAACCTCTCCGCAGTGCCTCATGAAGTATGCGACGTTAAGCTCAAGGGCCCTCTTGGTGCTATTCGAGAAGAGTGGGCTATGTACTGCCAGTGGGTTTCACTCTCTCCTTTGTCTCATCATCATCAAACAACACAACCACACCAATGCACTGTACATACATCCAATACATTAACCTCCACTCTGCAAATACACATACAACACAACTCCCTCATGTCTGCAAGGAAAGGGGCCATCGCTTATGAAGGAAGAACACCCTTTATGAGAATTGGTTGGATCCACCCAATAGGATATCCAAGCCAACAGTGTCATTCAACATTTCCATTTACGTCATATAAACTGAAAATGTTTGCTCAACATTGAAATTACAACTCTGTGTGTGAGACATATGCTTCTTTCCAGATCACATTTTTCTTTTAAATTGTGTCTCAGAATGTAAATGAGAAATTCAAAATTCGTGTGACTTTTGTTAGTATAAAATTCTGTTGAATTCACTGAGGAGTGAAAAGGCATATTGTCATGAAACACTGCTGTTTTTAAATGTGCTAAACAGAAATTATGATGGGGTCAGCTGTCTATAAATGGAGCAAACAGTTGATTTCAGAATGAATCTTTCAATGTGGATATACAGGGTGAGTCACCTAACATTACCGCTGGATATATTTCGTAAACCACATCAAATACTGACGAATCAATTCCATAGACCGAACGTGAGGAGAGGGGCTAGTGTAATCGGTTAATACAACCCATAAAAAAATGCACGGAAGTATGTTTTTTAACACAAACCTACGTTTTTTTAAAATGGAACCCCGTTAGTTTTGTTAGCACATCTGAACATATAAACAAATACGTAAACAGTGCCGTTTGTTGTATTGTAAAATGTTAATTACATCCGGAGATATTGTAAACTAAAGTTGACGCTTGAGTACCACTCCTCCGCTGTTCGATCGTGTGTATCGGAGAGCACCGAATTACGTAGGGACCAAAGGGAACGGTGATGGACCTTAGGTACAGAAGAGACTGGAACAGCACATTACGTCCACATGCTAACACCATTTTATTGGTCTTTTTCACTGACGCACATGTACATTACCATGAGGGGTGAGGTACACGTACACACGTGGTTTCCGTTTTCAATTACGGAGTGGAATAGAGTGTGTCCCGACATGTCGGCCAATAGATGTTCAATGTGGTGGCCATCATTTGCTGCACACAATTGCAATCTCTGGCGTAATGAATGTCGTACACGCTGCAGTACATCTGGTGTAATGTCGCCGCAGGCTGCCACAATACGTTGTTTCATATCCTCTGGGGTTGTAGGCACATCACGGTACACATTCTCCTATAACGTACCCCACAGAAAGAGGTCCAGAGGTGTAAGATCAGGAGAACGGGCTGGCCAATTTATGCGTCCTCCACGTCCTATGAAACGCCCGTCGAACATCCTGTCAAGGGTCAGCCTAGTGTTAATTGCGGAATGTGCAGGTGCACCATCATGCTGACACCACATACGTCGACGCGTTTCCAGTGGGACATTTTCGAGCAACGTTGGCAGATCATTCTGTAGAAACGCGATGTATGTTGCAGCTGTTTGGGCCCCTGCAATGAAGTGTTTGTTACAACACGCGACTGAACGTAGGAGGTTTCAAGAGTCAACTTTATGTTACAATATCTCCGAATGTAATTAACATTTTACAATGCAACAAACGGCACTGATTACGTATTTGTTTATCTGTTCAGATGTGCTAACAACACTAACGTGGTTCCATTTAAAAAAACGTAGGTTTGTGTTAAAAAAAATACTTCCGTGCATTTTTGTATGGTTTGTATTAAACAATTACGCTAGCCCCTCTCCTCACGTTCGGTCTGTGGAATCGGTTCGTCAGTATTTGATGTGGTTTACGAAATATATCCAGCGGTAACGTTAGGTAACTCACCCTGTATATTAATAGGAAAAATAAACCATATTGGCATTACACAAGGGAACTGTCTGCAAACCAGTGGCATAAACCATGAGTGGATATTCATTTATTTATAGTCATTAAAAGAGTCAAAATAATTTACCTGAAGGTAATTACAAATAATAATTTTAATTTTGATAGGAGTTTTCTACCAAATCTAAGTCAATCTGAGGCAATAGAAGCTAAGGAAACAGGTAGTGAGTGATTATAAAAATGATGGAATTGTGGCCATGGTTACTAAGAATGTTGTTAGTATGTGTCTTATTTCTCATCAATTACTAGTCACTGAGTATAATGAGAGGGTGGTTGGATGTTTGCAGAAATATACCCAGGGAGGGCAAGGCTATAAAAGTATTATTTCTGATGTAAATTAGTTCAGCAGTTTAGAGATGTGTCATGCCACAGAACTAAATTTTTTAGGTGTCAAAATATGGCTAAATGAGAGATTTGTCAGAATCACGGGAAATAACTTTTAGAAATGTATAATGAGAATTCTGCAATGCATTAAAACTCCAGATTTTAGGGTGAGGAGGGCAAGTGCGCCTCTTGTCCCCCTCCCTTGTGGGCGCCTATGATTGGATGGTTCTATCAGTTGCTGGAAACCTAAACAGAAAGCAGAGCTATTCTCTGAAAGAAGTGTGAAAACTCTAATCAACAGGATTCTTTACGAAACTCAGATGTCTTTACTGTCCACTTAATGATAGAAAATAAATACATTGTGCAAATCACCACAAAACCTTAAGAAAGAACGTTGTGTACTGTATGGTAGAATCCTAGGGACCCTTCTGAATTTGCTGGAGAAGACAGGCAACTGTTATGCCGAGGAAAATGTGTGTACCATCAGGTGGAGAGACAAGTACAGCAGTGGAACATAAAAGTTTGCCGATAATGTATGATAAAGAAATAATAATGGAGAAGGAGTTAATGCCAGTAGGAACACTGATGCAACTGAAAAATTTGAAATGCAGTACAGAAGGGTCTACTTGTGATGTAGGAAACAATGAGTCACATTGGCAAGGACTAACAAAATCTTTCTTCTGTGGTAAGGACATAAACAGCATAATTGACTGCAAAGAACTAGAAGAAGCAAGTAACTGTCCTTTCAAAGTTAAGAGTTAGTGCTGATGGTAAGACACATACAGTGCTTTCTGTGTTCAAAGAATAATGAGACCTCAGAAGAGAAATAAGTGAATACTTGTAACAAATATGTTGTCAACTGACGGTTGTATGTTGGTAATTTAGACATATGGAAAGATAATAATTTAGGATAGGTAAATTTGTCAACAGCATTCCAGTTACAGGCAAGAAAATCATACAAATATGTAGTTCAAAGCAAATCAAACACTATACAAATGAGTATGAACATACAATACACATCAAATTGACGAAATTAAGAAATTACTGATAATCCATCAAAAGGAGAAGAATACATGGATGATGAGTTAGTTAGCTAGTTTCATGTTCTATGGGTAATTTTGCATCAGAAATTGTAATGATATGGAGTGGATCACTTTCCATTCACATTGTAAATTAATTTTTAAATATTGCTGCATGATAAATTTTTATAAGTTTTTTATGGAAGGTCATTTATAAATATGAGACAATGTAATTTCTCCCCTGTCAGAATAAAATCCCCAGATGGTATTGGTTGAACTACTAAGTACAACTTTTGAATCCTTTTGGTTAGATATGATGAGAATTAATGATTCCTAGACACAATCTTTAACACACTACAATAATAGAAATTCTTCTACAGAATAGAAGGACTTGTCAATGAGAAGCTTGCAAATTTGCTTTGCTGTCTGTCAGACATTTTATATCCCAGGTAAGTGATCAAAAAGTTTAGTTGCAGCATTGTGCACCCCTTTTTGTGCTAAGGACAATCTTAATGTGAGATAATGAGTATCATTTTTCATTCTGGTATTGTTATTATGTATGTCATTTTTCCCTTTAAACCACAGTGAATTATTTTCAACAAACATCATTATCGAATAAATATTCTGTGAAACAGTAGTCAGAATGCCTAATTCCTTAAACAGATGTCTACAAGCTAATTGCGAGGAAGCACCACATATTATGCCTACAGCACTTTTTGGGGAACAAAGATTTTATTTCTTAAAGATGAGTTACCGTAGAACATTATTTCATATGACATTACTGAGTGGAAATATGCAAAATATGTCATTTTGCAGCCAGCCAGAGTGGCTGAGCAGTTTAGGTGCTACAGTCTGGAACTGCGTGATCGGTACGGTCGCAGGTTCGAATCCTGCCTCAGGCATGGATGTGTGTGATGTCATTAGGTTAGTTAGGTTTAAGTATTTCTAAGTTCTAGGGGACTGATGACCTAAGCAGTTAAGTCCCATAGTGCTCAGAGCCATTTGTCATTTTGCAGATTTTTGTCTCCCCAAGATTTGTAATGATTTAAAATCTGAACTAAGTCGTTTTGGAAGTTCCAAAATGTACCCTTTGCAGTTTAAATTCTCATCAATGTGGACACTTAGGAATTCTAAGGATTCCACCCTTTTTATTACCTCACCATGGGTCAACACTTGTCGTTGGTGTAGCACCCTTAGATGAGTAGAAGTGAATATGTATTGCCTTTTTAAAATTGAGGATGAGACTATTAAAAAAAAGGAGTCAGTGATTTTTAAGAACATTGTTTATCATTTTTTATATTTCCATATGTGTTCTTGGACTAATTACAATAATAGAGTCATCTGGAAAAGGAACTAGCTCTGCTTGTTATGTGTTAAATGATACATGGAGAGGAGCCCATATGAGGTTCTCTCCAGTTGTAATAACATCCTGAGACTATATTGGTTGAGTTACTAACCACAACCTTCATCATTGTTTTGGTTAGATGTGACACTATCCTTTGGTTGGCTATACCATCAATCCCACAAGAATTCAATTTATACAGGGGAATACTGTGACTGACACAGTCAAATGCCTTTGATAAGTTGTAAAAAATGCCAACCAGCACTACTTTTTCCAGAAAAGTGAGTGAACATATAAATGGTACTGTCAGTAGAAGAACTCTTCAGCAATCCAAACTGTGATTTCCTGAGGATATTATTGTTGCTCATGTGGAATCCTATTATAGAATACAAACCCTTCTCAAAATTTTGGGGAAATGTTGACACCGGTGGAACAGACCAGTAGTTACTTATATCTCCCCTATTACATTTCTTAAACAGGGTTTTGACAATGGCATATTTCAGTCTCTCTTTGTTATAGTTAAACTATAATCATTACTGTGTTGTCATGAAACTCATCTTGAAGCTAATAGTGAAAAAGAAGAAGAGGTAAGGTACATATTGTCAGGAGATATATTTGATAATTAGGATGTCAGCTGTTAGTTCATATGAATAATATGAGAATAAGGTACAGAATCATCACTTGCCAGTCCATATATGTTTTTACTGTGAACAAGACAGAATGAAAATAAAGTAGGCATTTGTACAGCTTCCTAACATTTCTTATTAGGGACACTTTTAGTTGAAGGAACATTAAAAGAAATAAGTGTAGGTTGTGTCAGAACAGAAAAAGAAAGGAATAAACAGATGAAGTCAATTGTAGAGAAGGAGGAGTAGTTAAGTATCAGGCCAAGAACATTTCATTAATGAAAGCTTGTTAAGCAAAAAAAAAAAAAAAATCATACACTCTACAATATTTCATTCATTTACATAAATTTACAGTGATTCAAAAACATGGGAAGTAATTAATATGGAAGGCAAAATTATTGTAATATTGTAAGGCCTTCACTGTTGTTTGACAGAAGGAAGTACAAGATTTAGAATAAGGGTAGCTGCTGGACAGCTTATAATGTTAGGAAAGAAATAAATTTTAATTTTATTCAATATTCAAGTAATGATTAATGATACCAAGTTTGAAATTTAGTTAAACAGATATGGAGTTGAAAAATAAATTTTCAGTAAAAATGTGTGTGTGTGTGTTTGTGTGTGTGTGTGTGTGTGTGTGTGTGTGTGTGTGTGTGTGTGTGTGTGTACATGTGCACATATTCTTACATGTGGTACCTTAATGCCTGTGCACATTACTATACTCGTTGCTTTTTTTCTGTGTCCAGCAGTCTTCACACAAACATTTAACATAACATACTGTCTATTGTTTTCTGCATTGTTGTAACTGCACTACAAAGTAGGCTATGCCTCTCAGTATACTAATTGTTTTGTGTTCAAGTGTCACACTTCAACTCCTGACCTGATGCCCAGGGGAAATTAAGCATTAAGGCATGTTGTGTCACATGTACTTGGAGGTACTAACCAACCTAAAACATACTGCTTTACTACATATCAACAATTATTAGTCTGCAAATGAGATAAATACTGATGTAATGTTATTGAGTACACTGTTCTTAGTCACCAACAGAAATATCTGCACGTATTCCCATTACACCCTGTACCTGGAAATTCTGAGTATTTAACATTTGTGTTTAATGGCCAATGTTATGCTGTATATGATTTCCTTAGAGGCATGGATACCGGTTTTGAAAAGTGAACAATTTAAAAGAAACATGTATTCAGCTAAACCACATGCACAAAAGTCTGAAACATTTGTGAATGTGACTTCATAGCATAGTATGACAAATCTGTGAAGCAACGATTTTTTTGTCTTCTTGATATAATTTTATCTAAACCTAATAACGATTCCATATTAAATTCAAAAGTAAAAAAGTGATCAGTAAAAGAAGTTCATGCTGTTATTATATTCACTTAGAAAGATGTCAGAAATATATTATACTTACTTTAGAACAATGTCTTTTAGTTCAGAAATACAAGATATGACAACCACATCTCGTTCAGTAACTCAATTCATCAAATAAACGTCTAAGTCATACATTACTAATAAAAATCATAACACACGTGCTGACCATATTTTCTGTGTTCATATAGTATCTGAGACATTTAGAGTACAATGAAACTTTTGAAAGTGATCTTGTAATTCTAACTCCATCATTGACTCATTTATGATCGTTTGTTCACTAAATACTCATTCATTTCTGTTAGAAGTAACTTTCTAAAACAGATAATTTAAGTAATCACTTCATCATCAATCACAAATGAAAGCCCTCACTTTTGGAGCGATTCTTCTTGGTCTTTTTTTAGTCGCACCAGCAGATTGTGTAACTAATGTGTGTTAAAATCCCAATGATTTTCTTGATGTACTGCATCTCCTTTCACCAAAATCATTTTCCCAAAGACACATTACGAAAACAAGTAAGCCAAATTAGGTGTATAATCAGTTTTTGTGTACACTGTTTTGTGGTGTTAAGAGCTGTCTTCTCTTGATACTTTTTTTAATACATAGAATCTGGATTTTTTTGTACCTAAGACATTTTTGTTTCTCTCCATCATATCTATACATGTACAGCTCCCAGTTACTTTTTTTCCCCTTATATGCAAAGAATCCATTACGTTTGTCTAGAGTGTAAAACATTAAAAACAAGTTGAAGCAGAAGTTTTTTATGCTTATTTGTCTAGTTGCTTGCAAATTAATATAGGTCTCTTAAATCTAATGGCACACATTAAAAAGGTACAATATACAACTAATCTCTAAATAGTTAATGCTTTTACTGGAGGAGTTCTTCTCCAGTTCTCCCACATCTACTGACACAGACTGTAGAACAAGGTGAAAGAATTGAGCTGTCATATTCATGTGATATGTCTAGGTCCACTGCACCAAAGAAGGTATTCAGCCTGCTAATGATTCATTGTACCGGTAACTGGTCTACAGAATTTGGTTTGGAGACATTGTACAGATGTGTATTCTACTTTGACATTTGTTAACATATGACTATGAGCAGTTTGTACAGGCAAGTCTACCTAATCATAGGCTGAAACAGTACTGAGCGGAATATAACAATAATTTCAGGATATTTTTATTACTTATACAATGAATGCTATTCTAATTTGCAGAAATATTCTGCTGTAAATGTACACTATATTTAAAGTACTGTCAGAGATCGGTGGCTGTCTGTAAGCAGTTTTACTTATAGTCATCTGATGTTGTAGTGTTCTAGTGACATGCTGACACCTAATGTGACGACTGAAGAAACTAAATGTTACTACACTAAAAAGTATTTTCAACAACAGTCCTAGTTTGTGCAGAAACTGGTCCCACTTACTTGTAAACAAGATTGGCAGTCAAAGTTAAGTTATTGACTTGTTAAGAGGGAATGCTTGTATCTACAAGAGGAGAGATCAAATACTTATTTTAAAAAGAAGTTATTAGGCTGCAACTATTTGTAGCATTATCTTTGTCTTTCATAAACAGTAGAAAAATCCGTAGCGTGAGGACAGATTGCACGTGTCACATGTATGAAGATAATAGACAGGGCATCTAAATTCCCGTGTCACAGTGGCTAAACATACGCGAAACTGAAGCTGCGGATTCTCCATCTGTCGTGAAACACTGGATCACATTGAATTGTATGTATAAGGTGGCCACTGGGTAAGAAGAAGTATGTTTTTCCAATTACGTACATATATCTGGCACAAGGAAGTTGAAATACGCCACGTTGTACCTGTAAAGAAAGTGTCAGACTAAAATTCTAAATTTGATCTTATATTTCATATGTATACAGACTGCAAAGTCAGTGACTGCCTAAATGTAATGAATAATGTTTCGTGTAACTATGTGCCACAAGTGATCTGCTCTACCTTTAACAAGTAATCAGGGCGTGTAAAATCACATTTCTTCCAGCTTCTTTCCTTCATGTAACAGTTAAGAATACTGCAGGTCTAACGTGGTCTCCCTTTCACGGCAGTTTGTCATCAGCATGGTATCGTACGAGCGACAGATGCAAGGGAATGCAAAAATATGGTTTACAGCGTAATGATGAGAGCGTGTCCACAATTAAATTCAAATAAAAACGGCGAATGACACTGAAAAATATATTTATTCTGTACAACTCCAAAGGGTCACGGACTGGTACATCCTACAATTTCCCCTGCCAATTTCCGAGATGTCTGCCGTTGGAGATGCTATGAGTAAGTGAAAAATACCAATTTGCTCTGTATTTTGTATACCAAAATCTGTCTGTTCCCACATAAATATCAGTATCTGTTCATTAATATATTGTTGTCGCTTTTGCTATTTGGCTAGGGGGCACAACCGGGTGACAGCCAGCGTCTAAATTAACAGGTTGCAGGAACTTCAACAGGGACCTGTAAAGTACAATGTTGTATAAATCAGCCTTCAGGTTGCTGACGGCTTTGCGTAAATTTGTGAGTAAGACCTCCGCTTAGAGACTTGAAACTACACGTGATCTCTGTAGCCATTTTGTCTGTTTTCGTCTACTATAAGGTCTTTATTTTGAATGAGTTTAGCTGTTGCCTATTTACGAAGGTTCAATAATAATTAATTTATCCATTAAAGTATTAATAAAATTTATATATTTACTCATCAGTGTTCTGTGTAGTTTCTTTTGAACAGATCTGATGAACTCTATGTCGAGAAATCGGGAGCAAAAACGTTGTTGGTAACTCAGAATTTGAAAATGAACATGTAGACAAATAATTATCAAACATCGGCACAATGATATATTATCATGCGTAATCCCTGGAAGTTTTCTTCCTCATTTAAATTAATTTGAGTTAATGAAGTTCGCCTTCAAGGGGTGTTACCTATTACCAAGTATGGATATGTGTAACAGAAGGGTAGTATAACGTAAGACAAAACAAGTAATTTTAAATACATTTTATTATATATTTACACGAGTATTTAAAAGTATATCTCAATTATGTAACAGTCAAGAAGCATTTCCTAAAAAGTCACAGTGAGCGGCTTTTCGGAAATACTAAGACTTGTTCATTCACACTGGATCTTCAATCTGATAAAGGCAGTCAATTTGCAAAAATCCACAATTATGCACGTTTGTACATGCGGCCATCTCGTTAAGGCTTTGTACTGTTCTTCCAAAGAATCACATCCATTTCACTGCACCTTGCGTTGTGTCACTTGAAACATCGTGGTGTGAAACTTTATACCAGTGAGTATTTTTTCATTCAAACCTGTAGTTACTTTGCACATTTCTTTGAAGGTCACCCTAATCTGTTGTCTTTATTAAAGCAAAAAGAGAAGATACTTTTTATTAAATTTCGCTGAAAGAGGAAAGACATTCTGTCGTAATATGTTTCGGATATTAACTAACATGCGTACTGTGATGTATGAACACATTACACCGCTAGCAGGTTACGTTACGGTATACGTTTCAGTTTAATTCGAAGGTAGATAGAACGTAATTTATGTGTAAAAAGTTCTCTTAGGAAAAAAACTAATTTTATACAGGAAATATATTTTTATCTTACATACGCAGTAGATGGCAGATAATAATCATGGACAGAAATTTAGCTAACATTCTACAGACCTAACACATTTACCCTTAGAAAGTATAACAATTAAAGAAAACTAGTTTAACATTTAAGCTAAGCTGTAACAGAAGTTACAAGTTATAAATAAACCTCGAATGTAAAAACTGACACTAAACGTGAAATAATTTAAAAGTTTTAAATTATGTAGTTGCAGCTATTCGCAACTATTTATTGTCTGTCAGTGAATGTCGACATATTTACAGCGTTTTGTACGGGTTTCTCCAAGATAAGGGTAGACCTTCATAGATGTCTTTGATTTGCGCTGAATTTCCCGATAATTAGTTCCGAATACAAGGGCGCGATGAAGGGAAATTAACGTACCGGAGAAGTCAGCGTATCGTGATCGTGAAACAGCAATAGTGCTGCATAAATAAAACAATTAAGTAGAAACTTGTATTCCCGAAAGAAAGAGTTTTATTCTTGAATACAGTTGAAGACGAAGTATTTGTACAGAAGATGAAAATGGACAGCAATGCATAAAGTTATTAGTTGAGCACAATTTTTTGTTTTTGTTATTAGTTTCCACTTCGAGCATACTCGCAGGCGACAGCTTCAAGGGAGAAGATTTTAAATAAGAATTGAGGGCAAGAAATGTTGAAATTTCGGTCTTTCTATACAGACAGTAAAAGGAATTTTGTTAGGTGCGCGAGTTACTTTCCGAGTCTGATTGGCAAGTGGGGAGGTTAGTATTAAAAGGAATAACGCGATGTACTGATATACATAAAATGTTCGGTAGTCCTCGGAGCAAATGGTGGAAGTTGCTAGGACTTTTGGTGAGGAGGCGGCACGCCGCAGTCTTTCATTAGCGGAAAAGAACGGTAAATCATCAAAAAAATTTGAAACTGGGATCGCTGCAACAATTTCAAAATTTTATGTATTGCGCGCAGCTACGTGTATGCCGACTGCTGTACTGAAGAGTAGACAAAAATTGGGTTATTAATATTCGCCGTAAATAAATATAACTTTCCGTTTTCAGCTGTGTGTGCTTCGCTTTAGCAGTCCGACTGTGTTACCGCCAAATTTCCGGACATGACTACTGTGCCGGTATAAGCGGGATGGACAGAGGTTCTCAGACAGCACCATTATACTGAAATTTTCCACTCGAGGATTACCAAGGCAAAGATCTTTACTCTGGGTAAGCTACGTCACAAAATATTGCAAAACTGTTTCTTTTTACGAATTTTCAAACAGTTTTATCATAGATCCATGTACCACTCGAGTAGGGAATGCGGGAAGATACGACGTCTTTGTAGGCTACAACAAGGGTGTTCAGTACACAAGATGAAGAAACGACCCTCCCAGGTGCACAATTTTCGGGCGATCATTACGGAACTATTGATCACAGGTGTACCACTTATTGCCAAAACATTTATTCGAAGCTTAGAGTTGTTGGCCGGCGCTGATGGTGTTTGTGCAGTCGGATTTGTCGATTACGCTGCGGAGTGAGCTAGTGTAGCGGACCCTGATAGGGCGGATGGACACGTGGTCAGAAGTCGGCTTCACGTGTGAGCGGGAACTGTCGGCGTGTCGCGAGTCGTGAGTCGTGGGTGCGGGGCGGCGCGTCCCACCGGCGGCTGCAGCTGCGGCGGCCGACGCCGCCCCCGGCGTCGCCCGGCGTCGGCGGCTATGGCGACGGCGACGCCTACCTCCTGCGCGCGGCGGGCGGCGCCTGGGTGTGGTGCA
This sequence comes from Schistocerca serialis cubense, assembly GCF_023864345.2. Classification (NCBI taxonomy): domain Eukaryota; kingdom Metazoa; phylum Arthropoda; class Insecta; order Orthoptera; family Acrididae; genus Schistocerca; species Schistocerca serialis. Next base: position 856,619,908 of record NC_064639.1, on the reverse strand, counting down.
TGCAGCCCTCGACGTTCTCGGGCCAGTCGCACACGTTCTCGTTGGGGTTGAAGACCAGGTTGCTGGGGCAGGGCATGTGGTGCTTGCGCTCGCCCTCGCACATGTAGTACATCGTGCAGTCTGCCTTGTCAGGGTGATAGGAGATGTGGCCATCCTCCTCCTCGCAGGACACGGACGTCGCTGGAAACATCGCGGGACAAGATCAGCTCACTCTGCTGGTGCTTGCGTTGGTGGAAGGGATGGTATACAGAGAGCAAAACTTTCATTACTTGTACACAAACAAGAATGCAGTTCCAAAAGTTTCAGGACTTGAAAGGGAGATAGTACTCGAGGAGGAAGTGAGACAGGCATGTGGCCAATCTTCCGTGTTATTCAGTCTTTTCCCTGGGGAAACAGTGAAGGATAGCAAGGGAAAATTAAAGTACAAGGAGCAGACATAATATCGGTGAGGTTTGCCAATGATACTGCAGTTACGTCATAGATGGCAGAGGACTTGGAAGAACCTCCACATGCAATGGAGAGTGTGTCTGAGATTATAATCAAATATAAAATCATAAAAATTTTTAAAATCTTTCTAACTCTTTTTCAAATTCTCAAGAATTTTCTATCTATTGCGTCAATTGCATTTAACTTTTTTTTTTTTTAGGAAAGGATGATTAGTTTCGGTGGCTTAAGTACCATCTTCAGCTCGCCCGTCTATGACAGCAATTGGGACCAAGAGCCTTTACAGCATCATTAGCATTGAAAATTCTATGGAATGATTGTCATTACAGTCAGTGACTACAAACAGAGATTTGCCAGGTAAGCTGCACTTGAAGTCAAAATTCTTGAAAATTAAAAAAAAACATTCTTTGTAGAAAGTCTTTGAAAATTTTATAATTTTATATTTCATTATCTGCTTCGATCGCTTTCTCCTTTTATGGCAATATCAGATATATTCAGACTTTTTGAGTTAGCTGATTCTTCTGTGGCTTCCTGGTGGAACAACATAACAACAAACGAAAGGCCTAATGCCATGTAAGTTCTATAGGATTGATTTAGTCTGTTAACCGGCTTTCAGCTTACGAGGCCACCATCAGTCGCTATTGACATCGAAGAAGATACAGTATTTGCAAGCAACATTGGCAAAAGTATTACTCATGAGACAAATACACAGTAAATGTCATTTTGACAGTGCAGTGGTAATGCAAGTAAAAAAGTAAAAGTCGAACAATAAATAAATATAAAGCGAGCAGACCAGCAGAAACATTAACATTAAACGCAAAAAACAGTGTCTATAAAATAATTTACACTAAATTAACAATCCAAATAAAATAAATTAGTATTTGACTAGTCTAATAAAGAATAAAATAAAAAGATATTACATATGGAAAGTGATACAGAAACAGTAAAAGATAGAACTAAGAGCTGTAACAACAGAATGTGTGGAGTATATAGGCATTCACAATAAAATAAAAATAAATAAACACACGAAAATGGAGGAATAGACAGGAACAGACGGTGTGTGAAGTAATGGAAAACTGTGAGGTCTGAGTGAAGTTTCGAAAGGGGGAGGTGTTAAGTTGTATTTGGTTATTTAATATTAAATCAGAACTGAGGACCAGAGGTCCGTCGATTCCCAGGGCTTGCGACAGGTTGAGTTTTTGGCCTTTCTTTGCTAATTGAAGGATTTGAAACTGTAGCTCGTAGATGCGGCCCTCGCTCAGCAAATGTGGAGCCGTAATCCTTCAACCTCCAGCTGCGTTCACGTTCCGCCAGGCTAGCTGTTATATCTCTGCCTCACTGACCGATAAAAACTTTTATCACAATCAGGACAAGTAATTTTGTGTACCACACTGTCGGCTAGAATCAACAAGTTGTGCTCCGAAACTCTTGTAGCTGCACCAGCATTGCACTCTTTCATCATATCTGCCACGGATCGCCCCCTATCACGCTTTACCGAGACGGGTACTCACCGACCTCCACGTTCTGTGATGATGTGTGGACATACAGCACCTTGTTACCTTCTTCGACCACTTTCGATACATGATGAAGACAGAAGCACGCGAACAGTCAGCTGGTGCCGGACCATGACGACCAGGCTTTTGTCAGTCGATTTCTCCATTTGTGGCCAGTGGGTCGCTAGAATGATTCATTGTTCGCTTCTTCTCTATATACTTTTCTTACCGCGTCATGTGTCTACAGCGCCATTAGATGGCATTCAGTATCGCGGTGGACTGTGATCACATTGGTTTCGCTCATAAGTGTATTTAATTTGTGTTGCAGTTTTGTTCACACTCGCAGTTATGCGCCAGCAATAGTTTGTAAAGTTTGGAACCATGCAAGGTGTCTGCCGCTTTTCTGCCACCTCTTGTAAGCAGATCCCATCACAGCCAGGGCTTTCTATCGTTCATTCTTTCTGTGTGAGGCGCTTTCTACCGTTACAACCACTGCACTCACTATGGTCTGTTTTCCACTGAATTCCATAGCCACGCCTGCTATACGTAAAATACTGTAAAATACATCACCTGTTCAATTACAACAAACCCTGTGTGGGTGTCTGAGTACCATCGCGCCCCATCGATGACTAAGCCATTATAGGGATGAACAAGCTCGGACTGGGGAGGGGTAAGAAAGGAATTCAGCCGTGCCCGTATCAAAGCAACCATCATGGAATTAGTCTTAAATGATTTACGAAAATCACTTCAGGCCATAAAACTGCATTGCCGAAAATGTGTGCGGTGTTACAATCGCTTCGCCGCCCCTCTCTGGTGAATATAAGTTATGAAGGTTGCGGAATTACCTTACTGAGTACCTGAAGCTTTGTGTGAGGAACTGAGACCAACGGAAATGCCGAGGGGGACTCTTGCTGTGCGAGTGACGTAAGCTCCTCACATAGTAGTACCAGGACTGGGCTCAAGAGCAACAAGAACGAGGGAATACTAATGGATTCTAACCCAAGAATTACAGAAGACATAGATATAGGTCTCGTCGTCAGTGGAACGTTGAATACTAATTTTCATTTCCTTTTTTGGGTAACGCCTACCTGGTCGGCGCTTTAATGCCCAACAGAACAGGGATAAGAGGACGCACCATTGCTGGTCGAGTTGATTAAGAAGTATCAAAAAATATTTGGGATACTTACAATGTATTTATTTCTAAAGTTTCCTAAGAACTGCAAGTTGCATAGCAGAAGATCTTCGACGAATCATTCATGTTAACACTTTTTGTCACGATTCACAATAACAACAGTGTTCAGAGATGTACGAATGTGTTGTAATTGGGAGGGTATACAGAAGTTTCTTGCTGTACACTAGATAAAAAGTGGTAGTAAGGTTCGTTGAAACAGATGAGATGGGTGTTGGAAGACGTGTTAGACTATGGTGTTGTTTGACATTAACGCTTTTCATTGATTATGCTTCGAAACTGACAGACAAGCAAAAGAATTTGCATTGGGCATAATAATATGATGAGGAATGATGTACACAATTAGGTATACAGATGGCCAAGTAGAAACCACAGTATATGATAGAGACAACGGTTAAAAAGTGTGAAAAGAGATTGTAGTGACAATAGATGTACGAAAGACCAACGATGAGAATCAGCAACATATGACGGTTCTGTCAAAATACAATCGACAGGAAACCCGTTGGAACAAGTAAAATATTTTAGGTGAATTGGAAATTTCGTTGCAGCAAATGAAAACTCAGTGGAATAAATATGAGGAATATGTGTAAATAACAGTGATTTTGAAAATGTGGCAGCTTTGTTGAAAATTAAAACTTACGATCGATTTAAGAAAGGTTCGAAAAGTGTTTTGCCTATTTCAGTATGTATGTATGTATGTCTTAAACCAGGGACCTAGAAATAACGGAGAGGCTTCGTCCCGCCGTAGCCCTCAGTGGTTCACAACCCCACAACAGGCCACAGCAGTCCAACCACCCCACCGTCGCCCACACCGAATCAAAAGTTATTGCGCTGTTCGACCCCCAGTGCACCCCCCTGGGAACGTCTCACACGAGACGAGTGTAACCTATAATGTTTGTGTGGTAGAATAATTATGGTGTGCGCATATGTGGAAGCGGTGTTTGTGCAGCAGTCGCCAACACAGTGTAACTTAGGGGAAATAAGGGGAACCAGCCCGCATTCGCCGAGGTAGATGGAAAACCGCCTTAAAAACCACCCACAGGCTGGCCGGCACACCGGACCTCGACACTAATCCGTCGGGCGGATTCGTGCCGGCGACCGGCACGCCTTCCCGTTCGGGAAGCAGCGCGTTAGACCGCGCGGCTAGCCGGGCGGGCCTGTTTCAGTATTATATGGCAGTGAATCGTGGACAGTCAAAAGAAACTGTGTAGTGAAACTTCCTGGCAGACTAAAACTGTGTGCCGGACCGAGACTCGAACTCGGGATCTTTGCCTTTCGCGGGCAAGTGCTCTACCAACTGAACTACCCAAGCACGACTCACGCCCCATCCTCACAGCTTTACTTCTGCCAGAACCTCGCCTCCTACCATCCAAACTTTACAGAAGCTCTCCTGCGAACCTTGCAGAACTAGTACTGATGGAAGAAAGGATATTGCGGAGACATGGCTCAGCCACAGCCTGTGGGATGTTTGCAGAATGAGATTTTCACTCCGCAGCGGAGTGTGCGCTGATATGAAACTTCCTGGCAGACTAAAACTGTGTGCCGGACCGACACTCGAACTCGGGACCTTTGCCTTTCGCGGGCAAGTGCTCTACCAGCTGAGCTACCCAAGCACGACTCACGCCCCATCCTCACAGCTTTACTTCTGCCAGTACCTCGCCTCCTACCTTCCAAACTTTACAGAAGCTCTCCTGCGAACCTTGCAGAAATAGTATTCCTGAAAGAAAGGTTCGCAGGAGAACTACTGTAAAGTTTGGAAGGTAGGAGGCAAGGTACTGGCAGAAGTAAAGATGTGAGGTAGGGGCGTGAGTCGTACTTGGTTAGCTCAGTTGGTAGAGCACTTGCCCGCGAAAGGCAAAGGTCCCGAGTTCGAGTCTCGGTCCGGCACACAGTTTTAATCTACCAGGAAGTTTCATATCAGCGCACACTCCGCTGCAGAGTGAAAATCTCATTCTGAACTGTATAGTGTTGAAATTTGTGGAGAAAAATTCTGAAAGTGAAGGGACCTAACGAAATGAAAAATGAAGTCGTTCTAAGATTAACAGAAGGAATTCAACTTGTGCAAATCGTAAGAGTTACGAAAACGTCTTGAGGGGGATATTTATCACGAAGATATTGGGTGCAGCAGAGGGTCATCGAATGAAAGATTGCAAAGAAGGACGGTAGAGGACTTGAAACAATGGATGACATTAAATATTGACGAAGTTAGGTGCATAAAGGAAGAGATACGAAGATATTGACTGCAAAAAGCATTCATCGAGTGAAAGAGTGCAAGCAAGGAAGGAAGAGGACTTGAAACATTGGATGACATTACACATAGGCGAAGTTAGGACCATAAAGGAAGAGACATAGAACTGTGGGAAGTGGAGAGCGTCCAGGTGACACCTGTTGTAAGACAGGTATTTTGCAGAACAAGAAGATAACTTTTTCTTATATTCGATACTGCTAGTCTACAGAACCCTCCGCAGTACCCTTGCACTATAGACAATGAATTTCGAGCGGGAGTGGCCAGCGCTGGAAAGCAGGTGCAGAGTACTCACGGTCCTTGGTGGTGTAGGCGCCCAGCGGCCCGCGGCTCTCGTAGGGTCCGTCGTACTCGAGCTGGACGCGGTAGTCGCGCAGCTCCTGGCGCATCGACGTCAGCAGCGGGTACTTGCCGGCGCCGCACTGGCCGCGGAAGTCGTCCATGTCCACCGACCACACCATGATGCCGCCGAAGCCCAGCTCCTTCAGCCAGCCCATCTGGACAGCACACAAACAACACACACGGTCACCGACCGAACGCCAACGCCGGCCATTTCAATATGGCGCGAACGTAAGCATTAGGCTACGTTACAGTTCATTCTGTTAGCATAATTTATCGGGTATCATACCCGTTGGCTTCACAAAATCACGCCCACATTATCGCTTTTCGATCTAGCCTACACAACGGGATATGCTGTCAGGACTGAAACGACCGGTTTCAGGCGAACGCCACTTTTATCGTACACACTGCAGCAACTCATTTCACATTTTCCTACCCAGTCAAGCCCAGTTTAAAACTGCCAACTTCCTCAATATTACAAATGTAGTAATAAAATGCTAATTAAACTGCAGAATAATGCTTAGAAAATAGCTCAAGACATTGTAGCTGACTGATGACTTACAAGTAATCAGGATGATAACAAAAAAAACTTCTCCATAATAGTTCAGACAGCAAGCTGGAAATTTCACTAAATGTTAAAAGTCGTACCACATTCGGTACATTGTCACCTGAAATAAACGACAGATTAGCTGGTAAAGTAACCAGCCTCGAATAGGCTAAGTAACTTGCACTGAATGTAAGATTCATTTTGTTGAAACGGCTGAAAAATAATTTGTTGTACATATAATTGTAAATAGCGAGCATCAGTAAATTAATTCTTAACATTCCCTCTAACCAAAGGCTATCCGCAATCTTAAACTGTGTAGAAAAAGCAAATATGAAGTGAGCAGTGATTCTGGTGTACCTAAGCGAGGTTCATAACCAGTACCTACTCATCTTGTACATAACTCTCTACTCCCAAATCTCACAGTTAGTGCTGCAGCCAGTAATGGTTTTTTAGGCCATTTCTAGCTACGCTTTATAGAAAATACTGTTTTTCTCTTTAAGCGGAAACGTGTTCGGGCATATTACTATAGTTGGCAAAGAAAATTCATTTTTATACCTTTTTAGAGATCCTTCATTCTCCAAATGATTTTCTATCAAAAATACAGGTAGTTAGTTAAATACATATTTCATGATTTATGTCACTGGTTGCCTGTCACATTGATATCCTTCTGGTTACGGTGTTTGTCCTTCGATCAGTAAGTGAATACGTCGAAACGTAATACAGCAGTTCTCAGCAATTGTGCACAAGGCGTTTCAGACGACATTTTGCGTGCTGATAATAACTTGTATATAAAGCAAAAAATTTATATCTGAAAAAAATTAACAAATATTTATGAGTGTATTCGCTTAAATGATTTTACTCAAGATATTCCACCAACGCGTGATTAACAAAAGTGTAATAATTTTAACTCACGTAGTGGGAAGAACTGTAATGATCATCACGTAACTTGACATTATTCACAGTTTGATTTTATCTTCTCCATCATGTCTACGGAGATGGTTATACCCGAAATTGTATACATATGGGGACAAAACCTTTTTTCTGTGTCACTGATACCGGTTTTACGTGTCGAGGTCATACCATCACTATTACACAACACTACTTACATGGTAGCAGTTTTGCCACTCTCATTAGATGTGTGTTTATGTGGTTCGGTGAGAAAATTCCAGAAGGTATTTGTTCTATTCCTGATCAGTACTGTTACTTATATACCTTTCAGCTCTGCGAATACTGTATGAAAGAATACTGACGTTAATTTTCGTTTTTAATGTTGTGCTTTCGAGAGAGAGGGATGGGGGAACATAACTCCTGTCTATTTCATGTAAGACATTGTGACCTAGTCGACAATGCCTGAAGTGAGATAACAGCTTTTTCGGTTTGCGGAAAAGAGTCTCGCGGGAGTGATCGTGCTGTACTGCTGTGTGCACACAGGAGCCGTGTGTAAATCAAGTTACTGCGGAAGCATAACAGCGAAGGAACTCGAAGTATGGAAGGCAGACTGTATTTACGCCTTGATTTTTATGTGACACGAGCGACCATGCCAACATCTCTTATCACTGAAAGCAGCATAAATTCACAAGACGGAATAGTCTACGGGCAGCCATAATATTTCTAATTCAAAAAAAAAAAAGGGATTACTAAGCAGAGCAGTACCTTGTTTGGAAGTTAATGTTAGGTAAGCTCTTATCACGTTCTCATCTCATAGTTTTATGATCTTAACTGACGATAAATGCAGTGTACTTAGACGTCATCTGCTCTTTTGAAGTACCCGTACCAGATAATTGCAGAAATGCAGGTTCGTTTCCGGGATAGAATATACGCACGGTACATTTTATTTACTAAATACAGGAAAAGACCTGATTGTTCAAAAATGTTCAAATGCGTGTGAAATCTTATGGGACTTAACTGCTAAGGTCATCAGTCCATAAGCTTACACACTACTTAAGCTAAATTATCCTAAGGACAAACACACACACCCATTCCCGAGGGAGGAGTCGAACCTCCGCCAGGACCAGCCGCACAGTCCATGACTGCAGCGCCTCAGACCGCTCGGCTAATCCCGCGCGACGACCTGGTCGTAATCAGGGCCTTTCCGTCTTTTGTTAAAAACAATTATTCACTGTGTCCTTTTTTACATTTGTAAAGAACGTCTCTCCCTTGTTTTAGTAGTTAGTAGACTGTAATACATGTTGACCTATCATTGACTTCTAGAGCCCATTATTGTAGAAAGAACGTAACCATAGTAGAGATGGACGGGTATCCTAAGCGTTTTGGCCCAAAGTTAAAGCGCTAGCAGTATATATTGAACTCAGTACTTTGAGAAACGAAACTGATGGTTTCAGATGAATTTGTAGATTTTTACTGAAATAACAACTCATACAGAGCAACAACTGAAGCTTATAGCAACTCCTGAAAGTAATGACCTTCAGTCTCATTTAGAACATAATTCAAAGAGAGAACTGAAATTTGGATTCAAAATCATTTGGCCCCACTCGTTGCACAGACATTTGTGACGGAAATATAGTTGCTGCTCCATCAGGATTCACCACAAGGCGTTCTTCGATTTGTGCTTTTCACGGACATGTTGTTTACTGATGAATCCTCTCTCACACAATCCAGCTTAATCTCCTTAAATGCTACTGCAAGGACTATTATTTACTGATAAGCCTGGTCATCATTCTGTGAACCAAACGAGGCCGTTTCTAGTACGTTTCTGTCTGTGGCGATACCTCCTTCCAGTTATTATGATGCATCTGGTGAAACTTTTCGTTGGGCTTTCCGGGCGCTATAATGGACGTCCCAGGAGCAATGATCAATATTCAGGGATATGACAGAAGCGGTCATTCGAAGTCAAAAAGTCAAGTAAATATGGATTCCAAAATGCATGCCTTAAGAGCTATGTGCACTTGCACAGTATATGTGTTTTACAATAGCAAAGATGAACAGCTGGTCATAGCTCTTGAGGTATGCACTTATAATCCATGTCTACAGGAGATTCTTTTTTGTTTTGGTCCATGATATCTTCTACCAACATATGGAAACAAAGAGTCTGCAGTAGAAGAGATTTGTTTCACAGTATCGAAGATGAAGAAGTGCCCGTAGCTCTTAAAGTATGCATTTTAAATACCATGTTTACTTGACTGTTTGGCTTTGAATGGTGGTTCCCGTCATATCCCTGAATACTGATCATTTCTCGTGGGACAGCTTGCATGTTACTGCACCATGCATCAAGTGCGCGTCTGCAAGTTCTTTGACAAACAACCCGCCTCCGTAGCCTCCTTGTAATGCTCTCAGACTCGGAGGCAGCTGGTTATGAACATGAAGGTGGAAGAAAAGTTGACACCAGCAGTTAGCCAAAAATCCGAAGAGAGAAGGTGACGTAAGGTTCCTTAATATCATACACTGTGCTAATGCCCTAGTTAAAATCCCATACCTGTTCGCTGTGTCTCATGAAGTGAGGGTATGTGACACTTGTTAATAGTGAGCCGTGTGTTGGTTGGGGCGGTTAAGACCGGTTGTCAACATTGTTGCTATTCGAGGGGAGTAGGCTGTTTGCCGGCACCAGGTTTTACTCTTTCCCTTCCCCCGACTTCGTACAACGCAAAGATGATACCACTCTACACCACACACACAAACACACACACACGTTACGATCACTTATACTTGGCAGACACGCTTAAGACACAACACCCATACAGAGAGTGGAAAGGGGTGATGATATACCGAAGAAGAAATTCCTGCCCGATTAACGAACTGTTTAGGAAATAAAGGAGACGATTCACTTAAAGTCAGAACCGCTTTGTCGTCGACAGACACAAAAGTTACAGGGCTTTACTTTGCTAGTTTTCGGAATGGATTTCCTTTCTCAAGCTGTAGGAGAAACATGCACACAAACACACACGCACACACTCACATGCACATGCCTGTCTCCCTACATTGTGCTCATTCGACTGCCCGCCTGGAAAGTTATGAGTTGTTCCAGTCAACGATGTCTTATGACTTTCTTCTTTCCCTTCGATAAGCAGCCGTCGACTGCAGCCTGTGGTTGTGGACATCGTAGACAACAGTAGTGCCATGAATGACGTTGTTGCAGGAAATGGTTATGACACGTACAGAGTTTCCAGAACTCGAACACATTTCTTACTTCTCATCTAGTGACGCCAGAAATATTGATTACCAACCATTTTGTTGTGTATCCATTTCTCTTTTAATATGTATTGTTAAACTGAGATCCTGGATATTTAAGCAGTTTTAACATCCATCCACACAACTGTTAAACAACACCATCACCTCACAGTGGTTAGCTCTTTCCCTGTTTTTAATTAGCTGTCAACCCACCACATGTACGGGGACTGAAAACCTCAGAAGTTAGTGCTCAGAGCCACCACATGTACCAAGGCATGACGTTTTCCTGTTCATTATTCTGTTGTTCAGCACGTTACTGGATGATTGTATCAGTTATTTTTTACCGCTAAGAACAGCACAAACATGCTTGTAGACGGGCACACGGCCATTGTGATTTTTGCTATCCATTTTAATAAATTTATGAGCAACACCTGCCTCAGTCCACATTGCAATGACTTGCGACGAAAGAATTTATTCTCGCTAACCGTTCATATTCTGAAAGGGCTCTCATAAGCATGCCGTTGGGTTCCTAGATACCAGTATGAACATCATCAAACCATTGCTTTCTCATACGCTAGTTGACCAAATGTATCTGTACACCTATTACCGGATACATCTCGTGGTCGTGCGGTAGCGTTCTCGCTTCCCACGCCCGGGTTCGATTCCCGGCGGAGTCAGGGATTTTCTCTGCCTCGTGATGGCTGGGTGTTGTGTGATGCCCTTAAGTTAGTTAGGTTTAAGTAGTTCTAAGTTCTAGGTGACTGATGACCATAGATGTTAAGTCCCATAGTGCTCAGAGCCATTTGAACCATTTGAACCGGATATTAATACGGGATGTTTCCACACCTCGCCGTTATGGCGGCTTGAACTGTGCTTGAAATACTTTCAATGAAGTGTCTGTCTGTGGTGGAACGGCAATCCATTCTTCCTCAAGAAACGAAACCGGGAGGTTGGATGCTAAATCTGAGGTGAAGGCGGCGTTAGAACTCATTGCAAAGGTGAGCCACTGGATTAAGATTAGGCAGGCCAGCCTGTTTCAGGAATATTATTTTCCACAACCCATTGCCTCACATATGATGCTTTTTGGCAGTGAGCATTGTCATATTAATACAAACAATCATTGTCTCCGAACTGTTCCTCTGCAATAACCAGTACAGAATGGTGTAAAATATGTTAATATCCTTTCGAATTTAGCGCTTTCTTAAGCACGATAAGGGGACCATAACACTCGCACATCCTAACATCACCTCCCTCACTCTTCACTGTGGGAACTACACATAAAGCCAGGTAACAATGTCCAGATTTTCACCAAACCCAATCCCAAACCTTTCCATCGGACTGCCAGAGGATATAATATGTTTGGTCACTATAAATCACTCGTTTTCAATCATCCAGTGTCCAGTTGCGTCGCTTTCTGCACCACAACAAGCGTCACGTAGCACTGACTACAGAAACGTGTGGCTTATAAGGAGCTGCTCGATCACTGTCTCCCATTCTTCTTAACTCCCTATGCACAGTCATTGTGCTAGCTGTGGTGCTTTTGGCACTTGGAACTCACGAGTGATTCCTTCCTCTGATTTCATGCAATTTTTACAGCCACCCTCCGTAATGCTCGATGGTCCCTGTCTGTCAGTGCACGAGGTCTGGCGTGGTCTTAGTTTACCCGATTAGTCCATGTTTGAAGTGACTGAGCTCTCGCGGCCGATCGTTTCTGGTGTTACTACGTCGCTACTGACGACACAAGAACACAGTCCTCCCCACCTTCTTTTCTACTGGTGCGTTCGCATCGCTTCATATCTACTGGTCAAATCCATATTACATAGGCGTGTCCGGATACTTTTGATCAGATTTTGTACAAAATATTGATTTGAATTTACCCCATATTTTTGGGACACCCAATACACATGTTAATATTTGGGCTTGTCGATACGGGGTGTTAACTGTGTGGTATGCTTTATCGATTATTCATGATTGTCCTCCAGTGATTGGAGTTGTCGCCAACAGTAAACAGATGGTGACACTTAAGCCAGAAGATTGAGCGCCGGCCCTCACCTTGGTCTTGAGACTGCGCTCGTCGTCGAAGCCGACCCACTGGTCGCCGCGGTAGGCGAACGGCACCTGCTGCTCGTTGTCCCAGACGAGCGTGGTGTTGTCGTGGTGCAGGAAGTCGCACACCTCGTAGTAGGCCATGAAGCCCGCCTCGGCCGTGTAGCGGCCGGCCGCGCCGCCGCCCGACGCCGGCGCGCCGATGTCGAACTTGGAGGTGTCGACCAGCGTGAAGCTGCGACCGTACGTCGGCATGCCGATAAGCAGCTTCTCCTTGGGCGCGCCCTGCTTCACCCACTCTCGCGCGCTGAAGTCCTGCAAAGCCACACCAACAACACCTGTTACACAACATGGGTCTCACTCACGTATCAAAGAGGAACACCAAATTTATAACAAATCAAAGTGATCTGCCCAAATGGAGGCTAGAGGAACTAATACAAATCATAGACACTGTAGCTTTTCGTCCTTTTTAGCACACAGGATAACTTTGGAATCACTCGTTGATCTACGATGAAAAAGTGCTCCTTGGTGAGGACAATGCCAAAGTAGGAAGATGCTTTTTTGGAACCCTATATCCCCCCCCCCCCCCCACCCACTCCCTGGCAACGGTCTTGCCGCAGTGGATACACCAGTTGCCGTCAGCTCACTGAAGTTAAGCGCTGTCGGGCGTGGCCGGCCTTTGGATGGGTGACCCTCCGGACAGCTATGCGCTGTTGCCATTTTTCGGGGCGCACTCAGCCTCGTGATGCCAACTGAGGAGCTACTCGACCGAATAGTAGCGGCTCCGTTCAAAGAAAACCATCATAACGACCGGGAGTGCGGTGTGCTGACCACACGCCGCTCCTATCCGCATCCTCATCTGAGGATGACACGGCGGTCGAATGGTTCCGATGGGCCACTTGTTGTTGCCTGAAGAGGGAGTGCCTTTTGTACCACCCCCCCCCCGCCCCCCCCCTCCCCCGCCAATAGACTATACTCTTCCAGCAACAATGGAATGAACTAGCCAAAAAACTCAAGAATTATGCGTTTTATAACAAAAGCATTTATAAGCCAATCTGGAAGTCATCTGACCAAAACATTCTGAATCATATTCACCACATATTACTGGATGTTAGACTCAAAAGTGTTAGAGGAGATGAATAGCATCAGACCACTACCTTGTGTTGACAACTATCTCTGAAAGGATAGAATACTGTGACTGCAGGTGAAAAGTAGCATACCGAAAAATAAACCCAGATGTACTTAGATAGGACCACGCTAAGGACAGATATGCTATTGAAATTCGAAACAGGTTTGCTGCCCTGGAAGAAAATGGTGTAGACTAACTATGGCCCAAGCGCACGATTGCAGCCAGACACGCCGAAGATAAGGTGCTGAAACTACGTAGAGAAGGAGGAGGAGCAGGGGATGGTTTAAAGATAGGTGTAGAGATGTACTAGACAAGAGAAAAGTGGCCGAAATGTTATGCCTGACAAATGAAGAAGATGAAGACCCAAATCCAAATTTCTTTCAATATCATGTGCATTAGTATCTATAAGAAAATCCTTCAATCAAATTAGAAAATGTGAATATAACTGAATGTACAGGTCTACAAGTACCTCTATAAAGATTTGTTATGTAATTTTTACAATTTGCTGCCCTTATTTTTATTAAAACATGAGCACCTCGCAACGGTCGAGGATAATATTTTAAAACTGTAAATGAAACGTAAATAAACTTTTTACTATTACGTGGATCATGATTTCATTCTGTTGCTGTATGTAGACGGAAAAAAATACAGTTGTTACGTTAGAAATGTCGGTTACTTTATTGTGATCAAGTCAGAAAGGTCAACGTACATTGCACATCATTACTGTAATGTGTATTTAAACCGGGGACCTAGAAACGACGGAGAGGCTTTGTCCCGCCGTAGCCCTCACGCACATCATTATGTGTTGTTATCACCCGGAAATGTCCACCATTCTGGGAAAAAAAGTTAGGAGCAGTTCTTGGCAGTCAGGATTATTACTGGGAACTGCTACAAAAACGACGAAACATCTGATGATTAAGATCATTGTGACGACAGTGCCACGTACTTCGTGTTACAACTAGAAAAGCGAAGGACGCATAGTCACAGATCATTTCGCAATTTATTCATCATCCTGAAACTGATTTCAGTCCTGTCCACTTTGTACGAAGCAAGGTGACACAATTGTTAAGACCCTAAATTCGCACTGCGGAGGAAAGAGTTTAAAGTCATCTTCCAGTCATCCAGATTTAGGTTTTATTTGATGTCTCGCAGTCTCTTAACATGAATATCGGATGGTTAACTAGAAATGAGGCTCCTATCTTCTTTCTACATCATGTACCGTCTCTAATTACATAGTTGTCCACGGGGTCACAAGCTCTTAAAGCTCTAATTTTCTTCCTGTACCCGGAAGTACCACGAAAATATCAACACAAATTCAGTCAAATGATGTTAGCATTTTAATGTACACTGTCATTGCGCTAGTGTAATGAATGTTACGTGTTACACACAGTGGAGGTTAGGAAGAAATGGAACTTAGGGTTGAATGTCTTTATGCTGGAAAGCTAGCTCTGACTGGACATACATAGAGACGTGGGTCAGAAAAGGGTCTGGGCATTCTTAAGAACCCATCTCGGAATTCTGCTGAAGTGATTCTGGGAGACCAAGGCAAACTAAATCTGAATCGCTGGACAATGATCTTAACCCTGATATTTCAGAATGCAAGTCCAGTGCATTAATATATGTGGGCAACGTTCGAAACGCACAATGAAAATAATTAAATAGTCAGTGGGTAATGCATACGAATTTTTATAATCTTTCTCAAACAAAAACGAATCATTACTCATACAGTATGTATTGTTTTGTAAATTATTCATAGTCCAAGTCCATGAGCAACTTGAAGCGTAGGATATTTTCGCTGATGTCATTTATATGAAAGGACTGAAATGATGAATCCTACGTCAGTTCACCTATTTACAGTGATTTTAGAATTGTAAATGTACATTCACTGGGTGATCCATCTCTACGTCAGTCTAAGTATTTAATAGCGATTACTTTTATTAAAGAGAGAAAAAAATTCTATGTGCAGTGTTGACCCACCCTGCTATAGTTAACACAACTTCAAATTCATACAGTATTAAAAAATAAAACATAAGAATTTAGGGGATATTCATCAAATACGTTAATAGTAATATTTAAACGTAGAGGAAGATACTTCGTAACACCGAACAAATCAATACTGAATACATACGACTAAACTACGTGAGATGAGTGCCCTTAAATATATAGTATTAGTTTCCATCCCTGTACCGCAAGAGCTTAGTGATTTTTATAAAATTTATCACTGTGAATGAAAATCGTTCTTAATCTGGTCAAAATATTTGATAGAAGAACGTTCTGATGTTACTCTGACACGAATGAACATATTGTTTGATCATCTACATCTCAAAATCAACTAACTTTATGAATTTATAATACTTCAAAGGTAATAATCATTTGTTTGGATGAGAAAAATCTGTACAAGGTTAAAATATTATCAGGTTATCCGCGTAGAGGCTAAGAAATTGGTGGCGCACTGCTGGTAGACTTCAGAGAAGTTGACCGGCAGGAGGTACTCACGACGGTGAGCTTCTTCTGGTAGCTGGTGGCGCTCTCCAGCGGGTACAGCGGGCTGTTGTGGCCCACCTGGCGTTCCCACTGCCCGTGGAAGTCGTACGTCATCACGTTGATGAAGTCCAGGTACTTGGAGATCTCGGGCACATCGTACCTGGAAGGGAAATGGTCGCTCGCATTAACACATTTCACCGGGACTTGGAACTACGTACATGAACATTCATCGTGTTGAGGAACTATTTCCAAGAAGAATGAAATACGTTGTTCATCCAGGACTTACACTAGGCCAAAACTAACTTGAAAATTCCATCAATCCAGCCCCCTCCTCAAATTATTAAGGAAGTTCACAATATGTCTCAACTATTAAAAGTACAAACCAATTGAGGAGGCAGGCTAAATCCCGTAGCATTAGTTAAAACATAAAAGACCCTCTCTTCAATCCATCGTCACTAACGCTAATTTTGCACAGAAGTCAGCTTCACCCCATATACACTGGTATCCAAAATTAAAGCAACAAACTGCTATTTCACCGTCTTGTGTCTAATTCACAGTATAATCATAAAAAATGTCAATAGATGTCCGTACAATCGTGTTCTGCACTGAAGATGGCATTCCGGTTAACGGGCAATTACGTCATCGATGACGTCAGGACATCTATCAAACGGGGCAGTGTCTGCCGCATAATTCCACATCCACAATCGTTGTGTACACAGTCACAAACGGTGCAGTCTCGCACAGAGAAGACGCCTACCAGACTCTGCCGTAGAGGGCCGTAAGAAGAGAGGAAGCAGAACGGTCGCAAACTGATGTGGTCCGATGGCTTAATGTGAATCGTTCTGTTGTTTCTTGAATGTGACGACAATTTATAGAGACCGAAAAAGTATCCCGAAAACTAGGACAGGGCCGACCACGTGTGATACCAAAAAGAGAGGACCGTTATTTGGCCGTAAGGGCAAGACGGTACCGTCTTAGTACTGCACGGCAACTGACATCTGACCTCGCAGCATCCACTGGGCCTGTTGAATTGAGATAAATGATGTGTAGATGGCTTCGGCAGAGTAGCCTATATCGTATTAAACCTTCTGTATGTGTACCTCCGATGCATCGTCACAGAAGGGAACGTCTAGAGTTGAGTTGTCAACATGCCACCTGCACGGTCTAACAGTGGACTAATGTTCATTTCGCAGACGAATCCTGATTTGGTCTGGAGAGTGATTCTCGACGCATTCGCATCTGAAGCGAACGCGGAACACGGTTTTGGAAGCCAAACATTGTGAAAAGAGACCGATCCTTAATGGCTTGGGCAGGGAACACCTCTTCATGAAATTGTGCGGGTGAATTGGCAAGGTTTGACTGCTGTCAAGTATCGAGACGAGATCTTGGGACCTCATGCGCGGTTGTTGCGAGGTGGTGTGCGTCCTCACTTCGTATTGATGGACGATAATGCTCGACGTCATAGAGCACGGATGGATGATGTTTCCTTGGAAACGGAAGATACTGCACGCATGGCGTGACCTGGTCGCTCTCTCGATTTGAATCCCATAGAGGACGTCTGGGATGCTTTAGGGAGACAGGATGCATCACGTCAGCGTCCACCAGCCACTCTAGATGACTTGTGAGTAGCTCTGCAGGAAGAATGGGAGTTATTGCCTCAATATGAGACTGATGCCAGCACTCACAGCATGCCCCGTCGTTGCCAGAGATCGTAACACCCCATGCTGAGCACGATGAAAATTGTAGGGATGTATGTGAAAATCCGTTAAGTTGGAAAAAACGAAAAACATTTTTGTCTACCTTTTGCTTATTGTAATTGTTTACTTTCTGTGTTCTTTACGTTGTTTATACAGTACTGTCACCTGTTTACACTGTTTTGTAGCAAAATAAACGCAACCTTACAAAATTTCCCTTTGTTGCTTTAATTTTGGACACCAGTGTAGTTACTTTTCCACTAAACGTTGGGGGAGATGAACTGTCATCCAGGCTTTGGCATCAAATTGCTCTCCACTATCCGTTTCTGTAGCAGATCATACAGTTCGCAAATTACTTCCGATATCAAGCACATCTTTCTCTGTCCCCTATCTTCTGCCATCTCAATAATCAATACTGCGCAATCTCAATAATATATACTGCGCAACAAAAATAGACTCACTTCTACGAAACCCCGCAATTCCGACCTCCCCCCCCCCCACCCCACCCCATTGCGACGCATAACTTTGAAATTTGACTCAAAGGTGCGCACGACCTTCCTCTGGAATGGTGCAGAAGCGTGGCGCTCTCCGACGTCACCCACGGCTTGGAGACGCTTCAGACAGCAAGGTATCGATGACACACGCAAAAAACAAAACAAAAAAATGCCATAGCTTACAAGTTCATATGAGGTGCGATGAAGGTTGATGATGTCACATTACCACCAAATTTCATTACAATTCTGCCGAACGTCACTGTGGACGTGTCGCACAATAGAAAGGACGTCACAGTCCCCTTACTCACACTTCACCCCTTCCTCTGACGTATCTGCGATGGAAGACAGAACTACGACATCCAGTTTCCTATCGTTGGCCGAGGAAAACACTTCAGACACACCGCCGCTCAGAAACGGAAGGAAAAGGCCTCAGTGGATGCCATGAAGAGCGTGAATGATGTCACCCCTTTCCCTTTCGTATGGACTCCCACCAGATTTCGTGGTCCAAAATGACAGTTCGCAGTGCGATGAGGAGCAGAAAGACGTTTTTGGTAACCCTTGGCACTGCTTACTCCCTCGGTCGTTTGAACCATTCTGCGAAGACACTGTGGGGCTCCATCCCCACTGAAAGCAATCTCACCACTTTGGATTGCAGCACGACCGCAGTTTTTGCTTTTATGTACAGGTTAGAGTGACTAGGAACTGTTCAAAACAGTTTAACGGATTCTGAACGTGTTCAAAAGCATCAAAGGATACTTACGCTTTTTCGGCCCTCTTCGCTCTTCTGTGGTTCGATAAGAGCGGAGTTCAACATTAACGTGTGCCTGAATAAAATGTCAAAGGATTCCTCTTATTAGATTAGATTAGATTAGATTAGATTAGATTAATTCTAGTTCCATGGATCATGAATACGATATTTCGTAATGATGTGGAACAAGTCGAATTTTCCAATACATGACATAATTAGGTTAATTTAACAACATACTTAAGTTAATATAACAACTTTATTTTTTGTGTTTTTTGTTTTTCTTTATTTTTTATTTTATTTTTATTTTTTTTTATTTTTTTAATATTTTTGTTTTTTTTCTTTTTTTTTTCTTAATTTATATCTAAAAATTCCTCTATGGAGTAGAAGGAGTTGTCATTCAGAAATTCTTTTAATTTCTTCTTAAATACTTGCTGGTTATCTGTCAGACTTTTGATACTATTTGGTAAGTGACCAAATACTTTAGTGCCAGTATAATTCACCCCTTTCTGTGCCAAAGTTAGATTTAATCTTGAATAGTGAAGGTCGTCCTTTCTCCTAGTATTGTAGTTATGCACACTGCTATTACTTTTGAATTGGGTTTGGTTGTTAATAACAAATTTCATAAGAGAGTATATATACTGAGAAGCTACTGTGAATATCCCTAGATCCTTAAATAAATGTCTGCAGGATGATCTTGGGTGGACTCCAGCTATTATTCTGATTACACGCTTTTGTGCAATAAATACTTTATTCCTCAGTGATGAATTACCCCAAAATATGATGCCATATGAAAGCAATGAGTGAAAATAGGCGTAGTAAGCTAATTTACTAAGATGTTTATCACCAAAATTTGAAATGACCCTTATTGCATAAGTAGCTGAACTCAAACGTTTCAGCAGATCATCAATGTGTTTCTTCCAATTTAATCTCTCATCAATGGACATACCTAAAAATTTGGAATATTCTACCTTAGCTATATGCTTCTGATTAAGGTCTATATTTATTAATGGCGTCATACTATTCACTGTACGGAACTGTATGTACTGTGTCTTATCAAAATTCAGTGAGAGTCCGTTTACAAGGAACCACTTAGTAATTTTCTGAAAGACAGTATTGACAATTTCATCAGTTAATTCTTGTTTCTCAGGTGTGATTACTATACTTGTATCATCAGCGAAGAGAATTAACTTTGCCTCTTCATGAATATAGAATGGCAAGTCATTAATATATAATAAGAACAACAAAGGACCCAAGACTGACCCTTGTGGAACCCCATTCTTGATAGTTCCCCAGTTTGAGGAATGTGCTGATCTTTGCATGTTACGAGAACTACTTATTTCAACTTTCTGCACTCTTCCAGTTAGGTACGAATTAAACCATTTGTGCACTGTCCCACTCATGCCACAATACTTGAGCTTGTCTAGCAGAATTTCATGATTTACACAATCAAAAGCCTTTGAGAGATCACAAAAAGTCCCAATGGGTGGTGTTCGGTTATTCAGACCGTTCAAAATTTGACTGGTGAAAGCATATATGGCATAAGACACCACTCCCCATCCCCCCCTCTCCCCAGTCCGGCAACATCCTCAGTGCCACACACTCACCTTTGTAGAGCAAGTTAGAAATGTACCTGTCAGAAATTTCAACACTAGCTCAATCTGGCGGGTGCTCTAGCGCTTGAGGGATAGGCAACCGCTTCTACACGTTTCGGTTGCGTTTGCCTACCTTCAGGTTTCAGAGCAGCTGCCAATTAAGAGGTTTATGACGATCTTTCCATCGTGTGACACGTCCAAGTTGGCGTTAGGCAGATCTGTAGTGAAATTCGGTGCTGTAAGTAGGCTGTTTAGGTTTTTATATTGGTAACGCCACGTAGCGCTCTGTATCAAAATCACTGGCTGTGCTGTGTGCAGTCTGCGGCTGGTTGGCATTGTTGTAATATTCCCTCATATGAAACGTCCCCTTAGAAAAATTAACGAATTACTGTGCTGACCTGCCTTCGATACCGACTAAGGGTATCTTCATCAGAATATAGAAAAATTTATGAACTGCTGTGCTGATAAACCTCTTACATTATTAGATTTTCAAACAGCTGATCAAAACGGAACGTACTCAGACATTTCTCTCTTTACTTATTCTGATCAACACTAAACTGACACACAATATTTTTAGCACAACGCAATCTGACTTTGAACAATCCCTACAAAAGAATGGCCCTGACTAACAATAACCTACACCTTTCATGAATCATTTACCTCACAAAAATCTTCGTTACTCGAACTACTGCAATACAGCGAGCGCAAATACTGCCAGCTAAATAAAAGATTCTAACTACTGAAGTCACTAACTACTGATAGGCATAGTTAGCAAATGAAAGATTTTGATAGAGAACAAACAATGTATTTACCTTAATAGTGTTCAGAAGTCATTATATATATACACACACACACACACACACACACACACACACATATATATATAAGTTCATGACATCCAGTCTTACAAATTTACTGTCTCTGATGAACACACGTCCAGATCATCCGCTCGCAAAACTTCGCCATCTCTCTACCCACATCCACCACTGCTGGCGGTTCACCTCCAACTGCGCAACGCTACGCGCTGTTCACGTGCAACTGCCCAACACTACAATAGCGAATATTACAACAATGCCAACCAGCCACAGACTGCACACAGCACAGCCAGTGATTTTCATACAGACGCTACGTGGCGTTACCAACATAAAAACCTAAACAGCCTACTTACAGTGCCAATGTGACATCAATAATCCACCTCACAGCTGACATGAATTTCTGAGCCGTGGCTTTTTTTTTTCCTCATTTGTAGACACCTTTCAAGCGTCGGCGAACCATAACAAGATGTCGCAGTGAGCCATACTTTTGCATCATCGCATAGGAAGGTTATGGGCAGCTTTGAGCCAATACGATAGTTACAAGGTTTCGAAAAATGATTCTTTAATTTTGTTGCGCAGTTTATTTCATTCCCCATTCTTGAGAATATTAAACTTTGTGTCACTCCGCTTCCATCTCCATACACGCCGTATCCGTTCCCAAAGTAATTTTTATCACTTAGCCTCCCTTACACAATGTGAAATAATCCTTGAAATTTACCGATCGTAAGCGATGGAATAATGCTCCAAGGCATCCTGTACCACTTAATCTCAAATCTTACACACACCAAAAAAACCCAGATCCTAAACATAAGTTCATTGTCACACATGTACAATCGTCGTTTTCCGTATAACCCTGACGAATCTCAATTTTGTATCCACAGATCCCCAAGAAACACTGCAAGGAGACTGCACCAGGAGTTGCCGTTAGCGGCAGACTTATTGTGACTCTTTGCCTTCATCCATCCCTACAACTGAGATACAGGCTGAAAAGTATTTAAACCGACAAACTCTGGGAGGTTGAAGGGGACATCAAAACAAATATTTCTCCCTAATGTCATTTTTTCCTATGAGGAGTATTTAAACCGGTAGAGGAAGATTTCTCTGGCGGTAAATTAATTAAACCAACAAAAGTTTTTCCATTTTTTTATGACCAAGAGGCAACTCATTGACACATCCCAATTTCAATTACGGTAGATTTTCAAAAATGCCTCCACTGACACGTAAACAAAGGTTACACCGTCGGATCATGTTCTATCTAAAACATTGTCTTGTAGGGAGCGGGACGCCTTCCAGCAATTCCGGCAATGCTCTGGCGAGAAAATTGTGATAGTGCCTGCCATTTAATGGCCTAGGTAGCAGATACGGCCCAATTAAACAGTCCCCAACAACACCGACCCACGCATTAACGCAGAACAGCACTTTATGAGCGCTACTAACAGTGGCATGTAGGTTATCCTCACTCCAAACTTGCGAATTGTGCATATTGAAGCCTCCATCACGCCCGAACGTTACTTCATCGGTAAACAACACAGAGGATGGAAATTTAGGATGCATTTCACACTGTTCCAGGTACCACTGCGAAAACTGTGCTCTGGGTGGAAAATAACTGGTTCCAGTTTGTGAACATCCCGTAAGTGAAATGGACGTAACAATTGCTCTCGAAGGACTGTTACAGGTAATCTGCTAAATGACCCGGTCTCACGTAGACGTTGGTACACAGCAGCAAAAGTTGTATGATGTAGAATACGGCGATTAGGATATTGTTGTTGATAAACCCATTGTGCAGCTCGTCCGCTGTGGTGCGCTATGTAGTACGCACCAACCATATTAGTGTACTCACTCCAGGTGTATCGCTCCATTAGTTAACAGAGACAATGCACTGATGCACTGGTGGACAGCAGTTGCCTACAACTGACGAGCGTAATACGCCCTCTAACAACTGAAGATCGTAATACGGCCTCTAACAACTGAAGAGCGTAATACGGCCTCCACCGATTTAAATAATCCTCATAGGGAAAAATGACATTAGGAAAAAGTATTTGTTTTGATGTCCCCTGCAACCCCGCAGAGTTTGTCGGTTTAAATACTTTTCACCCTGTATAACTCATAATCGACCATTTTACCCAGTTCCAAAGATGATGGCAGGACACTGTTCATTACACGGCATGACCAAGTAGAGCAGTTGTCTGTTGCGTTACGCTGTAAGTTCGGAACTCACCCTGCGGCGATGGCCTCGAAGCTGGCGGGCACGGCGGCGGACAGCAGCAGCCGCGGCTGCTCGGCTGTCTTGGCCTCTCCCTCGAACGCCATCCGCAGCTCCTTCAGCAGGCTCACGTACGCCGCGCGGTCGTCCGCTCCCCTGCAATGCAGGCAACACTTCTTACACTGCGTACTCGCGTAGTGCATATCTCCCAGTCATACCACACAACTAGTACAGCTCGATCCACAAACGATGGCGGTTCGCGCATGACGAGGCACGGATGGGAATTGCATTGCTGACGATTCCAAGCGACAGTTACAGTACGCGCATGGGCGTGATTTCTGCTAGAAGAAACCATACATCCTGCAAATTATGTTTCTCGCTTACTTATGCAGAATTTGTCTCTTACAGCCACAATTAACAATGACAACTCGCAACATATGAAATCGAAATTCAGTAAACAACCGGTTACGATCACGTTTAACGCTCGCATTAGCTACAGCATTAACAGCAGAGCGCTCAGAACATACTGAACACTCATTCGCTGTCTGAGCATACGTGAATGCTCAGAACAAGCCGAAACCAGAACGCAACGTTCGTGATTCCAACTGCAATATAAACCAAGGACACACCTGAATAATGTAGTCACAATGTTCCCATCAGAGCTTTATTACATTAATTGTCAATTAAACCTTCTTTTTACTGTGGACAGATATATTTGAGCTTTGTAGCAATTAAATTTGAGTTTTGTAACTATTAATGTGAACTTTGTAACGATTAAATTTGAATTTTGTTGTGATTGTATTTACGCATAACCAGGCACAGTCAATACATCACTACGAAATTATTAATATATTAATGTTAATTTTTATTTAGTAGTTATTTTAATGAATAATACATTACAATTTATTATTATGTAATAAATTTTTATGATAATAGTGAATACATTACTGAAATAAATTAGAGAGATCTGCCTGGTGCAAGTGGCTACAAGAATTCAGAATAGATTTGTAAGAGATGAAAATTGAAGAACATAAAATTGGGGTCAGATATACGTAGCGACCGAGTGTTGTAGATTCCCACCTCAAGAAAAAACGAATGAAAACTGAAAAAAGTGGTCAGTAGTTTGGGAATAACAGCACTCTGATCGATGGAAAACTTATTGTTGAAACCGGAAATTAATTCAGAAATAATTATTTACATGGTACAAAAAATGGCTCCAAGCGCTATGGGACTTACCATCTGAGGTCACCAGTCCCCTAGACTTAGAACTAATTAAACCTCACTAACCTAAGGACATCACACATATCCATGACCGAGGCAGGATTCAAACCTGCGACCGTAGCAGTAGCGCAGTTCCGGACTGAAGCGCCTAGAACCTCTCGGCTACAGAGGCCGGGTACGTGGTACACAAATGCTTCAAATCAAGAAAGAAAAATTCTGTGTGCTGTGCTTTCGTCTTACATTCCGAGCTACATAATCAAAACATTTCACAAGCAAACACAATGTTTGGTTTCTAGATACAATGGAAGGAAAAACAACACAGAGAGACAAGTACGCTGTAGGAGTAACATTGTGAACGTACACTACTGTAATGATTCACTTGCTGTCCTAGATGTATAAAGTAACAGGTTAAATGTTTCTTCCCATATTAGTAACATAAAGTACTAATATTTTTTTCTAGTTGCAGCTGTCAAGAGGGTCTGCTGAAAGGTAATGGCTTGACGTGAAAACTCTTATAGCGTTTGAAATAAAACGAACGTTATTAACATTCTACATCAGTATTCTTCACGTCTCCATATTTTTAGCCTTCTGCCACTATAGGGCTTCGATTTGTAACATGGCTGTGTGTTACTTAACGATGTCGGTGCGTGAGAAATAGCGTGCTGCAATCGTGTTTTGAAATCAAAGAATTCCTTGGAAGCAAAGACAGCATTGGTCGTATTTTTTTCTTTTATTAACCGCGAAATCGATTTTCGGTCACTTAGTGACCATCCTCAGTGCTGTAATATACAATTTAAATTGGTAGGCACTGGTGTCAACAAGCTTAGAGCGATGTTCAAAGAAACCGAATGAACGTCAGGTAAATATAATTGCGCTACAATAATTGTGTTAGCCAGCAGATAATGGCAGCTGAAGACTATTTATAGTAAGTACAACTACTACAAGTACTACTTAATATTATTTTCAACCTATCAATCTTGTAGACTGTGATAGTACCACATAATTGTTGTTTATGGTTGTTTAAATATATCTTCAATGTCTGTAACATATAACATGAAGAAAGCATCTTCAGTTCAGAAATAATCAAACGGTCAGAAGTAGATACAATCAGAAACACGTAATAAGTTTAGAATTAGTACACAATAGCACTTTCGATTTCACGTGGAATTTGGTGCTAGTTTATCATTATTAGGTAACGTGACTGTTCAAAAATTCTTTCTAGGCTTGTGGAATTTCATGAATTGTTATATGATGATTTGTTTTTGGTTTGTGTACACAGATTTTACTTTAATTATGAGTTAATGTCCAAAAGAGGAGCATTTTATAGCATGCACATTAACATTGAACTAATAAGGGATTTGATTTTGGGATGTTATTTCACCACTAAATACTGCACCTCCGTCCACCAGTTACGCAATAGACAACTTGGTAATCATAAGAATAATTCAAAATTTATCTCAAAACATTATCGTAAAAATGAACTTCTGGCTGAAAAACAAGTGATGTGATTAACAGACCAAACAGTATTCCACTAGCTGAGACAATAAGATTGAGATTCTCTATTGTAACGAAGAGACCCATCTTTTTAATTGTATTTACAACAAATTCTCTTCCATTCGCAGCCTTCTACCAAATATATCTATAAGTGTCCCTTTGATCCCATTTTTCCATGTCTTTTCATCACCAAACTGCACACATCAAAATACTTATTTTTAGAATAGTGTCTTCGTTTTGATTTACTGGAACTAATGTGTATATATAATAGCATTGGTATCGCTTGTCACAGGTCACTGTAGTGACGCGTACCTCGGGTACTCCCAGTCAACGTCCAGACCATCAAACTTGAAGTCTCGGAGCAGCTCGATGGCGTCGTACACAAACTGATTCATCCTGAACACGTTCGAAGTCAACTCCTTAAAAGGCGTCGATCCGAATGCCCATCCTCCGATAGCGAGCAGCACCTGAAAACGACAGCACACATGTCTACTAACAAATATTTTCCAAATTATCTAATCGAGGGAAACAGATTATTCGCAATGTATTTGGAAATACTACTTAAGTAATACTGTTTCACAGAAGCTGTTCTGAAAAGTAAATAAAAATCAGACGTTAGCACAGACGCACAACACAACACTTATCATCTATTTAAATTACTCTAGATACTATTATCCCTATTAATCCTGTGTGTAGATTTCTTAGGATTCTGGAAAACACCGATAGCTAAATGACGCCACTTGCCCTTGGAGCATTGTAACACGTTTTTTGGAATTGTGGAAAGTGAAGAAGAGTTAAAGACCGTCTAACTGAATGTGAAAGAAGGAAGTGCAAAGGCTCATCTAATACTGAATGTCAAAAAAACTACAATTATGACAACTATACCTATCACATCGGGGCATATAGGACGAGAACAATGGAAATGGTTTCTACGTTCAGTCATCTCAGCTCCCATATTTCTGCTGATGTCGCCTGCAGCCATGAAATCAAGAGGCACTTGTTACTTGGTAGAAAGGCAATGTACAACCTTGATCAAGTTTTGAGCAGTACAGACATAACTTTAACAACAACAGACCCGTTTATTAAGGGCTATAGTCTTTCCATTTGTGATGTATAGATGTGAGACCTGGGCTACAAGAATGGCTGAACGGTGTAGAACAGACACCTTTGAATTATGATGTTGTAGGAAACTGATCTGAGTTCCATGGACCACAAAGAGAACGAGTAGATCAGTATTACAGCAAACAAAACCGGATTGCTCCCTGGAAGATCTGAAACAAAAAGTGTCTTCTTTGGGCATATCATGTCTTCTCATGATTCCCTGGAAAAGACGTGAACACTGGGGAAGATCGATTGCACAAGAAGAGGGCGACAAAAGATTAGACGGATCGTTGGCATCACAGAAGTAATGGATTCCAAACTGGAAAGTCTATGGGGGAGAGTGAGGAACAGAAGAAATTGGTGAGCTTCAGTACTACAGAGTCAGAATCGACTAAAGGAATAGAGAGAGTGAGAAAGATATATGGTATCCTGAATGGGCAGCTTGTTTAATTTGGAGAGTTAGAAATTTTCCTAGTTTTGTGAATGACTCAAAGAAAACAGAGTCTATTATGCTAAAACTTCTGTAAGATGGCAGCTATGCAAACAGAACTTTTGCTTCTTGAAGAGTTCACAATTTTCATGGTAAGTTATCTGTACGTTGCTTGAAACTCAAATTAAACTAACGAAATATTTGATGTAATTACCTACAATTAATTTTATGGAAGTGCGAGTCTCTTACGTATTAATAATAATTGAGGCCTTAAGAATGTCGATGAACTGCTGAAATCTCAAATTTTATTGCAGCACTAATAACAACAGGTAATGCCAGCCCACATCCGTATATCGTCTTTAATAATAGCTTCAGAAAATATTGAAGGATGTATGCGTATACACGGCTGGATATGACGGAAGGAGGGGATTTCGCAGTGGAGAAGAGCATAATATGACTGAAATAAATACTAATTAAAATTTGTCTAATTGGGCGGTATGGAGTGAAAGTTCAAAGATATAGCTACTAATTTGTTATAGAAGTGATTCTTGCGAAGAAAACATCGTTGTAACTGCAATAATAGTGATCAGTCACTGTAGCGACGTGTCTTGTTCAACCTTGTAAATCCTGATTATGTAGTTCGCCTGTTCCACATGGATTGCGCCGCCTACGTGCTTCATGGCTGCTCGGTCACGCTCCGACGAAAGAGAAGGCGTAATTTCTACAGATCCCGAGGCCGCAACGTTTGCTACGTTCCGCAACGATAAGCAGTGCGCGTTTCATATTTCATTCAGTTTCCTTTATGCACAGCACAAGTAATGAAGTACATGACCCTGTGAAACTGAAAATCGTGTTTAGCAAACATGATCTGGAAGTAGGTACGAAACATTGACAGCAACTGAACCGATATACGTTCTCTGTTGTCAAATTTTCGAGCCTGATACCTCTGCAGAGCTTCAAGAATTGCAAAACTAAGAGTGTAAAGGTATATTTCATCACCACATTTTACATGAAAGCGGAATATATTTTTGTGATTTTATTCCTCACTCAGACAGGGTGTTCCGAAAAAGCGTCGAATACTTTGAGAGGTGGTAGCACTCATCGAAACAAGGAAAATAAGACCAAATACACAGGTCAGAAAATGCATACTTTTTGAGATAGATCCAATAAACATGGGCCCGAAAATGCATAGTTTCTGCGACAAACACGTGTTTACAGGTGGTGTTCAGCGTGGCATCCGTTCATGAGAATGCACCCTTCCGCCCTCCCTCCAGTATAAGAAATGATACCACCCCCCCCCCCTCCCCGTCCAATTCAGCGGTCCTGCAAAAGTTGTTCGCGCACATTATGACGAAAGTGTGCTGGTGCGCCATCATGCTTGAACCACATTTGTATTCGTTGCTGCAATGGCACAACCTCCAGCAATGTAAGCAGTACATTAATGAGAAAGTCCTGATAATGCACCCCAGTTAAACTTTGTGGTAGCACGTATGGCCGTATTAATCTATCGGCAAGTACACCTGCCCATACGATGACTGAGAACCGGTGTTGATGCCCTCTTTCCTGAATTGCTTGGGGAATTCCATCTGCCCATACGTGCTGGATTCTTTACGAGGTACCCGTTTATTCGATTTTGAACTTTTCCATGAACTAATCATGAACCGATTCATGTGTGGCTGAGACTTGTGATTCTATTTAACCAAACATTGGTGACAAATCAGGGGTTTCGATGTTCCTGTCTCAGCAGCAATAGCTGCCTGACGTGGCGAGTGACTCCCGATAGGGCGGCAACCTTCTTAACTCAGCAGCTACGTGGACTGTATAAAAATCCGGCTTTACGTTCTCTCTGATACAAGAAAAGGGAGAGCATGCAGTCCGACAGAATTGAAAATCCATAAAGAGGACCTTGTGCCATTCTTGTGCTTCTTTCCGAGACTAAAACCGATCGACGGGCACCATGCACCATTCATTAGATATTCGTACCGTTTATGACAGCCACGGCGTGAGAGCGACATGGGAAGTACTGTATCACATGGTGCTGATACATCGTACAAAATACACTACCCTGTTATTCCAATGATCACTAGCATGAAATCTGATCTTATCTTTTTCCCCATATTCCTGTAAATTTCTGGCTACGTGTCGTAACAATATAATTTTTCAGTCCAGTTTTGGCGTTGTTCTATTCTTTTGGACGATTTGCGCCAAAAATAGGAAATTCCAGGCCCATATCCATATCACCACTTGAAAACAGGCTATTGCCGGTTTCCGTCCCGAAGAGCTTATACAAACAGCTTGATAAGCAGATTATGCCTGAATGCTAGGATGAATAATATATTTACTCACCTATCAGTTAGAGACCTGTATCTAGGCTGACACGGGTCAAAGTTCACGATAACAGCGGGATGAAGGCTACAGTGAATATGCCCAGTCGCAGAATACTGCTGTTCCATTTGAGTAAACGGTGCTCGCACTAAAACCCTATCATATGGTGTATTCGCCCCACAAACGTGCAGTGGCTATGGGCTCCTAGTAATATTCCACCACCATTCATAAGATCACAGTGATTGCTGAACGTGTGTACAGTTATATAAAACAATCTAGAATTACCGATTCATTCAGAATTTTCGTTGTTAGAACCCCCACCGACTGAAAATTGTAGGAGAGTCATTTCAAATTGGTACCTGCTTGGAACTGACAGGGACAGATATGCAGCGTTGCTGCACCAGTGGGAACGGAAGCCCACTTCTCAATATGACTGTGGCGAAGGGCAGAAAACAGAACTTCACACAACAACTGAATGTTCCCTCAGAACATTCAAAGCAATAATGGAAGACCTTCAGAATTTGGCATCAAAAGCTTCTGTCTGTATTTCAGATCTGGACTAAGGGCTATGAGTCCATTATGAAGTTGAGATTTGATATATCAGTCTAGAAATGTATACAGGATAGTTCAGGTGCCCTATCTATGAAGCCTGCAACACTTTCAAATACCACATACAAGATTTTCATATTCTCTGGCTCACTAAACGCAAACTATTAGTCCTACAGAAAAAATGAAGAAGACGTTTTTGTAGGAAATTTAATGTAATTAAATTTTGTATTGGGCTACATTTTCGTTAGAGGCAGTAGTTTTCGAATTATTCAAGAAAAACATATAAAACCGATCTTTTTCTTGAACAGCTCAATAACTGTGTCCTTCAGTGAAAACGTATCCCAGCACAAATTTTTAATTGCATTAAATTTTCTACAAAAAGGTCCTGTTCATTTTTTTTCCGTAGGACTAATAGTTTGCACATAGCGAGAGAGACAATATGAAAATCTTGCATGTGATTATTGAGGGCATTGTGAGGTGCATAAAACCGGTAGACAGGAGCAACGGAATCACTTGTGTATTTGTTGGAAATAACTGTCTAGAATTTTCTCCTGTCATCATACGACAAATAAACGAATGAATATCGTCTTACTACCAGATGCCACTGGCTTCAGTATGAAATAGTAAAAATCCATACGAAATGAAAACATTTCTAAGAAATTAAAAGTCTAAATTTGCAATGGTCAGTTCTTATATACTGTGAACAAAAAGTATCACCTGAGAGTCTGTACTTTTAATAACGTCTTTTTTGAAACAGTAGTCTCTTATTGCATTGACAATACGTCAAAATTTATAAAAGTAAAGTATTAGATTAAATTCCTGTCCAACTGGGCTCAAATTTCCTTAACAAGAAATGCAGTACTACTTCAGCACGTTACAGGTTACAGTGTACCGTAGACTCGTACTTGTTAACTGAAGTGTTCCACCACTTTTAGATACAATACTGCACTCGTCCCCAGAGTAATGATTTTTTCAGGCAGCTTCGGACAACCTCGTAAATCTTGAAAAGATTGTACAATTCGTTGCGTCTTTCCTTCAGCCGTATCAAAGAGACTGCTGTACACTTCACTTTGGAGATGCTTCACAGACAGAAAACTGTTCAACTTGGGCCATATCAGCTTATTAGATGTGGTCTTACATCAGCAACAAAATTTGCTGGTGCCCCATCACACACGAACTACACTCTAAAGAAAATATATATCACCAGAGACCTTTCCAAGTCTCAAACATCTATGATGTATACAGGGTGGTCCATTGATAGTGACCGGGCCAAATATCTCACGAAATAAGCATCAAACGAAAACACTACAAAGAACTAAACTTGTCTAGCTTGAAGGGGGAAACCAGATGGCGCTATGGTTGGCCCACTAGATAGCGCTGCCATAGGTCAAACGGATATCAACTGCGTTTTTTTAAAAATAGGAACCCCATTTTTTATTACGTATTCGTGTAGTATGTAAAGAAATATGAATGTTTTAGTTGGACCACTTTCTTCGCTTTGTGATAGATGGCGCTGTAATAATCACAAACGTATAAGTACGTGGTATTTGCTTCGGATACATTAACCGTGTTAAAATGGACCATTTACCAATTATTTCGTGAGATATTTGGCCCGGTCACGATCAATGGACCACCTTGTATATGCAAACTGAAGCAACTAATGCAGTTTTGTTCCATGACCGTGATGGGAACCTGGGCCCCTGCTCACTAGGCAGATGTGCTAACCGCAATATCTCCATATCATCCTGGCGCAGTGGCTTTGAGCAACTGCACAGACCCCCCCTCCCCCCCTAGCACGCCACCTTCCGCAGCCCAAATACCCATCCACGCCTCAGCCCACTTTGTGCTGCCCCTATTTTCGAAACAGCATTGCAGAGGCTCTCAACCATATTGGAATAGCACCTCAGCGTCGATCGAATCGGCGTCCCTGTCTGAAACCCAGCATAGGTACTTTTATCAAATGAAATTGGTTCTGAAACTGGTTCCAGGGACCTATCGCACAGCTCCACGGATTACCCTGGCAACCATTCATCTTCAATCCAAATTCCCATTCGTGCCTCAGCCCACCTGGTATTCCCCCTAAACTCGTTCGATAGTGAGGTGCTATTATAATACTGCTGAGAGCCTTTGCAGTGACGTTCGAGTTTAGGGGGAACACCAAGTGAGCTGAGGTATGAATGGGAATATAGACGGGAGGCACAGGAATAGTCGGTGCAGTTGTGCAAAGCCACTGTGGCGGGGTAGCGTAATGGCTAGCGAATCTGCCTTGTGAGCGAGAGACTTGGGTTCGAATCCCAGTATTGGTAAAACTTTTCATTCGTTGCTTCAGTCGGCATATATGCATCAAGAACTACATCCTCCAACGTTGCACAACCAATCCTAGACGATCATGCTGCAGAAACCGGAGGTACCCTCGTCACTTTTACTTGAGAAAAAATATACTATGTCAGAATGATATGGTTACCTTGTACCCCTAACCACGCATTAAACGAAGATCGTTGAATACAATGTGAGTTAGCGTCATATTTGTACCCAATTAGCTTTAATCGAAAAGTTTACATTTCAGATACGTCCTACTAACTGGGACAATATTTCATACTGAAATCAGAGCCATCTCGTAATCACAGTTTCGCAGTTGCCTCGCAAATGACTAGTTTGCAGACCTGTGTTTACTGGAACGTTTTTGCCGGTATCATAGTGTACTTTCACTTGCGTCAGCCTTCGCCGCTAATTCCAGTACACACTGTATATCTTCGCAATTAAAGTGAACGACCACAAACTGCAGGAGATTTGCAACCAGTAAATCGAGTTTACGCCAAGTATTTTCGAAATTATTAGTGCTACGAGTTCAGAAGAGCCCTTTTGCACACGTTTTGTGTGCCGGATTACTCGTAAGAGAGATACCGTCTCCTTACGTACATAATTTCACCTGACTCGAAACAGCTACTTGCCATTCCGGCTGGGCAACCTCGGTGTTTACATCCAGTGTCGGAGGAGCGACGCAAGCTGCATACGCAGGATGCACCCCGCACTTAGCTCTGTCCCGGCGGCGTTTCTTAAATCACGCGCGAGGTGCTCTGTAGTTTTGTTTTGCGCTCGCGTGCCTCACCTTGAGCTGGGGGTTCTTCTCGCGCAGCGCGATGACCCGCTCGTAGAGGTCGTCGTCCTTGTCGTTAGCCGGCGCCAGCTTGTGGTCCTTGAGGGTGGCGAATGCGAACACGACGTGAGTGCACAGCGACGGGTCCACGTCCTCCGGGCTGAACTTGCCCGCGCCCGGCCGCTTCCCCGACCAGCTCGTCATGTAGCAGAACACCTGCGCCGGCCGGCCTGCAGCACACAACACAGTGTTACTGACCTTCCTCCGACTCGTCCCTCCTCTCTAGCAAAACTGGTCTCTACTGTCCAGGACAGAGCGCCGGAGAGCATCGTAAAGACTCGCCGACCTCTAATTTTAGTTGAGTGCCTGGACACTAGTATTACAAAGTAACTCAACAGCACACCTGGCGAAACCCCTACAAAAAGGAAGTTATGGAGAAGTTTCTCTATCATTAAGGCACTTAAGGTAATCTCGTGAAAGGCACACAGAAGCATGCTAAATAAATCGCACACACACACAATCACAAGAGTTTCCCCGCATTGGCACTACGTACCTTCCATCAGCCAGCATCACTCTCCATTGCCGCCCTCTAGTGTTTCCATGATACCACAAACATGCAGACATTCGAGTAGAGTTGTTCTTTACAAACACTAAGCTTCGGTAGCTTTGCTACAGTACGTAAATGACGTAGTAAATCGTAGGATTACCGGTAGTATTGGTACAATTGGTAGGGAAAGAGATATAAATGAATAGGTGCGAGAGAAACTAGCAGCCAACGATTTCCCTTTCTTTTTTGATTGATTGTTTGTTTTTCACATAATTAGAACCGCACATCGCTCGGTGTCAGTCCATTGTGTATTTTATACTCTTACAGAATATAAATTGTATTTTATAACTAATAACAGTTGACCTTTAATTTCTGTCCTTTTGTGTAAAGAAAGCAATAAAATTTGATGCAATTACAATTTTCATACACAAATATAAAAGTCTGTATTATTATTCTTGTTTGTACTTAATGGTACATTTTTCATCATGATCAAAGACAAGAGTTTCTTGTACTTAGAACTACTTAAACCTAACTAACCCAAGGACATCACACACATCCATGCCCGAGGCAGGATTCGAACCTGCGACCGTAGCGGTCGCGCGGTTCCAGACTGAAGCGCCTAGAACCGCTCGGCCACACGGGCCGGCCGCTTCGTTGAGGAAAATATAAATTGTATTTTATAACTAATAACAGTTAGTTGATCTTTAATTTCTGCCCTTTTATGCAAAGAAAGCAATAAAATTTGATGCAATTACGATTTTCATACACAAATACAAAAGTCTGTATTATTATTCTTGTTTGTACCTAATGGAACGTTTTTCATCATGATCAAAGACAAGAGTTTCTTGTACTTAGAACTACTTAAATCTAACTAACCCAAGGACATCACACACATCCATGCCCGAGGCAGGATTCGAACCTGCTACCGTAGCGGTGGCGCGGTTCCACACTGAAGCGCCTAGAACCTAGAACCGCTAGTAGATAGTGTCGGAAGTTCCATGCGGCTTTTCGCGGATGATGCTGTAGTATACAGAGAAGTTGTGCCACTAGAAAATTGTAGCGAAATGCAGGAAGATCTGCAGCAGATAGGCACTTGGTGCAGGGAGTAGCAACTGACCCTTAACATAGACAAATGTAATGTATTGCGAATACATAGAAAGAAGGATTCTTTATTGTATGATTATATGATAGCGGAACAAACACTGGTAGCAGTTACTTCTGTAAAATATCTGGGAGTATGCGTGCGGAACGATTTGAAGTGGAATTATCATATAAAATTAATTGTTGGTAAGGCGGGTACCAGGTTGAGATTCATTGGGAGAGTCCTTAGAAAATGTAGTCCATCAACAAAGGAGGTGGCTCACAAAACACTCGTTCGACCTATACTTCAGGATTGCTCATCAGTGTGGGATCCGTACCAGATCGGGTTGACGGAGGAGATAGAGAAGATCCAAAGAAGAGCGGCGCGTTTCGTTACAGGGTTATTTGGTAACCGTGATAGCGTTACGGAGATGTTTAGCAAACTCAAGTGGCAGTCTCTGCAAGAGAGGCGCTCTGCATCGCGGTGTAGCTTGCTGTCCAGGTTTCGAGAGGGTGCGTTTGTGGATGAGGTATCGAATATATTGCTTCCCCCTACTTATACCTCCCGAGGAGATCACGAATGTAAAATTAGAGAGATTCGAGCGCGCACGGAGGCTTTCCGACAGTCGTTCTTCCCGCGAACCATATGCGACTGGAACAGAAAAGGGAGGTAATGACAGTGGCACGTAAAGTGCCCTCCGCCACACACCGTTGGGTGGCTTGCGGAGTATAAATGTAGATGTAGATGTAGAAACTGCGTCTCCCTGCTCTGTATGATAGATCCATATTATTTTATTTATTTTTACTACAACATCCCTCTGTTTCACGTTACAAATCAACAATTTTCAAATAAAACCTGAATTAAACATTGACAGTTTCAGTATTGCTGTAAATGCTGTTTATTGTTAAGTAACAGACAGCAGGATAACAATGCGGAACAAAAATGTTCGCAGTTTATATGGCCCATTATGTAGCCTCACTCAGTTTCTAGACGGTTCACTGTTTCCGGTTTTTTGGGCAATCTAGTAAGACACTGACAGCATACGTAAAGAAAGCGATCGGTATGAGGTAACGCCCGACTGGTATGCAACACTCCTAACGTACAGATAACTGACCTGAGCTATTAGGATAACCGTAGTTTTCGCTTACGTATGGTAGTTTACGGTAGTTTAACAAATCTAAATGCAAGCGCACACATACATATATAAACATCAGACACCATACCATCCACCCTCCCCACCACACCCCCGAATCCTAATCCTCTGCTACCCTCGACAGTTTTCGTCGTCCCTCACTTAACTTAGCAAAATTATCAAGTGCAATAAACACCACAGTTGCGACAAGCATAATGTAAACTATTCTCGACGCTGACAGTAATCTTTCAGTTAACATTTGGGAATAAATCCATCGAGACATTACCGCGTTTTCTGTACTTGTCAACTGCGAGACGAAAGAGCAGTGCTTGAAAAGTACTTCACTCCTGTTGGTAAGCTCTATAAGAGATAGACATTAGGAAATTGCTCTGACATGGATCTAATACCCTAAATTGTACATTGTGAAGCAAAATTTTAAATAATTTGTAGGTGTCCCGACATTTTTATTTCAATACTTATCATTCAGTTCAGATATACTCTTTGTCCAGGAAGCCATGTTAATGATTTTTAAATAAATCAGATAAATTTACTCCAAGAAATAGAAAAGCATAGAGAGAGAGCGGGGGGGGGGGGGGGGGGGGGAGGAGAGAGAGAGAGAGAGATAGGGACAGAAGATAGGAGTATTATAAGTATTATACATTTCGTTAAGTGAATCTTTTACATAAAAAATTAAAGATGATGATTGCTTAATTGCTTATACAAGAGCCAATCAACATACATGAAAAGTGACGAAACGCAAAAGAAACTACTAATAGCACATGACTTAACTATAAATATTAAATTATCCAACAAATGCTGCTGTAAAAACTACAGGTCCCAAAACGACATATTTATAGCCAAGCAAACAGTATTTTTTCCTTTGTGAACTACTGGAGCTGCTTAAAAAATAAGACTGAAGTGTTTCTTTGAAAACAAAAATAAAATTGAATTGCAAAAGTTGAGCTATACTTTCATTTACCTACAACATAAATAACATAAACTATTCTTATGCACTGCAACAAATTACTTAAAAAACTTTAAAGAGATATAAGGTCAGATGCAGAGATATTTAAAGTTTATTCCATTTAACACAAGTTGACCCCTTCCTCCGTTCCGTTATTATGCATAATCATCGCACTACTCATCAATTATGCTCAAAGAATTTACTGATGTAACATTATCCTCTTGTCGTGTGTCAAGTGTCTGACCATATGTTGTGGGTGGCTGATGTATTGTCATTCAGCGTGGTGCGTTGTTTATGTTGTCATGTACGAATAAGGAATGAAATGAAGGGAGAGGATGTAATCCTCTGGAATTTTACAGCCCGCTGCTATCTAGCAGCTTCAAGGGGGCAGCCAAAATCAATGTTTCCACTCGGCTCAAAGGTCATTATCAGCAGTAGTACATGTCATCATCCCACGAGTCACTACGGTGAGCGTGAAAGGCTTAGGGGATCTAATTATCAAACCTAACTTTCCGCTGCGCCTGAAACTGAAAGTTTATAATCGGTAGATACATTAGTACTAGTTTTGACTTACGGCAGTGAGACTAGGATTTTTTTATCCGAACCCAATAACTGAGAGGTGTCCAGTGAGCATTGAACAGATGCATATCAAGAATGACCATGTGATAAAGAAAAACAGTTAAAAGGATCAAGCAACACACTAGGGAGGATCACTTTCGTTCCATACATTACATCTACATCTATACTCCGCGAGCCACCTTACGGTGTGTGGCGGAGGGTACTTATTGTACCACTATCTGATCCCCCCTTCCCTGTTCCATTCACGAATTGTGCGTGGGAAGAACGACTGCTTGTAAGTCTCCGTATTTGCTCTAATTTCTCGGATCTTTTCGTTGTGATCATTACGCGAGATATATGTGGGCGGTAGTAATATGTTGCCCATCTCCTCCCGGAATGTGCTCTCTCGTAATTTCGATAATAAACCTCTCCGTATTGCGTAACGCCTTTCTTGAAGTGTCCGCCACTGGAGCTTGTTCAGCATCTCCGTAACGCTCTCGCGCTGACTAAATGTCCCCATGACGAATCGCGCTGCTTTTCGCTGGATCATGTCTATCTCTTCTATTAATCCAACCTGGTAAGGGTCCCATACTGATGAGCAATACTCAAGAATCGGACGAACAGGCGTTTTGTAAGCTACTTCTTTCGTCGATGAATCACATTTTCTTAGAATTCTTCCTATGAATCTCAACCTGGCGCCTGCTTTTCCCACTATTAGTTTTATGTCATCATTCCACTTCAGATCGCTCCGGACCATAAAGTAGTTGTCGAAATGGTTTCCTTCCGTCTCAGAACCATCTCATTCTCTCACGCCTCTGCTTCAGTAATAGTAATTTTGATCCTGAATTTAGTATACACTCCTGGAAATTGAAATAAGAACACCGTGAATTCATTGTCCCAGGAAGGGGAAACTTTATTGACACATTCCTGGGGTCAGATTCATCACATGATCACACTGACAGAACCACAGGCACATAGACACAGGCAACAGAGCATGCACAATGTCGGCACTAGTACAGTGTATATCCACCTTTCGCAGCAATGCAGGCTGCTATTCTCCCATGGAGACGATCGTAGAGATGCTGGATGTAGTCCTATGGAACGGCTTGCCATGCCATTTCCACCTGGCGCCTCAGTTGGACCAGCGTTCGTGCTGGACGTGCAGACCGCGTGAGACGACGCTTCATCCAGTCCCAAACATGCTCAATGGGGGACAGATCCGGAGATCTTGCTGGCCAGGGTAGTTGACTTACACCTTCTAGAGCACGTTGGGTGGCACGGGATACATGCGGACGTGCATTGTCCTGTTGGAACAGCAAGTTCCCTTGCCGGTCTAGGAATGGTAGAACGATGGGTTCGATGACGGTTTGGATGTACCGTGCACTATTCAGTGTCCCCTCGACGATCACCAGTGGTGTACGGCCAGTGTAGGAGATCGCTCCCCACACCATGATGCCGGGTGTTGGCCCTGTGTGCCTCGGTCGTATGCAGTCCTGATTGTGGCGCTCACCTGCACGGCGCCAAACACGCATACCACCATCATTGGCACCAAGGCAGAAGCGACTCTCATCGCTGAAGACGACACGCCTCCATTCGTCCCTCCATTCACGCCTGTCGCGACACCACTGGAGGCGGGCTGCACGATGTTGGGGCGTGAGCGGAAGACGGCCTAACGGTGTGCGGGACCGTAGCCCAGCTTCATGGAGACGGTTGCGAATGGTCCTCGCCGATACCCCAGGAGCAACAGTGTCCCTAATTTGCTGGGAAGTGGCGGTGCGGTCCCCTACGGCACTGCGTAGGATCCTACGGTCTTGGCGTGCATCCGTGCGTCGCTGCGGTCCGGTTCCAGGTCGACGGGCACGTGCACCTTCCGCCGACCACTGGCGACAACATCGATGTACTGTGGAGACCTCACGCCCCACGTGTTGAGCAATTCGGCGGTACGTCCACCCGGCCTCCCGCACGCCCACTATACGCCCTCGCTCAAAGTCCGTCAACTGCACATACGGTTCACGTCCACGCTGTCGCGGCATGCTACCAGTGTTAAAGACTGCGATGGAGCTCCGTATGCCACGGCAAACTGGCTGACACTGACGGCGGCGGTGCACAAATGCTGCGCAGCTAGCGCCATTCGACGGCCAACACCGCGGTTCCTGGTGTGTCCGCTGTGCCGTGCGTGTGATCATTGCTTGTACAGCCCTCTCGCAGTGTCCGGAGCAAGTATGGTGGGTCTGACACACCGGTGTCAATGTGTTCTTTTTTCCATTTCCAGGAGTGTATCTATGATGTACCAGCATTTCATACATCTGGACCAGAGCTGCTTTGCGGTGTGGAGATCCATTGTTCCAGCTGTCTTTCAATTTTTCCTTGGCTTATTTCATCTAGTTGTTTTCTTTTAACACGTTGAATTGCATATCCTCTTTGTCTACAAGCTGTATCTATCGTCATATTTTCCACTGCAAATTGCAGTATTCCCTTCCGTATACTGATTGAAATTAGGTCTTCTCTCTCATATTGCCCTTGCCTTGGCGTATTCATATTTGAGACTGGTTTTTTCAAGTCTCAGAAGTCTCGGTCGCTTAACTTCGTCCCCATTCGCCCAACACAGGCGCTCTTGCATATAAAGGGTCATTCCCGATTAACGACGAAAGATGCCATTATTGGCGTTCGTCGATAGGTGTTTCTTCTCATACATTATTTTTGGTACGTATCGTAGTTCCTACACTATTTGTGGTTTATTTGTCGCTGTGCTGATCATCATCAACTTAACACTTATGTTCTCCACTTGTTACTGGACACTGTGTACTCTTTCGACCATTTGGCCTTCAGTTTTATTGCTGGTCTCAGCGTTCATGTAGTCTGGGTATACTAAATATACAGATTTTTTTTTAAAATCTTTCCGTAGCACTCCATTTTAAATGGCGCTGTAGTGTTCTTTTTAAATACTCGTACTGTCCGCGTTCAGTTAGATCCACATACACGCGTAAGAACTTCGTAACGCTTTATGGTATGCTCTAAGGTTCTAGTCAAAGATTTAACGTTGGAGGCAATATTTTCATGACTGACTTAGTATTTTTCCTATGCTCTAAGCACGGCAGCGGAAATGACAACTCGGTTATAAACCTGAAAGTAATGCCACCATGCCATTCACGAATTATGGCACTGGATAATTTTTGGCCGATTTCTAAAGCCACCAATCATATGAAGTTTTCTGGCTCTCATTCTGCTTTTTATTTGCTACTCTTTTCGAGCAACGTTTCAAACACTTCATCCTGTTGAGAAGACTTGTTAACGTTTTCTATCCATTTCCATAAACTGCTATTTTGAAGAGGTAGTACGTTCGTTACTACCGATTCACACTGATTTCGTACATCTTCTGTTTCTCAATTTCCTAATTATGTTTTAAGTAGGTTGTTATTCTCAGGCCAATCATCGTAGTTATGATCCTCGTATCAGCTGATTGTGTGTGTAGTGTTACATATTAGGTGTGTGTGTGTGTGTGTGTGTGTGTGTGTGTGTGTGTGTGTGTGTGTGCCGTGAGAGGTAGTAAGAAACGATGGTGTTGCACTAGCTTTTTACATTATTAAATAAATTCTTTGCAAACAGTATTCCATACTCGGGGATGAATTGGACGAGGTAGCGCTGTTATAAACACACAGTCCTTGCATTCGAAAAGATTTAGGCCCCAATCTTCATACGACCGTCGTGATTTAGGTTTTACATGTTTATTCCTAAATTACTTCAGATAATTTCGGAGACTGTTTTTTCCAAGTCACGGGCGACTACTTGTCCCATCCTGGTCAAACTAGACGTGTAAGCCCGTAAATTCCTGCATAGACTATCATGTTGGCACTCCGTGCAATACAAAATTGCTCACTGATGTCAAGAGACGCAGAAGGAATCATTTGTGAGTTCCAAAGCACGAACAACAGTCCAGGCAACAGAAAGGCAGTGCTTAGGGAGTTGAAAACAATGGGTTTCAACGGTCGAGCAGCTCCTCATAAGCCATACAGTTGTGCATTCAATACTAGGCTACGCTTAAGATGGTGACAAGACCGACATCACTAGACAGTCGAAGAGCGGAAACGAGTGATTTAGGGTGATGAATTACGCATTACCCCGTGACAACCCTAAAAAAAAAAGAAAAAAAAAACCAGCACCACGAACGACTTATACTATCCGAATGAGACGGAAATCGGTAGAAAATGGGTGATTTATTCAAAAGAAAGAGCTTGACGAATCGAGCTAGTTAATAGCGCACTGGTCCACCTCTGGGCATTATGCAAGCAGTTATTTGGCTTGGAATCGATTGACAGAGTTTTTCAATGTCCTCCCGGAGGCATGTCGTGACAAACGTCTTCAACCTAGAATCTCATTTACTGCAGTTGAATTGTCTTCAGTGATGAGACCTGCTTCGAAATGATCCCCGGTGACCAGCGAAGACGCCTTGAGAGCTCCCAACAACCGTGGGATAGTGGGATACCAACCCGACTGTCCTACGCCCTGCTGCCCGACAACCATAAGTCATGATCTTGGGTGCGATTTAGTTGTCATCCGAGGCACCCTTATAGCACGGCTATCCGTGAACGACGTTTTACACCGCGTTTTGTTGCCCGTCATGTCAAGCCATCCTGGGCTTACATTTCAGCAAGATAATTAACATCCGCACTCGGCGAGAGTGCAACTTAACTTCGTGCGCTTGCCAGACCCGCCTTGGGCAGGCACCTGGATCGGTGGATCCCTTCCCAGGTGAGAAAGTTTGGGGCGTTATAGGCAGGGACCAGCTCGGGGTTTTGATGATTTAATGCTCCAGTTGGACAGAATTTGGCACGATGTCCCTCAGGAGGACGTCCAACAACTGTACGAATCAGTGCCAAGCCGAATAAGGGCCAGAAATGGACCATCGCGTTAGTGACTTGCTCACTTTGTGATGATGTTCTTTCTCTTGAATAAATCATCCAACACTTTTTTTTTGTGGAACTGTAACCATATGTTTATCTGTAGATGTACACCACATCTACCGATTTCCGTCCAATTCGGATCATTCATTCGTTGTATGACTTTCTTTCTTCTCCTTCCCAGAGTGTATATGAACACATTTTAGAGCGTTGCGTGTACTGCGCATTACTGTGTGTATCAGCATCACAGGGAACCCGGTCGTAACTAGGATCTATGAGGCAATGGTTTGAGGACTACACAGGATCCCTACCT
This sequence comes from Schistocerca serialis cubense, assembly GCF_023864345.2. Taxonomy (NCBI): domain Eukaryota; kingdom Metazoa; phylum Arthropoda; class Insecta; order Orthoptera; family Acrididae; genus Schistocerca; species Schistocerca serialis. The sequence goes on along the minus strand of NC_064639.1, from coordinate 856,576,611 downwards.
CAATCAGTGGACTTTGGGCTGTGAAAATTAGTGGTGACACGTAGAGCCAAGTGTTTAAATCCCTTTATTCAGATCCTAAGAGTTTTATGATTGTAGTGGTCACTTGATTCATGAGCCAGTGTGGTCGACGAATTGGAATTCGATACCCCGTTATGGCGGTATGGAAAGTTGGTTCTAGATCCAAAAAAAATGTTCAAATGTGTGTGAAATCTTATGGAACTTAACTGCTAAGGTCATCAGTCCCTACGATTACACACTACTTAACCTAAATTATCCTAAGGACGAACACACACACCCATGCCCGAGGGAGGACTCGAACCTCCGCCGGCACCAGCCGCACAGTCCATGACTGCAGCGCCTTAGACCGTTTCTAGATCCAATTTTGGCCAATAGGGGTACCTTGCGAAGATGCAGTGAGTGACGCCAAATCGGTCACAGTTGAATAAAGAGATTTAAACACACGCCTGAAAATGTTACAATAATTCTCATATAACGACCACCCGCTGTCCTACTCTCTGTGCGAAATAGAAGACGGATGTACGAAAATCTATGGACTGGACTGGAACGTCGACTTCGCTCCAGGCCGCAGCATTAGACATAATCACCTTCTCTCCTTTCGCCCTTTGAGAAAGAATGGGCTGCCATTTCTCCACAGACATTCAGGAAGTTCACCGAAAGTGTCCCTAACAGAGCACAAGCTGTCATTAAGGCTAAGTGTAGGCACATCCCATATTATTGTCCATTAATAGGGGTCCGGACTCGTATCATGAAAGAATGAATATGAATAATGTTACTTTTATTGCTCTTACACTGGATTACCATAACCTGTTCAGTATTCTTTTGAAAGTTATCCACGCATGAATAAAACTACTGCTGTTACTCTAGGTACTTTCGATTAATTTTGCAACTCTAGTAACCTTAAGAATCTGAGTTGTAGCCGCTGGGACCAGGTTCGCTGTTACACTTTCCCTCCACCTCGTAACCCGAATTGTTCTCAACATGTGCGGCCACTTCGAAAAATTTCCGCTAAACGGCGAACCGAGAGAAACGGCGCGATCTGGCGGACGAGCGTATTATCCGCGAACATCGATTAGCAGCTGGCTACGATAAGCGCTGGGCGGTGTCCGCTGCGCTGACCTGGATTCGAACGGCGGTTCGTTGCACCCGGTGAAGGGCGGCTGGCCGCACCAGCCCGGGTTGCATAAGCGTCTCGACGGCCGCTTTACACGACTACCTGCCGTTGTGTAAGGCGCCGGGCGCCTACCTACTGCCTGTCCCGTCCACGGCACCCTCCCTGCCGTCAGCTGTCCGATTAACAATTCACCGCGTTTATGTAGTGCGATGTCTTTCTATCCCGGCAGCCGGTTCGCTTTTATTTACAACTAGCGAACCAGGCAACGCTTCGCAATTGATAAATATGTATGGGAACTGGATGTACGTCCTGATCTCTTTCTCTCCCCTTTGTCCACTTCCTCCCTTCCCCTCTCTCTGTCCGTCCCCTCCTCCTCCTATCTCCCTCCGCCTCCTCCTCCCCCTCTCCTTCTTCTCTCCTTCTTCATCTCTCTGCCCATCTCCGCCTTGCCCTCTCTACGTCCATTCTCCCCCCCCCCCCCCTCCTGGCAGCTCTGTTCATTTTCTTCCCCCTCCCCCATGCCTATCTTTGACCTTGAGCATTGTTTATTGTTATGACCAACGAAATCTTGAATGGGAATTGAAATCACTTAAAATACGATTGGGATCATTGCCAAACGGTGTATGACAGGCCTCTCCTGCTGCGGGATCTTTGAGGGTAGAAGCTTCAATGACAATACATCACATAGTTTTAATCTTAAATCTGGTAGGATTACAAAGTTTCGGACGTTTCAGACTCCGTAGTAGTGTTCTAACCATAAGCAATAAATACAAATTTCACGATTTTTGTTAAAGCAGACTGTGAGGAAGAGAACAAAAGAGCACGTAATTGTGCATTCAATTTTTCTTTAAAATAATGAAGCTGGTGCATAAGTACGCAGCGTTTTTGTTTTGAAGATTGGTATTCCGGTTGCTGTGGGTGCGTTTATCATTGTCATTTTTTTACTTATAGTACACTTCACTTAAAACTTCCGGGCTGATAGGCCGTGGTCGAAGTATAAAACTCTCCCCTGACGTTTCTTCTCCGACTGCAGGAGACATCCTCGGAGGTACAGCGGCGGACTGCGAAGAGAACTCGAGGAAGCGCTGATTATATAGGCAGTACAGAGGGCGCCACTGTCGATCACGTGGCGTCGGCTATGAGATTGTCTCTGGTACTGCCAACATTCTCGATTGAAAGTAATCGAACGCTTGCGGTGCAACGCTGGCATCCAAATTTTATCAAGTTTAACACCTTCGTCTTTCCTGTTAAAATTATTACGGTGTTTATCAATCTCGATAGCCTCTCTATACATGCGTACATAATAATGCGAGGTTTTTGTTATGACGCTCGTCTCGCTGAATTTTATTTCATGATCACCTTCCTGGTAAACATGTTCCGCTACGGCCGATTTATCCGTTTGACCCAGGCGGCAATTCCACTTATGTTCAACAAGACAGGTGATCACACTTCTCTTTGTGGTGCCGATATAAACCTGGCCATAACTACACGGATGTGTCCCGCAGTCGGAGAAGAAACGTCAAGGGAGAGTTTTACACTTCGACCACCGCCTATCAGCCCGGAAGTTTTAAGTGAAGACAATGCCGGCCGTGAAAGTTTACATTGTATGATTATAGTACACTGCTGCTGTTCGAGTTTCCGTATTGGCTCAAATGGCTCTGAGCACTATGGGACTTAACTGCTCTGGTCATCAGTACCCTAGAACTTAGAACTACTTAAACCTAACTAACCTAAGGTCATCACACACATCCATGCCCGAGGCAGGATTCGAACCTGCGACCGTAGCGGTCACGTGGTTCCAGACTGAAACGCCTTTAACCGCACGGCCACACCGGCCGGCTGTTTGCGTATTGTTATTTTGTCGTTTGGAGATAGTGAATGGAGCAATTGACGCTGGAAATTGCAGTGTCAAGTGGAGAAATCGGAACATTTCCAACATATTCTTCTGTTTGAGTTCAGTAGAAGGGTGAGCTGAAAAGAGCCAGCGGAGGCAGCCAAAAACATTTACGCCAAGTATAGGGATAATGTCATTGGACAGGTCAGGCGAAGAATTTTGTTATTTTTTGTTTTAAGGACAATCAGTTTGACAGTAATCGCTCTCCACGTTCATGAAGACCTTTGGTGTTTGATAAAGATCGTTTAAACGCATTAATCCACAATGGTCCACGTCAGTGTCCTCGAGAACTGGCAAATATGATGAACTGCCATTATTCCACCATCGTGCCACAGTTGTATGCAATGGGGAAGGTTCAAAGATCCGGTGTATGTGTACCGCACGCTCTAAGTTGAAATAGTTCAAATGGCTCTATGCACTATGGGACTTAACATCTGAGGTCATGAATGCCCTAGAGTTAGAACTACTTAAACCTAACTATAGAAATTCTTTCAATCCATATGTGGCATAACAGCAAACCAGTGCTTAACAGTATTGGTTAAAAACAGTCTTGGTTGGAATTGTAGTTCTTTTTATTTTTCAACGACGCGTTTCGCCTTATTTAGGCATCTTCAGGTTATCTTTTCTAGATGGGCGCGAGAGACACCAAGATCTGCATAACGCGTTCCCGTTCGCTCCTGTGAACCGGATCGCTTTATGCAGATCTTGGTGCCTCTCGCGTCCATCTAGCTAAGATAACCTGAGGATGCCTAAATAAGGCGAAACGCGTCGTTGAAAAATAAAAAGAACTACAATTGGAACCAAGACTGTTTTTAACCAATAAACCTAATTAACCTAAGGACATCACACACATTCATGCCCGAGGCAGGATTCGAACCTGCGACCGTAGCACTAGCGCGGTTCCGGACTGAAGCGCCTAGAACCGCTCGGTCACAGCAGCCGGCGTGCTCTTAAGTCAAAATCACAAAAATCAGCGGGTGCCCATATGTGCATTTCTGCTTGCTGGTTGTCAATTAGCCCGTGAACAAATCCGACCATTCATATCCTGTATCGTTACTGATGACGAAAAATTGTGTCTTTATACCAACATAAGGAAAAGAAAGGAATGGCTGAGCTTAAACAAAGCAGCAACTCCTCGTACAAAAACCTACGCACTTCCACAAAGTGTAATGTACTGCATTTGGTGCGACAGCGACCGTGTTGTGTACTACGAATTGCTTTATTGAGATGTAACTATCATTGCCGACATTCGCCATCAGCAACTGAGACGTCTTGCAGACGCAATCGAAGAACACTGCACGACAACGCCTGCCCATATCTGCTAGAACACTATACATGAGTTGCGCTCGGAAGTCATTCCGTATCCACTTTTTTCACCTGATCTTGCGCCCTCGGATTCTCACGTTTTCCTCTGTCTATCGAACAACTTTCAAAGAACTTTGTTTCTGGATAAGATGCCATCCGAACATGGTTCGACGAGTTCTTCGCCTGTAAACACAGTGATTTCTACTGTCGCGCAATAGAAAAGTTACCCCAGAGTTGGCAGAATGTTGTAAATAGTGAAGGAGACTACATTATTGACTTAAGTCTCTGTTTCACGTATCGTTTGTGACTCTTGAACTTACGGAAAACGCCCCTACCGTATGCACCAATCCATATATAGTAAAAGTAAATGGAATATACGGGAGAAACAATTTGTATGTTGGTTTACATGCGCTGCTGTCGTATTTGAAAATGACTGCGAGAAAGAAAACGAAACCGCACTTTTCACACCACAGCATAACACAGTATTTTCTTTCTCTCGCTTGGTTTTAACAGAACGCTTGTACATTGTTGTTTAGATGTACTCCTACGTCATTCTGAATGTTGATGAGAGCATCGTGTACAAATCTGAAACAAATCGATCAAGAATTTTTCGATATTTTTGGTAACAACGTTATACATTTTAAACATACTATATTTATGAACCACATATAGTAAAAAGTATGTACCCTATGTCTGAATGTTTGTTAGAATATCATCCAAAAATTTCTGTGGTGTTTTAGCAGATATTCGCAGTTTCGTTTTTGCGTTGTGTAGCTGGAGTCAGCCCAAAGAAATAGTGCTCATCACTTGTTCCATGTGACTTAACAGTTCTGCATGCTTGGTGCTAGCAGTTAGTGCGGGCCAGGGCTATGCTTTCGGTGCTGGAGTACTGTAATTCATCGAGTTTTACTGTCCCTGCTAATACATATCGGTAAAACAAAAATCTCACTAGACTAACATGGGACCACTGAATCGAATGGACACCTACAATATCACTTAGAAATCGTTTTGTTTATAACGGGAAACAACCGACGTTTTGCGTCGACGCTAGGCGTCGCATGAAAGAAGTGATGAGCACTATTTGTATGGGCTGACTACAGCTACACAATTCGAAAAGGAAATTGCAAATATCTGCTGAAACACCAGAGAAATGCGCCAGGCGACTCGTAGGAGACACATCCTGTATATATACTTACACACCACACAAACTCGTATATTAAAAAAAGTATCCCATATCCGCCTAATGTTTGTTAGAGCATACGTAAACAGGCAGAATACGGCCCTGCGGTCGGCGACGTCTATATAAGATAAAAAGAGAAGTGGGGTATCAGCTGCCTCATTCTACCTTCCTCAGCATCTTCAGGAATGTTACCAAAAACTTTGGCATTGGGACATACTCGCGCTCTTTCTTAAGTACAACTCTCAACCCGCACCCAGAAGCTCTCCTTAATGTATGTCGCTCACATGCACTAGCCATCGCTGTAAGTCGCTCACAGCCAGCCACACCCAACTTGCCATTCTCACTCACCCACTCATTCAGCCCAATTCATTGTCATTATCTCTTTGTGTCTAACAACAACTGAGTCCTGTCACGCAACCACATTCACCTTAGTCCTGTCCTACTACTTCTGTCAACTCTCAGGGCCACTGTCTCTCTATAGCTCTCCCTTACTGCAACTGTCTCATTCATTCCTCCCTACTGCTGCTGTCTCTTCTCACTGTTACTTTCTCTTTTCCTCGTTGTCACAGATTCTGTCTCCCATTATCAGTGCCTCTCGCCCACTTTCACTTTCTCCTTCTCTTCGTTCCTCTACCATTGGTTCTGTCTCCGCCACGCTTTTCCTAGAATTGCTCTGTCACTGTCAACTATGTTGATTGCCACTGTGTCCTCTCTCGCTGCCACTGTCTCCTTCACTCTTTCTGTACCACAACCACTGTTTACTATCGTCCAGTATTTATTACTTTCCCCTCTCTTTAACACTGCCACTGACGTCTTCTGTCTTGTATAAAAAAGTGCGAATATGTCCTCATGCCAAAATTTTTTAACGTACTCAGGAAGGTAGAACGAGGCAGCTTGCACCCATCTTTCTTTATCAGAGTCTTTTCAAACAGGAGCATATTAGTCTCTTTTGTGCTCCGACAGGAACGTTTCTCTGTTGGTTCCCTTCTTTTCCCTGTTTCAGCAGGGCATGTCACTCGTATGAAAGAACTTTACGCAAAATTTCAATAGTTTACTTACGTGAAATTGAAATAACGCAAAACTAATTTTACATCTCAGACCGGATTTTTCTTGCACAGAAATTTTGCATATGTTTTGGTACTGCAAAACTGGGTTCGAAGATCCAATCTGATGATAATGGAGACACTTTACAGCACACTTCAGCGTGCTACATCACTTGATAAACTGCAATTCCGCTTCACAGAGGATATTAAGTGCATATTTTACGTGTCCAAGAAGGTGTAGCTTAAAACTGAAGAAACTGCAAAAAGGTGGGAATTTAAGGAGGTGGGACCTGGATAAACTGACTAAACCGGAGGTAGTACAGAGTTTCAGGGCGAGCATAAGGGAACAATTGACAGGAATGGGGGAAATATATACAGTAGAACAAGTATGGGTAGCTCTGAGGGATGAAGTAGTGAAGGCAGCAGAGGATCAAGTAGGTAAAAAGACGAGGGCTAGTAGAAATCCTTGGGTAACAGAAGAAATATTGAATTTAGTTGATGAAAGAAGAAAATATAAAAATGCAGTAAATGAAGCAGGCAAAAAGGAATACAAACGTCTCAAAAATGAGATCGACAGGAAGTGCAAAATGGCTAAGCAGGGATGGCTAGAGGACAAATATAAGGATGTAGAGGCTTATCTCACTAGGGGCAAGATGGATACTGCCTACAGGAAAATTAAAGAGACCTTTGGAGAAAAGAGAGCCACTTGTATGAATATCAAGAGCTCAGATGGAAACCCAGTTCTAAGCAAAGAAGGGAAAGGAGAAAGGTGGAAGGAGTATATAGAGGGTCTATACAGGGGCGATGTTCTCGAGGAAAATATCATGGGAATGGAAGAGGATGTAGATGAAGATGAAATGGGAGATATGAAACTGCGTGAAGAGATTGACAGAGCACTGAAAGACCTAATTCGAAACAAGGCCCCGGGAGTAGACAACATTCCATTAGAACTACTGAGAGCCTTGGGAGAGCCAGTCCTGACAAAACTCTAACCTGTGGTGAGCAAGATGTATGAGACAGGCGAAATTCCCTCAGACTTCAAGAAGAATATAATAATTCCAATCCCAAAGAAAGCAGGTGTTGAGAGGTGTGAAAATTACCGAACTATCAGTTTAATAAGTCACAGCTGCAAAATACTAACGCGAATTCTTTACAGACGAATGGAAAAACTGGTAGAAGCCGACCACGGGGAAGGTCAGTTTGGATTCCGTAGAAATGTTGGAACACGTGAGGCAATACTGACCCTACGACTTAGCTTAGAATAAAGATTAAGGAAGACAAACCTACGTTTCTAGCATTTGTAGACTTAGAGAAAGCTTTTGACAATGTTGACTGGAATACTCTCTTTCAAATTCTGAAGGTGGCAGGGGTAAAATACAGAGAGCGAAAGGCTATTTACAATTTGTACAGAAACCAGATGGCAGTTATAAGAGTCGAGGGCCATGAAAGGGAAGCAATGGTTGGGAAGGGAGTGAGACAGGTTTGTAACCTCTCCCCGATCCTATTCAATCTGTATATTGAGCAAGCACTAAAGGAAACAAAAGAAAAGTTCGGAGTAGGTATTAAAATCCATGGAGAAGAAATAAAAACTTTGAGCTTCGCCGATGACATTGTAATTCTGTCAGAAACAGCAAAGGACTTGGAAGAGCAGAGAACGGAATGGACAGTGTCTTGAAAGGAGTGTATAAGATGAACATCAACAAAACCAAAACAAGGATAATGGAATGTAGGCGAATTAAGTCAGGTGATGCTGAGGGAATTAGATTAGGAAGTGAGACACGTAAAGTAGTAAAGGAGTTTTGCTAATGGGGAGCAAAATAACTGATGATGGTCGAAGCAGAGAGGATATAAAATGTAGACTGGCAATGGCAAAGAAAGCGTTTCTGAAGAAGAGAAATTTGTTAACATCGAGTATAGATTTAAGTGTTAGGAAGTCGTTTCTGAAAGTATTTGTATGGAGTGTAGCCATGTATGGAAGTGAAACGAGGTCGATAAATAGTTTAGACAAGAAGAGAGTAGAAGCTTTCGAAATGTGGTGCTACAGAAGAATGCTGAAGATTAGATGGGTAGATCACATAACAAATGGGGAGGTATTAAATAGAATTGGGGAGAAGAGGAGTTTGTGGCACAACTTGACAAGAATAAGGCACAGGTTGGTAGGACATGTTCTAAAGCATCAGGGAATCACAAATTTAGCATTGGAGGGCAGCGTGGAGGGTAAAAATCGTAGAGGGCGACCAGGAGATGGATACACTAAGCAGATTCAGAAGGATGTAGGTTGCAGTAAGTACTGGAAAATGAAGAAGCTTGCACAGGATAGAGTAGCATGGAGAGTTGCATCAAACCAGTCTCAGGACTGAAGACCACAACAACAACAACATAGTAAAATTACAGCCATTTGCTAAACATAGCTGTCTTGGAATCAACTGTTCTGTTTTGTTACCCAATGTAAGATAGTAGGGTATTCTATCCTTATTTTATTTCAAAGATTTATTTCATTCTCTTGCTACGGTCAAGCATTAGCCGGTAGCTTCAGCTACCTATAATTTTCTCGTCCCACAGAATGGCAAAACCAAGTCAGCACTGGGGCGGGCAATCTCAAAAAAATGGCTCTAAGCACTATGGGACTTAACATCTGAGGTTATCAGTCCCCTAGATCTTAGAACTACTTAAACCTAACTAACCTAAGGACATCACACACATCCATGCTCGAGGCAGGATTCGAACCGGCGACCGTAGCGGTCGCGCAGCTCCAGACTGTAGCGCCTAGAACCACTCGGCCATTCCGGCCGGCCGGGCAATCTCGATCAAGTGCCTCTCTCGTGTGCTGACGAGGTAACGCCACCTAGGCGACGCTGACCAGGCCACACTTCGGAACTTTCCATGCCACCCCCAAACGTTTCTCGGCTTCTAACCAATCAAGGTGGAGGAAGCCGGGTGGCTGTGCTGGATGTACCCTGCCGCCCGTCGGCGAGACGCTCTCTCTGCCGCACGCCCTGTAGCTGTGAACACCACCTGCCGCTCCCGGTGCAGTGGCGCCGTGGACTCGAACTCGGGACCTTTGCCTTTCGCGGGCTGTGAGAACGGGTCGTGCGTCGTGCTTGGGTAGCTCAGTTGGTAGAACGCTTGCCCGCGAAAGGCAAAGGTTACGAGCTCGAGTCTCGGTCTGGCACTCAGTTTTAATCTGCCAGGAAGTTTCAACGAGTATGTATCTTAGCATGAACAGCAGTCTGATGATGAACCTGCCGGTTTGAAGCCGGTAACGGCGATGTATGAGTGAATAAATAGCGATGTTAAACGGGGGTGGTTGCTCTGTTCTTTTCTGCAAGAATCAACCTGTATGTAATCATCTGCTACAACAACTAGTTTCATACAGTCATTACAATCTAGCTCGCTCGGAAAGGATATTTCTGTACGTTTTAGGTTGTTAATGTCTTCAGTATTATTTGCGGTATAAGCGACTCGTTAACGGATGTACTACAGGATACATTTTTCCTGACACTAACGCATCTTAGAGACTGTGTCAAACGTGAACCAACCACGTAGGTACATGGTGGTGCCCCAGCAACATGGTAAACAACGACTATCGCACGGATATCGTGGGAGTTCTTTTCGTGACGCACTAGAACGTAGACAAGGAAGTGCACGAGGCGAGCAGGATGTAAGAAATACGATACAGGGGCGTGCCATTGCATTGCAGGTGAGGTGAGGCGAGGTGCAGCGATGCCTGGTGTAAGGCGAGCTGCATTCACTGCCAGCTCGTTCTGCTGCCCTGCCTTCTGCGGAAGGGGCTGCGCTCTCAACAAATGGAAGACGATGTGTCTCGCTCATGCTACGAGCTACCCAAAGACTCCCAGAATATCCCAGTAAAACTAAGGAAAAAAAAACTTTCCTTATCTCTATTTCCGCCATCACCTGTAAAGTAGTCCCCCGCGATTGCAAGACTTTCAGCTATTTTTCCACTGCTGGAAGCAGTGCCAGAAGTCCTTTTGCTTAATCGTGTTCAAAATTTGTTGCTATACCCCTGAATCTCTTGTATGGAGTCACAACACCGGTCTTTCAACTTTGATTTCATTTTACAGAAGAGGAAGAAATTGCAGTGGCTAGATTAGGAGAATAGGGCAGATGGGGGACAGTTGCGTGTTTTGTATTTTTACCGGAAATTCCCTCACAGTGAGCACAGTGTGTGTAGGTGCACTGTCATGATGTCGTAACCAGTCATTTTCTCCCATATCTCAAACCGTTTCCGTCTAACATCTTCCCTCAATGTCCTCAAAACATCGTAGTAGAACTTCCCGCTGATCACATGGGAGAAATTTCGTGAACGTCAAAAGTAAATAAATAAATAATTAAAAATAAAAATAAAAAATTATTAGCGTTGACTTCGAAACCGGGCGCGCTTTCTTGAGCCGCGGAAAAGATGGTGACTTCCACTGTGAAGATTGCTCTTTCATTTCAGGATCATAAGCGTATATCTATTATTCACCGGCAGTTATTACCATGGACAGGAAATTTCGAGCATGTCGAACCAGTGTTTGCATTTTAGGGCACGTCTGAACTCTATGATCTCGTTGGTTAGCGTTCAAAACACGAGGAACGAACTTCATTGCAATTCATCTCGTGTTCAATTTATCAGCCAGAATGCGTTGACTAATTCTGTGGTAGTCCCAACAATTTCACAAATTTCGTGGATTACTTGCCTTCCGAACTTCTCTCTGTGTCCACGCACATTCCTGATCGTTTCCACAGTTGAGCGTGATGCCGGTCGGACGGAGCGTTTGTCGCCCTCCACAGAATCTCAGCCCTCTTTAAATTACTTAAGTCACTCATATGTACTTGCTTGGTTCAAACCTTGCTCCCCGAAAGCCTGCTCTAGCCTGCGGTGGGTTTCAGCTACTATTCTGCGGGGCTTAAAACAAACCTTCATGAAGATAATTCGTTCATGTAAGTCATCCATTTAGAAACTCTCAAAAGTAGTGGAACACCATCTGAACAAATCATTTACAATACTGACGCACTTACAATGACGCCATGCAACAGATCGGCAGATTAATCACAGAACTAGAGGCACCTAGCGGCGAAAAATGTACAGCCGACCAGGTGGGCACAGTATTCAGAATATCGGGAAATTTGCCTATTAGCTCCTAGTGCAGAATTATTATTGATGAACTGTGAATACAGATCATTGTATTGTTGTTTTTGTGGTATTCATTTCGAAGACTGATTTGTTACAGCTCTCCACGTTAGTCTGTCTCGTGCGTCTTCATCTCTGCCCAACTACTGGAAGCTACATGCATTTGAATCTGCTTGGTCTCCCTTTACAATTTTTGCCCAACACACTTCCTCTCAGACCAAATAGGTGATCCCTCAGGAACGATGCTACCAACGTATCCGTTTTTTTCAGCTGTTCTCCCAATTTCGATTCAGTACCTCATCATTTATTTGATCTAATCATCCAATCTTCAGCGTTGTTCAGTAGCACCATATTTCAGAGGCTTTTATTCTCTTCTTGTCTAGAATTTTTAGTGTCTACATTTCAATTCCTTACAAGGCTACGCACCAGACAAATACTCTCACAAAATACTTGTTAACACTATAATTCATATATGATGTGTTTCTTGCTTTTGCCAGATTGCATTTTATATCCCCTCTAAATGGGCGTCGTTAGCTGTTTTTCTGTCTGAATAACTAAAAATAATCTACTACTTTTAGTGTCCCATTTCCTAGTCTAATTACCTTAGCATTCCATGACTTAATATGACTACATTCCATTATCCTCTTTTTTACTGTTGTTGACATTAGTATTATAACCTCTTGTCAAGACCCTATCAAATTTATTGGATTTACCAAGTTTCCTGCCGTCTGACAAATACAATATACCCGTCGAATCATGAGGTCTTTGTTTGTTTTACCTGAATTTTAATTTCGTTTCCAAATTTATCTTTGCTTTCTTCTACTGTTTACTGAATGTACAGACTGAATAACATTGGGGATGGACAACAACCTTACATTCACTGTATTTTTTGGTATTTTTATCCTTGCCACATTCATAATTTCAAAGAGTGCATTCCAGTCAACACTGTCAAAAACTTTCTCTAAATTTATAAATTAATTTAAACATAGATTTGTCTTCTTTCAATCTTAATTCTAAGATAAAGCAGTATTCTGTCGCGCACGCGTTCCTATATTTCTTTAGAACCTAAATTAACCATTCCCCAGGTTGCCTTATACGGGTTATTCTGTTCTTTTGTAAATAATTCGTGTCCATATTTTGCATATAAGAGATATTAAACTCATGGTTGTATAGTATTCACAATATCAGCAACTGCCATCTTTAGAGTTGGGATTATTATATTCTTCTTGAAGTCTGGGGGTGTTTCACGTACCTCCTGTATACTGTGTAATATAGTGTTTTAAGTTTGTTTCCTTCTACATTTCATTTCAATTTTCTAATCTTTCCTTCTTCGCTTAGTACTAGCTTGTCAGCCCGGCTATGATATTCACCCAGCTACCTCTGTTTCCTGTAAAGGCCTCTTTAATTTTCCTACAGGCGTCCTCTACCTTCCCCATAATCATTGCGCGCTTCTGCAGCTTTGCATTTCTGCTTTAGCCATTCCTGCTTTGTCATTTGGCACCTTCTTTTTCTCGTACACGACTTAAAAGAAAAGAACAGGCAGTCGGAGAAACAAAAGCTGACCGGAGCCGTAAACTATCTTTCCTGTAAATTTAATAATATTTGTAAGTAGGTTTTTATAGTAATGAATCGTTACTGAAGATTATTACTGAAGTGAACTGTACTGATGAAAAATGAGCTGTATCGATGAAAAATGTTGAAGACAAGAAGTAAAATGTGTTACTGTAGTGAATAAATAACGAATCGTATGGACTTTCTAGACGTAAAAATTTCTAACCTTATTTTTTATGTTAGCTAATATGCATTGGTTTTAGTAAGATGTATATTGGAGAACAGATTTTCTTGTGCCTCATACATTTTTAACAGTGGATAAACTATTAATTAGACAAAAAATGGTTATAATGAAGGGTGAGAAATATCCCTTTCGAGGAACTGTGTTTTTATTATAATTTTACTGCGTATTTCCTTGCATTATATCACTGTCGTCAAGTTTAGCAGATTTGTCGTGTTCTTTCAACAAGACTGGTAAATTTCGTGATTGACTTTCACCCATAAGCGATATAAAGTAGTTTTATCTCATCTTTAATTTGCTGAAACTGCATTCGATTATTTTTCTGTTACTGACTGTCATTGTCATAAATATTTTCAAAGCTATTTCGATGTTTCGATAATCATCTTTCAACACATAATAGTATATTTCTTTCAGCACCCACTAGTTGGTCTTCGGGATCTTATGATACCGTAGAGAAGGAGCAACAAGAACATCGTTCGACATGAGCACACTGTGTCAGCACCTCCTAAAAAAGGCTTTGTAGGTTGCAGCTGTGCGAACCAAGCGCACTGTTACCACACTAACCACGTTAAGATCTACGTCTATTCGGAAGTAGTCGTTTCTTTATGGTGCTACTGGATGGGAATGACACAGCAACAAAGGCACTCTAACAACAGCGTGCCTTTACAATCGCGGACTGGGGAAAAGCCGTATCCTTGTAGCTCTAGATTATAACACAAGGTGAGAACACGTACCTCACCTTGCTAGTTCTTTAATCATTTTCTTTTCCTGTTCGTTTTCCGTCGTTTTTGCACCCCTTCTGTGTCTGTGCTCTTGGCTAGAGCCTATCTCAGCAACCCCTCCGGTATTGCCTTGCTTAGGGCTCCTATATAACAGGCTGAATCATCCGCCATGTTTTCCCTATCTCTGAGGATTCATCAGTGTTTACCTTGTGGGTGGTTAACCTATTCACGCAACTTTTTATAGTGTTTCTTATAAAATGCTTGATATTGCGTGTATGAAGTAAACCAAACAGTAATTAATGTTTATAGAGGTAGTTAGAATGCCGTTTTATATAATATAAAAACTGAAATTCAATATTACACAGCTATAGGAATTTAGACTCGGTATTTGAGTAATAGTTTTTAAATATTTAATATAATGAGCTAAAAACTCGGTACCAATGTCTTTAAATATTGGTTTTATGCAGTAACAACCTGTGGCTCTTTATTAGTTTTGCCTGTATACAGCACTTATAAAGGAAGTTTTTATGTTTTATTCAACAGTATGTACTTTAAGAAATGGCGCAATTTCGTTGTACAGGGGTGGAGGAAAGTGTCCTTTGATCTTACGGAGAAACGAAGTTTTATTAATAGTATCATCTACCATTAACAAGTCCTCATTTTATGACGTCATGATAGGTTTGTTGCTCGTTTAGTTGTGGTAAAAACTTTATTCTTTGAAAGTTACGTTACTTGCGGAAGTTCTCTCACAATGACCAATCCGATACAAAAATATCTGAATTATCACTCGTTCTACCGTTTCTGTATAAGAAATGGTGTTCAGTGTTATTCAGTTTGTGTGTGTATGTTTACGATAAAGCGTGTAAATATAACAAAAATATTTCTCTTCACTTTTCCAGTTGCGAAAATATCTCAGGAATCGTAAAATTTTGAGACGAATTGCTTCAGTAGTTTTCCACTGGGAAGAAAGGCAATTGTATACAACTGGTTTCATGTGTGATAATTTTTATTAACGTATATTTACCATACACAAATTAGAGGCGGCAGTGTATGGCCCAATCTTTTCCTTAATTCAGGGTCACTACGAAATCTAAACATGCGAAAACCATTTTTGCTGTAGTTCGTGCAGTTCTACAAAAATTGGGGGGAAGTGGCAACAAAACGACTATCCATCTGACTTTCGGAAAATATCATCCACACAATTCCGAAGACTCGAAGACCTGACAAGTGCGAGAATTATCGCACAATCATCTTAATAGCTCATGCATCCAAGTTGCTGACAAGAATAATATACAAAAGACTGTAAAAGAAAATTGAGGATGTGCTAGATGACGATCAGTTTGGGTTTAGAAAAGGTAAAGGCACGACAGAGGCAATTCTGACTTTGCGGTTGATAGGGGAAGTAAGACTGAAGTAAAATCAAGACACGTTGATAGGATTTGTCGACTCGGAAAATGCGTTCGACAGTGTAAAGTGGTGCAAAATGTTCGAAATTCTGATAAAAATAGGGGTAAGCTATAGGGAGAGATGGGTAATATACAATACGTACAAGAGCCAAGAGGGAATAATAAGAGTGGGTGACAACTCTGAACATGGCTGACGTTTGCAGCAACCGTATACACAAATTTGAAAAATATGTAAAAATTAGCCAACGGGTTGCATGGGTTTTCTATATACCTTGACCAGGTTTCGTCACCTCTAAGGGTGACTTCATCAGAGTGTGGATGACCAAGAATGATGTGGTCGTATTAAAAAGGGTGTAAGACAGGGATGTAGTCATTCACTGCTACTGTTCAATCTGTACATCGAAAAAGAAATGATGAAAATAAAAGAAAGGTTCAGGAGTGGAATTAAAGTTCAAGATGGAGGGATGTCAGTGATATTATTCGCTGACGACATTTCTATCCCGAGTGAAACTGAAGAAGAATTACACGATCTGCTGAAAGGAATGAACAATCTAATGAGTACAGAATGTGGATTGAGAATAAATCGAAGAAAGACGAAAGTAATGAGAAGTAGCAGAAATGAGAACAGCGAGATACTTAACATCAGGTTTGATGGTCTCGAAGATGATGAATTTAAGGAATTCTGCTACCTAGGCAGTAGAGTAACCAACGACAGGCGGAGCAAGGAGGACATCAAAAGGAGACTAGCAATGGCAAGAAGGGCATTCCTGGGCAAGAGAAGTCTACAAGTACCAAACATACGCCTTAATTTGCGAAAGAAATTTCTGAGAACGTACGTCTGGTTCAAATAGCTCTGAGCACTATGGGACTTAACTGCTGAGATCATCAGTCCCCCAGAACTTAGAACTACTTAAACCTAACTAACCTAAGAACATCACACACATCCATGCCCGAGGCAGGATTCGAACCTGCGACCGTAGCTGTCACGCGGTTCCAGACTGTAGCGCCTAGAACCGCTCGGCCACACCGGCCGGCCGTACGTCTGGAGTACAGTATTTTATGGCTGTGAAACATGGACTGTGGGGAAACAGGAACAGAAGAGAATAGAAGGATTTGAGATGTGGTGTTACAGACGACTGTTGAAAATTAGGTGGACTGATATGGAAAAGAATGAGGAAGTTCTGCGCAGAATCGGAGAGGAAAGGAATGGACAGGATGATAGATCTGTTAAGACATGGAATGACTTCCATGATACTACAGGAAGCTGTAGAACGCAAGAACTGTAGAGGAAGAGAGAGACTGGAATACATCCAGCAAATAATTGAGGTCGTAGATTGCAAGTGCTGCTCTGAGATGAAGAGTTTGGCACAGGAGAGGAATTCGTAACGGCCCGCATCAAACCAGTCAGAAGACTAGTGACCCAAAAAAAAAGGGTGCAATTCACAGCTGCGCAGCCACCCATATCTACGACGAATTCTTCAGTACATTTAATTAGAAATCTCCACTCGCATCGTGACTCGTATGTAAACAAATATAAATATCCTATACATTGGGGAAAATATGACAGACAGTTGAGCTCAGTTTACAGGAGTCTTAGCCTCGTCTGTGACGTCGGCGTTTACCTTGCTGCCGCCCGCCGCAGCCAGTGCCGCCCGCCGCAGCCAGTACGCATCAGCGGTGCAGCGAGTGAGCGGGTGCATGCAGTGGGAACGCGGTAAACTTTGGCTGCAGCGGCCGCCCCCGCGCGCTGCAGGCAGCCCGGCTAGCTGGCTAGAGCTAGCTCTAGTCGTGAGGCCGCATCTTCAGCCGCGTCACGCACGGCACCGGACCGGGTCAGGCCGGGCCGCGGTTGCAACAGCAACAGTCGCGGAACGGCCTAGAGCGAGCGGCTCACGGGAGCAGGCGGACTCCTCATGTAGAGCGAAATGTCAATACAGCCGAAGCGGCGTCCCGTTCAGTTACTTGGCAACGGACGAACATCGGCATCCCACTGAAGATGAGATCAGCAAGTTCGCGCAGGACAAGATCAGAGAAAGAGAACGGCTACGACCTTTTCAAAAACAAGCACAATGAGCAAAGAAAATTTGTCGCCATCCGCTAGACATGAGCTCATGCTAACACCGTGTAATACCGTCTCCCACCTAGATAAAGACTGCAATTCGGCGAGGAAGACAGTCCACAGGTTGTAAGGCAGGCATGTCATTTTGATTTTTGTAACTTCAAGTTATCTTACTGTTAAACAATGTTTTTTCTTGAAACTTGCTGGCAGATTAAAACTGTGTGCCGGACCGAGAGTCGAACGTCCCCTAGGCTGTGGCTAAGCTATGTCTCCGCAATATCCTTTCATTCAGGAGTGCTAGTTTTGCGAGGTTCGCAGGAGAGCTTCTGTGAAGTCTGGAAGGTAGGAGATGAGGTACTGGCAGAAGTACAGCTGTGAGGACGGGGTGTGAGTCGTGCTTGGGTAGCTCAGTTGGTAGAGCACGTTCCCGCGAAAGGCAAAGGTCCCGAGTTCGAGTCTCGGTCCGGCACACAGTTTTAATCTGCCAGGAAGTTTCATATCAGCGCACACTCCCTGCAGAGTGAAAAAAATCTCAATGCTCTGTCTTGTTGTGGCCCAGTCTTTGCCTCCGCGCAGTCTGATACACTCCTAGTTAAAGTGTGTTGACTTGTGATTGTATCTATTAGATGAAAAAAAATTTATTGTAAACGACATGAAGCATGAATATGATGTACACTGAAGAGCCAAAGAAACTGGTACACCTGCCTAATGTCGTGTATGGCCCCGCGAGCACGCAGAAGTGCCGAAACACGACGTGACGTGGACTAGACTAATGTCTGATGTAGTGCTAGAAGGAATTGACACCATCAATCCTGCAGGGCTGTCCATAAATCCGTAACAGTACAGTAGGGTGGAGATCTTTTCTGTACATCACGTTACGAGGCAATCCAGATATGCTCAATAGTATTAATGTCTGGCGAGTTTCGTAGCTAGTGGGAGTGTTTAAACTCGTAAGAGTGTTCCTGGAGTAATTCTGGACGTGTGGGGTGTTGCATTGTCGCACTGGAATTGCCCCAGTCCGTCTAAATGCACAATGGCCATGAATGGACGCAGGTGATCAGACAAGATGTTTACGTACGGGTCGCCTGTCACCGTCGTATCTATACGAATCAGGGGTCCCAAATCATTCCAGTTGCACATGCTCCACACCACTGCAGAGCTTCCACCAGCTTGAACAGTCCCCTGCTGACATGCAGGGTCCAGGGATTCATGAGGTTGTCTCCATTCCCGTACACCTCCATCCGCTCGATACAATTTTAAACAAGGTTCGTCCGACCAGGCAATATGTTTCCAGTCATCAACAGTCCAATGTCTGTGTCGACCGGCCCAGGCGAGGTGTAAAGGTTTATGTCGTGCAGTCATCAAGGGTACATGAGCGGGCCTTCGGCTCCCAAAGCCCATATCGATGATGAAACTTCCTGGCAGATTAAAACTGTGTGCCGGACCAAGACTCGAATTCGGGACCTATGTCTTTCGCAGGCAAGTGCTCTACCATCTGAGCTACCCAAGCATAACTCACGCCCCGTCTTCACAGCTTTACTTCTGCCAGTACCTCGACTCCTACCTTCCAGACTTCGAGATGCTCTCCTGCGCACAGTCTGCTGCAGAGTGAAAATCTCATTCTGGAAACATCCCCCAGGCTGTGGCTAAGCCATGTCTCAGCAATATCCTTTTTTCCAGGAGTGCTAGTTCTGCAAGGTTCGCAGGAGAGCTTCTGTGAAGTTTGGAAACGTCTGCCATGTAAGCAGGAGACCCCGGGTCCGAGCTCCGGTCGGGGCACACAATTTCAACTGTTTCCGTTGAAGTATATCAACGCCTGTTGGCAGCGTTGGGTCTTGATTTAATTATCATTTATGAAAGTTTAGGTCTGGCGGTCGCGCACGGATAGCCAAACGGTAAGTTGACCTCATGCGATACACGGGAAATCCGGGTTCGAGTACTCGTCTGACATAAATTTTCACATGTCACTACAGGCTAGTAGATGTATACCTAATAAAGCTTTTGTCAAACAATTGGCAGTCAGAGAATTAATTTCGTACAGCTGTAGACGGTCAAAAGTGTCAGCTCTTTCAGACATCCATGTCAGAACTGTTCCTAAGGTCCTAAACATTTTCTGTGAGGTTACTATCAGGCGATTTAGCAGGCCAGTCGAGATGTGATAGTTTCCTGAGTGTTCGACAAAGCAGGAACGTATACGTGTATTCCTGTGACCACGGATTTTGCTCTCTAGAAAGATGGAAATGTCCACTCCATGTTCACCGTGTAGATGAAAAACAAAAGACAACAGCTGGTCGACGAATATGTTGAAATAAACACGCTCCTACAAGTTCAGGGCAGCCTGAATAAGTGGGCCCAAGCCATGGTAGGAAAATACCCCCAAAATGTCACCGAACCACCTCTGCCGAGAAGTACACGCACCACACACGGTGGTTACCCGTCTCATTCCGTCACTGGTACACTCGACGGCTTGCCTTACTTGAAAAACAGGTAAAATTGCGACTCACGATGCACCACTAGTCATCTAGTGTCCAGCTTTTGTGTTGTTTGGCCCACTGAAGATGTCTAGCTTCATCTGCTGCTGCGAGCAATTGCCTTTTGCGAGATACTGATTCAAGGTCTCTATATTACATGTAGTTCCCTGTACAATTTTCTGGACCATATGGATTTCCAGTAACCAACTGTGGAAATTTCTTTACCGTTTGAAACTGATTGTCATTGAGAAGGAAAACACTTGTCTTCATTCCCCGTCGGCAAGGAACGTCTTACGACCACTGTTTCTGCGCCTTGTAGCACGGCCGACAGTAGTACGTCGTTTCTCGTAGCGATTGGCAGTCGGCGTTGATGCGCCAACAAATCTTGTGTTTACTTTTTCAGCAAAAAACTATAATAACGTGTAAAGAAAATTGTACAAATTTGCGATAGTGGTAGAGAACATCTTCATGACAGTAAAACAAACAGAAGAGTAAACAGCCTGGCGTGCTTTTAGTAAATAGACTTGACTTTTCAAAACTAAGCATCAGATGTGTCTGAAAAGAGATTCTTACACTCATCGTGTATTAACCGATTCACGTATGGCCATGTGACACGGACATAAAGAGTGGAAATCGTTTATAAACTGAGGGTTGATCATCGAATAATGGTGATATGTATGTTGGTGGTCTCGACTACATGTAGAGAAAGGACCTAGATCAAAGGCAGACTGAAGTCTGTGTCATAATTATCGTTTATAAACTGAGGGTTGATCATCGAATAATGGTGATACGTATGTTGGTGGTCTTGACTACATGTAGAAAAAGGACCTAGATCAAAGGCAGACTGAAGTCTGTGTCATAATTATGAAAGTTATGAAAATGACGTAGAGGTTGCAGGGTTTGTAACCGGGCGAATTGGTGGTAGACGAATCAAGAAAGTTCTTTGTTGAATTCAAAGATATGCATAATTGCATGCATTAGCTGCATTTCATGCATACCTACATAATATTTTCTTGGTATGTTCTTTCTTGTCAGAGAATCAAAGAATGTTTTATTGTATCATTTATGACTTCTCTACCGCAACGTTAATGCCAAGGAAAGACAGAAAACATTTAAGCCACATTCAAGCAGTGACGCAGTGAAACATAAAATCCCTTGGTATACACACTGTCGCTTCTGAGAAGTCTAAAACCGACGAAGTCGTAGCACTTGCTCCATTTTAGTCCTAGCTTTCACTCGTTTGTTCTCTGATGTATGTATGATGCCACAGATTCTTTTCATGAGTGAACGGATCAGTGATTGGGACAAGTACAGTGCGTTTTTCATGCGTTCTTTGAAACTAACTTTACATTCACAGCATAAAGATTCACTTAATCGTAGAATCATTCATGAATCTTAAAAGCTGGTTGATATAAAATCCTGAATTGATGTTTGTGTAGTTTAGCTTTATCTTAGTAAACGACGTCATTGATAAAACACGAGGCTGTATCTAGTGGCCGGCCGGAGTGGCCGAGCGGATCTAGGCGCTACAGTCTGGAACTGCGCAACTGCTACGGTCGCAGGTTCGAATCCTGCCTCGGGCATGGATGTGTGTGATGTCCTTAGGTTAGTTAGGTTTAAGTAGTTCTAAGTTCTAGGGGACTGATGACCTCAGAAGCTAAGTCCCATAGTGCTCAGAGACATTTGAACCCTGCATCTAGTATTATGTTCATTGTCAATAAACAGCAAACGTTGTGGCAGATTTTTCGCATTTCCTTGAAGCACACCTGTCATTCTTTATAATAAGTTTTGCCCATCCAGTATCGCGATCCTCTAAGAGGAGACAGCAGAATTAATCATTTAATTGATGAAGTAGATGCTGTTCAGTTTTAGCAGCCAACCGAACTGCGCATTTTATTCAATAATGCAATTCGTTTCGACAGATCTGTTCCACCTTAGAGTCGAAATTATCACTTCCATTCATGTAGGTACTTACATGAGTATGAAAAGTAGCAAGACTTGCTGCGTCAAAAAAAAAAAAAAAAAAAAAAAAAAAAGAGAATGTTGGAACGTTGCGTTGGACTTTGTCAGTCACGGATGTTGATTCGTCCACGAAATGACGGCAGTCTGGCGGAAGGCCTTCTGGGAATTTCAGCGCTGTGAGTTTTCTCGGTACAAGTGCATCACAGCTGAAGCCTGTCCGCCTTTCACTGCAGTTATTCCTCTCGCTAACAATTGAAAGATCGCCAAGTAGGTGGGTGTGTCGTCGTCGTAACGGCTCGGTCACGATGCACAATTGTGTGCAGCTGGCGAACAAGAAACGGCCGCCATCTGTGGCACAACGCGCCGCTGTCACTTTTCACGACGCTCGGCCTGCCGCTCTGGGCGGTACGGACGAAAGTGAGAACTGTCTGGGATGGCCAGCTGAGAGGGACAGTGCGGATGGGACGTTTCGCAGCTGGCTTCAGCGGAACGCGACAGGGAGTTCTAACAGGACCCACAGCAGTCAGTAGAATATGAGAGTAGTTTCCTGGAATCACGGCGGGGACATAGGCTCTGCGGTCGAGTGAGCCTGAAAACCAGTTACATCTGGTATCGGAGTCCCTAACCCACCTCGTTGTCGGTCTTCGCTACCGCTTCGTCACCGTCGTCTTAACTACGATAGTTATGCTGTGACGCTGCTCGAACCTGCCTTGCCATCAATGCGGTCAATGGGCCGGTTTCACACTGTACGACTCAAGATATAAAGTCATTGTTCATGTGCACTTCACACTTTCGGACATTGAGTCACAATTGTTCTACACAGCATTTGCATTTATTGCCGGAAATAAACGCCTTACTCAGAGAGACACTTGCTTGGCGAATAACTGGCATGAAGATTGTAGTGTTGGCAGAAGAGCCAACACCGTGTTGCTAGAGGAGGCCGAAATACACGCGTTTAAGCTCACGCAGACTAGCGTGAGGTCTGGAACATTACAAGGAAATGAGAACTTAGAAAAACGGACGCAGTTGATGTAATACTTAACTTTAATCCATAAGTGGTGTACATCGGTCTGACGGTACAGGCATCACAAGTTATATATCTATTGATAATGGCGCCTTGCTAGGTCGTAGCAAATGACGTAGCTGAAGGCTATGCTAACTATCGTCTCGGCAAATGAGAGCGTATTTGTCAGTGTAGCATCGCTAACAAAGTCGGCTGTACAACTGGGGCGAGTGCTAGGACGTCTCTCTAGACCTGCTGTGTGGTGGCGCTCGGTCTGCAATCACTGACAGTGGCGACACGCGGGTCCGACGTATACTACCGGACCGCGGCCGATTTAAAGGCTACCACCTAGCAAGTGTGGTGTCTGGCGGTGACACCACAAAGATGTCTCTTATGCTCAGTATAGGACAAAGCTGTTACGACAGTACGATATGAGCTCATAACGGTATATTAGTTTCACTTTTAAAAATTTTGTATAACCGGATAACTGGACACTGGTGGGAAGTAATCATAAAGGAAGAAAAAGCATGTTTAACGAGTCATCCACGGCGCTGTATTCATAGACGGCACATTAGCTTGGATCGAACGAGAAAAGGATAGGAGATGGAACAGCTTTTTCAAAGGAACCATCCGAAGATTCTCCTTAAGCTATTTAGAGGAACTACAGTAAACGTAAGCTGGATAGCCTCGCTCCTTGCAAATTTGAGGCCAATGCCTCAACAAAGTACCAGTTCATGTACTTGTTCAATCAGTAGCTACTTAAAATTTTTTGTTTTATGTTTTCTACTTCGTCTGCAGAAGGCGAGGAGGAACGTTATTACAATAAATTTCGAGAGATACGCCGTAACTGCTTCATTATAACGAAAAGAAATAAATAGAAATTGAAACAGCGTATATGTTATTCTTTGGTACATTAAATAGAAGTTAAGGTAATAACTTTACTTTTACACAGAGGAAAACAATGAACGAGACAAGGAACGATAGTAACTGTAAACACTTAAGAACTCTGCAGGTGCTGATTATCTAATTGCACGCAAGGTACTAAAGCCGACCAAGAGAGGAACATGACCCAGTGTGTTTCAACGTGGGTGAGGTCTGGAGAGAGAGAGTACAGTTTTATTTCACATTTCTTCTTACTTTTTTTATCACAATATCTACTCTAACCAAACTCGTTTCGACTAATTTTCGAATGGGTGCTGATAACCTCGTCGTTGAGGGCCCCTAACCTACAAGCACACACACACACACACACACACACACACACACACACACACACACACACACTAATGTATCTTAACAACTATAACAAGTTACGTCTCCCAACAGTTGCAGGCATATATGGAATATATAAATAAACATATGATGGTATATAAAACACTCTTGCCGGCTGCAAATAGAGAGAATGCTGTGTTTAATTTAATACAACAGCCGCCAACTGTGAAGTAACTGTTCTCAATAACATCGTCAGTTTTACTTCTCGGGCTGTACTACTCATTTACGTAAAGCGTGATTACGTTTTTTCAGGTTATCAATCCAATACTAAAAGTTAAAGTAATAATTGTAATGCAACTGCTGACATGTGACAAGTTAAAACTTTGGGTCGGAATTTGTCCGGCGCAATTGTTTAAATTGTGCTACAAACAGAAAGGATATTGTATTCGACAAAGAGTAAAGGATTCCTTTGTCATCTTAAATAACAGCATGATATGTGATCTCATATTTTGTCTGCACGATTTATTTACATACCCAGCTGCGAGGGTAATTTCACTGGCTACAATCGTGAAACTTAAATAACGCAATAATTAGGCAGTAATAACTATTTAACACATTTTTGTTGTGCCCCAAAACGCTTGAAACTGGTCTATTTAGTGTCAGGCTGTCAGAGGTATTTTATATTAAATCGTTCATTGCAGGAAAGTGCAAATGCAAAGGATTCTTTGATGCGTAAGTATACGACGAGGATTACATGAACCCGATGTTTCTCTCAGTTCTTCAGCTGTCTAGTGGTGCTTCTTTAGGACCAATTTTTCGGTGAGTTCACACGCGATAAAAAAAAGACTTGACAATATTTCTTTGTGTGCTGGTAGTTCTAAGTCTAAGACCGATTTAATTTACAGGTTTCTCTTGTTTCACTCTTCTCACAACAAAATCACGTAGTAATAACATTCCAACGATCTACACTATACGCTAAGTGTTTAGGTATTGTGAGTCAAACAAAATAGAAGTAGCCTACGTGCACTATATATGTCGAACATGTTCAAAATGGCTCTGAGCACTATGGGACTTAACTTCTATGGTCATCAATCCCGTCGAACATGTCATCGACTTCATATACACGTACAAAAATACGGCCTTACATACACAAGACATTAAAATTTTGTTCTACTCCGCATTGTCCCAGAATTACATTAAAAACAGTTCTTCATTCCCAGTTCTTCCCAATGTTTTCCGGCGGATTCCCTTCGTTGCAAGACAAATGCCGGAATAGGAAATCATCTCCCAAATATTCCGAATGGCTCTGAGCACTATGGGACTTAACATCTGTGGTCATCAGTCCCCTAGAACTTAGAACTACTTAAACCTAACTAACCTAAGGACATCACACACATCCATGCCAGAAGCAGGATTCGAACCTGCGACCGTAGCGGTCGCGCGGTTCCGGACTGAGCGCCTAGAACCGCTAGACCACCGCGGCCGGCAATATTCCGAATGAGGGAATCTATATCACATCCAGTTCGGCTAGTATTTCACTATCCCATCGCTCACTATACACTGCGTCACTTCTCGAAAAGACCAGACTACCTCGAGAGTGAAAAGAAAAGAAAACGGAAGCGAAAAGGAAAATTAAAAATGAGAAGGAATGTATTTCAACATAACACATTGCGCTTTTCACATGCGCAACCTTTAAATACTAAAATTCATGTAAAATGGAACAAATTAAATTATTGTCCTGTTTCGAGACCTAGGTGAGGCAGAAGAGAGAGAGAGAGAGAGAGAGAGAGAGAGAGAGTAAATTGTATATTTCTTTCGGGAAATTGCAAACTATTTAAGCAGAATTCTGCTCTTGCGCTACCATCATTAGAAATAGTGACGCAATTTTTCAGGTTACTGAGGACTTCCGCCTCGTTGACTAAGTATTGGAGTCTATGCCGTTCATAGCACTTGGCGGAGTGCACAGTGCGAGAACGGGCTGTGGCGGCAGTTCGCGACCCCGCGCAACGCTAGCGGCTGGATACCTTGCGTAAGCGTCCCCAGAAACGATCCATTTATACGCATGCGCAAAAACCAGGCCCCGGCGGCAACTTTCACATTTTAGCCTGCACGGGTACACATTTTTTTACCGTTCCGTTCTTTTACGCCGTCTGAGGCACGAGCGGCCTTCTGCGCGAGGACAGTCGAACAGACTGTTGATTTCCTTGCTCTCAGAATATCTAGCGGCCTTGTTTCTTGCACACGTATTTAACTCAGGGATTAGGCGCATTTAGACACAGAAGTACACCTAGTAAGCAACGTCGAGCTGTTGCTATAAATGTGAATGAGGAATTTACCTAACGAGAACATTAGGAACGAAAAATTTCGTTCGCTGCATATTTTATAGGTTACCACCGTTAGGTCTGGCAGAAACGTTGGCGTTTCCTCGTAGAAATAAACCTGTGTCATGAACTGGTTTCGCCCACAGTCTCAATAGTTTCATTGAAATAATAATCAACTGTACGCTAAATTTTACACGATATTTCCTTAAGACTATTGTACCGCCCTCTCTTGAAGCAATAAGTCGTTTCATACTACGAAAGCTTTCACGACCTAAATCTTGCGGGTTGTATGGTCGTGGCCCGTCTAACTGTTTAGTTCCTAACATTTCCTCCAGAGCTACAGTGGACATCTTCAGAGCTGCGCCCGGTTTTTAGACCAACAAAGTGTGTCGAGCCCTCAGATCAGTAACAGATAAACGCTCATCTCTATCGGAATGATGTAGAAAATGTTCAAATGTCTGTGAAATCTTATGGGACTTAACTGCTAAGGTCATCAGTCCCTAAGCTTACACACTACTTAACTCGAACCTCCGCCGAGACCAGCCGCACAGTCCATGACTGCAGCGCCTAAGACCGCTCGGCTAATCCCGCGCGGCGGAATGATGTACAATAAGATTTCACGTACCTGTGGTAAGGCCTACATCGGAATTAAAAACAGAAGCGCGAATGCGCGCCTAATGGAACATAAATGCCTTTTACAACCAGAGAAAGTATAGAAATCAGCTGTAGTAGATAAAGAGTTATATATGCTAGCCATGAAGTACATATATGCATTGCTACCATGTAATTTTATAACAGCCTAAAGTGTCATATGAAAATATACCTATAAAAACGTTAATATTGTGATATGTGGTGAATCTTCTGTTTTGTTTTTCTGTGTAAAATATTTTTGTAATTAAAATCATAGTAAAAATGTTTGGTCAAAGATGTAGTTCAATTATTGTGGCCATTCTGTGCCGTCTTTTTTCGTCTTGCTGTTCGAGAGCAATCACATATACCGTATTTCTATGTACCATAACTTTAGATAAAATATAAGATATTTTTGAAATGTGCAAGTGGAATTTAATTGCAATATTCGACTTGATTATATCATATGACAATAACTACAACTTCTTATGAGTATTTGCATCTTTCTTTTCAGGGGCAGTAAAAAAAGAGTTGGTGACGAATTGATTGAGGATAGAACGACCGTGCACAATACGCTATCTCTCGTTTCCTATTTAATATAGCTAAGCAGAACCGCGCTGAGATCGAGTTGCCAATCATAGTAGGCTGATCGGTCAATTCCCTACGAACAATGATGTCGGCATTCACTTCAGTTGCTTGATGTATAGTGCCTCATATTTATAGGCCATAACGTCATAATTACCTGAATAAGTAATTTGCACTATTAACGGTAATCCTTAATTCCATTAATCTATATTTTTGGCTCATATTTGCCATCTTGAACGTTTCTCTCACCTGTCGCAGAATTGCATATTAAACAGTATTTATATTTGCCGTGACGTATTGGATTCAAATGGTTCTAAGCACTATGGGACTTAACAAAAAAAACAAAAAAAAAAAGGGTTCAAATGGCTCTGAGCACTATGGGACTCAACTTCTGAGGCCATTAGTCCCCTAGAACTTAGAACTAGTTAAACCTAACTAACCGAAGGACATCACACACATCCATGCCCGAGGCAGGATTCGGACCTGAGACCGTAGCAGCAGCGTGGTTCCCGACTGAAGTGCCTAGAAACACTCGGTCACAGCGGCCGGCCGTATTGGGAAAAGTCTTCATGATAGTAGTTCTGCTTAGCGATACTGAATAGCCTTTCCTTGCGATATAAATTCTAGAATGAAATTCTTCACAGAACATGATCTTCAGTGAGGAAACCGTTAAGTGAAGTTTCCCGAATCGTAAATTTTATCTACAATGTGAAACTATTATCCTTGTCTGTATCTAAAAATATATGCGTGGGAACAGTTTTAATGGAAAAGAGGACGCACGATAATTATATTTGGACATCGGCTCTACAGATTCAATATATAAGTTTTATCTTTGACAGACGACTGTTTGATAGTTTAGTTTTATCTTTGACAAGGGTTATATCTGTCGATCACGACCTGTTTTTCATGGTAAATATGTCGCTCTCGGACATCCGACACCTCAGTTAGCTAGACAGAATGGAAGCAGGAGCAGCTCTGAAGATGTCAAACGCACTTCTGGACGAAACTTAAGGAACAAAAAAGTTCCACTGATCACGACCATACAATCCGGAATAATCACCAGCAAATACGTCACTTGCAGCACGTCACACAGGGTGACAAATTTCCGTTGGTGGGAGGCCTGGAACGCAGTGCTATCAACCGCGCGAGGGCAGCTGATGATTTACTTCGTGGAAAGGCAGTGGTTCCGGTTCAAAGACTGAGGTGTCAGTATGCTACTGCCTACTAATGACTAACACTGCTGCAGGCTGAGGACCACACAAAGACTGGTCAGTGGTACGTCGTAGCCTAGGCGTAACCACTGACTTCATATTATCACTATTATTATTATTATTATTATTACAGTACAAGAACGAGCAACACCTGATGATAATAGAATGAGAAAGTTCTGTTCCTTGGAGATGGTTGCTAACGATAAGGACATTCGGCAGCTATTGTCACGACGTCTACACTGTCTCCACGTTAAGGAACAGCCATCAATTCGCATAAAGTCTGATACACGACTCATCTACGCCAGTTGCGTGAGAACCACTGGCACAAAACGTGCGTCCGTGTGTTAAGGTGACTGTGTTTCCGATGTATCTATATGGACGTGGTTGATATCATATCTAGAAAGCCAGTTTTAAACAGAGCAGGCTATCCTTCCTCTTGTAATTCCGTTGTTACGGCCTGTGTACGACCACCTTCACAGACTAGATTTTCCTCTTTGCTCTGAAAAGCTCTTCAACCCTACCCTTCTCCTCCGTTTCCCGTCTTACGAGGTGCTGGTGTCCTCTTCTGTTGTTTGTTCTGTTGGTGGTCATTTACATCTTTCCTACATCATTAGAGGCCTATCTGTCGCTTATCTGTGGCGTATTAGTTGTTGCGTTATTATATTTCCTGTTGTCCTTCCCTGCCACCTCGAACGCTATCCCAGTCCAGTCCAGCTTTCAGGCAAATTCCGGTATGGTTCCTTTGAAAGAGCACCGCCGACTTAATTCCCCATCTTCCTTGATTCGATTTTCGTCCCCACCTTTCACGTCATCTTTCTGGCCCAGTTATTTCCCAAGGAATTGTCTTACTTTTTCTGCACCATGTCAGCCTAATTTTGGCGTCTCAGTCACGTATAATACAGCGTTGCTCATTATTGCCTTGCAATCTCTGATCGATCAAGATGGCAAAATGGGTATTGTACTGGAACTGCGTTCTGAAGGATCGTATCAAATAAACCATGGGTTCCTTAAACTGCTTAAGACGGTATGGTTCCTTTCAAGCAGACAGGAAAGATTTCCATCCCGTAACATGTCCATTTCTAGCTTGTGCACTATCTCCTATAATCTTGTCATCTACTGAATATGAAACTGTAATCTTCCTTCCATCAATTTTGCAGTATATGTGTCTACCATCGTTTGACAGGTTGTTTTCGTTGCAGTCTTTTCTGGTCATACAGTAGGTCATTCGCACTTCCTTTTCCCTTTCCTCCACCTCACTGACTGCGGTTTTTTTTCCTCAGCTTTATCTTAAAAGACCGTTTTCCATGTTGTCTTCCAGTGTTTCTCAATCTCAAGTGGTGTCCAGTGTTTTTTGCTCTTTTTGTTGTAGAGAATTATAGTCTTACTCCTCTTCGAATTTTTCTCACGTTATCAACTGCTTTCCTTTCTTCTCCTTCAAGCCTGTCTCACTATCGTTACTATGTTCGCTATTGCTATGCACAACGTTCTGGCGCCTCTTGTCCGTCTTGGCCCCATTAGAAGACATCGTGAAAGTTTGGCCTCATGAAGTAGTTATTTATTATAACAGTTTTAACAGGCACGAAGAACTCGGTATAGTACACGCCGTTCATAGCTGTAATATCCGCCCCGATAGCTAAGTGGTCAGCACGACGGATTGCCGTCCTACGGGCCCGGGTTCGATTCCCGGTTGGGCCGAAGACTTTCTCCGCTCAGGGACTGGGTATTGTGTTGTCTTCATCATCATTTCATCCCCATCCGGCGCGCAGGTCTCCCAATGTGGCCTCGAATGTAATAAGACCTGCCCCGTAAGAGGCCTCCCGGCCAATGATGCCAAACGCTCATTTCATTTCCATAGCTGTAATAACAGAATAGCAGCACTTTTACGGATTTGGAACTGGTGTCTCTTGTGAGACCATGACTTTAAACCTCCCACTTGACTACGTCGAAAACAATACATTATGAAAATGTGTCATATTACTTACAAAACTGAGCTTCAAAACAATTTCGCGAATAACGAAAAATTACATGTTGTGATATATACTTGTCCACACTGTTACCTCTCCCGTAACAAAGGCATTTCAATTTTCCTCTGTTTTATCGTATGCTCTATAAACGTAATTTAATACATACTCTGTATATCCAGTTAATTAACCGGAGTTATGTCTCATGTGGTACAGCGACAAGACGAATTTCCACGCTTAGAGACGTCCAGGCAGTAGACAGAACAGTTCCACAGTATATCTATGTATCGAGGAACATAGTAACCTCCTCCAACGTGTAATTCCATAAAGCAGATCATCGTATAAATCGCTATTTATCGTATAAACGTGACCGTTTTACACTTGTATTAGTTTCATCTGTCATTATTATAGTGAGTGCAGCACCTGCGTCAAGATATATCGTGCGATTAATACTTGTCATTTACTACCCAATACTACAGCTGCTCCTTATCGTAAATACGGTATGTTTCATTTAAAGTCACAGTTGAGTGTTAGAGCACATGGCAGGTACTATTTCTGCTGCGAAAAATGATGTCAGATTCGAGTTCAAACTCTACGATGAACACTGGTGTTGCATTCATTGTAATAATGGCGCGCACGACGTCTTAATGATCACTAACCCAAGACGAAACAAGAAACGGTGATACGGAATGTATCTATGAAAATTAATTTATTACTATAAATTACTGTGTGTTCCTACGCACAAAATATCCATGTTTATCTGTTCTTTCTCGTACTAAAGAAATAATAAAAAAATTATACTAGGCATGAAATATGGAAAATTGCTTCGTAGATATCAGGCCTAATATTCAATCTCTAATGATCTTAATATCAACGGGATTTTAGCTAGTGTAGGTTATGCAAGAAAATTTGGAACATTACGCTCGATGATGTTAACGTGCGATCGCCGAATATGGCGATGACTACTTTAATTCCTGTACGCCTCTCTGACTTGGAAAGCTGTTTCGAGTCCTCAAATGTCACCTGCAGGTCCTCTAGGAGTGTCCAAAGTGCTGTAATTAAATCAGGAGGTTGGATATTACGGTCAGTGAAAGTGAGTTACGAAACCGGCAATCTATCTCTCGCACCAGGTACCCACTGAACTTGGTGATGTAAGTTTGTGAATGGTCTCCGTTGGCTGCTACATACTGTCTACCAAACGCTGCAAGATACTCCAGGAAATTAACGTGAGACTCTTACCGCCCAAGAAAATTCCTGTGCAACGACCTCGCGGTCGAGGGAACGTTAAATCGCGTAATAAACATACAGTCCTTCATAATACTTCCTTATACAGAGAAATATTCATTTCTGTGTCTCTTTGCTGAATCTCCGCACAAATTATATTGAACTATTTAGTTGTAGATGGAATATTTATTAACAACATACATTAGTAATTAGTGTAATCAACATTATCTAAGAATTGGTGATTAAATGAGTGCATAGAGCTTCAGATTGTTGTCTGTGCTTTGTACTTTATAATCTAGATCGCTTTAGTACATTTATTTTAAAAATTATTTTATTTTTCAAAGTAGTGAAACAGGTGTAACAACGTCGCTTCTCCCCAACACTAAGGAAAAACATTCAAAGTTGCAAATTTCACTGTTATCTACTTGTGACTAGTTTCTTGTAGGATCCATTGTTGCGAAATACTATTTTGACTATCTGGTACGTATACTTTGAATCGATACGTTCTGTGTTTTTGACGTACGCATAATAATATGGTAACGGCTGAATTACACATCAATGTAATTTTGGTTTCCTGTTCTATAGGATGATTTGATAATGAGTCCCGATCTGCAACTGGTCGACAAGTAAATAAAAGTGAAAATTGCAACTTTGGCGTTCTTGCGTTGTGTTGATTAACACAAGTTGCTGCCCTGCATTTACTCCAGCATGCTGAAAGTTCGTCCTTTCTTCTTCCTAGCTTCGTTCATATACCAAACTGTAATCGAACGTGTAGTAGTGTAAAAATTTGCTGAAGATACATTTAATTTGATTATTTCCATTGGTTGGGTTAAATTGTGTTGAATACCCGACGCTACAACTTATAAATATACTGTATGTAATAAGAAAAGGAAAATGAGCATTCTGACTAATTTCTCGAATGTTTGCAATTACTTTCATTGTTTGAGATGTTTTTTGTTTTTGTTAAGATAAAACTTGTTAATATGCCTTCGGTTTAAATTCTGCATTATTTGTAAGTGGTAATTAAAAGAATACAATAACCAAAAAGATACTCCCTGAGATGTTATATATATATATATATATTTGACACATGTCCTACATGCTTTGACATACGTTACTTCTGAAAACCATAATGAAAAATCGTAGCAAGATTACATTACAATGGCCCACTCACAAAAGGTCCTTTTGTGACCTGTGTTTAATTTGCGATAAGTTTTCCGCCGTTGAAGATGGTTTAAGACCGAAACCGGTAGCAGAATAATGTCATTATCAGATACAGAACAGTGAAAAACATTTTGTAGTATTCAAAGAGACAGATATTCCAGAAATTAAAAATTTGGCTGTGTAGATGGCCTTTATGAAGGCACGCACCTTGTCTCAACGTTGCAAGAATTTTTCCTTTAGTAGCGGCCAATACTTCCGTCATGCAATACGCTAATACACTGTAATCGCATTCGGCACATATCCCCGTCCAATCAACCAGGTGAAGATTTTCCGCCATTTCCCTAAATCGATCCAGGCGGAGGTCAGATGGGTTCCTTGGAAAGGGCACGGCCAGTTTCCTCCTTCACCCTTGCAAACATTCTGAGTTTGTAGACCGTCTCTAATGACGTCGATGTCGACGAGACGTGAAAACTTAATATTCCTTCCTCTTCCTTTAATACGCTTCTACTGGCTCTGAGCACTATGGGACTTACGGTTCAATCCCGCGTCCGGCCATCCTGATTTAGGTTTTCCGTGATTTCCCTAAATCGGTCTAGGCAAATGCCGGGATGGTTCCTTTGAAAGGGCACGGCCGCTTTCCTTCCCTAATCCGATGAGACCGATAACCTCACTGTCTGGTCTTCTCCTTGAAACAACCCAACCCACTATGGGACTTAACTTCTGAGGTCATCAGTCCCCTAGAACTTAGAACTACTTAAACCTAACGAACCTAAGGACATCACACACATCCATGCCCGAGGCAGGATTCGAACCTGCGACCGTAGCGATCGCGCGGTTCCAGACTGTAGCGCCTAGAACCGCTCGGCCACCATAGCCGGCACGCTTCTACAGCAGCCTCATAATTTTTCCTCATTGCATGAGTGAAATCCATTGTAGTCTAAGTGGAGAAACTTAAGTCAGCCATTGCAACTTAACTGTGGGAATTATTTTCTTTGTCATTTACAGTCGTTACTGAATATACATTCATGTTCAGAAAAAAAAACGAACACCTTGAACAACTAGAGATAGGATGTTCATATTGGTTGCTTAGTGGATTTGCGGGAGGGAACCAACAGCGAGGTCACCGGTCCCATCGGTTTAGGGAAGGACGGGGAAGAAGTCGGCCGTGCCTTTTTAAAGGAACCGTCCCAGCATTTGTCTGAAGCGAATTAAGGAAATCACGGATAACCTGAATCAGGATGGTCGGATACGTGTTTGAGCCGTCGTCCGTCACAGGGCAAGTGACTTTCAAGTACAACGTCTAACCTTTACGGGAATATATGCAAAAATGGTTCAAATGGCTCTGAGCACTATGGGACTTAACTTCTGTGGTCATCAGTCCCCTAGAACTTAGAACTACTTAAACCGAACTAACCTAAGGACATCACACACATCCATGCCCAAGGCAGGATTCGTACCTGCGACCGTAGCGGTCGTGCAGTTCCAGACTGCAGCGCCTAGAACCGCTCGGCCACCCCGGCCGGCTCGAGGGCTGGTCCGGCAAAAATTTTCATTGCCGTCATTCCACTATACAGCTGATGGTTGTCCACATTCACAACAGAGAATACATCTCATGTATTCAGAGGACTCGGTTTGTCCGGAAAGTACAGTATAACTAAGTTGTTAGAGTCTGGCCCACTGCCAGAGGCTACAGCCGTGGTCAGAGACTTACTGTTGAGATCGATGACCTCGTTGGAGAGGTCGGCGGGCGCCTGCTTGGTGGGCTTGCGCACGCGGTTGAGCACCTCGCTGACGTCGATCTTGATGGGCGCCGGCTTGGTGGTGGCCTCGAGGCTGACGGTGCGCGCCACCTTGCTCCAGTCCACGTCCTTGGCGTTGGGGCCTCGCGACACGCCGCGCAGCTCCTCCCTGCAAGAAAAACAACTCACCTCGTTCACCATCCGCAACAATTCCATTTAAAACCCCAATAAATGTTATTGTCATACTGGCAATCCCATATTGGTAAATAAAAGTATTTATTTTTTCGTATGCAAGTTGTCGTGTCTCATACACTAAAAATCCAAAGAAACTGGTACACCGCGAGCACGCAGAAGTGCCGCAGCACGACGTGGCATGGACTCGACTACTGTCTGAAGTAGCGCTGGAGGGAACTGACACTATGAATCCTCAAGGGCTGTCCATAAATCCTAAGAGTACGATGGGGTGGGGATCTCTTCTGAACAGCACGTTGCAAGACACCCAAGATATGCTCAATAACGTTCATGTTTGGGGAGCTTCGTGCCAGCGGAAGTGTTTAAACTCAGAAGAGTGTTCCTGGTGCCACTCTGTAGCAGTTCTGGACTTGTGGCCTTTTGCATTGTCCCATTGGAATTGCCACAGTCCGTCTAAATGAATGGATTCAGGTGATCAGACAGGATGCTTACGTACGTGTCACCTGTCAGAGTCGTATCTAGACGTAGCAGGGGTCCCATATCACTCCAACTGCACACGCCTCACGCCACTACGGAGCCTCCACCAGCTTGAACACTACCCTGCTGACATGCAGGATCCATGGATTCATGAGGTCTCCATACCCGTACAAGTCCATCCGCTCGATATAATTTGAAACGTGGTGTTATAGTCGGCGCACGACCAGGCAACATGTTTCCAGTCATCAAAAGTCCAATGTCGGCGTTGAGGGGCCCAGGCGCGGCGTAAGGCTTCGTGTCACGCCATCATCAAGGGTACACGAATGGGCTTCCCGGCTCCGAAAGACGATATCGATGATGTTTCGTTGAATAGTTCGCACACTGACACTTGCTGATGGCCCAGCATTGAAATCTGCAGCAATTTACGGAAGGGCTGCACTTCTGTCACATTGAACGATTCTGTTCAGTCGTAGTTGGTCCCTTTCTTGCAGGATCTTTTTCCGGCAGCAGCGATGTAGGAGATATGATGTTTTACCGGATTCCTGATATTCACGGTACGCTAGTGAAATGGTCATACGGGAAAATCCCAACTTCATCGCTACCTCGGAGATGCTGTGTCCCATCGCTCGTGCGCCGACTATAACACCACGTTCACACTCACTTACATCTTGATAAGCTGCCATTGTAGCAGCAGTAACCTATCTAATAACTGCGCGAGACATGGTTTTTCTCATTTAGGCATTGCCGATCGCAGCGCCGTATTTTGCGTTTACATATCTCTTTATTTGAATAAGTATGCCTATACCAGTTTCTTCGGCGCTTCAGTAATTATCACACTGACAAGTTGTTGGATGTACAAGAGCAAATATTTTGTTGTATGGTCACAACCTGTACCTTTTTTATCAAATGGTTCAAATGGCTCTGAGCACTACGGGACTTAACATCTGAGGTCATCAGTCTCCTAGAACTTAGAACTACTTAAACCTGACTAACCAAAGCACATCACACACATCCATGCCCGAGAAAGAATTCGAACCTGCGACCGTAGCGGTCCCGCGGTTCCAGACTGAAGCACCTAGACCCGCTCTGCCACAACGGCCGGCCCTTTTTTATCGGCCGAGACATTAAATCAGCTAGGAACTAGGGTAGTCGTAGGATGAAAGATAGACTTCTTTCCACAACACTCGCTATTTATTGGAAAGAGGAGCACAATGGTGAGACCTTGTTAAAGTTTATAGCTGTCGCGACTCATTTACAAAGGCTCTAAGTCGTAGCCTTCCCAAATTATGCAGAATGTTCCACGAGGAACTCAGTATTCAGGAATATTTCAGGAAACATTATTCGAAAAAAGGCTAGTGAAAGTGGGTTCGAAAATGTATACGCTAAGGGCTATGAGCTTTTCTTCATCTTTGATACTGTGAAACAAATGTCTTCCACTGCAAGTACTTTGCTTTCTATATTTTTAGAGATAGTAGAATGGACCAAAAGCAAAAAAAAAAAAAAGTATGGAAAAAATCGGTTCTTAAGTGCATACCTTAGAGCTATGAGCACTTGTTCATCTTGGATAATATGAAACACATTTCTTCCACTCATAGCTCTTAAGGTAAGCATTTTAGAGATCCCGTTTACTAGACAATGTTTTCTTGTTTTGGTACATACTACCGCCAACCAAAATATGGAAAGCAAAGATCTTGCAGCAGAGAGATTTGGCTCACAGTATCGAAGATGAAGAAGTGCTCATAGCTGACAACGTACGCGTTTTACAGCCCAAGTTTACTAGACTTTTTGGTTCGAATGATTGTTCCAGTCATATCCCTTAATACTGACAGTTCGTCCTGGGTCACCAGAAAGGATTATTCAAAACAATCTAGGTACCAAAAAATGCTTGCTTTGAGGTACGGTAACGTGTGATCGTGTAAATGGAAACAACAACTCAAGAACTTTTTTTGTAATTTTGATCTATAAAAACATGCCTACGTGACCAACAAGAAGACATTTTGCGTAGCTCATACTGCAGTTGAATGAGGACAGTGATAATTTCATTTTACAACAGGATAGTGCTCCATTGGACTTCCACAACAATGTTCGTGAATTCTTGGATAGTGAGCTCCTACGAGGATGGATCTGCTGTGTCTTAGCTGACAATCTCCAGTTGCTAGCATGGTTCTCACATTCTCTAGATCTGACACAGTGTGATTTTTACTTGTGGAGTTACATCAAAGATACTGTTTTTACACCTGCACTTCGACACACAATTGCTGCCTTACGGCAAAGTATCAGAGCAGCTGTGAGTGACATCGATGCCGACGCTTTAGGGTGGCGGTAACTGGACTAACGACTGGACGTGTGTCGTGTAACTAAAGTTCACACACTCAACATTCCGTTATTAGCTACCTTTTGTTTACGACAGATATTTCTTATATTTAGTACTGTATATAGTGGTGTCCATTACAGCTACAGAGCTTGTTCTTGGGATACTCTTTTTGTTTCTTTACTAACAATTTTTTTTCTGTTATGGATATGTGATTGATGGTAATACACTCCTGGAAATTGAAATAAGAACACCGTGAATTCATTGTCCCAGGAAGGGGAAACTTTATTGACACATTCCTGGGGTCAGATACATCACATGATCACACTGACAGAACCACAGGCACATAGACACAGGCAACAGAGCATGCACAATGTCGGCACCAGTACAGTGTATATCCACCTTTCGCAGCAATGCAGGCTGCTATTCTCCCATGGAGACGATCGTACAGATGCTGGATGTAGTCCTGTGGAACGGCATGCCTCAGTTGGACCAGCGTTCGTGCTGGACGTGCAGACCGCGTGAGACGATGCTTCATCCAGTCCCAAACATGCTCAATGGGGGACAGATCCGGAGATCTTGCTGGCCAGGGTAGTTGACTTACACCTTCTAGAGCACGTTGGGTGGCACGGGATACAGGCGGACGTGCATTGTCCTGTTGGAACAGCAAGTTCCCTTGCCGGTCTAGGAATGGTAGAACGATGGGTTCGATGACGGTTTGGATGTACCCTGCACTATTCAGTGTCCCCTCGACGATCACCAGTGGTGTACGGCCAGTGTAGGAGATCGCTCCCCACACCATGATGCCGGGTGTTGGCCCTGTGTGCCTCGGTCGTATGCAGTCCTGATTGTGGCGCTCACCTGCACGGCGCCAAACACGCATACGACCATCATTGGCACCAAGGCAGAAGCGACTCTCATCGCTGAAGACGACACGTCTCCATTCGTCCCTCCATTCACGCCTGTCGCGACACCACTGGAGGCGGGCTGCACGATGTTGGGGCGTGAGCGGAAGACGGCCTAACGGTGTGCGGAACCGTAGCCCAGCTTCATGGAGACGGTTGCGAATGGTCCTCGCCGATACCCCAGGAGCAACAGTGTCCCTAATTCGCTGGGAAGTGGCGTTGCGGTCCCCTACGGCACTGCGTAGGATCCTACGGTCTTGGCGTGCATCCGTGCGTCGCTGCGGTCCGGTCCCAGGTCGACGGGCACGTGCACCTTCCGCCGACCACTGGCGACAACATCGATGTACTGTGGAGACCTCACGCCCCACGTGTTGAACAATTCGGCGGTACGTCCACCCGGCCTCCCGCATGCCCTCTATACACCCTCGCTCAAAGTCCGTCAACTGCACGTAAGGTTCACGTCCACGCTGTCGCGGCATGCTACCAGTGTTAAAGACTGCGATGGAGCTCCGTATGCCACGGCAAACTGGCTGACACTGACGGCGGCGGTGCACAAATGCTGCGCAGCTAGCGCCATTCGACGGCCAACACCGCGGTTCCTGGTGTGTCCGCTGTGCCGTGCGTGTGATCATTGCTTGTACAGCCCTCTCGCAGTGTCCGGAGCAAGTATGGTGGGTCTGACACACCGGTGTCAATGTGTTCTTTTTTCCATTTCCAGGAGTGTAGTTGTTCGCGATGTAATAGATTCCTGTAATCAAAACTGCATGTGTTTCTTACGTTTAAAAGAAAAAAAAATCGCTACTGACATGACGTCATGGCCGCCATATCGTTTACGTTTCTCGCATGTGTACAACACCACTGGCAGAAGTTTAACTAAGACTGGTAGAACAAATCCCTCTTTATCCGTCTCTTCATGTCTGCTTAACTACAACTGCCTACATCCCCATCATCTTGCTTGCCGAGATAAACCTTTGTTTCCCTCTTGATATCTCAGTATGTGACTTAGCGAACTATCCCTTATTTTAATCAAGTTTTTCCATAAAGCTGTTTCCTCCCAAATTCTATGCAGGTCCTCTTCATTATTTATTCTATGCACTCGTAAGATCTCGAGCATTCTTCTGCAACACGACGTTATGATAGTTTCCACTCTCTTCTTGACGATTCCTTGAAGCCTCAGGAAGTGTCCTTTGAACCCTTCTTTTAGTAAGCTTGTGCCATTAATTTCCTTTTTCCCAATTCTATTGAGTACGTCCACATTTGTTATTTGATATACATATGCAGTCTTTAGCATTCTTTCGTAGCACCGCGTTTCAAACGTTTCTGTTCTCTTCTTGTCTGAACTACTTTTTGCCCACAACCCAGACAAATAACTTCCGAAAAGTATTCCGAATACTTAAATTTATATTTGATGTTAGCAAATTTCTGTTTTGCGGAAATGTTTTCCTTGCTACTGCTAGTCTACATTTTACATTCTCATTATTTGACCATTGTCAGTTATTTTGTTGCCAAAATATAAAAGTCAACCATTACTTTTGGTAATTAGTAATAAGCTGTTTAGCCGGCCGCGGTGGTCTAGCGGTTAAGGCGCTCAGTCCGGAACAGCGCGACGGCTACGGTCGCAGGTTCGAATCCTGCCTCGGGCATGGATGTGTGTGATGTCCTTAGGTTAGTTAGGTTTAAGTAGTTCTAAGTTCTAGGGGACTGATGACCACAGATGTTAAGTCCCATCATGCTCAGAGCCAACAAGCTGTTTAGCTTATTGCATTACATCGCATTATTTGTTATCGGAATAACAGTTCTGGCCGAAAAAGATATTTTGAGACGCCAAGTACTGCTCGGGCCCTGCTTAAAAGTTGTGAGGATTGTCTTTGTAGTAGTATTACGAAATCTTACTTTTAGTCCCTTGTGTAGCTGTTAACTAAAGCAGTAACCAACGTTTGGAGACTTGCCGTCCTCATGCTACAGAATGAAACAAGCGAAAGAATTTTCTCCACACTACCGCGCCTCCTGGCCAACAGAACGATAACAATTTACTGTTGTTTCATATAAGTATTTCACTTGAAAGTAACTAACGAATTTGGTGGGATTGACCAATAGATACTGATGCTGTATAATGAACCCGATCAGAGCACTCATTGGAAGAAAGGCCAAGGAATGCGTACTGCGACGTGTGAATACTTTAAGTTTTGTGTCTGCCACACCAGTTAGTTGGTCACGAATGTGGTAATTAAGAAAGTCACGTAAGTTACATAGCTTCTTTTCCTAGCATACATGGGAGAGCGGAACAGTTTGTTCAGTACGTTAACCCACACGGCACACAACCCCGTGTAGCATCTGACTACGATCTGCTCATTATATTTTCTACACCCTCTAGGAGTTTGTAAGCGGAATTTACAGACATCCCAAGGTTGCTGTTTCTGTCTCACTTAAACATCTCCCGCTAAGGATTTACCATCATCATCGATTATTTGCTTTCTGATAAATGTGAAAATACACAATGAGGATGGAGTTCTTAAAACGATTTAGTTTCATACCTTTTTCCCTTTAAAAGCTACAGCCTACGAGCTCTAAAAAGCTGATTCTGCAATACGTATTGCAGTTTCTTACTCCAGAACCCCCTCTCCCCCTCTCCCTCTTCCTCCAGTCTCGACGTAATGCGATTCATCATGTGTCGCGTCATTAACGTACTTGATTCTTTTCTTACCTGCAGATTTTTCAACTTCCTATCGATTAGCCTACTCAACTAAATTGTCTTTTTGTGACGCCGTCTCACTTCAGAAAATTTGGTGGATACCGAAAAATTTGCTACAGGCAACAAACTTCCGTTTAGGGTGCGAATGAAAGCGGATGTATTTTGTCAGAGTTTTCCTTCTAAATGTACTAGCATGAGTTTTGAGACGAAGGAACGGTTTCTTACAAAACAGTTTAAAGAAAATGATGAATGCTATTTCCGTTTCTCCTTTTTCTTCTAGAATTCGCTAGATTAAATGCTCTGCATAACTGCGTGATCTAACAGGCTTAGCAGAAATGTTCTAGCAGACCTGTTGCGAAAGTACGTTTTAGTTTGTGTAAACTGAGGACGGAGGTGACGTCATGCAGCGGATGTGAAAGTACGGTCTAACTTGCGCAACGCAAATGCTTATTACAATCACGCAAAATAATGACGGGACTAACCGAGCCTTGTTTCGAAACTTTTTAACATGAAGTGCTATAAAAAAGCATTTCTGCCCGACTTTCACGACCTGTAATTATGGTACATACTGACTTAGAAAATACTAAAACTGAAATAAAGTTTTACTTCGAAAATTTTTTCCAGTTTCATGTGACGTGCAATAATGATCGATTTCAAGATAAAATAAAATCATTTTGGTCTGACAAGGTGTTAGTTGTTTGTAATATGCGCTGCAAAAGTGGGTGACACGTTGTCTAATGGACGATCCAAACGTTTCAGTTTCAAGGCATTGCTGGAGGTTATTTGCAACGTGACGCGACTCAAATGTGTGTATATAAGCACCGACATGTACGGAAAGCATTACTGTGGCATTGGTGCCATTCCGACTTGCGTACGGTAAATGCTGAAGGATGAACAATGGCGACGTTATTGTCAAACCCTTCCTAACGGGACCAACGAGCTGTAATTCTTGTCTTGGACGCCGATGGACGAACACCAGTAGACATCCACCGGAGAATGAAGAACGTGTATGGGGCAGCATGTTACTCCAAAACCGCCGTTGTGGAATGGTGCGCCAAATACCGTGCTAGTCACGATTCGACACCCATATTCCAAATGTAAAGCAGAAATTACGCCATCTCAAGTGAGTGACACTCGAGCATGCGCCCTACAGTCCTGATCTCTCCCCACGCGATTATCACGGTTTCGGTTCCTTAAAAAAGGCATTGAATGGTGGTCAAGGTCCCGTCCAACGAGGATGTGTAGCAGATAGTTTCGGACTTGTTCACGCAGCAGGACACGGTGCTTTACCCAACGGGTATCTGCAACCTGGTGCATCGGTGTGATGATTGCTTCAATGCTTACGGCGCTTTTGCCCGACTTGCATACCAATTCTGGACTTCTGAACGGAAAGTTTTTGATTTACCTTGAGGTAAGATGAGGTAAATCCGACCGAGTGGGTAAACCCGACCGCCCTCTATTTGTAAGAAGCGACAAATCAGAGCGATTTCGCATTAGTGTTACCACATAGAGCATTCGAAATAACGAAAATGTCATCTTGACAGCTTTTCCGCATTTGACATTTAGAAACCCAAAAGACAACAAGTGTGTTTTCGAATGTTTCACTTTAATTTTTGTGCGAATTCATCACTAGATTTACCTTACTAAATAAAACAATCGCAAAACAAACGGTAAGTGGTATTTGCAGTGCTTTTAGTGATCTGTTCAGTGTATGTATCGTTTTTGTTGGAAATGTCGTGTAAATTGTTTCTAAGTGTGTTAAATGAAACATGGCATGGTGGGGTAAATCGGACTGCTAAATGGTGGGGTAAAGCTGACCGCATATTTTTTATCGTTTATGTG
This sequence comes from Schistocerca serialis cubense, assembly GCF_023864345.2. Taxonomy (NCBI): domain Eukaryota; kingdom Metazoa; phylum Arthropoda; class Insecta; order Orthoptera; family Acrididae; genus Schistocerca; species Schistocerca serialis. The sequence goes on along the minus strand of NC_064639.1, from coordinate 856,533,045 downwards.
TATGGAATCATTTATTCATGTAAACAAAGTGAATTTTTGTTTATTTTTAGGAAAATGGTACGAAATTACAAACAAAAGACGACAAAAAGCAATCAAAACGATATTCGCCGAGCAGTTGCTGCAATGCAAATGGGAATGTCTTTACGAGCTGTCACTCGTGATTTCAACATTCAGAGATCGACATTACTGTTGCATCGCCGTGCAATGAAATCATTTTTTTTTTCGATTAAAATTTACATTCATTTAACTTGCAGTACATGTAGTACTCTAAACATTTTTATTTTCTTGAATACATTTTGTTCATTTATGTAGAAAACCTAATTGCTTATAATTATTTCCCAAAAACTGTTCATTTAGAACTATTTCTGTGCAAAATCAGCCAAACAAATAGGGGGTTGGATATACTGCACCATTTTTGCAAATGGGAAAAATGGACGCTTCTTAAAATACGGAATCTCAAAAACTATTGATGGTATAACAAAAACATTTTTCAAACGGTTGCTCCTTTATATTACCTATAATTTAACGTATATAACGTTAAGATCCGACCTCGGATAAGCGGTTTATAGCAACAAGAAATTACTAGGTCGGATTTACCCCACCTTACCCTATACTTATGAAGTGATATTCGGAAACGAAGAAAACACAGAAAATATCTCTGAAACAGCTGTGCACACACCATTTTCATTTAGAAGGGCCTTGGATTGTCTCAGGCTGTGCTTAAGAGCTAAAGAGCTTGTAGTGAAAATAATTGTTGTTAGTCGGCAGTCAATTTCTGTAGCCGCTTTGGGGGAACCTACCGCCAACTCCATATTCGGCCTCGGGAAACAGCCCAGTAATTGCGCTGCTGAAACGTAGGACACTCTGAGGAGATGAAGTTTTGGCCCCCAGGCAGCAGTAACACGACTACCGACTGTTGAAGGTGAAGGTGAAGAACGCGAATGTGGTGATACCTAACAGGACGGACCACAGACAAGTTTAAGGGTAAAGGCCTTGCGGTCTGTTCAGGGGATCCTTCTCTGCCCTGAAACTGCGTTGTACTCGTGTTGGTGAGGTGTCCGTTCCAGTTCAAAGAGTCGACGCCAAGTCTGCTTATTGGTCACCGGTACCGCAGGGTATACCCAGTGGACCGGGTCTTCCAGAGAGGACCGCCGTAAAGCAATCTTGTGTCCAGGATGCGTACAGTAGCCTACTTATCCCTGCACCAGTAACACGAGTAAAACAGCGGAAGCCGACCGGTTACAAAAGGAAATCGCAGGTGGCCTTGATTCGTGATGACTTCACCAGCGCCGTCATTATCAGAAGCATGCAGTGGCAGTGAGTCAGGAGAAAAACTGTGTGGCCGCGGGCGGCGGGTGTCCCTGAGCGCAGACAGCCCGCCGGCCGGTAGCTGGCAGCCAACTGTGGCTGTGGCTGTGGCAGGCAGACCCTGCTGCCGCTGCAGGACCGCCAAGGCGAGCCGCCTGCCCGCAGACAAAGGCGGCCGCTGCACAAAGTGGTCTCAGCGGTGGATCACGCTCTGTCCCCCTCTTCAGACGGAGTCACTGATCGAGCTGGCGAGAAGAGTGGGGTCAGAGCTCTCGCCCGGCCATTCTTACTTCTTTTCTGGTCAAATATTTCAAATGAACAGAAGATAAGTCTCCTTCGACGTTACATAATGAACTTTTATCCGAATTTTCATACCCAAACGGAGACTGGAAAGGTACTAATGGGGTATCAAATGGTCCAGCGAAAGGTTTTAGGAAAAAATGTTTAACTTGTTGAAAGTAATCTGGGTAATCAAGAAAAACTTCAATGGTGCTTTGAGAGAAAATTACATAATGGATTTTCGTCTGAATTTCCATAAACGTAGAGTCAGAAATGGATTAATGGGGTACCAAATTGACCAGCGCGAGGTCTATTTTTGCAAAAAGAGATTTAATTTTTAGCAATGAAGAAACAGACCTGCAGCTGTACTAAATAAAATATAAAATATACAATTTGTTCGCAATTGCGGGGTTTATCTGCTTTTAGCCGCATTATTTATGAAGACATCACCCACTGGTGACACATGAAAGTTTGGGTCGGAACGGGGCTCGAACCTGAGTTTCCCACTTGTTACAGACAGTCGCTTAACCACTTTGACTATCCGAAGAACTTCAGATATTGAAACTTCCTGGCAGATTAAAGCTGTGTGCTGGACCGAGACTCGAGCTCGGGACCTTTGCCTTTCGCGGGCAAGTGCTCTACCAACTGAGCTACCCAAGCACGACTCATGCCCCGTCCTCACAGCTTTAATTCCGCCACTACCTCGTCTCCCACCTTCCAAACTTCGCAGAAGCTCTTCCGTATACCTTGCAGAAATAGCACTCTTGGAAGAACGGATATTGCAGAGACATGGTTTAGCCACAGCCTAGGGGATGTTTCCAGAACGAAATTTTCAATCTGCAGCGGAGTGTGCGCTGATATGAAACTTCCTGGCAGATTAAAACTGTGTGCTGGACCGATACTCAAACTTGGAACCTTTGCCTTTCGCGGGCAAGTGCTCTACCAACTGAGCAGATATTGTTCAAAGTAAGTGTTACAAGTTTCAATGGCCAAAATGAGGGCTGTAATACTAACGTTGAATACTTTTGTTTCCTTGATACCCTGTGGCGAGAATCCAAGTATCGTTGCTAGCAGTAGGGTCGTAGACACTATGGCACATGGAAGTCTGTGTCAGTCCTGGAAACGTGCTCGGATAGCCGAGCGGTTGAGGTGACCACTCGCGACAAGCGGTAAGTTCGGCGTTCGAGTCCCACTCCGCCACAAATTTTCATGTGTCACCAATAGATAATATCCTCATCTAGCTAATGGCAGCAAGATTCCCCAACTGCGAATAAATTTCCTAAGGATATCGTTGTTTGAAAGCAGTCAGGGTACTTAAGAAACACCTAATCAGTGATGTGCGGGAAAATCGAAATATTTCACGAACAGCTGCTGCTAGCTATGAGATGCAGTGTCAAAATGTTCGCTTCCTCAAGGCCTAGCTATTTTGCGCATAAAAAGTTACATTGGTGTAAAAGTTGTGGAGTTGTTTCTTTCACGTTGAACAAATGAAATAAAATTGATTCAAATTGCAGCACATTGACGTTTCCAGAGCCATCGGATAGCAGGGTGCACATATACAACTGGCGGTAGTTTCAGGTACGCAAAGTATAAAAAAGCTGTTTCGTCTGAAAAGGTTTCCGACTGATTATAGCAGCACGACGAAAATGAACAGACTTTGAAAGCGGAATGGTAGTTGGAGCTAGACGCATGGGACTTTCCATTTAGGAAATCGCTTGCGAATTCATTATTCCGAGTACCACAGTGTCAACATTGTGCCGAGAATACTAAATTTCTTTGATTACCTCTCAACACGGACAACGCAGCGGCGTTTGCGTAGAGTTGTCAGTGCTAATAGACAAGCAAAACTGCGTTAAATAATCGCAGAAAACAATGTGGGACGTAGGACGAAAGTATCCGTTAGGACAGTACAGCGAAATTTGGCGTTGATGGACCATGGCAGCAGACAACTGACGCGAGTGCCTCTGTTAACAGCACGACATCGCCTTCAACGTATCTCCTCGGCTCGTGACCATAGCGATGGGATCTTAGGCGAATGGAAAACCGTGGCCTGATCAGATCAGTCCCGATTTCTGTTGGTAAGAGCGGATGGCAGGATTGGAATGTCGTGCAAACCCGTCTAGCCAACTTGTCAACAAGACACTGTGCAAACTGTTGGTGGTTCCATAATGGTGTGAAGTGTGTTTGCATGGAATGGACTGTGTCCTCTGCTTGAGATGAACCTATCACTGACTGAAAATGGTAATGTTCGGCTACTTGGAGACGATTTGCAGCCATTCATATAGTGAATCTACCCAAACAACGATGAAATTTTTATGGATGGCAGTGAACCGTATCCCAGGATGCAGTTGATCGCGAGTGGTCTGAGGAACATTCTGGACATTTCGGGCGAATGTTTTGGCCACCCAGAGCACCCGACGTGAATCCCGTCGAACATTTATGGGACGCAATCGAGAAGTCAATTCGTTCATCAAATCCTGCACCGGCTGCAGTTTCGCAATGATGGAGGGCTGTAGAGGCAGCATGGCTCACTATTTCTGCAAGGGACTTCCAACTGTTTGTTGAGTCCATGCCACGTCGAGGTGCTGCACTACGCTGGAAAAAAGGAGGTCCGACACGATACTGAGAGGCATCGGAAGACTTTTGTCACCTCAGTGTATCTACTCTTAATAATAATAGAATATCGATCAATATTTAAAAACAGGATGATTGTAACAGAACTTTACAACTGTACTTATATACCGAATTTTATTGAGAAGGCTTATACAGGTAGTATAGGTGTCATCTCTTAGCAAAATACTGCAAGTTTCATTCCATACCTTCACTTTGATTTGAACTTACACTCTTTTAATTTTGGCTTAATGTTATTGTTGTTGATCATACAGCAAACGTCCCATCTGAATTCAGTTCTTTGCCTCACGTTATCCAGCATACGTGGCGACACTTCTGCGTGGCTTCAGAAGCAATTATTTTCGTAACTCTCTCTTGACAGTTGATTCAGGAACTCAAAGCTCTCGCGACACACGATGCATGGATTTCGATTACAGCCTCAGAAACTCTTGGACGATCTGTAGATTTGATATGACGAAAGCTACAATCCATTTGAATGAAATTCTGAAGGCAGGAGTAAATTGTAGGCCTACTAGCAGATTTTTTACGGTATTATCAGTTGCTGACTTTGTTTCTTTCATATAAAACACGCAACAAGCACGTTGAGGTCCTGTGAAGTTTGCCATTTTGATTTTCAGCTTCCTGTCGTTCCTAGTGCGGAATTTGGCACTAGAACAATAAGTGAATGAAGTTTTTGCTACAAGATGGCACCTTTATCACACGGTTTTCAATTTTCTGTCCACATGTCTAAGTCATGTCAATAAAATTCTGTATGTAAGTGAAGCTGGAGAATCCTTTTAGAATCCAACTATATATTATATTTCATGTTCTGAGAGCAAAACTTGAAAAATAAAAACGCTCAGTAGTTTTGTGAAATAATTTGACTGAAAGTAATACATAAAAGTTGCCATTCATGATTTCGAGTTCCTTTCCAACTCACATCAAATGTTTCTCTTATCTATTTTATTTCTTATTCTTAGACATATTGTTTCACAAAATATTTTAATGTATATGTTCAGTTATTTTGTGGTGTCCCTACAGCGTTCGGTTCAAAGTGCCTGTGTGGCTCTGAGCACTATCGGACTTAACTTCTGAGGTCATCAGTTTCCTAGAACTTAGAACTACTTAAACCTAACTAACCTAAAGACAATCACGCATATCCATGCCCGAGGCAGGATTCGAACCTGCGACCTTAGCAGTCGCGCGGTTCCAGACTGTAGCGCCCAGAACCGCTCGGCCACTCCGGCCGGCAGTGCCTGTGTGGTTCCTTAAACAAGGGCACAGCTGTTTTCCTTCCCAGACTTCCTCCATTGTCAGCTTGTGCTCAGTTTCCAGAACCTCGACTTCGACGGTACTTTACACTCTAACAATCCTTTCTTTCTTTTCATTCTGACTATCTTCATGGCTGGCGAATATTGATAAGTGGTCCATGTGTAGCGACATTCCAACACCTGGAAAATAATAAATACGAACTTGATCTCACGAAACTATGCGACCACTTTAGTGATGAACATTCCTTGGCGATAAACTCTAGTTGGACCCAGATCTAATCACCCACAAGCGATACGGGACTATGTCATTGCGTTATGCAGGCTTCACTGTAAAGCTCGTCATGTGGGTGACAGTTGTTGTGGGAAAGTCTTTCTAACGCACATAACTGATTCCTGAGATGATTTAACTTCGCATTTATATCTTAGATTGATGAAACTTAGAAGAAAATACAAAAGTAAACGAGTAGTATTTCTTCATGTGGCTACCTGCTACATATCTGAAGTATTGGAAAGTGACCACTCATTGATTTCACAATATGGTGGAATACTTCTGTAGGAATTCTCGTCCCTGCTACCCAAATAAATATGTAAATTTCCATAGCTAAAGAATTCTGCTCGGTATAGTTTTTCTCCGACATAAATTTTGATCTGATAGCACAAACAAAACACGTGCACTAATAGTCGACTATCAAGCTACAGATATATAAATCTGTTCTTAAGCTCCCCATTGCTTATCAGTAAATGCGTATCATTATTAGAAGGTATTCAGAGATGTATGACACTAATTAGTGTGGCAAGGTGTAGCCCCATGTCGATTAAGCCCGCTGCTCTAACGCACGCCACAAGATAAGCACTGACAAATATTAAATAGCTGAAAAAACAGTTTTCTGACAGTTGTGTGTTTATAGAAACAGCAGCCACTCACTTGTACTTTCTGGTATTGTTTATTTCAACCAACAAATAATTTCGAGTGGATAATAACTCATCCTTAGATGAGTGAAACATACATTTTTATAGAGTTTCGTCCAGCGGCATGTATTTATAGCCATTCCGCCTGCGTTTAGACGTTAAATAGGCGTTTGGCTAAGATTTGTATATACAAGAGCTTGGAAAGTTGTAACGTTCGCTCAGGCACATATTTATACTTTATTTTCAGGAAGTGCGGTAGCTATTATCATCAACGTCTGCAAAAAGTTCTGTAAATATGTTTGCTTCGATCACCTGAAAATAAACGAGCCCCCCCGTGAAACTAAGGTTTTTGATTCAACAACGAAAAAGTAAAAGTTACCGTCATCATAAATATGCGTAGAATTTTATTCAACAGTCAAGAGGTCAATTTAAACCAGTATTGGATAAAATTAATTGATTCTGGGTTCTCTGAGTCCTCTACAACTTCCTTTTCGGCACCAAGTGGGATTACGAAGGAGTCGTTTCGTTTTCATGTTACTGGACTGGAAAGTGGACTCTCAGGGGCGTGACTAACGTGTTTCCAGGTACTGTTAAACGGCGCAGCAAACAAGGCTACGACAACGGGCCGGTGCTCGTCGTATGATGTTAAGAGCTGTCATTACCGTGTTTTCCTTCTTGACGACGGGAGATCAACTTGCTGTCTCGTTACTTTCCTTCAGTACACTCTGTCCCTCTAGTCTTGACGAGAAAACGCTGTTGGGTGAAGAAGGTTAAGCTTCGTCTCCAGCTGTCGTATACTCACTCAGTAATAAACAACAAGGGGGGAAAAAAGTTGCTACAGTGAGAGTAAAGTTTCGTGAAGATCAGTCGATTAATTTGGATAAATAGGCGAAATCTGTTAATCGAATCTCAATTTTACATAATATTCACAACCATCAACGAAATATTAGTCTTCGTGAAGGAAGAAGTTTTGTCGCTGGCAGTAAGTGGAATAAAGGTAACGCATTTCAGGTTGAGCGAGACCCGATCAATAATCAGTTCTACTACTTGATATGGTGAAAGCTCTTTACGAGAAAAGCAACAGATCTGTGTCATGGCACCGGTTTGGTAAACAATTTTGTGTCGCATATGTCAGATTATACGTCATAGCATCAGGTACGAAAGAGGAAGTGCCGGAAAATACTTGTAACAAACAATATGTATGAGAACTAGTACAACTCGTCACTTCCATCAAAAGAACTTAGTTATTACAGTCATGGATGAAATGTTCGTTACATATCTTCTTACCAACAGATTTTTCTCTTCTGTTTTGTCAGCCTTTGCAGTATGTTGACCTGAATCCCGTGAGGTCCTTCGTTTTTAGCAGTGCGCGATGTCAGTCACATAACGTTAACTTGGTGGTACAGTGACCATAAAAACAATCTCAGAGAACTGAGACTTCTAACTTCACGAATAAGATCACAACCTTATTAATGAAACTCATAATTAGTGTATTACTGTTCTCCAAAGGAGAGTGTTTATCAAATTATTAAAAATTTTTGAAAGGTAAGTGTACAAACAAAAGTAGCAGACTAATCTACCTGGTCGCCAACCACGTAATTCTTCGTGGCGTGGTAGTCAGTGGTTTACGAATGTACATCAAGTTACCCTAGCACCCTACACTTACACATAAGGAATAACCATATTAATAAGAAACCTGCAAATATTATATCTAATCAAATGATGTGTGCTATAAGAATGTATTTTATTACTGATGTGACTTATGTACACGTATCTGTGTAAATTTCCCACCAGTATCGATGGTTGATCACGATCTTAAAAAAAAAAAAAAAAAAAAAAAAAAAACGGAACTCCCAGTATGCTACATTAATGCACATCCTAAGGCCTCATGGAATTGTTAGTTTGGTAATGGAGGAATGTCTGCTGACTAAACACTGTAGAGGTAGACCAAGGTATGGTTCCAATAAACCGATTCAGAGTGTCGCAGGTTTCAGTAGTTATGCAGAGATGAAGAGTCTTACAGAGCATACGAGTACATTAGCGGGATGAGCTCCATCAACACACATTAATGCTGTTTCCCTCTCATATCCTGTAAGTGGCGTTCTGCCCAACACAGAGAGAGAATATCCTTCATTCATTGTCTGTCTTTCTGGGCACTGAAAGTGCCTTAGCTTGGCTAGAGGATATTAGCCCTGGCGTACATTCATAAAAAAAATCTACGTTTAGTCGCCTTTGGTTGTAGTTTCAGTTATTGTGATTCGATACGTTGGCTTTCCAGGAATGTTTGAGGAATGTTGTCGATTATTTAAGGATGTTGTCGTCGCCATGGAGTCATCACTTTACTTACAGGTTGTTTCGGCTTCCACTGCAAGGGCTATTCTCATGCAAAGTTTTCGTTTTAATAGATAGAGAAAGAGTTCGTCGTGGGTTTTAGTATTCACTACACGATTAGTGTCAACTCACATGTTGGGAATCGTGATGTATGCTCAGAGTTTATCAACACCATCTCTTTCATGGGATGCATGTATTTGGTACTGTGCAAAATGGAAGGATCGCTGGAGCGTTGCTCACAAAACTAACATGTTTGTGAAGTTTGGAAGATAAGTGATGAAGTAAAGCTATGAAGGGAGTAGTAGTTGGCTAGCTCAATCGATAAATCATTTGCCCTTGAAAGGCAAAGATTCCACTAAGGAGTGCCTGTCCCGCACACAATTTTAAGCTAGGATAAAGATTCATGTCTGTAGGAAGTTTGAGGAGGGAAATCACTTCAGGAGTCCATTCGCTGACATGGTACGACGTCAGCATGTCCCACTGGACAATGAATCTTTTCTTGAGAAGTCACCGGCGCTGCTTCTGCAAGGACTGGTGGGTTCTGCAGCAGTCCGGGGGCTGCACAAGAACCAGTTGATGGCGACGGCCGCATAACTCACGCAGCCACGGCGCCGGCCTTACTTACCATGGAGGAGACGTCCACGAGAACCGGTTGACTGCCATTTTTATGAACCAGAACATGACGCCATACCCGTGAGGTCATCGTTGTCGGATCAACCGCAGTGGATCTAAACCTTTGCCTGCATGTTACCTTTCTACCGCGCAGGAGGAATCGTGATGAAGCGAAAGCGTGAATCGTTCTCCAGGTGACGTCATATCTGCTCTCATCTTTACCGCGAATTCGGATAGTCACAAAAAGTTTGTTAGATGGTTGGAAAAAAAAGGATTCTTCATTCATAAGGCACGGAAAGATTCTTTCTACTAAAGATTTCACGAAACTAAAGCGAATGAAATATTATTAAAAAAATCATAAAAAAGCTTCAATTAAGATTGGTGAGTCAGGAAACGGTTTTAGAGTATCGCAGTTTTGATGATAAGATCTTATAATGAGACTAAACAGGTTTATTTCTGGAGAATAGTAGACCGCGATACAGCTGTGGTCAATCGTACGACATGATACACCTTTTGCTCTTTTAATATTTTGTAACGTTGGAAAGGCATACTTTCCCAATGTGAATTCATGGGTTTCTTTCGATGTTTCTGAGCCCATAATCTTATGTAATGTTTATTTATCTTCTTTTATTATGAAAAACTATCTAAAATTAATTGATTGTTCAGAACTTAACAAAGTAGATTTAGTATATGATGTAAAATACCCTACTTAAGTAATACCTGTGTTTAAAAATCGATATGCACTATACTCTGCGTTATAGATGTAAAGCTCATATATCTTTGGTTTATGTTTTCTCTGACTAATTATAGTAATGGAGAGTAGGTTGTCAGCTTTGATGGAGAGAAGTCGAAAAGTACCTCGTCTCTGATTTATGCTTGTGGGTTATATGGGGGTTATATGGTTAACGTTCCATGAAGTGTAAAGAAAGTGTCTGCGGTTATTTAATATTGAAGAATACGTAGCAGAGTAGAGTAACTTTATTTGGTGTTTCATTTTAAAGAAGTTATACTGACTATCTCTTTAGGTCATTTTGTGAGCATAGTTAATTTTCATTATAGATGACTTTACTGAACGAAGGAATTATGCAACAGTACTGACTACATATTGTTCCTAAACACTTTCAAGACTTAGGAAACCTCTCGGCGATATCGTATTGCGTTTGTTTTCGGGACAACGAGCAACAACAACAGCCGCAATAGCACTGAACAGAAATACGACCATTGTTTCAACTACGGACTTTCTACAACGAACAGTGTTAACGAAAGTAGTTCTAAAGCCAATGCCTTATTAATGTTATTTAATTCTATGTCTGCAAGCTACCGACAGAATTGTATCTGAACCTTATTTCGTCAGTTGGTTCAAAATGGCTCTGAGCACTATGGGACTTAACATCTATGGTCATCAGTCCCCTAGAACTTAGAACTACTTAAACCTAACTAACCTAAGGACAGCACACAACACCCAGCCATCACGAGGCAGAGAAAATCCCCGACCCCGCCGGGAATCGAACCCGGGAACCCGGGCGTGGGAAGCGAGAACGCTACCGCACGACCACGAGATGCGGGCATTCGTCAGTTGTTTAACAATATTTCAGTTATAGGCAGGACGGCGTTTCTATAGAATGTTAATGACTTGAATTCTGAATTTTTGTGTCTGTACTACATGGTCAAAGCGTTGTATCAAAAATTGCAGTGGTTACCTCTGGTGGGACGCTCCCTGTCAGAAATCTTGTCAACTTCCTTCATTTCGCAGTCGGTGTCTGAGATTCTGTTATCTCTGCGGGATAAAAGAGTCGGTGCTGATCTGTACTCTCCCGAATTTGTCTGAATTTGCTGCATGGGCACTTGGCGAGATGCGTGCTCGAGCACGAAATGTGTTTTTCTGACTAGTAGTTGTGCACGTGGTCTTGGCATTTTGAGATTAAGACTCTCCGCGTAGCATAGCGACACTCTTGTATCGTCTCTCACTGCAATTTGTGGAGCGTTTCTGTGGCGCTCCCACTCTGAACGAACCCGTAACGAAGTGCGCAACTCATTTTTTAATTTTCTCTGTCCCATTCGTTAATAGAGCCTGACAATATGAAAGTCTTGTCTCGATGAAGGATTTGTAAGTGCAGTTTTTCGTGCTTGAATTATACCTCAATAGCCGCAAAGACGTCGTCATTAAGGCACTGGAATTGCATTCGGAAGAATGAGGCTCCCACCACGGTCTGCCCATCCGTATTCAGGTTTCATGTGATTTTCCGAAACTGCTTGAGGCAAAAGCCGCGACGGTTCCTTTGATAAAGGACACAGTCCACTTCCTTGCCTATCATTCCCCATTCCTACCTTGTGCTATGCATTCATGGATGATCATTAAACCTCAACATTCCGCCTTTCTTTTGAATTACGGTTCATTAGGGTTCTTCCAATGTTGAGTCAGTTATTTATCTTCCTCACTGGCAAATTTCTGTTTTTGTTCCACTCTGTATCGGAAAGTTCAAGTCCGTCTCACGGTCACTTTTTTTTGGGATAGGTTCCGCAGTTAGCAAACATAATAATTTCTTCTTTTCTACCCAGATATGTTATGCTGAAGTTATAGCACTATCTCTAATGTTTCTGTTTGCTTTCTTTTCAATAATAGAAAAAATTATTTTCTACTGCTTGTAGATATAGAATTTCAGATTTTAAATAAAGGGATCACAAATTTGAAACCTGAATTTTTTTATGAACTTCGTTAACGCATGCTGCGTTTTCAGTAGCTTATTCTACTTTGTGTGCAGCTGTTTTTCTGTTGCGTTATAGCTGCTTTTCTGTCTCGATTTTTCATATGTAATCAAAGAGAATATAAAAAGCATTTTTACACGGCTGAGAGCGTCGGATTGTTGGGATTTAACTTACGAGTATTTTATTATACGTGAAAGGAGTCTGTGTGTATGTGTGTGTAATGGGTTTGCTTCTTAATTTTAAAAGTTCCCACATTGTCTTGACTATAAAACTGCGCTTCAAAATTGCGTAGTGTCACTGATTACGAAGTACGAAGACAAGTCGGTGAACAGTGCAATGTGTTATGTGTGGGAGTCCTAAATCTTGTTTAGGCGTTAGGCTTTGACACATCTCCCCCTCCCTCCCCCCCCCCCTTCTCTCTCTCACTCTCTCTCTCTCTCTCTCTCTCTCTCTCTCTGTGTGTGTGTGTGTGTATGTGTGTGTGTGTGTGTATGTGTCTGTGTGTCTGTGTGCGGTGTGTGTCAATGAGTGTATCGAAAGAGTTTTTTGTCACCAGGCATTACCAAACGTGGATTCCTCCAGCTTACACGTTTCAGGAAGAATAAAATACAAGTTTACTAATATCAGTGCTGTTACTAGTTTGATGCGTCCAATCATGACTCTCTGTTCGGTACCAACCTCTTCTTCTCGTAGATCTCGGAGCAGCACATTATTTTTTGGATGTATTAAAATCTCTTCCTTACGCTACTCCTTCAGTCGTTCCCTACAGGTCTCCCTCTAGTACCAGGAAGTTATTTCTTTATATCTTTACACACATGCTATCAACCAATCCAGTGTTTGCTACATATTCTTCTCCTCATCTGTTCTTCGGAGAACATTCTCATATCTTATTAGTCTACTTAATTTGCAGCATTCTTCTGTAACTGTGCATCTGAAAAGCTTCGACTCTCTTCTTTTCAGGTTTTCTGATTCGTTCACAGTCCGTTATTTACTTCCATACAATGCTGCTGCAGTCGAAACGTTAATTCTTACAAACTTCTTCCTCCACACGATTTGATTCAAATGGTTCAAATGGCTCTGAGCACTATGGGACTTAACAACTGAGGTCATCAGTCCCCTAAAACTTAGAACTACTTAAACCTAACCAACCTAAGGACATCACACACATCCATGCCCGATGTAGGATTCGAACCTGCGACCATAGCGGTCGCGCGGTTCCAGACTGTAGCGCCTAGAACCGCTCGGCCACTCCGGCCAGCACGATTTGATTCCCCTTTACCTTTAGGAAAATGCTGAAGTACTTCCTTCTGTGAGCTTCATAACTATATGACCAGCCTAACTCTGTGAAACAGTAAAGCAGATGCTCCCATCTTCTCAGTTACGCTTCTCATTCTTTTTCCATTTTTCAATTTGTAATGTAATTTCCTTGTTTTCTCCTTCGTTATTCGAATTCTGCCACGTTTCCTATTTCTCTCCAACTCCTTTTTTATTGCCCATTGCTGCTAGCGATAATATTATAAAACTACTTTTTTGTAAGTTGTTTTATTTTCTGCTTTTCAATAGCGAACATCAACAAAGTTTCTTCCCTGCTATAGGTACCGCTGTTTCCGCTATTTCTGCCATAATATATATTGCATTCTATAATATATGGATCTTATAACAAGTTTGTCGTAAGGAATGTAATGTTACGACCACAGGCACAGTCCACATTCACATATTTCCGAAAGCGTTCGGCACAGTTGCCCACCGCAGACTGTGATGGGTCCATTCTCCTTAGTCACCCTGTAAAATAAGCGAATTTTTCGATTTTTTTGGAGAAACAAATATAACAATCAAGGTAAATATTTTTGAAAATTATTTTTTGATTCTTCGACAACATCAGATTTTTTAAAGAAATTGTCATCTGTTAGCCCCATCTGAAGCTTACGGAACTTACTGCGGACATACTAATAACGATATCTTTCTGAATCTTGGCTGAGTTGCTTCTCGGGCATGTCCAGACGGAGTAATAGGCTGATTTTTTATTTCGACCTGATCATTAGTTATTGCAAAAAACTTGACCAAGAACACACGACAATACTACGTCTTTGTTTCATACGTCCACCATTTTATAATTTTTTTCAGATTTCATAGGACTGTGCTACTTCATGTGCAATACTCTAGACACTGCGAAAATTGTTTGTTTTTTGATTTGAGATAAGATTTGCGGACTGCAAGACTTCGGTCATAGAGACGCCTCATTCTGAATGGAGTAACTTTAACTCCTGGGATGGGGCTCTTAATGATGATTGAATTTCTTATCAATAAACAGTGTGCAAAAAGATTTACGCTGATTGCCTCATTAACCCTTCAAAAAATCGTGAAAACAGCTTATTTTATAGGCTGTCTAAGAAGAATGGACCCGTAACGAAGGTTCCCGTATACGTAATAGGTTCCCTGACATGTTAGTAGCTCGAAGACGTCTTAGGTAATAGAAACCAGTACACTGTTCTCTATGACGAGTGTCCATCAGAGACAAGCTTCTGGTAGCGAGTGCTCCTGGGAAGTGTGATAGGAGTGATCATGCTCTGCATATACAAAATTTATCTGACGGCCAGGGGCAGCAGCAATCCGCGGCTGTTTGATGATGATGGTGCAGTGTACGGGACTGCAGAAGAATACTGGATGACCAGACAGAATTTCTGTTTGGTGTGATTGAAGACAGTAAATGTAGCCGCGCGGGGTAACCGCGCGGTCTTAGGCGTCTTGTCTCAGTCCGCGCGTCTCCCCCCGTCGGAGGTTCGGGTCTTCCCTCGGGCATGAGTGTGTGTGTCGTCCTTAGCGTAAGTTAATTTAAGTTTGATTAAATAGTGTGTAAGCCTTGGGACCAATGACATCAGCAGTTTGGTCCCATAAGACCTTAGCACAAATTTCCCAATTTTCAGTAAATGTAGAAAAATGCAAGTTAATGGAGACAAGTAAGAGAAAGAATCCTATGAAGTTTGAATACAGTGTTAGTGGTGTTGTGCTTGACACAGTCACGTCGGTTAAATATCTGGTTTTAAAGTTGTAAACCGTTGAGAAATGGAAGGAGCACTTAATGTCAGCTGTAGGCAAGGCGATTTTTTTGTCTTCGGTTTATTGGGAGAATTCTAGGAAAGTGCACCTCATCTACAAAGGAGATCGCTTGTAGACCACTAATGTGATCCATTCTTGTGTACTGCTCGAGTACTTGCGGTCGCCACAGTTCAGAGGCGGGCTGTGCGATTCGTTAACGCGAAGATTACGGAGATAACTCGGAAATTTATTTAGAGAGCTGGTATTTGTAGCTTATTGTAGAACGATTCTGCTGCCAAAACGTTCATTTCTCGTAAGGAACGCGAAAACAAGATAAGAGTAATTAGGGCTCTTACGGAGGTATATATACAGTCGTTCTTCCGTGCTCCACTTACGGTTGGAACCGGAAAGAAAACGAATAGTACTGGTTAAGTGTTACCACCTGCTAGTACCGTATACTGGGTTACGGAGTATGTTTGTAGACGTAGATGCAAAATACCTAGTCAGGTACAAGTGGGAGCTTGATGGCACTAATCTTGACAGTACTAATAGATAAATAAATAAATAAAAATATCCCTCCAAGTTTTAAGAAAATTACTAAAATTTTAACTTTAAATGTGCGAGCGTTACTTTGAACAAATTTTTCTCCGCGAACAGTTACGGTGTCGTAGTAAGTACACGCAATCTTAGCAAGGCTTCGCTGGTGAGACGATCTTGCAGGCGGAGCCTGTGAAGCGAAGCGGATGTGCCACACAGATTCTTTCTTTGTTCACGAGGAGGGAGCTTTTCGGCGGAGTATTCTGATGACGTCACGATCGCTAGCCACCACCAGCCGGCGCCTGCAACTGGCGTCGGTCACGCGCTCAATTATGCCTATGATGTCACGCTGCGTGCACGCCCCGGCCGATATTGCTTTCACTCGCCGCGAAATACGTTGATTAAGCGTAATTGGTCTGCAATAATTCCCGACTTCCTTATCACGCCGCGCAATCAGAATCGCTGCCTAGCATTGCGCCGGTATGACCAGTTCAGTTCAGCAGATATGCAACAGGGCCGGTTACGCAGCTAGCACGACTGCAGCTATCACACACCAAGCGTGTTGCGTTGCACAACTCTGATTTCCTTCTCGTCCGCTTTACTAATATCAGATTTTCGACTGATTACATGTCGTCTTATTTTCCTCCTGGCCTGTACAACCTACTTCAGTTTTGTGTGCCATCGATAACCTGTTTCGCACGTTTCAGTCTTTGTTTCTGTCTTTCCTTTTGGCCTTCTCTTACCATGTTCTCTAGTCCTACATGTCCTCGATGTTACCACCCCTTAACCAAACCTCTGGGATATAGGAGGGTTATAGTCAATCTTTCCCAACGATACCATAATTATTTCAGAGGAAGAAAGGAGAGGATAACAAATGTGCCATTTTTAAAGAAATTGTCCAGATATTTAGTCAACTTAATTTTGAGAAACTAAGAAACACTTCAGTTAGGAAGTATGGACAAAGATTTTGATCATTATCACCTGGAATAAGGGGCTAATGCCAACCCATGCGCCTTCTAATTTTTTGTTTTGGTACCGATGCACCACAGATTTATTATGTCACATCCTCTAACACCATTATTTCCTACTTCACGTGTTCTCTTATTATTAATAATTCCCTGAAAACACAGTTCAAAAATTTCCTGCTTTATTCGTCGTTTCATTTCACGTTGGAAGTTTCATACTCATACTATGTTAACCTCGAGACTCTCTACTACAGAAACTTCCTCTTTGGTTCATGGACATTGTTTGAATACGCCACGTCCTATTGAACACAATTAAAAGCTAATTTCCCCTTTGTTAATCCCCTACTGCCCAGACTTAAGTTTCCACCACGCTGCTTCTCTCGAATCTACTATTTTTCATTTATACTTTTTGAGAAAATCCTTTCTCATTTTCAGAAAAGGGGCCGTCCGTATTGACACATCGTGGTGAATATTGTACGGTAACAGCAAAGTTCAAACCTTTGGGACTTTCACGTCTTCCCTAAATCACTTCAGGCGAATATTCAGGTGATTCCTCCTGAAAGACTTTGGGGACAACTTTTGTCCTATCCTCCATTTCTGTTGATATCAATGTCCGTTGGGGAGCAAACGGTTATTTTTCTGACGTCAATCTATGCTAAAAGGCAAAAATTAGAGATTTATGTATCTACTTATAGGCTGTTTGCGATATGACGGCGAGACCTCATTAACTCTTATAGTGTGGTGCATTGAATTATTCCTTTCTTGTTAATTTTTGTGAATCTAAGAACGCAGAAGATGTCATTCACTGATAAGTGGTAACGCTCTGTCCATCACGACGTGAGAAGTAAAATTGCTGGCAAATGAAGTTCTCGAAGTCGTGGGCTGTGAAGCTTACTCTATTGTTATTCTTTGATTCATGTTGTTATTCTTAAATTCTTGTTTAAGGAAATCAAATTTCTAGGAATATGGAACTAACTGCCGCGAATTTCTATCACAGGGTAGGCTTTTCACGAAGCGCTTTCCCGAATGCTTTATTATAAATTTCTTCGATCGAAGAAATAGAGGAATGAAATGGAGCCAGTAGAAAAATCGAAAGATTAGCAGCTATGCCTTAAAAAACACTTAAAATCATAATTATCAATTGAATTTGATATTGCAATTCGAACGGTAGCAACTGGCGTTAGGGTGCAATAGGCCATGACATTATGCAGCTCATAAGGATTTACCACTGGAACTTCATCAATGGGACCACTGAGCAACATGTAAGCAGAAGTTGTGACAGAAGCAAGTGAACACAACGGTGTGAAAGGATGAATGAGTTTCTCTGTGCAGCTTTTACCCGCGTGTAGAAAAGTTTAAGAGCTACAATACTGTTTATGGGCAGAACTCAACACAGGTTCAGTAGATTTTACATTCGAGAAAGCTTTAAAATTTGTCTCCAAATATTTGCTCCAAGATCACTGCCTTTTTCCGACTTTCTCGCATCGCACTATTTGTTATACTCCTGGGTATATTTGTGTCATGGAGATCCAGTCGCCGGCCGGTGTGGCCGAGCGGTTCTAGGCGCTTCAATCTGGAACCGCGCGACCGCTACGGTCGCAGGTTCCAATCCTGTCTCGGGCATGGATGTGTGTGATGTCCTTAGGTTTGTTACGTTTAAGTAGTTCTAAGTTCTAGGGGACTGATGACCTCAGACGTTAAGTCCCATATTGCTCAGAGCCATTTGAACCATTTTTAGATCCAGTCACGGAACCAAGAACATGAGAGATTTCGCTACGATAAAACTGAAAAAATGAAGCTGTCGAGTAACGTCAGAGCCGCTCATATCTTCTTGACTATGTGTTTCTTAAAACATTTTCATCGAAAATAAATGGAGCATGCTGATCCATTCCAGACTTTGCTTTTCTCATTTTCACACAGAACGTATTTTAAGTAATACTGAAACGTAATTTTCTCTGAATTTAAGATTTTCTCCTACCAGTTATGGATGAGGGAGAGAGGGGGAAGTTGAGGACAGGATCAAAGTAAGACCCAGCTAGAGCAGCGAGTCGACACGTGCATCTGGTGGTTGCACGAAGCATTCGACACACTCCTCGAATTTCACAGTACCTGAGGTCATTAGGACCTCATTAATACTTTGTACGTAATCCTCTTATACTCCTGGTATTACGCCAAGAAGATGTCATGAAGTCGCTGAACTTCTGCTACCAGAGATTATGTCGCTCTCTATGACGGAGTAACATTGGTAACAATATTGATTTCATTGGACAGTGGATGACTTTGTTTATTTCTCTGTTGCCTTTCAGCATCGAGCGTCATTAAGTGCCCATTTTCAAGCACTATTACAGCTGCAGCCGCTGTCCCGGTTAAAGTTGCTGTTATACGCTCTAATTTCCACTGCTTTTTTCATGACAGAATCCCTGTAGGTAGATGCATGGAAGTAACAATTCCGTTTCATCGGATATAAACGTTTGTTTGTTCAAAAGGATGTGATCGCCAACAACATATTTGTCGAAATCGCGATATTTTTGATGTGGTGTCGTTTCTCCGAGCAGCGTTCTGAAGTCGTTAGTACTAACTGACCAATGCGACTGCTGCCACATTCATTTGAAATTTTATAAATTTCAGGAACACCGAGACCGAGGCTGTCTTTTGTTGGATGCAGCGTCTCTTTAATTTAATGATCGGAACGTGAATTGCATAACTTGTACATTAATGTCTAGGACTATTTGGAAAAGCAGATGAAGCATAGCACCCGACATCCCCGCAACTTGGTAGCGCTATGGGATCTATCCATTAATGTTTGAGTTCACCTGAGTATGGAGTATCTGAGGAAACTTACGGGCACCCTTCCTCGCCAAGCTGAAGCCAGTATCTAGCCCAGAGGCGATGCTACAGGGTAATAGCTTCAGGTCTCCTGGTGGTGACTAATTTTTTGTCCGGGGTGTTTCTACCAGAAGGTGCAATAATTTGCCTCACTAGCTACCCAGAACGTAACAGTAGAGGAACCAGACACAGTGAATGGGGAGTACAGTTTGGGGTGATGCTGGCTACCACATACCTGATGGCGCCGATGAGTGGGTACTTGACACCGCCGCCGCACACGGTGCCCGTGAAGTCGTCCATGTCGACGGTCCACACCATGGCGCCGCCGTAGCCTCCCTCCTTGAGCCACTTCATCTTGTGGCGGATGGAGCGCTCATCATCGAAGCCGACCCACTGGTCTCCCATCACGGCGTACGGCACCTTCATCTCATCGTCCCAGATGTACGTCGCTCCTTTCTTCAGCATATCACACACCTGCAAGCATACGTTACTTATTTAAACGCTGAGTCATGGAATATGTGTACTGTATATTCCTAGGACAATCCACAGGACTGGCCCATCTTCCTTATTCAATCCATTTCCACGAAGCTGGAAGTTTAGACATATCCTACAATCATCAGCCGCCATCCGCAGATCAGAGTACGTAAATATGGTCCGTAGTAGACTGCAATTTTTAATCGTACGATAAGTAGTCAAATTAGCTAATCACACGATTAAATAACAAACTCACGTTATAGCCTACTACGAACCATATTTACGTTTATCAAGCATCTGGAGGCTGTGGATCGCCACAAATACAAAATTTCAGAGTAAGCGTGTCATTCAAGAAGATGGAATCAAAACATATTTTATTTATTTATTATTTACACGTCAAGTTTCGCAGGACGAAATTGAGGAGCAAATCTCCAAGGTCATGGAACGTGTCGGTACATGAAATTACAACATAAAAGTAATAACAGAAAAAAATAAAATGTTTATGAACCCGATAAAAGTCAAGCCATCAGTTTAGGTAAACGCAATCGACAATACAACAAGAATCAGCTTAAGTTTTCAAGCAACTCCTCGACAGAGTAGAGGGAGTGACCCATGAAGAAACTCTTCAGTTTCGATTTGAAAGCGCGTGGATTACTGCTAACATTTTTGAATTCTTGTGGTTTCTGCAAAAGAGTTATGGAAGTCTGACCCAAATGCAGGTTTGATTTCTACCGAGTATTAACTGAGTGAAAGCTGCTAATTCTTTGGAATAGATGAGGTATTGAATAGGATTGGGGAGAAGAGAAATTTGTGGCACAACTTGACTATAAGAAGGTATCGGTGGGTAGGACACGTTCTGAGGCATCAAGGGATCGCAAATTTAGTACTGGAGGGCAGCATGGAGGGCAGCGTGGAGGGCAAAAATCGTAGAGTGAGACCAAGAGATGAATACACTAAGCAGATTCAGAAGGATGTAGGTTGCAGAAGGTACTGGGAGATGAAGAAGCTTGCACAGGATAGGGTAACATGGAGAGCTGCATCATACCAGTCTCTGGACTGAAGACCACAAAAACAAAGCTGATACTGTTAACTAGAAATGTCAGTAAGTAATATGTTATTGAGAGGCAAATGTCAAAATATCCAGACTCCTGAAGAGAGGTCGACAAGAGGTTTGTGAACTTACACCACTTACTGCCCGAACTGCCCTTTTCTGAGCCAAAAACATCCTTTTAGAATGGGAAGAGTTACCCCAAAATATAATACCATACGACATAAGCGAATCAAAATAAGCAAAGTAGACTAATTTTCGTGTAGAACGATCACTCACTTCAGATACCGTTCAAATAGTAAAAATGGCAGCATTAAGTCTTTCAATAACATCCTGAACGTGGGCTTTCCACGACCCTTTAGTATCTATCTGAACACCTAGAAATTTGAACTGTTCAGTTTCACTAATCATATGCCCATTCTGTGAAATTAAAACTTCGGGTTTTGCTGAATTGTGTGTTAGAAACTGTAAAAACTGAGTCTTACTGTGATTGAGAGTTAATTTATTTTGTACAAGACATGAACTTATGTCATGAACTGTTTATTTGAAACCGAGCCAATGTTGCACACAACGTCATTTACTACCAAGCTAGCGATATCAGCAAACAGAAATATTTTAGAGTTACCCGTAATACTAGAGGGCATATAATTTATATAAATAAGGAACAGGGGTGGCTTAAATGGCTCTGAGCACTATGGGACTTAAAATCTGAGGTCATCATACCCCTAGTACTTAGAACTAGCTAAACCTAACTAACCTAAGGACACCCCTTACTCGACCGTACCCCACTCAGACCCCACATCACAGCCGTTCTCAACACTGTGAATAGTGAACTTTCGCTGTCTGTTGTTAAAGTAAGAGGTGAACCAATTATGAGCTGCTCCCTGTATTCCGTAATGGTCCAACTTCTGGAGCAGTATTTTGTGACCAACATAATCAAATGGCTTAGTTAAGTCAAACCAGATGCCTAGCGTTCGAAACCTTTTGTTTAACCAATCTAGTGCCTCACAGAGAAAAGAAAATACAGCGTTTTCAGTTGTTAAACAACATCTAAAGTCGAGCTGTACATTTGATAGCAAATCATTTGATATAAAATGATCAATTATACTTACATACTCAGCCTTTTCAACCACTTTAGCAAACACTGATGGCATAGAAATAGGTCTAAAACTGTCTACATTATCCTTTTCCACCTGTTTATAAATCGGCTTTATTACTGAGTACTTTAATCGTTCAGGAAACTGACCATTCCTAAAGGAAAAATTACAAATATGACTAAACACAGGGCTAACATGATGAGAATTATGATCACTTCACACGTCCACCGTGAAACTCTGAAGAAAACTTAAGCGAGCTATTATTCAAAGCAAACGTCGCTGGCATTCTGTGTTGTGTATCCCTATGACAACTCTCATCTTCACAGTGCCCGAAAAACTCTAAGGGATTTTGAAGCAGTTCGAATAGGACGTTTTTGATTAACCCCTATAGCTGTCACTAAGTCATTTTCATCCCTTCGCTCACATGGAGAAGTGCCGTGATTAGCAGGATCTCGATGAGAACGACGAATTACAAAATGCTGTCGAAAACTGACTACGTCCACAGGCTGCACAATTATATGAAGAAGCGATTTGCAAGTCAGTGAAATGCTATGTCAAATGGTTCAAGTTAAATTTTGACTATGTTGCTGTGTTGAAAAATACCAAAAAGCTGCAGTTCCAAGGTGTATGTATACTCTAAGGAAAAAACAACGCACCAAGAACGAATTATCCGAATGGGAGTGGAATCGGTAGATGTGACACAGGTGTACAGACAAACAAATGAATAAATTTCAGAAAAATTGTATGATTTATTTAATAGAAAGAGCTTCGGAACTGAGCAGGTCAGTAACGCATAGGCCCTCATGCAAGCATTGATTGACTGAGTTGCTGGATGTCCTCCTGAGAGATATCATGCCAAATTTTGTTCTACAAGTGGGTTAGATCCTCAAAATCCCGAGCTCGCTGGAGGGTCTGGCCCATATTGCTCCAAACGTTCTGAATTTTGGAGAGATCCGGCGACCTTGCTGGCTAACGTAGGGTTTGGCAATTATACAGACAAGTAGAAACCCTCGTCGAGCACGGGTGGGCATTATCTTGCCAAAGATAAGCGCAAGATGGCTTGCAATGAAGGACAATGAAACGGGACGTATAATATCGTCGACGTGCCGTTGTGCTGTAATGGTTCCACGGATGGCAACCAAAGGGTTCCCTCTGTGAAATAAAATGGCACCCCAGACCATCACTCCTGGTCGTCTGGCATATGACAGGTGATAGGTTGGTACCCCACTGCTGTCCGGGGAGTCTCCAGACGGGTCTTCGGCTTGGAATCTCATTGAGTAGAGTAGAATTACTTTTACTGATGAACCCTCTTCTAACAGAGCCCTGAAGACCAACGAAGACGTGTCTGGAGATTCCTCAGACAGCGAGAGATACCAAGCTGACGACTATCGCACGCCATCTGGCTTGACAGCCAGGAGTGATGGTGTGCGGTGCCATTTCTTTTCATAGCAGGACCCCTTCGGTTGTCATCCGCGGCACCCTAGATGCTCTACGCCCCGTTTTGTTGCCCTTCATGGCAAGCCACCCTCTGCTGGTATTCAGCAGTATAGTACCCACCCACACAGTTCCGAGAGTTTCTACTACTTGTGTTCGTACTCGCCAAAGCCTACGTTGGCCAACGAGGTCGCCGGATCTCTCACCAATTGAGAAAGTTTGGAGCATTGTGGGTAGGGTCCACCACGCAACTCTGGACTCTTACGACCTAACGCACCAGTTGAACAGAATTTGGCGTCCGAATTGGTAGCTGAGTGGTCAGCGCGACAGAATGTCATGCAAAGAGGCTCGGCGATGCAGTCATGGACTGTGTGGCTGGTCCCGGCGGAGGTTCGAGTCCTCCCTCGGGCACGGGTGTATGTGTTTGTCCTTAGGATAATTTTTGAAAAGAGGCTGGGGTTCGATTCTCGGGTGGATCGGAGATTTTCTCCGCTCAGGGACTGGGTGTTGTGTTGTCTTCATCATCGTCTCATCCCCATCGACGCGCAAGTCGCCGCAGCGGCGTCAACTAAAAAGACTTGCACCGAGAGACCGGTCTACCCGACGGGAGGCCCTAGCCGCACTACATATTCATTTCAAGAGAATTAGGCACGGTATCCCTCAGCAGCACATCCAACAACTCTGTCAATTAATACTAAGCCGAATATTTTCTTGTATAAGCGCCGGAGGTGGAGAATAAATCATCTGATTTTTGTGAAACTGTAGTCTTCTATTAGTCTGTCCAAGTACGATATATCTATCGATTTCCTTCACATTCGGATAATTAGTTCACGGCGTGTCATTTCTTTTTTCGTCTTAGAGACTAATAAAAAAAATTTCCACGCTAGGTTTTTATTTACAGCGACGTGGAGGTTACTTTCCAGACCGCCCTCGTGTAAATATTCCAGAACGAATGCCGGTATAGACAAACTGACTGGCCGCGCTGGCTCCGTGTTTGATACAAGGAAGCTGAACGTGTCAGGCTGGAAGAATGTGAAAGTCATTGACGTGTCCTTCTGCCGCAGCTGAGGCGAGCCGGGCCGCGCAGGGCCGAGAAGCGGTCGCGAACAATCGCCTGGGCGCTCGGAGAAATGGACCGCGGAGCGGCCCCCGGATCACAGTGTGAAGCGGGCGTGTCCCTCCCTCCCTCCTATTAGGACGGCCGCAGTGAATAACGCCAGAGTGTCAGCCCAGCAGGAAAGCAGCCGCTGGGCCGGCCGGATGTTTCGGCCGCTTTCTACAGCCACTCATTTGCCACCTATATTTTATATACCATTCTTATTGGTCCTCGCGGATGAATTCACTTCTTTTCTCTGCGTGTTACGAGCTTTCTTTCCCAGTTACGAGGGAAAATAAAATAGACTTGAGCGCTTACGACCGTACGTCGAACTGGAGATACAATCTTTAATACACACTCTCTCGAGAAATCGAAATAAAATTAAGAGCCTGTCGGTTACGACTAGCCTGGCACAGCAGTGGACCGAATACATTCAGTCGAGCAGTTGAGAACGTGAAATATTCCAAGTACACTGTTACTAGGGGCGTGGCTGATACGCTTGGTTGCGCTGCCAAGACAGCTTCAAGTGCTCGGTAAATTATCTATCCTCTGAGTACTGAAGGCACGGATAAACCACTTTTTCCGCCACTGAGTCATGCTCCCACAGCAAAAATCGTATTTGTTGGATGGATACGTAGAAAGGATGAGAAACGAGCTGTGTATATTCGCTTTATACTTGCCATTGAGTCCTACGGCATCATCTCCGAACCCGCCGTCTCCGTACGCTCGGACAATCGACTCGCGAGTCTAACTCTGAAAACTCGTGATTTGAGTCTGTTGTCGGGTACAAACTGACTATACAAGCGTAGAAAGAAGAGAAAACACCCAAAATCGCAAGTGTAACCGAGGACTATGCTACGTACTCAACCGTTGGGCGTGATGATTATTATACGGTATATCAACTTCAGCTGATGACGTGCGTTGATATATATCAACGGGGACAGGTGAAAATGTATGCCCCGACCGGGACTCGAAGCCGGGATCTCCTGCTTACATGGCAGAAGCTCTATCCATCTTAGCCACCGAGAGCACAGAGGATAGTGCGACTGCAGGGACTATCTCGCGCACGCCTCCCGCGAGACCCACATTCTCACCTTATATGTCCACACACAAAAATGGTTCAAACGGCTCTGAGCACTACGGGACTTAACATCTGTGGTCATCAGTCCCCTAGAACTTAGAACTACTTAAACCTAACTAACCTAAGGACATCACACACATCCATGCCCGAGGCAGGATTCGAACCTGCGACCGTAGCAGTCGCGCGGTTCCGGACAGAGCGCCTAGAACCGCGAGACCACCGCGGCCGGCTGTACACACACATTCGAATGTAGTCTGTCTACATCGCTATCTACTATATTACTCTACATTTATACCTTAATAGGTCACTAATAGCTAGTATCTCTATACGCAACACTGTTGATGTCAAGATATTCGCTTACAGCGACTTTATTTCGAAATGGCTTCCTAAACATGAGAGTGGTATGGTCCCCAAGCACTTCCTATTTCTGCAGATTAGTGAGTTTTCGGTAAAAAGAGAGGCCTAATAGTAAAGCGTGGAGCCATTATCTAGCAGAAGGTAGTGTTAGATAAAAGGGGTATACTTGATTGTAGGATACCACACGTCTGCTTTGAGCTGTGACGTAACTGCGCCCTAGCGTAACGCGTATTGTGACGCCATCCAGCCGCTGTGTGTATGTTTTGGAGTCGAAGTGAAATGCTGTTGCAGACGGCAAGGTGTATCAAGAGCTGGCGTGCTCTAGCGGTTTAATTATGTGGCGGCGATGTGTTCGTAAAGCATGTTGTTGTGTCATTTAGCGTGCTACAGTCGTGATGTGGAGTGTACGAAATATCTTGGTGGCACAATGGAATATATTGTGCAGAATGTTGTCTTATAAAGCGCAGTATGTCGTCACTCTTAGGTGCCCACGTAACCACTGAGTAAGTGGATTAATGTTTTTAGTTAATGACGGGAGATGCTAAGTGTGTCAATGTTCATTAATATATTGAACTCCCTTACGATGTCTATCAAAAACTATTTTGTCGCGGGTCTTGTCCTATCCGACTCCTCATTCGTCGTCTTCACTTCTCATCATTCACCGTGCGTACAATTACCAACTGCAACTTGCAAAAAGAAAGCCGTCAATTCCGTAAGTGCACTTTTACTCTAGGGTTGAACTCTATAGGTGAAATGAAAATTGGGATATCAGTTTCTGTAGCTATGAGGGGGAGGGGGGGGGGGTTATTGGTATCCTCCACTAGGACTGAGCTGTGTAGGTGAAATGCAGATTGGGATACCTGCTCTTGTTGTTGTGGTGGCGGGGAGAGGAGGTTATTGGTATACTGGTCTGGGGTTGAGCTATAAAGATGGACTGGAGAGTGGGATACTGCGATCTTATGGTGTGTTTTGCATCGTTTTGTAGAGTTTTCTTTTTGGCAGTTTTGGCTAATTTTTTTCTTATTTTCTGGCAGAGTGTTGCGTCTTTAACTGTGTTGTTTTTATTATTAAACTTCTAGTTTGTCCCCTTCCGAAACCTCTTTTTTCGCCCGGCTGTCCCAATAATTTCACTGTCTTAAGTTAGTGTACTGATTTGCTTGGTATTTCTATTTTTGTGGGTATTATGATCGATGTTATGGTCGTCGTGTTGGATACGCTCGAAATACGGGTTTTCGGAAAGGTGATGACGTCATTGGTACAATCAGACGGGTGGTATCACAGTCTCCAGTAACTCTAATATAAGTGATGAGCTTGGCTAGTGTTAATTCTTACCAATTATTTCATTTGTTGTCGTGCAAATTTTATAGTGAAGTGTTTCTATGACACTTTCCCTATCGACTTTGAACTGTATTGTTGTGTGGAGATTAATGTCTGAAAATTTTAGGACCCAGCTAAAGGCAGTATACTGAACATTTAGCTGTCAACATACTCCACTGGCCGAATCTAGGAACTCTCCTGAAGGTAAGCTACAGGGCTTTTAATTATTGGCTTTGGAGTTCTGAGAAGTTTAACCTTGTGCCCCAGGTAAAAGTGACGCTGGAAACCCTTATTTAAACTAACAAAGACGCCGCACCCACGCGTCATAACCGATTTCGTCCCAGTTTATGTTACATGCAGGGCTTGTCGAGAAATCAAAGTGACAGAAGAGGAGCTCCAGATGGCCAAGCGTTCAGAAAAAAATAGCATTTTTCTTGGAGTTAGATGAGACATGAGCCATTTACGTTAGATCGCTCCAAAATGCTGTTTTCTCCAAACCCTAGGCCATCTGGAGCTTCAATTCACGTCACTTTAATTTCTGGCCAAGCCTTGCATCGATACTATAAAAATTTAGTGTGTGTGTGTGTGTGTGTGTGTGTGTGTGTGTGTGTGTGTGTGTGTGTGTGTGTGTGTGTGTGTGTGTAAACCACTGGGCCGATTCCAACGAAACTGGGTATACATGCCCCTTACTGTCAGGCGACAGACACTGTAAGAACCACATGCCTATCATATTTCAGGAAATATGACATCATAAACAATGAGATGTGTGAAAAACTGCCGCATCATGCATGAAGTGTAATATATTTATTCTTTACTGCTAAGACGCCCCTACAGTCGATTCAACTTAAGGAAATCGTTGACACCTAGCAGCGCTTTTGACAGCTTTCAACTGCGAAACGCAGATGGCTGTAAGCGAAAATTGCTCTCATCTATAGAGTTGTGAAGAGGTGTTGCCATTGGGACGTTTACACAATCGCGTCGTACACAGGGGAAGCAGCTATACTCATTTACTTGTAGAATGTGCATATTTATTTGTACGACTGTTTCATACTTTCAAAGGTATTTCCACAAATACGTGGAAACAAATTGTTTTCGATATTACACTAAATTATGTCATTGTATGTTACTTTTTATTCTGTTTATAATGCTCCACAGAATCTCCAGGTGAGTTAGCAGAACCTGTAAACAGAGACTAATTTATGGTCGATGGGACTGCACAATGTGTAGTGCGGGCCATATAGTCAAGATGGACAACTCTCGTAGCGGAGGTGTGGAATAACGTCGACCGTACTGCAGCATCCAACTTCCTATAAAATCCGTACCACGCAAAAATTGACTTCGTGCTTAATAAAATGAGTAGGTGACGTAATTGAATTGAAGCCTCACCGCCATGCGATTCAACATTCATCGAGTAACCCACGTGCACAGACTGTTTAGTATATGTACAGTAGATATACAACCGTTGGTCGACTACTGTCGGCCAGTACACGTAATTACCATAATTCCAATAAAAAATTGGAAAAATAAATACCCCGGCAATGTCAGGTTTATCGGCTAGTATAAAAGAAACTTGGACGAAATCAGTAATGAAGTATAGGCGTGGTCCCGTCCTCTGCAGCCAGATGATCAGTCCGGATCCGCTAAGAAACATTTTCAAGTAAATTCCTGCTGCAGCACGTCGCGTAATATGTTTCGCTCGCCGCACATCGCCAAGAGCACTTGCATTCCGGTCGCGAACGTGAGTGTGATTTCGCGTGACCCCACAGAAGCTTCGAGAGTGGACGGATAGAACGTTTCAACATGTCGAGCATCATCAAGCAACGATGCCATCAGAAGACGCTGGGCGTAGTGCACAAACTGAAATGGACTCTGAGACAGAGGACAGCATAAAGCCAGTGGAAACGTAGTGACTACGTTGAGTGTCGTGTCGTACAGAGATTGCGACGTCGTGGAGCCACACCAAATTCGAGAACTTTAAAGAGGTCTTGCTGCAATCCCCAACGACGTATGCGCGACATTTCTGAAGACTGAAATTGCAATGAAACCCAGACCATTAGCTGCTTACAGCCGTTCAAATGGTTCCAATGGCTCTGAGCACTATGGGACTTAACTTCTGAGGTCATCAGTCCCCTAGAACTTAGAACTACTTAAAGCTAACTAACCTAAGGACATCACACACATCCATACCCGAGGCAGGATTCGAACCTGCGACCGTAGCGGTCGTGCGGTTCCAGACGGTAGCGCCTAGAACCACTCGGCCACTCCGGCCGGCTTACAGGCGTTGATAAATATCAACGGGGATAGTTGAAAATATGTGCCCCGACCGGGACTCGAACCCGGGGTCTCCTACTTACATTGCAGACGCTCGTTCTATGCGCTCAGTCCGGAACCGCGCGACTGCTACGGTCGCAGGTTCGAATCCTGCCTCGGGCATGGATGTGTGTGATGTTCTTAGGTTAGTTAGGTTTAATTAGTTCTAAGTTCTAGGCGACTGATGACCTCAGCAGTTAAGTCGCATAGTGCTCAGAGCCATTTGAACCATTTTTTTGTTAAGTCCCATAGTGCTCAGAGCCATTTGAACCATTTGCAGACGCTCTACCCGACTGAGCCACCGGGGACACAGAGGACAGTGCGACTGCAGGGATGATGATGATGTTTGGTTTGTTAGGCACTCAACTGCGCAGTTAACAGCGCCTGTACAAATTCCCAACCTTTGCTCAGGGAAATCTCGCCACTTTCATGAATGATGATGATGAAATGATGAGGACAACACGAACACCCAGTCATCTCGAGTCAGGTGAAAATCCCTGTCCCTGCCGGGAATCGAATCCGGGACCCCGTGCTCGGGAAGCGAGAAAGCGACAGCGAGACCACAAGCAGAGGACCGACTGCAGGGACTGATCACTGGCACACTACCCGTGAGACCCCCACTTCCAACTTACTGTCCACAACTATATTTGTAGTGCCCCTGCCCACTATACTCATTACTCGCGGCAGTCAATCTACCGATTCTCGTGAGAGTTCGGGCAATGTGAGTGCATCCGCACTGAAGAAGATCATTGGTCGGTAAGCCTTATCTATATGAAGATGGTATGAACATGTCCAAAAGAACAGGTACCATCCTCAATACATGTCTGAAAAAATGCCTCCCCTCTCAGCACAGCAGTGCCCTCGTACCAGAGGTGAATACGGAAGGGCTCTCCTCCCAGTTCGTGACCTCATCTCAAGAAGTCAACATCATAGTGCAGGATCAACAAGTAGCAAAAGTTTATGATGAAATGTGCTTTAGTTAATGTTGCAATTTGTACAGCACAAAAACAGTTTCTTAATAAGTGAATTAGTGATGCTTTGCTAGTCAGTGACAGCTGTAGTAAATTCTCCAGCTGTTTGAAGGAGTAAATCTTTCATTCATTTATGCAATTATAATGTTTCACGTGTTCTAGTTTGATGAGCCTCGTCCCAGAGCAAAGAACCCGCAGTTATGGCCGGACGTCGTCTGGTGACGACATAGTGTGCTGGACGTACCTCGTAGTAGGCGAGGAAGCCGCCCTCCTTGGTGAAGTCGCCGGCCTTGCCGCCGCCGCTGGCGGGCGCGTTGACCTTGAAGTTGCTGGGGTTGCTGAGGGTGAAGGTGCGGCCGTACGTGGGCATGCCGATGACCAGCTTCTCCTTGGGCGCGCCCAGCTTCACCCACATGTTGGCCGCGTGGTCGACGCTCAGCTGCTTGCGCCACTCCGAATCGGAGGAGGGCGCGTACAGCGGCGCGTTGTGGCCCGTCTCGCGCTCCCACTTGCCGTGGAAGTCGTACGCCATCAGGTTGATGAAGTCCAGGTAGCTGCGGCCCAACCACACCGGGTCACTCTCCAGCCGATCTCAAAGAGTCCACAAAAATACACTAAGTCGTCCAGAACACTGAAGAGTTCTCAATCTGTAGTGATGAGATAGAGACGCTGCGACAAAAATAGAAGGTAGCGGGTATTGTGTTCTGCCACGGGTATGGGTTTCTGAGTTTTAAATGTCTCATTGCTCCATGTTTATGTGACCACACAACATTAGAGTTGAAAATGAAAGAAATGTGTGAATGCCTACGCGTTTTGTGTATACATCGTGATTCAGCTGCCCCTGCCTATGGGTTTTATGCAACCTGCAGCTCCTTCAAAAACCATGTGCACGAGTTTCATCCTTTCGCCCCGCTATGCATAACCCAGTAGTCCTACAGAAAAAATGAACAGGAGATTTCTGCAGGAATTTTAATGTAGCTAAATTTTCTTCTAGGATACATTTACGCTGGATGCTACAGTGTTTAAAATATTCAAGAAAAATATACAAAAGCGATACTCAAACGTGTTTTTTCTCGAGTACCCCGAAAACCGTGGCCTACAGCGGAAACGTATCCCAGTACAAAATATGACAACATTAATTTTATTATAAAAATTTTCTGTTAATTTTTTCTGCAGGACTAATAGATTGCACATAGCGGGCGATAGAGCGTGAAAATTTCGTGTGTGGTTTTTGATGGCGTTGCAGGTTGCATAAAACTCATAGATAGAGGATCAGCTAAATTATCCTGTATATGAGGGTTATTCTGAAAGTAAGGTCTGGGCAGTCGTGAAGTGGAAATCACAGTGAAAATCCGGTGAAACTGTTCACATCTGTGTTGGGTTGTGTCTCTAGTTTGCCCATCGAATGTGCCACGTCGCTATTTTCAATTCTGAGCACACAGTGACCACGTAAAGATGCCTAGAAAATAGTCTCCCATCAAGTGCCTGCTGAGAGATTTCCCCTGATTTCATGCACCCCGTGTAACATAATTGTCATGAATTTCCTTCACACCAATTCTCGGTCGCACACTGCAAGGCCAATGAAAACGCTAGAATGGTGTGTATCGTCACCCATCATGGTTCCAACATGGTCCCCTCTGATTTTCACCTCTGATGACAAAAACCGCCTGCGATGAAGACAAAATTTTGGCGCAGACAACGAGCTGCAGACCAGCGTAAAGAATTGGCTCATAGCACAGGCGGTGTTGTTTTATGGCGAGGGTATTGGGAAACTGGTACCACGCTACGACAGTTGGCTAAGTCAGAGTGGCGACTTTGTACAGAAGTGTCTGGAAGGTGTGGCTGCTGCAAAACATTTTTAATTTTCACTGTGATTTCCATTTTGCGACTGATCTGAGTATCAGAGAGAGAGAGAGAGAGAGAGAGGGAGAGAGAGAGAGAGAGAGAGAGAGAGAGACAGAGTACTAATGAATAATAAGAATGACTCTAACCAATGACGCTTCAGTATCTGGATGGCAGTGTGAGCTTGCTGAATGTCAGACTAGCTAGGAGTAAAGTAAAGAGACCCAAAGTAGGACCTGTTTCAAAACATTGTAAGCAAAAAGACAGTTGGACAGGCAAAATATTAAGACAATATTGGTATGCCAACGAAATATTGATTACGTTATTTTTCTGAGACAACATACAGCTTTAACTTTGTTTAGTGTTCGTTTAATGATCTTATATTTGATACATGAGAAGCAGGACATTTAAAATTAATTCATACTACGAGCTTGGCCAGCATATCAATTTGGCGATAGTCATCGAACCAATTTTGTGTACTTTTTCTTTCATTTACGTGCTGTATATTGTCAGTGTGAACCACCAAGTCTCTAGCGTGACACGCAGGTAGTTTTCGAAGGACGTCACTAGACAACTAGAACTTTCGGAATTAATCATTGACTAAACTGTAGGCAAAAAGGCTGTAAAATGAATTTTATCTGCAAATTACCTGCAATTGCTGTAGGCAAAGTTACTGTACATTAACAAGTCACAGAGTACATGTTTAAGCTAGTATTTTAGCCACAACGGCGTTCGCAGCCATGATACAGTTTTAAAATAAAATACTTTCCCGCATTGCCTGTTTCCTATACACTTTATTTTTATTTTGTATACTACGACTTTTCGCCGGTGTAGCCATTTCCAACAAAAGTGTTAAACCCGTTAATCCCATCGTAGTATGCAAAATAAAAGGATAATTGATATAGAAAACATCCAATGAAGGAAATTTAACATCTTTCCAGATATATAATGAATTACACGACGTTCTTCTGCTACTTCTGAAGCTGAAGTCGCAAAGAAAAAACATTACTTTATCTATCGTAGAATGAAGTATGTCACGATCGGAAGTTGGTGAATTTTCTGTGGTTGTGGTTCACGGAACGTAGTGCTCGATGGATAACAGCTCAACAGAATTAATAGACGGTAAATCAAGAAAACGTCACAAGTCAAAATCGCTAACGGGGCATTTTACTGGATGACCAATATTGACAGAGCTATGCTGCCATCATTTGATCTTATGCTGCGTTGCTCCGTCGAAGCCGCTCATCCAATAAAATGCCCTGTTAGCGGTTTTGACTTGTGAAGTTTTCTTCCTTTACCATACACTGCAGATCGCCTCCAGATTGACGATGTCAGGAATGTATAAGAATTAGTAAATAAGTTTAACGTTTGTATAGTTAAGGTTCATCTCTGACAAGAATTATCTCTACTAATCACACGTAAACTTCTGCAGACTCCTTTCTTCACAGTATTTCTGTAGCCCCCAACGTCCTACGGGATCAGTTTTCTGGACTTCGCGGAATCAGGAGCACCTCTGAAGATGTGCAGCGCAGCTATGAGCGAAACGCTGGGAACGGAAAAGTCTTACGGACCGCGACCACAGAACCCGGAAGGCTTTCGGTATTGATACTTAAGCTCGTTTATCTAGAAACAAGACAGCGAATGTGCGCAACTGTACGACGAACAGCAGGGACACACAGTTAGTTACCACCGAGTATCACCATTTTCATAGTGACACGTGACTTCACTGAGAGAAGAGAGAGGTCAGAGCATGGTGGGACAGGGTGGGTGAATGAGTGTGTTTGGTGTTTACCTGGCAACTGCGGGCACGTCGTAGCCTCCGCGTACGTTGTCCGGGCCCACGGGCACGGCGGCGGACAGCAGCAGGCGCGACTGCTTCACCTCCTGGGCCTCCGCCTCGAACGCCTCGCGCAGCTCTGCCAACACCACCAACGTGCATAGTTTACTTCTCAACACATAACAGCAAATGCGGCTGAGTGAAGGTACTGAAAATTATACAGTACTAATGTCGTCTAAACTTACTACTCTGCCCATACCCGTGCCAAGAATCTGACAAGATGAGCTTGAGACACCACTGGTCCGCTCCTCCCTACAGTCGAATGTTCCCGAAGTCTTCAGTTATAAGGAACCATTCTACACCCAGTCTCTCCTTTTCCGTTTTTCGATTACATGACCCACACATTTTCAACAACACAGTAAACCGGTTATACTTCGACTAAACTGCGATTATCATGACTGTTTTTTAACTTCTTTGATATTTGTGGTAAAGAACATAGGAACTTTGTATGAAAGGATTACGTACTAATTCGTACAATACATTTTCTAGAGTGCGGAAGAGATAGTGGAAAAATTTGTAGTTAGTCAAAGTTAGCGTAGAGTTGAGGATTGATTGACCGGCCTATAATTCACGATTGTCAGTTATCATTCCATTAGTGGTCAGTATTTCAAAAACGCAATGAAACTTTGACCACCCAGAAATTAAGTCTAATCTAAAGTTTTCTTAAGTGCTTTATTAAGCCTTGTAAAAGAAAGAAAAATCTAGTACGATACACAGGTCAGTGTGATCCATCATCAAAATTATGAATATAATGAAAGGTACTAGGATGGAATACCACATACATAGCTCCGAATTTAGTTATGCATAATACCTCCAGTTTCATCCATTTTACCCGGATCCTCGTTTCAAAACATCCGGTGCTGCTAGAACTAAGGTTATCTGTTCTTCGTTTACTGAATCACTCTCTGGAACTTGTGGCCAAACAAACTTCATTTGTTGTTTCTGGAGATATTTGACATTACCAGTTATGTCTGAATAACTACCTGAACCACAATAGTCTGCAGTTCGAGAAATTTGTGACTGACGTGTGTTTTTATTAGTTGTATGAACATTAACAATTACAAATGAGCCTTCATCTGTATACTGAGGGTTAATATTTGTATTCCTTATAGCAATGACCTGTGGTCAAAGTGACGCCGAAACCGACAAATCATACACATGGCCACGTAAATCGTAATACAGTAGCAGATATATACATGTAAACAAAAAAAATTATCAGTGGTATGTTTTGGGAATTAATAGAGTAACATACATGATATAGTTGATAACACAGTTGGCTTTGTAGTTAAATGATGCCGGTGGATTTTGCACAACCTGGTTTTAGCCAAATTTTTCATATACAGTTGTAAGGCACAACAGGTTCGCTAGCCGCTGCACAAGAAAATCGGCATTACATGGCTCCATGTAATAGACATCCTGTTTTCCCTTGCCCCATTTGTGATTGGAACAGGAAAGGAAATGACTAGTAGTGGTACAAGGTACCCTCCACCTTGCACCGTACTGTGGCCTGCGGAGTACGTCTGCAGATGTAGACATAGACAGACTGCGCGGCACTGAAGATGGTTCTCACTACACAGTACATCCCAGAGACGGTACGACAACTATTTGTCATGTTGATGCCTGACCATCTGCGAAAGGACGCTTTCAACCTCGACAGTGGTCGCCGTTAATTTCGCTAATCTAGTTGTAACGCAGGTATATAATGCAAAAATTTATACTGGTGATTTCTGGTCCCCACTGTGCTTTCTTCCGCATTAATATTCAGTATTGACACTCACTGTATTGTTGTACTCACCTTTGAGGAGCAGCACGAAGTTCTTCTTGTCGTCGGTGCCCTTGGGGTACTCCCAGTCCATATCGAGTCCGTCAAAGTTGTGCTTTCGCAGGTAGGGGATGGCGCTGTAGATGAACGTCTGGCGCGTGTAGCGAGTCTCTGACATCGCCTTAAACTTCTGTGTGCCGAAAGACCAGCCACCTGGAAGTGCAAAAGCCGCAGTCAGTTTCTACCCTGCAGTGACTAAGAGAAATTCAGAGAAAGTATCTAGAAGTAGCGTAATTTTGTGCCACGTTTTATCATCGTGAACCATTTCAGTGTTTCCTTAAACCAGTTTGGATTGTTGCAATCAGAGATGTTACATAACCATTTTCCCTACCTATTTCATTGGCTTTCAGCTATACAAACCCCTCAGTACCACATATCAGGGAGCAAACTACAACTCCAGAACGCACTTATTTAGTGTTATAACCCTACTCATCCACAGAAAAGTCGCAAATTTCATTCTTCACGGATGATTTCTATCTCTGGAACAAGCTACGAGAAAGTCTAAAGGAAATTCAATATCTGCTGCATTTAACAAAATATTTGATTAGGTGAACAACCGCAATTGAGGAACATATTTATAGAATGAAAATCCTCTTCAGCTGCCAGTAATTTTCGTAATTTATTCCACGACCGGTTTTGAAGCTTAAAGCTTCATCTTCTGGTGACCCCAAATTATTATGGGTACATAAATGCGAGGCGGTCGGACCAGTCAGTCTTGGGGGTCACACCCACGTCAAACAAACGTATGGGAGCGTAGGACCAGCATCCACAGTGTCCCTATTGCACAGCACACACACGGTCACATCCTATGCCACTTAAAGGAAGGCTGTTGAAAATTTATCCGATGTCTTTCATGTATTGGGTTTTTTCACGTGAAATTTGGAGCCCAGGTTTTGACTCTGTTTCGTTGCATTTCTCTACATACTGGACTGCTTCTGTTCTGTTACTGGAGAGGACTGTAACCTAATCATCAAATGCCTGACAATGACTATTAGCTTGGAGAATATTGCCAATATCTGTGCCTTTAGTTTGCAGTTTTTCATTTCCAAAACTTTTATCCGCAATTAATTGAACAGTAATGATGAATTGCATCTCCTCGTCCGGCCCTGTTTCTGTTTCGAGAGGTTCAGAGCTCTCCTAAGAATATAACTTTGATGTTGTGTTGCCCAGACTTAATTTATTCTTTTCTTTGTTCTTTAGTAAATTTGGAATTCCCGTAGTACTTTAAACAGTATATATATATATATATATATATATATATATATATATATATATATATATCCAGAAAATATTTTTTTCTTCAAAAATTCCTTAGTGAACACATGAGAATTACACACACGGAACAATGGTGTTTTATCTACACACCCTATTTTTCGACTTATCTCTATACCGTTCTATCACCCTCCTCCAGTGCGAAACATGGGCGTGTATGCCAAGTCAGTACCAAGCCTTGTCTTGATGCCAGAGCCAGTGCTCACTATGTGAACTTCCTTCGCTGATTAGCAGATGCTATTACGAGGGGATTTCAAAGAGCAAACTACACATGCAGTTTCACGCTAAGAGTGCGCTGTGACAGTAGTGCATTGTAAGAAGAGAATACATGATCCGGGTTTCATCGAGACACAGTTCTGCTGCGGTACGAATAACAAGTGCATGACCGTATGGAAGTGAAATGACGCGGCGACTGGTAACATACTCCAAAAATAAAGTACGCAGGATAGTGCAATTCTTGCGGGCAAAGCATCTCAATTGCACACAGATTCACAATGGAATTCTGGCGGTGTGTGGATCAAATGCAATATCGTGTTCATCCACAGTGACACCGTGCCTACAAGCTGACCGAAGGGCACATATGCATGCGTGATGCCGATCAGGAAAGAATGCCATCGACATATATCATAGACGTCAGTGTCCCGGCTATCGAGGAACTGATTCGCTGTAGTGACAGATTTTCCGATGATGAAGAACTTCATAGAACGGTAGCTCCGTGACCAAGAAGCGAATTTTTTTCGTCGAGGAAACGGGCGGTTAGTAGAATATCCCTATCGTTGTTAATGGGACTTCGTGACTACCATCTGACATGCAAGCAATCTTAGTCGCTCACAAAAGCACTTAAAATTTCCTCAGTTAAGAGAATCTCTTCCACCCTTTAATCCTAAACGGCACAGAAGTAAACCTTCCCTCTTCTGAAAAGAATATGGAGGTAATTCTAGACTAACACTTAGACTGGACTGAACACACAACTGCAGTCTGTACGAAGGTTTCAGCATCACATCACTCATTTTATTCTTTCTCGAGCTTAAAATGAAACTCTTAGAGTCACTAATAGTCTCCGTACTTGGTTATGGTGATACTATTCTCCAAGGACTTGTGTGTGAGAGCTCGCGTTGGCTGTAAACGGCGATGAATGCTTGTGTAAGATTAATTTGTGATGTACGCTATTTCGACCATATCACTCATGCCTTCGAACAATCATCATGGCTACGTACCGACTCGACTAATCATAGATATTGTACCTTGTGTTTGCTGTCTCGTCTTCTCAATCATTGCGCTTCTTGCTATTCATCGTCTACCGTTACACTAGTATCTGAGTGACACAGCAGAAATACTCGTTCTCAACAGTGTATAATTCTCTCTGTACCACTACACAGCAGTGACATGCTCTCTAGAATCATTTCCTGTATCAGCAACCCGACATTGGAACAATATTCCTCAAAACATTACAGAAATTAAAATCCTGTGAGACGTCAAAAGACAGCTAATGGCCCACCTTCTATC
This sequence comes from Schistocerca serialis cubense, assembly GCF_023864345.2. Classification (NCBI taxonomy): domain Eukaryota; kingdom Metazoa; phylum Arthropoda; class Insecta; order Orthoptera; family Acrididae; genus Schistocerca; species Schistocerca serialis. The sequence goes on along the minus strand of NC_064639.1, from coordinate 856,494,191 downwards.
GCAGAAGCTATGTCTTGTTGTAGCTCACTCTCCTCAATCCTCCCTCCACAACCACTTTTTCCTCCCCTTGTTTACACTGTTCTCTATTGAAAGTCTCTTCTTTCCTAGCAGTCATTATCACTTTCATTTCAATCTTTTCCTCTTTCGTTATTCCTTATTATTATAATACTTCAAAAGTACTAAACTAATCAATATCATTCTTAGTATCTCAATTATTTTATTATTATTATTAGTGTTCTGTTATTGTTATTACCTGTCATTAAATTTTATTAATAATGCAAATTATAATCAATATCATTCCTAATTCTTTCATTATTTTATCATCGTTATTAGTGTTATTATTATTACCAGTTATTATTTTCATGAATAACGTAAATTATTATTATTATTATTATCATTATTATTATTGTGATGATTATGTGATATTTTGTGTACATATTATTGCTGGTCAAATGCAAGAGAGGGGCATTAAGGCCCTAATCTGGTCAGGGTAGTAAGAATTAAATAAATAATAAATAATTATATTGAAAAAAGGTCATGCCTGTGTAACTCTCAAATGCATTCCAGCATTCAATAAAAATTACTTGGTGTATCATAATAATGTGTAACTTACTTTCTGATATCCTCTCGTAAGTAGATTTTCAGAATCGATTTTGCAGCCGAATGAAAGTAAGGAAATTCCTGTGTAATTGGTTATCAGGCTGTAAATTCTCGTACAGTGGCAGCGTCCGTGAATCGCCCGCCACTGAGGTGTGTGCGGAAGTGGCACCAATTACTCACCGGGAGTGACGCACTGTCTACTCACCGAGCGCGAGCAGGACCTTCAGCTTGGGGTTGGCCTTCTTGAGCGCCATGACGCGCTCGTACAGGCCGACTTTGCCGTCCTTGGTCTCGTCGTTGCCCTCGAAGCTGGTCAGCTTGCCCTTCTTCAGCCAGCCGAAGGCGTAGATGATGTGCGTGCACAGGTCCGGCGTGATGTCCTCGGGCAGGAACTTGCCGTGCGCCGTGCGGTACTGCGACCAGTTGGTGTAGTAGCACACCACCTGCAGGCAGGTACGTACTCGTTCAGTGCTCCAGTTGCCCACGCGACAGAAAGCTTTAGTTTAGCAAGGAACTTTCAGCCAATCCCACAGCTATTATCATACTTCTGTTTCTTAAGGTTTAGACCAAGTAGCGAACCTCGGAGACACCAGGAGCACGCAAAAGAGTGCAATCTGGAAAATACGACGTAATCATTCACTAATAGAGGGTCAGTACAGTGCACGTCACGCACAAAATAGGTGAGCAGCGGGTCTTACAGTAATTGGCCGTCGATTTCAAAGAAGAAAGAAAGAAGATTAGGTTTCTATGTCCTGCTGAGACCGAGATAATTAGAGACGGAGCACAAGCACAGTTTGAGGAGGGATGAGGAAGAATTTCCGGTCGTGTCCCGCAATTTATCTTGATCAGTTTAAAAAAACAAAACCTAAATCAGGATGGACGGATGAGTATCGCTATTCTACCTCGCTCGGTATCGACGCCAAAGTCATTGCAGAGGAGTGTTAAAGAAGGAGTGACCTATCGAAAGGAATCGTTACAGCACTCACGCGAAATGAGAAAAACAAACAAATTCAGACCTATGCGGTGAGATCACCTCGAGACTGGAATGACTGAGACTGTTATGGTACCAAATGAGAAAGGTTTGTAGATGACAGGGATCATCTGAAGGTAGTAACGAGTCTGCTTGCCGACATATCGAGGAATAATTATGACTTGATCTGGCCGGACACCAGAGAATTCTACAAATTAGAAATAGGCTGGTAAGACATCAGATCACATATCGAGAAATGTTAAGTCATAATTATATATGATTCGCATTTGGCTTGCACGTTCTCACGAACCCTGTGAGCAAAAGCTGACAACTTATGCTGATGAAGAATAATAAAGTTTTCCTGCTTGAAAGTACAGCATACACCCAACTTAAGAACAACCATCCCGATTCGACTGCAACGTAGATATGGAAAGGAGAACCTGTATAGCCGGCCGGTGTGGCCGTGCGGTTAAAGGCGCTTCAGTCTGGAACCGTGTGACCGCTACGGTCGCAGGTTCGAATCCTGCCTCGGGCATGGATGTGTGTGATGTCCTTAGGTTAGTTAGGTTTAATTAGTTCTAAGTTCTAGGCGACTGATGACCTCAGAAGTTAAGTCGCGTAGTGCTCAGATCCATTTGAACCATTTTGAACCTGTATAAGATCCTGGACAAATAGTGAGTATCGGACGAATACAGGGATTAGCGACAACAAGGCAGTTGCTGCTAGGCTGAATGCCGTAACACCTACAACCATCAAAAAGGAACGCAAAGTATATCTATTTAAAAAAGCTGATAAAAATGGTCTTAACGCCGCTTCAAGCGACAGTCTTCACTCCTTCTGATCTGGTCATGTAAGAGTAGAAAAGTTGTGGAATGATTTCAAAGAGATAGTATCGACAGCAATTAAGAGACATATACCACATAAATTAATAAGTGATGGAATTGATCCCCCATGCTACACAAAACGAGTCAGATCGCTGTTGTAGAAGCAGCGAAAACAGCATGTCAAATTTAAACGAGCGTAAAATCCCCAAGAATGGAAAAGTTTTACAGAAGTTTGAGAAATAGGGCGTACTTCAATGCGAGGTGCTTTTAATAATTTACATAACGAAACACTGTCTCAAAATCCGGCAGAAGACCCAAAGAGATTCTGGTCGTACGAAAAGCACACCAGTGGAAAGACGCAATCAATACCTACACTGCGCCGCAATCAATACATACACTGCGCGATAACAACGGTGATGTGACTGATGACAGTGTCACTAAAGCAGAGTTATGAAACACGGTTTTCCGAAACTCCTTCAGCAAAGAAGAGGAAGTAAAATATTCCCGAATTCCAGTCAAGAACAACTGCCAAGATGAGAAACATAGAAGTAGATATCCTTGTGTCACAAAGCAGCTTAAATCACTTAATAAAGGCAAGGCCTCGGGTCCAGATCGTATACCTGTCAGACTCCTCTCAGAGTATGCTGTTACAATAGCTCCATATTTAGCAATTATAAACAATCGCTCGCTCACAGAAAGATCCGTACCTAAAGACTGGAAAATTGCTCAAGTCACACCAATACCCGAAAAGGGAAGTAGGAGTAATCCGTTGAATTACAGGCCAATGTCAGTAACGTCAATTTGCAGTAGGGTTTTGGAAAATATGCTGTTTTCGAACATTATGAAGTACCTCGAAGAAAACGATTTATTGACACATAGTGAGCACGGATTTAGGAAATATCGTTCTTGCGAAACACAAGTAGCTCTTTATACTCATGAAGTAATCAGTGCTATCGACAGGGGATGTCAAATTGATTCCATATTTTTAGATTTCCAGAAGGCTTTCGACACCGTTCCTCACAAGCGTCTTCTAACCAAACTGCATGCCTATGGAATATCACCTCAGTTTTGCGACTGGATTCGTGATTTCTTGTCAGAAAGGCCACTGTTCGTAGTAATAGACGGAAAGTCATCGAGTAAAACAAAAGTAATATCCGGCGTTCCCCAAGGAAGTGTTAGCGGCCCTCTATTGTTCCTGATCTATATTAACGATATAGGAGACAATCTTAGTAGCCGTCTTAGATTGTTTGCGGATGATGCTGTCATTTGCTGTCTTGTAAAGTCATCAGAAGACCAAAACGAATTGCAGTTGATAAGATATCTGTATGGTGATAAAAGTGGCAATTGTCCCTGAATAAAGAAAAGTGTGAAGTTATTCACATGAGTACTAAGAGAAATCCACTAAATTTCGATTACGCTACAAGTCACACATATCTGAAGGCTGTAAATTCAACTAAATACTTAGGGATTACAATTACAAATAACCTAAATTGGAACGATCACATAGATAATTTTGTGGGTAGAGCAAACCAAAGACTGCGATTCATTGGCAGAACACTTAGAAGGTGCAACAGGTCTACTAAAGAGACTGCTGACACCACGCTTGTCCGCCATATTCTGGAGTATTGCTGTGCGATGTCGGACCTGCATCAGATGGGACTGACGGATGACATCGGAAAAGTACAAAGTATTTTGTATTATCGCGAAATAGGGGAGATAGTGCAACAGACATGATACGTGAATTGGAGTGGCTATCATTAAAACAAAGGTGTTTTTCGTTGCGACGAGATCTTCTCATGAAATTTCAATCACGTTTTCTCCTCCGATTGCGAAAACATTCTGTTGGCACCCACCTACATAGGGAGAAATGATCATCACGATAAAATAAGAGAGATCAGGGTTCTCACAGAAAAATTCAAGTGCTCGTTCGAGAGTGGAACGGTAGAGAGACAGCTTGAAGGTGGTTCATTGAACCGTCTGCCAAACACTTTATTGTGAATAGCAGAGTAATCATATAGATGTAGATAATTCATGGCATTATAAACGAAAACCCACACTGTTAATATGAGGAAAATGTTGTTCGTAAGAAAGTCTTAAGGTCATTTTTTTAAAACCTATCCGGTTTAAACCGACCGATGTGACGCTGGGGTCAGAACACTGGGCTGGGACTCAGGAAGGATGGGGTTCAAATCCCTCCCGGCAATACAGATTTAGGTTCAAATGGTTCAAATGGCTCTGAGCACTATGGGACTTAACATCTGTGGTCATCAGTCCCCTAGAACTTAGAACTACTTAAACCTAACTAACCTAAGGACATCACCACATCCATGCCCGAGGCAGGATTCGAACCTGCGACCGTAGCAGTCCCGCGGTTCCGGACTGAGCGCCTGACAGATTTAGGGTTTCCCTGATCATATATACTATGAATGCCAGGATGGTCCCCTTTGAAAGCTCTGAAAGAATGCGGTCAGTTTTTATCTAGACCATTCTTCCCGTACTGTCTGTAATGATCTCGTCGTTGACGAGAGTTTACATCCAAACCTTATTTTCTTCAGCTGCTCAACCCCTGTATTAGTGGACAGCAGACTGAACTACTCTGAAGGAGATTCCCTAAAATCGTCGTCAGTAAAATCCTGGCACACGCGGCAGCAGTTTGTTGTGAAGGGTATTAAAGACAGAGGCTTTACAAAAAGAAAGGTAAACGCTGCAGAATTGATGGATTTCATAAGTATTAGCCATTTTCATTATTATGAGCTTTGTATACTGAATACGATAATTGAGATACACGGTGTTGATATGGCACAATGAGTTCATTTTAGACTTCGTTCTCCACAGGCTTTCGGATTTTTAGGTTTGTGGGTTGATTTGAAGGAACTTGACCAAACAGCGAGGTCGTGGGTCCCATCGGATTAGGGGAGGAAGGGGAAGGAAGTCGGCTGTGCCCTTTGAAAGCAACCATCCCGGCATTTGCCTGGAGCGATTTCGGGAAATCACGTAAAACCTAAATCAGGATGGCCGGACGCGGGTTTGAACCGTCGTCCTCCCGAATGCGAGTCCAGTGTGCTAACCACTGCGTCATCCCGCTCGGTGCCTTTTTAGGCTATCCTTTGACAACTTAAGAGTAAACAGATAGTTCACACAACATCAGAAACAGTTTATAGCTGCAGAAATACAGTTTTTTCAAAATAGGCTATGTGCTCTTTTTACGACTATGTGTCTATACGAAAAACACAAGAAGCTCTTAACAAATAGAGCTAATATTACATTATACTCAAAGATTAAAAATATAAGAACCGGCCAAAACAGTATATATGTGAGTAATGGCACAGACGTCTATAGTATATGGATAAAGTAATTGGCGGATGTCATGAACATTGGCTCCTCACATTCTCATTCTTCTAATCTTTGAGTATAATGTAGCAGAAGGTTTATTTGTGATATATTCTTTGGGTATTTCATTATGCTAGCGTTTTCCGTTTATATATATAGTCGTAAAAGGTCATATATCTTGGAAAATACTGTTTTTCTACAACTATAAACTGTGAATGATGTGTAGACTGTCTCTATAATCTTAAGTTGTGTAAGGATGGGTTAAAAAGCCGAAAGCGTTTCACAGCTAACTATAAAATAAATGTAGCTGTGGAACATCTATATTGTATATTTAAGTTTTTAGTATGTCTGTGTTCCTCCAAGTACGACGAAATAATCGATAAATTTGATCAGTACATACGTATTTGCGTAGACGAGGGTCTGGTTTTAAGCCCCGTATCGGAAAACCCAATTCTAACCTTTTATTACAACATACGATTTGAGTTAATCTGAAAACGACCTATTGCTGTACTTGTTAACTTTTAATTTATTAATTTTTATAATGGCTTTAATTACGAGCGGTCTTCGCTGGCAGTATACTTATCTGAAGATGACTGAGACTGTCCAAACGAGAAACTAAAAACTTAAATGAGACTATGTCTGGGTATAACAATTATTTTAACTGTTTTAACCCGTCAGGTACTTTAAGAAAAACGTATACTCCACTGTAGAAAGATAGATTTGGTATGAAATTCGTAAATCGTTAATAATATGAGTTTGGTAAGTACGATTTTTACAGTAGAAATACAGTCATCGCCTGCAGGAAATACAGCAATCTTAAGAAATTAATGTTCTGATAAAAGCGTCACGGATGCGTATTATTTATTACTAAATTTGCTCACCCAAGCGGGGATTTCCGCTATCATAAAATGAGAGGAGGCGGCTTTACGTAAGTATTGCAAGGAGCGTAGTGTCTATATTCATTCAATCAGACCCTGCAACGAGGACAACGAGGATAAAAATCGTTGCAGGATGTCATGAAAACCTTGTGAGACTACAGGAAAGCGACAGGACAAACGCGCTGTGGATCCATAGCCACTCAGGAATTAGTGGGAAGGAGCAAGCTGATATGGTGACTACCGCAGGGTCGACGACTCAATCTGTTGGAGAATCTGTCCTAATCAGCACTAAGCCTGTAAAATCGAAATTACGCTGCTGGATCAGGAAACAGTACGTAGAAAATTGGACTGACCCTCTCTCCCGCCAACACCCCCTCTCCCCTCCCCCCAACCAAAAAAAAATCTGGAAAGATAATGACAAATGATCCCAAAACTATGCTTAAAGATATCTGTAATCCTAGGCTTGAAAAGGAGATTAAATTCATGTCAGGACAAATGACTGCCCATGGGAACTTGCACACGATGGGTATAGGGAAACAAGCGACAAGGGTTGAATTGATGGTATAGGGTATGAAACAACACTGACCGTGCAGTGCGAAATGCTGAAGGCCAAAGGACACAAAACACTTGGGTCACTAATTCCTGAAGAAATTTTGGCTATCAGAGATCTAGTAAAGGAACTTCTACTGCTCTTTAAGTGTACTAGTTGGTTCTTTCTAGAATAACAGAAAAAGATAGTGACCGGTGAATGTAGTTTCGGCGTGGGCAACGAAGGGCGAGGACCATGTCGTTTTGTATCCCTGGCTCGATCAAATTAAATCAAATCAAGATTCGTTGGTCAGACGTTCAGATACGCATGCCCCTGAGGACAACACGTTAAATGTTTAAGCTCTGCTCAGCACCGTCGTCAATACAACAAAGTGGAGTAGTCGACGGTGCCCAACGGAGCTTTAAAATTTGACGTGTTGTCATCAGGAGGATGAGTATCCAAAGATGCTCACATCTGATGAGCGATTCTACTGGTACGACTAATTTAAATATTACAAGAGGCCTGTTGAGGTTTATCTGTACATTAATAATTGCAATATTTAGAACAGTGTGCATTTTATCATGTAAAACACCTATACTACCAAATTATAACTAAATTTTATTTGCAGCGGTTATTTGAACAGATCATTGTTTAATTTCACTAGTAAAGTAAAGAATAATCTTCACTGTAATTATAAGAAGCGAACGCTGTAATGACAGATGCAATTCATAAGCAACTTACAGCGCCACAGAATCAGTGTGGCTGTTTCGAAAAGAGTAGCGTCCGGAATTTGTGGCCTTCGGCTGAACAAGTGCTTGGAATAATATGTTACACACGCAATGGGTATTTTCTGTGTTTAAGTAATTACCGAATGATTCGCGTGAACATAAGCTATTACTACTCCAGCGATTTTTTATCGATAAGGCGGCTATGAATTATTAATGCCTCATTTCATATTCGATGATCGTGTGTAAAAACCGGTTCTCACTATCGGTGAAAAGACGCATCCCTCAGAGCAAACATAAATACGGCAGTTTACTCGCATGTGATGTGACGGCGCGCTGCCTTCTCGATGGCTGAAATTTTACCTACCATGTTCTCAACAGGCTATTTAACCTAAGAACATTCAGTGTCGGCTGCAGTGCATTTATCTTTTGCACAGTGATTGTCAAAGAAAATGAGTAATTGGAGGCTCAACTTTCGATGTCAAGCAGCAAAGTTGGAATTACTGTCTTTTCCGCAATGAGGTCTTTGGAGATGGTTTAGTGTGATAAAAGTGAGGAAGAAGTGCTTATTATCATGTTGAAGCAGCCATCCGCTTATCTCAGAACCAAGTACGATATTTCAGTTTTAAAGTGTCTTTCATTACTTCGTATCTTATGTAAGTTTGCAAGTTTCACGAATAGATTCTGCCTGATGGTGGGAGCGTTATTTCTCTAAATTTCGTCGAACGGCCATTAGCTAATTCCTATTCTCTAAACATGTCGTATGTGTAACTACGTGTTTGACATTACTGAACAACCTGATTGAAGCTGAGAAATAACTTTAAAAAACAAGTAACAAAGGTTCCGGCGGAGGTTCGAGTCCTCCCTCGGGCATGGGTGTGTGTGTTTGTCCTTAGGATAATTTAGGTTACGTAGTGTGTAAGCTTAGGGACTGATGACCTTAGCAGTTAAATCCCATAAGATTTCACACACATTTGAACACACAAGTAACAAAATTAGTCTGTTAGATGCAATGATATTTCTGAAACTTGTTTCAAAAGACTTTTCTTGATTTCTGATTTGACATAGGTTCGCTCTTAGAGCACGAAGTACAGATGATTACTACTGTTGAGCATGACACGCAGACACAGAAAAGTTCTAATAAATGTTTCATTGATCAGTTGATATTCATGGAGAGGATGTGAATTCCCGAGAAATATAAATCATATCTCTGTTTATGCATCCAGAGCTACGTTTTCTTTCGAGAAAGGTGGTGCATTGGCGGAGACACTTGACATGATCCGCTCAATGTTCGATCATAGTGATTTAATTTTCCTTAGTTTAACTGTATCAAATGAGGTAGATGAAGAGCTGGTTCCTTAAACAAAAATCAGTTCGAGCTAGTCTCTGCTCACATTGTCGTTTTTGATGATGATCCATGGGCTGTTTTCTTTATGAATATTGACATTGCTCCTGAAATTGACGCCTGCGTGCTAATCTTATTCTTACCCGATTTTAGGTCAACGGTCTTGTCGAGATGGATACACCGGTTCCCGTCAGATCACCGAAGTTAAGCACCGTTAAGGCGTGGCCAGAGTGGATGAGTGACCGCCCTGGTTCGCCGCATGCTGTTGACAGTTTTCCCTTTGCCTTTATGACAGAGGGGACAGGACAGGTGGTGGCGTAAAGTTCCTGATCACCGGTCTTCGTGGCAGTGTCTTGGATTAAACTCCCAACTTGTCCGCAGTGTCTCGTGAAGTGATGGCATGGGACACTGTTGATCCGTCCGTCGGATGGGGGCTTTAAGCTCGGCGACCTCCTTCGAGAGGCTCTGGCTGCGTGCCGGCAACGGGTTTCACCCTCTCCCTTCTCTCATCATGACCAACACGCACATGAAATACACTACTCACACAACCATTACAGTCACCTCCACTTAACAGATACACTTACACACACAGCTCCCATACTTCGTGAAGGAAAGGTACCTGAGTTAGGGGAAGGAACCTGCTCTTTGGTATCTACCAGCCATTCATGCCATACGACTTTACATTACTTTACTTTTACCAAATTTAAGGAATTCTGCCTCTCAAGAGCACAGTTATGGAGGTGGAACAATTGTTAAGATACTAACTGTTCGGAAGGAACATGGCTAATCATGTCACGGACGATTCACTCCGCCATCTTTGCCTAACAGAGACAGATTAAAGGATTTACGGGATTTACAGGAAAACTAAATCTGAAAGGCAATCCCAGTATCTTACCACTGCTCCATCTCGGTCGGTTCAAACACCTCTAATGTGCAATATCGCCTGGATTATCATGGTGGTGAAATAACACATCCCCAGTGACCTCTACAACATTAAGATATTAGTATCGGTCCATTGTAATTTGTACTTAAAAGCACTTAAATGGATATTAAAAACCCTCTCCTGTTCCAAGCATTGTACCTCAAGGTATTGGAACCCTTTCTTCAAGAGAAGTGATTTGAGGTTGCTCAACAGTAGTTAGATCAGATTACATTAGATCTACTTTCATTCCAATGGATCCTTAGTGAGGAGGTCCTCCAGGATGTAGAACATGTCAGAAAAACAATAATACATGACAAAAATTTACAACTGAAACCAATAAGCTAATTTACCTTCCACAGGTCACAATTGGAACGATCGTCATTTTTTTTAATGAACACTATATGAAAGATTCATTTTACAAACACTAATGCACTGAATTTAAAATAAAAAAGTTTTATTTATTTATAAGGTAATAAAAATATAATAGAACTACTACAATACTTATTTACAATGAACACATTACTGCATCGAAATGGTGCAGAAGTTAGAATGTACGGTTCAACTGAGAAATTCATCAATGGACTAGAAGGAGTTGGCCACCAATAAATCCTTTAGGTTTCTCTTAAAGTAAATTTCATTGGTTGTTAAGCTTTTTATGGCTGCTGGCAAGTTATTAAAAATGTGTGTTCCTGAATAATGCACATCTTTTTGTACAAGAGTAAGTGACTTTAAATCCTTGTGAAGATTATTCTTATTTCTAGTATTGATTCCATAAATTGAGCTGTTGGTTTGAAAAAGTGATACATTTTTAATGACAAATTTCATTAAGGAATAAATATATTGGGAAGCAGTAGTTAGTATCCCTAGTTCCCTAATCAGGCTTCTGCGGGATGTTCTTGAGTTCACACCGCATATAACTCTTATTGCACGTTCTTGTGCCCCGAAAGCTTTAGCTTGGTTTGATGAATTACCCCCAAAAATAATCCCATATGACATTATGGAATGAAAGTAAGCATAGTGTGCCAGATTTTTTTTATATCCCCTATGTCTGACACAATTCGCATTACAAATAGAGGTTTGTTAAGACGCTTCAGTAGTTTTGTGGTGTGCTCCTCCCAGTTGAATTTATTATCAAGCTGTAATCCCAAGAATTTAACAATGTCGACTTCTTCTATCTGCTTGTCATCGTATGTTAGGCATATACTCGTGGGACACCCCTTACAAGTTCTGAGCTGTATGTAGTGCTTTTTCAAAGTTTAGTGACAAAGAATTGGCTAGAAACCAGTGATTAATATCCACAAATATTTTATTAGCCAATCTTTCTAAGACTACATTCGATTTGCTATTTATTGTAATGTTTGTATCATCGGCAATTAAAACGAACTTGGAATCTGGTAATGTTACTGACGAAATGTCATTGATATACACAAGAAAAAGTAAGGGTCCTAGAATGGAACCTTGTGGGACCCCACAAGTAATTAGTTCCCAGCTGCATGATGCCTGACAGCTTAATACATTCGTGAAATCTTCTCGGGTGATCAGCCGAGTAAAGGCGTCGTCTTCTCGCAACGTTTCGAAGGGTTTCGTACCCATCATCTTCAAGCGAAGATGATGGGTACGAAACCCTTCGAAACGTTGCGAGAAGACGACGCCTTTACTCGGCTGATCACCCGAGAAGATTTCACGAATGGAATACGCCGAGAAAGTCTCAAATCACAGCTTAATACATGTCTCTTTCCTAATCACACCCTTGGTTTCCGGCCAGAGGTATAAGATTTGAACCGTTTTGCAGCATTTCTTGTTACACCATAATATTATAATTTACGTAACAGGATATTGTGGTTTACACAGTCAAATGCCTTTGACAGATCGCAAAATATACCAATACTCAGACTCTTATGAACGCGAGAGCACTGCGCCTGATACTACTGTGTGTAGCGCCGGCGCTCCCTCTGCCCACGCCGCCACACAGAGGGCGGCGGAGGAGACTGACCTTGTAGCCGCCAGACTTGTCGGAGGCGGCAGCCACGGCGCTGCTGCTGCCCGACTTGCGGTTGGCGCCGGGCGGAGTCAGCCTGTTGCGCACGCGGAACCGGTTAACGCTCGCAGACGTCTCCTGGTCGCGCGTGCGCACCTTTGTCGACGTGGAGGACGATGACGAAGTCGTGGACGAGGAAGAGCTGCCGCCAGGTCGTCTGAGGCGCCGCCTGCCAGTACCTGGAGACACACAAGGACCGCTCATCAAAATCGTTCCTCCTCCTCCTCTTAAACACTTCCAGGGACGCTACTTATCGGTGTACTACAGCGTCTTCATCAGTGAACAGTCAAGGATTGCTGCTAAGCCTGTCCGTCTGATTATTTATGTACATAGAGAACGACAGCCATCCCGTCACACTTCCCTGTGGCACTCCTGACGATACCCTTTTGAGACAGAGAAGTTGCTGTCGGCCGGCCACTGTGGCCGAGCAGTTCTAGACGCTTCGGTCCGAAACCACGCTGCTGCTACGGTCGCAGGTTCGAATCCTGCCTCGGGCATGGCTGTGTGTGATTTCCTTAGGTTTAAGTAGTTCTAAGTCTAGGGGACTGATGACCTCAGATGTTAAGTCCCATAGTGCCTAGAGCCATTTTCGAACCAAGTTGCTGTCCATGCATCAGCACGGCTTTAGAAAGCGTCGCTCCTGCGAAACGCAACTCGTCCTTTTTTCACATGATATCTTGCGAACCATGGATGAAGGGTATCAGACGGATGCCATATTCCTTGACTTCCGGAAAACGAGTGACTCGGTGCCCCACTGCAGACTCCTAACTAAGGTACGAGCATGTGGGATTGGTTCCCAAGCATGTGAGTGGCTCGAAGACTTCTTAAGTAATAGAACCCAGTACGTTGTCCCTGGATGGTGAGTGTTCATCGGAGGTAAGGGTATCATCTGGAGTGCCCCAGGAAAGCGTGGTAGGTCCGCTGTTGTTTTCTATCTACATAAATTATCTTTTGTATAGGGTGGATAGCAATGTGCGGCTGTTTGCTGATGATGCTGTGGTGTACGGGAAGGTGTCGTGACTGTAGGAGGATACAAGATGACTTGGACAGGATTTGTGATTGGTGTAAAGAATGGCAGCTAACTCTAAATGTAGATAAATGTAAATTAATGCAGATGAATAGGAAAAAGAATCCTGTAATGTTTGAATACTCCATTAGTAGTGTAGCGCTTGACACAGTCACGACGGTTAAATATTTGGGCGTAACATCGCAGAGCGATATGAAGCGGGACAAGCATGTAATGGCAGTTGTGGGGAAAGCGGATAGTCGTCTTCGGTTCATTGGTAGAATTTTGGGAAGATGTGGTTCATCTGTTAAGGAGACCGCTTATAAAACACTAATACGACCTATTCTTGAGTACTCCTCGAGTGTTTGGGATCCCTATCAAGTCGGATTGAGGGAGGACGTAGAAACAATTCAGAGGCGGGCTGCTAGATTTGTTACTGATAGGAAACAGTTTTACTGCCGCCAACTTACATTTCGTGGATAGACCACAAAGATTAGATAAGACAGATTAGACCCAGTACAGAGGCATGTTGTTGTTGTTGTGGTCTTCAGTCCTGAGACTGGTTTGATGCAGCTCTCCTTGCTTCTCTATCCTGTGCAAGCTTCTTCATCTCCCAGTACCTACTGCAACCTACATCCTTCTGAATCTGCTTAGTGTATACATCCCTTGGTCTCCCCCTACGATTTTTACCCTCCACGCTGCCCTCCAATACTAAATTGGTGATCCCTTGATGTCTCAGAACATGTCCTACCAACCGATCCCTTCTTCTGGTCAAGTTGTGCCACAAACTTCTCTTCTCCCCTATCCTATTCAATACTTCCTCATTAGTTATGTGATCTACCCATCTAATCTTCAGCATTCTTCTGTAGCACCACATTTCGAAAGCTTTACAGAGGCATATAGGCAGTCATTATTCCCTCGTTCTGTTTGGGAGTGGAACAGGGAGAGAGTATGCTAGTTTTTGTACGAGGTACCCTCCGCCACGCACCGTATGGTGGTTTGCGGAGTATGTATGTAGGTGTAGATGTAGATGATGCTTCATTTCTTACTGAACTGATCGGTAGTCACATCTGAATGAGGAGGTAGCTTTTAGGCCAAATAGTCTTCTTACTGGGGAAAAATTAACACAGGTGTTCCACAGGGTTCGATGTCAGGTCCGGTCCTGTTCTCACCACACAGCTAGTTTGAATACCTCATCAACAAATTATGAGACAATATCATTTTAATGGAAATGTCGTTATTAACCAACTACTGTTGGTTTATGTACGCAAATGAGGAGCATCCGTCATGATTACCCTTTCTTCGCACGACATCCTGTGAACCTCGTATGAAGGACAACATGCATATTCCATATTCATAGATTTCTGGAAAGCGTTTGAGACGGTGTGCGACTACAGACTGTTAATGAAGCTCCGAGCATACGGAATACGTTCTCAGATATGTGAGTGGTTCGAAGACTTCTTAAGCAGCAGGACCCAGTGCGTTGTCCTCGACGGCGCGTGTTCTTCAGAGACGAGGGTATCGTCAGGAGTGTCACAGGGAAGTGTGATAGGATGGCTGTCGTTCTCTATTTACATAAATAATCAGACGGATAGGCTGAGTAGTAATCCTTGACTGTTCACTGACGAAGACGCTGTAGTATACCGACAAGTATCGTCGTTCAGTGACTATAAAGAAATGCAGGATGACTTCGAATTTCTATTTGGTGTGATGAATGGCAGCTTGACCTAATGTAGTATCATGCAAGCTAAAGCACGTAGCAAAACAATCCTGTAATGGTTAAAATGGCTCTGAGCACTATGGGACATAACATCTATGGTCATCAGTCCCCTAGAACTTAGAACTACTTAAATCTAACTAACCTAAGGACATCACACAACACCCAGTCATCACGTGGCAGAGAAAATCCCTGACCCCGCCGGGAATCGAACCCGGGAACCCGGGCGCGGGAAATCCTGTAATGATCGAATACAATATTAGTGCAGTTTGACACGGTCACGTCGATTTAACTCGTGGGCGTAACGTTGCAAGGCGACTTGAGATGGAACGAGCATGTAAGATCTCTGGTAGGGAACACTAATGTTCCACTTCGGCTTACTGGAAGAATTCTAGGAAACTCCAGCTCATCTATGAAGGAGACAGCAAATTGAAGACTAGTGCTTCTATTCTTCAGTAGTGGGCCTACTCATCGAGTGTTTAGGATCCTGAACAGTTTTGATTAAAGGAAGACGTCGAAAGAATTCTTCAGAAATGGGCTGCTGGAGTTGTTACCGGCTGGTTTGATCAACATGCGAGCGTCATGCAAATGTTTCGGAAACTGAAGAAGGAATCCCTGGATGGAAGGCGGCATTCTCGTCGTGAAACACTACTGAAAAAATTTAGAGAACAGGCACTTTTAGTTGACTGCAGAACGAATCTACTGCCGCGAATGTACATTTCGCGTGAGGATTGCAAAGACCAGATAAGACGAATTAGGGCTCGTACTGAGGCACAAAGCCGCTTCCTCCCTCTCGAGTAGATTAGGAAAAGAAATGACTGGTAGTGGTACATGGTACTCTCCGACATACACGATACTTCGGTTTGTAGAGTACATATGTAGATGTAAATTCACTGGACAATGTAGTAAACTGTTCGTCAGCTTTTGTTCTGCTTCTAATTGTTCACTGCGCTTTTGTTTACATTTGATGTTCTGGTTGCTGGATGGACTACAAATAGCAACAGTTAACCGACATCTTTATTCATATCCGTAAGACTAGAGGCAGCGGAAGAGGCGTTCGTCGTATCTATAAGCATCGGTTTCGGCGCGTCGAGCTGTAAGGTCACGGAATTGGCAAGTATTGCGTAAATTACTGTTTCACTCTGTTCGACAATTTGTTTCCGATGATTTCTGTCGTTCCGTAAAATTTTATTTATTCAAAAAACCCGGCATTCTTGTTGAGAACTTTGACAACTATCTGGGTCTTCCGTAAGGTAGAGAGAGAGAGAGAGAGAGAATATCTGCTTGCCACAGATTGGCTATGTAAAGGTTCGGCTTATCTCCGCTCCTTTCTGTAAAATCTCCATTTGTGCTACCTTCCTTTTAATTCTCAGACGGAGATAGTATCCGTATATTTGTCTGTATTATTTTTGGTTTTGTTGACCTGCCTTTTTTTTTAAATTACCATGTGACCGTATGATGCATGGCTTTGTATTACCGGTTGTAATACAGGTGTAAGGAATGTATGTTAAGTATTTACTAGTGTGGTCCCCCTCCCCTCCATACCTCCGTCCCCCCAACGGCTTTTTAAAAATTATCATTTATGCTTCATTGGTTCATGGGCAGTACGTCGGATAATTTTGTGGAAGATGCACAATATTTCAACGAGGTAGCTGCTCGACATCTTCAAGTTTATGTTCAGCGAATCTATCCTTAACAGTGCGACATGTCTGGCCAAAGTATGATTTCCCACAATGGCACAGGATTTAATGTATCTCTGTCCTCCTTAGAAATACGTTGTCTTTAACAGGACCCAGCATAGTTTGCATTCGCGCTGGAGTGCGGAAGACACATTTTAGTTGATGTTTCTTGAACAGCCTGCCAGTCTTAAAGGGCACGCCACCTACATAGGGTAGAAAAACCATCCTCTTGGAGTTCTCCTTTTCTTCTGGCCGTTCTTAAGCGTCAGTGTGTGCAGGTTGAAATGCATTACGAATCTGTTTATCACGGTACCAGTTTTGTACAGACACAGAGCGAAGATGGCTAAGCTCTGCTGGTGCACTCCCTGCGTCTGAAATAACTCTAGCCCTATGAACTAGAGTCCGTAATACTCTACTGCGCTGAGATAGGTGACGGCAGCTCGTATCTCGTAGCTGTAGGTCAGCGTGCGTTGGTTTACGAAACGTGCTGTGACTCAAGGAACCGTCTTCTTTCTGCAGACAAAGACACTTATGAACGGCTGGTATCAGTTCTTCTCCACTTCCATGGTGAAGAAAATGCCCGGATGGAGGGAGTTAAGGGGTTCCAGAAGTACAGGAAACGTTGCTGCTGCATGTGGCTAAACTACAAAGTTGTTGTCGCTGCTGTACTGCTGTTTATTCTTCGTGTTTTACTCTTCCTGAAAATACATGTCGATAAAACGAATATCGCACCGGACTAATCTGAGGCTGCGCTATCGAATAGGCAATCAAAATTCCAATTTAAAAATAATTTTGTTCATAATGGTAAACAAACCCATGCCTTCAGTTCATACTGGGATTCGCATGAAAGACGTGACGAGCGGTAATTACTTGGGCTGGCTCCAGATACACAATGCTAAAACGAAACTGAAAATATCTGTCAAAACACCAGAGACAATGTGCCTGACGAATCATAGGCAAGACGCCAGCTACACTGGGCTATTCAAAAAGAATCAAAAAGTTTCAAACATTTATTGCTCTCAAACTACGAAACGGAGAAACTCAATCTCAACATTCCTCGAAAGAGAAAATTTCGAATTTTTATGCATTCATTGGGAGCACCATGTATACACGACAAATATCAAAACAGTCGCTCATTTCCTGCCACACACGAAGCAGCTGGTCTCTCGTTATCGAATTCACAGCTTCAACAATGCGATATCGCAGACTTTCAACAGTGTCAGGCATAGGGAAGATAAAAACGCCATCTTTTACGTAACCCCACAGATGAAAGTCACAAGGTGTGAGGCCTGGAGACCTGGGAGCCCACCGGCGATGAAGGTCATCTTCTGCTCCTCCTTTTCCAATCCAACGTCCTGGAATGGTGTCATTCACGTAACGTTGGACGTGCTTAGAGAAATCCGACGTTACCCTATGACACCATTCCAGGACGTTGGATTGGCGTTTTTATCCTCTCTATGCCTGACACTCTTGAAACTCTGCAACATCGCATTGTTGAAGATGTGAATTCGATAACGAGAGACAAGATACTTCGTGTGTTGTAGGAAATGAGCGACCGTTTTGATATTTGTCACGTAACACATGGTGCTCACATTGATTGCATAAAAATTTGAATTTTTGTCTTTCCAGAAACGTTCGCTTTGTATTTCTACCTGTCATATTTTGGAAGCAATTGATGTATGAAATCTGTTCCTTCTTTTTGAATAGCCCTGTATATAAATTAAAGCTCCCTGCTGCGTGTTTCTGTTTGTATGTGACAGTTGGAATAATCACTGGCAGAACTATGAGAAAACGTTTCCATTGGTAGTCAGCAACATAGGTTTTCAGCGAATTCCTAGGCTGGGACGGTTGGTTATAATCTTGCATATGCCCCACTATTATCATTTTTCCCCCGTAGGCCATTCTGATGGTGCCCCAAAAGGGAGAAAGGCGTCATAGTCGGTTGCCTCCGCTTCCAGCATGATGAAACAAGTGTTACTATTCACGTGCGATCACAGTTGCCGACTTTGTGGAACAATTTATTGGACAAGTAACCATTATCAGATTATTGGAGGCGAATCTCCTCGTGTGAGACGATGGAATACCCGGCGGCAGAGCTCGTGGCGGCGCAGTGGTGCTGATTCTCCTCACGCAGGTGGCGCACGAGTCGCGGACATGGAGACGGACACGGCGCTGGAGAAACCCGGCCGGAGGGCGGGCGCGCTTTCCAGCACGCCGAGCCGAGAAAACACAGCACGGCGCAGCACTGTACAGCACTCAGCACCACAGACAAGCGCGGAGCCGACAGCGGCTACAAGTGTTCGCACCGTCACTCAGCTGACGCTTGAATCGCCAGTACGTTAGTGGGACGCAAGCAGATAAACAAACAAGTCACCAGTGGTAGACAGCATTCTCCTAGAACTACTGACATTCTTGGTAGAATTGATTCCATTCCATAGTAGGCGCTTGGTACAGCAACTGGCTATGAATAGCTTGAGATAACACAGTCTAGGTTGCAAAATCTTTTTTGTTTTCGACGAAATGACGCCTTTCTCCCTTTTGGGGCATTATCAGAATGTCCCACGGGTGAAAAATGATAATAGTGAGGCATATGCAGATTAAAATGGGGAAATGGAATTAATAGGGAGTAGAAACCACGCACTGATTGTGGGCGTGCAAACGATGGGCCATAACTACGTATTTCGTACTTTCAGCCGTTTAACATTAGTACAGAAAGTAGTCAGCTACGTGATACACATTGTGCGTACAGTATCGGAGTTTTTTAGACAAGATAACTTTCTGTTGCATAATTTCTTCTACTGCATTGAAGAACCCTATAGCAGAATTTAAACTAATTTAATGACCCATAATATATTTTTACATAATTTCAGTGTATTGCATTTCAATAAAATGTGCAATCTTCTTCTTCTTTTGCAGGGTCGGATTTGGCATGGTTGGTTTAAAGGGGTGGCTGGATGCCCTTCCTGCCACCACCCAATACCCCCTGGGATGGAACCAGTGTACCCCAGCTGTCTGTGTCTAGTGTAAACCATGAAATAGTGCGAACGTGTTTCAAATGTCTGCGAGTAGTGTAATTGAGGCGTAATGTGGGGACCATCCCGGTATTCACCTATCGGAATGTGGAAAACCGCCTAAAAACCACATCCAAGATGGCTGGCACACCGGCCCACGTCGTTAATCCGCCGGGTGGATTCGATCCGGGGTCGGCGCGCCTACCCGAGTCCAGGGAGCGGTGCATTAGCGCTCTCGGCTAACCTGGCGGGTTCGATAATATGTGCAATGTTGTAAGAATTTTTCCACGTTCCTTAGATTCCTCTCTGGAGTATACGAGGTCTGTTCGAAAATTTGCAGATCTTTGTCCATAAAAGTATTCTGCGCTTACCTTTTACTTGTTGCGCATAGTTTCCTCCACAGTACTCGCCTCCACAATTGATACACCACTCCCAAAGCCATTTCCTCTTTCGGAAACACTCTTGGTACGCCTCTTGCTGGATAGCGCGAAGCGCGGTCTGCGAATTTTCTTTTATCTCGTCTGTCGTTGCAAATCTTCGTCCTTTCAAAGGGGTTTTCAACTTTGGAAATAAAAAAAGTGCGCAGGGGCCAGGTCTGGAGAGTACGGAGGATGAAGCAGCACAGTGATTTCCGCTTTTGTGGAATAGTCACGCATCAACAGGAATAAATGGGCGGTTGCGTTATGTGATCCAAGAGCCATGAATTGTCTCGCCACATTTCCGGCCGTTTCCTTCTCACATTTTCACGAAGGCGTCGCAACACGTCCCGATAGCACCATCGATTAACAGTTTGTCCTTGTAACACGAATTCATGGTGAACCAATCATTTAAAGTCAAAGAGTACTATCAGCATCGCTTTGACATGTGATCTGACCTGACGAGCTTCTTTTTTGGTCTTGGAGGACCTTTGCCGACCGATTGTGAAAACTGAACCTTGGTCCCAACATCATAACCGTAGACTCACGTTTTATCACTAGTTTTGATTGTCTTAAGGTACATCTCGTTCTCATTTGTGCGATCCAGAAGCTCTTCGAGACGGACGTCTTCCTGGTTTTGACTCATTAGCCGTGGGACGAACTTGACGGCAACGCAATGCATTCCAAGATGCTGTATCAGGATTTCAAGACACGATCCAACGGAAATGTTACATTCTTCTGCAACAGTCAGTCTTCGATTGGCACGCACAGTTTCGTTGACTTTTCTGACGTCGGTAGACTTCTAAGGACGTCCTGAACGAGGGTCATCATTAACTTCCGTCGGGCCACTTTTAAACCGTGTGAACCACTCGTAACACAACGTACGGCTTAAGTACTCGTCACAGTAGGCATTCTGCATCATTTGGCGTGTATCTGTAAAGCTTTTCTTGAGTTTCACGCAAAATATAATACAGACGCGTTGCTGTTCTAACTCTGCCATCTCGAAATTCGCAACGTTCTACCCAATACAGCACTGAACAATAACTAACAGACATACAGCAGTGAAACTTCCGACTTTAAATACAGTCGTGTGCAGCGATGCCGACCGTATTTCGCTCCAACACACTATTGGCGCGAAATTGCGAATGTTACTGAAGTTTTTGAACAGTCATTGTGCATTGTATACAACTGGTGCGATGTGTGTATTCGAATGATCAAATATTGTATAATCACCTACTTTCTTTATCTTCGTACTAATCTAGTAATCTGACTACTCGATTAGGTATTACTAGTTGTATATAAATCTGGCTGCAGCTTCTGCCTGAAATACGTTGTCAGTACATCACTCGAATTTAACATCTGCGCATCGTGAGCGGTGAAAGCTTTCTTCTAAAAAAAGAGTATCAGCGAAGTCTACGCTTTCACGACCTTCCTCCTCGAGAGAGGGCGAGAGAGCACTACGTGCATGAAACGAAGCACCAGACAGGCGCATGAACTCTGAGGGTTAAGGGCGAGGCGCCACTGGCGACCCGTTGACCCGAGAGATTTCACTGCCGATGCGTACTTACACCGAGTTCGGAGCCCACATTTCACTGCCTGGCGCTGCTCGGAGCCGAACCGACGGCCCCTATCGGCCGCTGAGTGATGCGGACAAAAGCTTCCGGAGCGCTATCTCCGCGTCGAGCGCGCTTTCTACTGTACTCTGCTGGCGGGAGCCGTTGCCACCTCATCCGTCTTACGTAAAGCCGGCCCGGTACGGGAAGAGATGAGCCGATGCTGCCTGCGACTGGGAAAGGGATGAGCGACGTCGGTGGACTCCGGGGAGGTTTTTTCCCGGCGAGAAAGCCGACCGCGGGCCGCCGCTGCAAGAACAGGTGGCGGCAGACCTCGGGCAGACAGGCAGAACGCTGTCGCTAACCTCCAAGTCCTTAGCGGCTGTTCTCTCACAGACTTATCGGCTCTCTTCTTTCAGCTCCAGGCTGGAGAATATTTCTTCCGAGTCTTACGATTTGGTTATAACAGGGTGGCGTAATTTTATAATCCATTATCGAAACAAAGTCGTTCATGATACCTAACAACAAACTCATTTACCCTAATCAAAATCATAACAAGTGAAGTCGATTTCTTTATTCCAGAGAGAAAAGAAACGAGAAGTGCGAATAAGACTCGCTGTGTGACGGGTTCCGTACAAAATTAACTATATGTATAGACTGCTCATGTACGGGCTTTGATGAGTGAGTTTGCGAGTATGGAAATACGTGACATACACTGAAGCGCCATAGAAACTGGTATAGGCATGCGTATTCAAATACAGAGATATGTAAACAGGCAGAAGACGGCGCTGCGGTCGGCAACGCCTATATAAGTGTCTCGCGCAGTTGTTAGATCGGTTACTGCTGCTACAATGGGCAGGTTATCAAGATTTAAGTGAGTTTGAACGTGGTGTTATGGTCAGCGTACGAGCGATGGGACACAGAATATCCGAGGTAGCGATGAAGTGCGGACTTTTCCGCACGACCATTTCACTAGTGTACCGTGAATATCAGGAATTCGGTAAAACATCAAATCTCCTACATCACTACGCCCGGAAAAAGATACTGCAAGAAAGGGACCAACGACGATTGAAGAGAGTCGTTCAACGTGACGGAATTGCACCCCCACCGGAAGTTGCTGCTGATTTCAATGCTGGGCCATCAACAAGTGTCAGAGTGTGAAACGTTCAACGAAACATCATCGATATTGTCTTTCGGAGCCGAAGGCTCACTCGTGACCCTTGATGACTATACGCCATAAAGCTTTCCTCATCGCCTGGACCCGTCAACACCGACAATGGACTGTTGATCACTGGAAACATGTTGCCTGGTCGGACGAACCTCGTTTAGAATTGTATCGAGCGGATGGACGTGTACGGATATGGAGACAATCTCAAGAGTCCATGGACCCTGCATGTCAGCAGTTGAGTGTTCAAGCTGGTGGAGGCTCTGTAATGGTGTGGGGCATGTGCAGTTGGAATGATATGGGACCCATGATACGTCTAGATACGACTCTGACAGGTGACACGTACGTAAGCATCCTGTCTGTTGACCTGCATCCGTTCATGTCCATTGTGAATTCCGACGGACCTAGGAAATTCCAGCAGGACAACGCGACACCCCACACGTCCAGAATTGTTACAGATTGGCTCCAGGAACACTCTTCTGAGTTTAAACAATTCCGTTGGCCACCAAACTCCTCAGACATGAACATTATTGAGTATATCTTGGATGCCTTGCAACGTGCTCTTCAGAAGAGATCGCCATCCCTTCGCACTCTTACGGATTTATGAACAGCCCTGCAGGATTCTTGGTGTCAGTTCCCCCCATCACTACTTCAGACATTAGTCGAGTCCGTGCCACGTCATGTTGCTGCACTTCTGCGTGCTCGCGGAGCCCTACACGATACTAGGCAGGTGTACCAGATTCTTTGGCTGTTGAATGTGTATGGCCGTATCTTTTGATTTAGAAGCTTTACTTTTTCACACCGTCAAGGAATCGTAGATCTTAGTATTCGACATTCATTTTTGAGAAAATGGGTTTTAACACCCGATGGACGGACGGACAGCCAGACAGGGGGACAGAAAAGAATGTGATTATGTAACGGTTCTGGTTTGATCGATTCAGGTACAGAACCCTAGAAATTAGCTTCATTGATCGTTACCGAAGTTGTTGTTGTCAGCGGCCCTCAAAGAAGGTAAAAATGTGATCAATTTTGCTTAACAGAATAAAATGTTTGACAGGTGAAAATACAAATTTAAATTCTAGACTCTAATCATTTTTTCTATACAGTTCCTTATGTCTCATAATGGAATTCATGATTAAAAACTTGCGGCTTTGTGTGGCTAAATAAGAAACAAACAATCATAATTTAAGTCTGTCTCTAGATACGTAATTTATATTAAAGACTAATAAGGCATTGTCCTTTTAAACGGCCAGTGTGTAACAAAACTCACAAGGAAATCACGTATACGTAGCCCGTAAATGGCCTTATCTGAAATCAGTTTGACAAACACTGTGCAAATTCTACGGTATATGTGAGTAAGTAACTGAATATCTAACAGTAGACAGACTACGGCAGTTTGGCATTTTTGTAGTAATTTTCTTCTTTGTATGTCCTTTTAAGTTCCTCAGTTCCCACATCACCCCCGTTCAGTCACGATATTATAAATATAAATGGCATGTGAAAGCAACCGGAAATCTATTAGGGACCCTGAATTATTTTTTGACCCACTGAAGCGTACTTAAAATCTGAGTTTGGTTGACGCCACAGTTATAAAAGTAGCTGCCTCAGAAGAGGATGGCAAATTAATGGGAGCAACATTTCCTGGTTTGGTTTAACTGCTTCAGATTTGTTTCTAATACAGTGTTATTCATAAGTACAGATTTAGTTAAGGAGTGCGCAAAAGCAAGAAGACATTCAGGGAAATGACGCTTATCAATGGACAGAGCATTTCTTCAACCTTCGATTCGTAGCGTTCGCTCTGGTGTAGTAGCAGAGTGCTCCACTAGGGGATAGTCGTGTCAGAACATGTAGACAAATCATCCGCTCCGTACTGTCGCGTGGAAGGGATTCGTGACGTCAGGTAGGCAACCAAATCAACAGACTTCCGAAGCGGGTTGCTGCAGCGCCTACTCGAGTAGCGACTTCAGTGAATTGTACACAGGTAAATGTAAATGTCTTGTGACTAGGGCCTCCCGTCGGGTAGACCGTTCGCCGGGTGCAAGTCTTTCGATTTGACGCCACTTCGGTGACTTTCGCGTCGATGGGAATGAAATGATGATGATTAGGACAACACAACACCCAGAAAAACTCCAACCCAGCCGGGAATCGAAGCCGGGCCCTTAGGATTGACATTCTGTCGCACTGACCACGCAGCTACCGGGGGCGGACTGTACACAGGTTTTTGTATGAATGCGTAGTGTCTGTTCTTTCGGACACGCATTCATACTACTGATTCGCCTTCTTCAGTGTTTATGGACAAGTACATCCGACCTGCTGCGCGAAACTGAGAATAGCGATTATGGAGGAAATGGACAGGGACGGCGGATAGGTGGCGCTGGATGGGAATAAGGGTCGGCCGTGAGGCGTGCCGAGGTAATCCGCGCAGCTGTGATAACGCTGTGTCCAGGATGGTGCGGTGGTTAACGCACCTGCCTAGTAAGCTGGAGATCCCGGCCTAGAATCCCGGTACGGTACACATTTTCACTCGTCGTCGCTGATTCCGCGTAATGTCCCGATGCAGCTGACATCAGTACTACCTCTCCTTTCCTTTCCCTTTTTACATATAACACACGTATTTGTTGCGTCACAAACGGTGTCAATATTGAGTACCACTTATGCGAGTTAAAAATTAGTAGAGCTAGTCTATCCCCTTATGAGTCTATGTTCTGTATGTCTTTGACGCAGAATGAGGCCTTCATTTCTCTCGACGTATACAATTTTCAAATAATTTCCGGGAATGCAGACAGTTGACGTCGTCGACAACCGCCCATATTTCGACACCAGCACACCCTGCCATTTACTAGTTAAAACTGCAGCAAGTAAGCGCTTTACAAGCGAATTTAATACCTCATTTTCCTAGAAACTCTGTAAAGATAACATACTCAGTTTGCGTAAGGCGAATGTCTACACTATTCCTTGCAGTTGTGGCATATCATAAATCGGTCCGACTATCACGGCTGTGGAGGATCGGTGTACCGAGCATAAGCGACATGCACGCTTACAACCGCCGAACAAATCCGCCATTGCAGAACATTGCCTTGGCACCGATCATCCTGTGGAATACAATACGGAGATTCTGGCACCCACTTCCAGCTATTGGCATAGTTTTCTTAGGGAAGATGTTGAAATTAAATTAGCAAGTAACCTTATAAATAGAGACGGTGTTATTTTAAAAAAATCTGCATAGAATCCTGCTCTCTCACTTCTCAAAAAACAGAGGGACAGAGTTTATGCTCCCTCATCCGTTGAGTATTAATTCACTTTCGATAACTTCTGACATCGGTCTGTTTCGTTTGTGATGGCACTAGTGTTTACAGTATATATATATATATATATATATATATATATATATATATATATATATATATATCGGGGGGTGTTACCTCTATGGAGTTTTTATGAAAACCGAGATATTCTATTCGCTTGCACAGCGCTTACTTGTTGCAGTTTTACCCTGAAAATGGCAGGGTATGCTCTTGTCGAAATATCGGCGATTGTCGACATCACTCGGCTGCATTCCCGTGAGTTATTTCAACTTTTACGCAGTAGTCTTCTGAAACACTGGAGATTTTTATAAATAACGCTGTATGCTGGCAAAACTGTCGACGGCCATATTGAAATGCAGCAAATACAAGGGCTTTTATTCTCAAGGTCGAATCTAATGAGAAATTAAAACCACAGTGACGATATGAAGAAGCTTTGTGCAGACGTATTGCGCAGTGTGCCTAGTAGGCACGTCGATTGCGTCACGTCGCACTTTTCAGTTCTGAGCGCACAGTGAGCACGTACAGATCAGTAGAAGAACATCCTCTCCTGCCAAGTGTAAAGTGCGTGGTCTCTTTCGATTTCTACATGCTGAGGGATTCCACATGATTTCATTCAGCCGACATAACGTAACTGCTACACGTGGCAGCAAAGTGCGGCAATGGTACAGGACCTTGGAATGAGCTTCTACAAACGTTTATGGTGCAAGTGGTCGCGGAAGGAAGCGAAAGTCAACCAGTGATCTTGTTCAGCGAGCGAGTGACGCTTTTCGTTTACGAAAAGCAATTCAGAGTGTGTGCGAATTTCTAAGGGACCAAGTTGCTAAGGTCATCGGTCCCTAGACTTACACACTACTTTAAGGGGCTCCGGAAAGGCTTAAAATCATCAAAAGTCCAATTTTTACTTTTTTGCGTTTTCTGAATCTGCAGACTATTACCTTTTAATAGATATATAATTTATTCAATTCCGAAGACTACAACTATTTTTAAATTTTTTTTGAAATGTGTTCTACATGGGCGTGACCCACTGTGGCGCTGTTAAACTGCTGTCAAATGGTGTTATTATTAACGTCCGTGTTCATCAGGTACATTTTAGTGATGTGAGATAAAGTATGTGTTGTGGCTAACCTGTGATGGTTCAATATATATCGCTGGTGTGATTGTCGATTGTTTCATGTTTATTTACTCTGTCGTTATCTCGAAAATATTCGTAATTAATTCCGTTTCTTGAGTCTGTTTTGTTGAAGTATAATAATGAGTGAAAGTAAAGTTATTAGAAATCCTCTGAAGGCTTTTAAGAAAAGGAGAAATGTTGGAAAGCCAAAGGTATGTGTTATTACTGTAAACAATAAAGACGATAACCAAGTGAGTGAACCTAACCTCTCAAGTACACCTGCCCATAGCAGTCAAAGTGGGAAAGAAAATACTTCACAGAAGAAGCTTGGTTCAATGAGTGAAAACTATGAATGTTTTATGGGCGAATCGGATGTGAATGAAGTATTTGATATGTCGGTTCTCAAAGGAATTTTTCAAACTGTGTAAGATGTATTCATTGTAGTGAAGTTGGTCTGGAACTCTCCATAATAAAGCACGTAGGACTTGCTAGTGAAATACAACTGAAATGTGATAAGTGTTCATACATGACCACCTTTTGGAACAGTGTTGCAGTAACTGCAACTGAAGAAAATGGTAGCAAAATCTACGAACACAACAACGAGCGATGCTTGCTTTAGACAAGGTACGCCTTCGGGCTGCAGACAGGGCTGTAAAGAGTCTAGAAATACAAGCAAGAGTAAACAGGAGGAGGAACAAGAGGAAGCTGGAGGAGGAGTTCGCAGAGGATTAAGATAATCCATCCTATGGACCTGCAATGCACTAAAAAGTTATATTTAAATTAAAGTTCAGTCTTGATCACGTTATATCTGTTTTAATGAGTAACCGGTTTCGGTTTTTTCTATAAAACCATCATCAGACCCATTGGCTCCCTTGGGTTGGTAGGTGGAGCTCTCCTTGCTGCTGTGCAGTCAACTGATCCACATGATCCACATGATTTCATTCAGCCGGCATAACGTAACTGCTACACGTGGCAGCAAAGTGCGGCAATGGTACAGGATCTTGGAATGAGCTTCTACAAACGTTTATGGTGCAAGTTGTCGCGGAAGGAAGCGAATGTCAATCAGTGATCTTGTTCAACGAGCGAATGACGCTTTTCGTTTACGAAAAGCAATTCAGAGTTTGTGCGAATTTCTAAGGGACCAAGTTGCTAAGGTCATCGGTCCCTAGACTTACACACTACTTTAAGGGGCTCCGGAAAGGCTTAAAATCATCAAAAGTCCAATTTTTACTTTTTTGCGTTTTCAGAATCTGCAGACTATTACCTTTTAATAGATATATAATTTATTCAATTCCGAAGACTACAACTATTTTTAAATTTTTTTTGAAATGTGTTCTACATGGGCGTGACCCACTGTGGCGCTGTTAAACTGCTGTCAAATGGTGTTATTATTAACGTCCGTGTTCATCAGGTACATTTTAGTGATGTGAGATAAAGTATGTGTTGTGGCTAACCTGTGATGGTTCAATATATATCGCTGGTGTGATTGTCGATTGTTTCAAGTTTATTTACTCTGTCGTTATCTCGAAAATATTCGTAATTAATTCTGTTTCTTGAGTCTGTTTTGTTGAAGTATAATAATGAGTGAAAGTAAAGTTATTAGAAATCCTCTGAAGGCTTTTAAGAAAAGGAGAAATGTTGGAAAGCCAAAGGTATGTGTTATTACTGTAAACAATAAAGACGATAACCAAGTGAGTGAACCTAACCTCTCAAGTACACCTCTCAAGATCAGTTGACTGCACAGCAGCAAGGAGAGCTGCACCTACCAACCCAAGGGAGCCAATGGGTCTGATGATGGTTTTATAGAAAAAACCGAAACCGGTTACTCATTAAAACAGATATAACGTGATCAAGACTGAACTTTAATTTAAATATAACAATTAAGTGATCACTGTATTCCAAAAATGTTTACCAAAATTGTACTAAAAAGTTAATCCAATCTTTGTCGCTCGATTCCCAAAACTTTTATTTTCTCATACTAATTACATGTTTTCTAAGGATCTTCCAAACATATTTGTTTCAAACTTTCAGTAAATGTTACACAGTACCTTCTGCATAATTTAACACAGCCTTTTTCCAAAAAACTGTATATTTTTGAATATATAAATAAAAATTGCAAAAAATGTTGTGAATTTTCATTACAATTGAAAAAAATCATCTTTAATAACTAAACTAAAATTTTGTAAAATCCCTGTGTTAAGTTGCAGCCCATATTCCAATAAATAATCTGTAAAAAGTTCAACTTCCTACCTCAAATACTTTGTGAGGAAAGAAGTAATTTATAAGCGTTATTTTAAAATTGCAAGTATAGGGCATTCCGGAGCCCCTTAAGTAACTTACGCTAAAGACAGCATACACATCCATGCCCGAGGGAGGACTCGAACCCCCGGCGGGAGGGGTCGCGCAATTAGTGACATGGAGCATCTAACCACGCGGCTAGCAATGCAGAACAAGCGAAGTAGTATGTTGTTACGAGGCATTGTCTTTCTTCGTGACAATGTCGGCAGCACACTCTAATTGCAACAAAGTCGTTCCTGAAGCGTATTAGACCGGAAGTGTTTCGGTACACACCATACAGCCCGCACTTGCGTCGCTCTGAATTTCATCTCTTTGCTTACATGAACGGTTGGCTATGATGACAACATTCTGGCACGAACGAGTTGCAGACCTGCATAGAGAATTGGAAGAAAGACAGGAGGCTGACTTTTAAGACGATGGTATTGGAAACCTTGTACAATGCTGCCGCAAATGTCTAAGTAGAAGGGGTCACTGTGTAGCGAAGTAGCTGGAAGATGTACCTAAATGTTCACTGTGGTTTCCATTTTGCGACCGATGGGAAACTGAAAAAAAAAATAGCTCTCGTATATGTTTTTATTTGTGCTGGAGGATAGTACTAGTAAACATGGATCATGAGAAGTTTTTATACTGAGTCCTCAATATCACGTGAAACATCAACTGCAGCACTGGACCTGCAACTCTGGAAAAATAATGGCCGGCCGCGGTGGCCGTGCGGTTCTAGGCGCTTCAGTCTGGAACCGCGAGACTGCTACGGTCGCAGATTCGAACCCTGCCTCGGGCATGGATGTGTGTGATGTCCTTAGGTTAGTTAGGTTTAAGTAGTTCTAAGTTCTAGGGGACTGATGACCATAGCTGTTAAGTCCCATAGTGCTCAGAGCCTAGATCGAGGTGTGTCCTCCACTCCAGTGTGGTCGGCGTCCTGTGGGGCTTGAGCCGGGGAGTCGAAGCTGCGAGCCCTGGCACGAATATGCTGGCGTGGCCTGGCCCGTTTCCAGGAGGCGGCGGCCCCGATGCGTGATGGAGAGCTCTGGCACTGACCTTCGCACAAAGAGAAACTCGCGGGGCCGACGGCCCACGCAGTCTGCGGTCGGCACTCGGCGCACCCCGGGCTTCCGACACTTAACCCCACTAATAGCTTCCGACCATCGTCGAGCTCTGCCCCTTAACCCGCTCTCACACGGGATGCATCTCCCACCGCGAAGCACGCCAGGCGTGGAGTCTGTTGGACTCTGAAACGATCTGCGAACACGGCGGTTTCCGGCTGCAGTTTTCAGCAGTATCTACCACACAATCACGAAGTTTGTCTACAAAAATTTACGTGCGCAATTAACTACCTTGGATCTGTTAGCGACTGTCCAAAAATGATGGAACCAGCCCGCAATGTGGAGTGCAGTTTTGTAATTCATTGGTCTGTGTAACTAATACGAAGGTACTGAGCAGAACTGCGGAAAAAAGAAATTTATGGCAAACTTTGACTAAAAGAAGGGATCGGTTGGTAGAACGCATCCTGCGGTATCAAGCAATCGTCAATTTAGCACTGGACAGATGTTTGGGGAGTAAATGCTGCAGAGGGAGACCAAGGGACGAGTGCAGTAAATAGGATCAAATGGATGTGTTGCAGTGGTTATTCGGAGATGACGGGGTCTGTACATGATAGAGTAGCGTCGAGAGGTGCATCAAACCAGTCTTCGGACTGAAGATTCAAAAAACGGTTCAAATGGCTCTGAGCACTATGGGACTTAACTTCTGAGGTAATCAGTCACCTAGAACTTAGAACTACTTAAACCTAACTAACCTAATGACATGACACACATCCATGCCCGAGGCAGGATTCGAACCTGCTACCGTAGCGGTCGCGCGGTTCCAGACTCTAGCGCCTAGAACCGCTCGGCCACTCCGGCCGGCCGGACTGAAGATTACAACAGCAATTTACTTGACATGTCAGTGATACACAACATGAACAGCAAGGTTCTCAACACAGCAAGTCTGAAGCACCTCTATTCCTACTGTCCGTCTAAAATAACAGGCTACGTGAATGTAGTCGAATGAAATAGGGTGATGATACTGGAATTAGATTAGGAAATCAGACGCTTAAAGTAGTAAATGAGTTTTACTATTCGGGGAGCAAAATAACTGATGATGGTCGAAGCAGAGAGGATATAAAATGTGGACTGGCAATGGCAAGGAAAGCGTTTCTGAAGAAGAGAAATTTGTTAAAATCGAGTATAGATTTAAGTGTCAGGAAGTCGTTTCTGAAAATATTTGTATGGAGTGTAGTCATGTATGGAAGTAAAACATGGACGATAAATAGTTTAGACAAGAAGAGTATAGAAGCTTTCGTAATGTGGTGCTACAGAAGAATGCTGAAGATTAGATGGGTAGATCACATAACTAATGAGGAGGTATTGAATAGAATTGGGGAGAAGAGGAGTCTGTGGCACAACTTGACTAGAAGAAGGGATCGGTTGGTTGGGCATATTCTGAGGCATCAAGGGATCACCAATTTAGTATTGGAGGGCAGCGTGGATGGTAAAAATCGTAGAGGGAGACTAAGAGATGAATATACTAAACAGATTCAGAAGGATGTACGTTGCAGTAGGTACTCGGAGATGAAAAACCTTGCATAGGATAGAGTAGCATGGAGAGCTGCATCAAAGCAGGCTCTGGACTGAAGAACACAACAACGCGTTCTCCTTGTCACAGACTCCTCAGTAAAGTTGCAAATTTTGTTTCATATCCCCTATGTTCGTACTCTGATTAGTATTTGCTGGTATGATGCTGGGTCGAGCGCTTTTCATAAATAAAAAAAAATTAAAAAAATACTTTGAGGGCGTCGGCATGTCATATGAGAAAGTCACGTGTCGGGCTGTACCTTCGCATGTACTGTGGGGTGTAAGTGTCCAGTAATAAGCCTTCACATTCCATCCATTATCTTGTTGACCGATTTGGGGTGAGAAAAGCCGAACCAGACAGGGAAAGTGTATTCTGTCACGGAGTAGCTGACTGATAGTGCAGTCCTTAAAGAGGCTTCATAATGTCGAATGGTAAAACTCTGGAAGTGCGTGTTTCATGTCGAAGAGTTTTAACTGGCGAGCGTAAAGTGGCGCGACTTCTGACTGTCTTAGTGGGAGATGAGGCATGAGTCAGCACTCTGGAGCGGTCGGTCGGCTGGAAGACGCCGGGCACCGGCACGGAGGAACAGACACCTGTGGCGCGGAAGGAGAGAGTCGGGAGCAACGGGGAACGGTGTCAGCGCGGAGCATAGCGGCGCAGGAGAGAGTGCGCATGCGCAACCCGGCACGCCGTGTCGGAAGTCTGCCGAGCGACGCACCACAGTGCTAACTGGGCACGTCCCGCAAGGTTCGCTTTTGGGACCAACATTCTTCGGTACACATTTTTCTCACAAACCAATTATACTGTCCTTAAATGACAGCTCCAGTTGCATGAAAATGGGTATGTCTCCCATGCTGATTCCTGGAGACAATGCTTTGTATAAACGAATTGCTTCCATTCTCCTTAACCTAAGATCGCCTCCTTGCTGTCCACTGATAAACGCAGCGTCAGTTATATCGTTTTCCACTTCACTCCGCTAACATTCCCTAGATCTACCAATGAGATGCGTATCCAGTAATTTCCATTCGATCCCGGATACGAACATTACCATTTCACACTAAAGTAACACGAACTAACCAGTGGATCGGCCTCCTTTTCAAGACGTTTGTGATCCACCAACCGTACCATACACTTCTTTTGTTCGTCTGTTGTCTTCATTCGCGTCGATCGTTAACAGTATTTCGTATCCATTAATTTTATTTTAATAAGGAACAGTCTCAGTTGCACCGTTTACCTGGAATTTACCTAGGTTTCAGTCGGGATAGCCCAACCTTCTTCAGAATAACAGTATCTATCGTTTGTTCATAGTGGACATCGTCAAGGTAAAACTACAAATCCATAAATTACCGTCAGACAGTACAGCACTCGTGGCTGCCGCATTCTGGTCGCGAAGTATGGCCGAGGCAGTAAGTACCACATAAATTTTACAGTCTGACGATAATTTCATGGATTTGTAGTTTTAGCTTGACGATGTCCACAATGGACAAACGATAGATACTGTTATTCTGAAGAAGGTTGGGTTAACACGACTGAAACCTAGGTAAATTCTAGGTAAACGGTGCAACGGAGGCTGTTCATTATTAAAATTAAAATTAATATTTATACAGTTGCTGACAGGGCCGCGAAATGTTGAAGATATTTATTCCGTATCCATCCCATTGTTCCAAATATATCTCCCTTTCCATCAGTCTTCCTAGCATACATATTTTGGACTTGGAATGTTTGACACTGCGAATGGTGGTCTAGTACGATCCGTCAGATCTTGATCTTCGTTCTTGCCACTTTTAGCTAATTGTAATTGCAAATCATTATTATTATACGTTTCAAACGAAGTTACGCAAGCAAAAATTGCACGTAATTCCGTACAATAGTGACTCGATAATTGAAAACTAACAAATCTCTCACTTCCTTAACAATCAACATCCAGCGTATCACATCCTCTATAACCTAAGAGAAAGTAAAAGTCTCTTGGCTTAGTGTAGCAGCCTCATTCTGTATAGAGTAACACGCCTCATTGCATGAATGTGAATCTACACCCTATGTGGCATGTATCTCATCAGTTCATTTAACCACTGCTTGTCTAATTTATTCCGTTTTGCAGTGGCAGTCCTGCATAACTCCCGCAGATTTCGTGTCGGGCTGAGGATGCGCTTGCGCAGCTCTTTTCAATCGATCCCAGGCTTGTTGCATGGTAATGATATCGGTCAATAGTGCAGGCTAACCCGATCGCGCAATACCCGCACGTTTAATGAAATCGTTCGCGATACTTGAACTATAGTCATCCATTAACTTGAATATTCTTTCCTGCGATATTGAAAAAGCTGTCCAGCGGCGGGTCAGAGCATGTTATCCCTGCATTTTTGTTCATGGCGTCCGCCATCTCACAGCAGCTTTGATCCGCCGTGGCTCGCTGCGCTCGTTTGACCGGACGTCTCTGCACGAAGCATCGCCAGGTTCCCTTCACACGCACTGAAGATGGTCATGTGGAATGACAAATACTGTTGGTAATATTGTCGTTGTGTCGTTCTGTACCGTTCACCATGGCATCTGGTTTAAGGGCCGGGCCTCACCTTGGGCGTCTGGTGGCGTCTTGGACCCAAGTTTCTGACAATTAGGTTGGACTTGCGCCACGCGGTGACCGTCACAAAGTCGTTGTCATGGTGACAGTGTGATAGGACTATATGTCGCTGATACATCCCATATTATTTGAAAAACTACGACTGCGGAAGAGTGGTGTAAAAGACAACATGCTTAGTACACTTTCTTAAACTCTGACAATAATCAGGGGTAGAATATACAGAAACATAACGTAGGTATACGAACTGCGTTGTACCTAACAAAGAAACCTGTGACAAAGTGTGCAACACTTCTGTAGCATTTGAGCATCTTCAGACAATCTTATTCGGTAATGATCACAGACAGACAATCTGTACTTGGAGACTGACGATACGAGCATCTTCCAAGCTACAGTGCCATTCATCGCTGTCATTTATCGTCTACCTTCTATTTCATATTTTACAGAATGTCTTTACACTTGCCGATCCGTCAATCATTCGCACTGCCCCCCCCCCCCCCTCTGTATATGCTCTGTTTCCTCTGTTACTTAGTCATGATTCATATCACACATATTTCGGAAATATTCTGGTATACCTTGCAAAAATGTATTTGGAACTATATCTTTCACAGAAAAATTCATGTTCCCTAGAATCCCATCATTAAATGTGCTGAGCTGATGTGTTGGTCCCCACTTCATGTATGCGCACATTGCTGCTGCCACGGATTTATATAACTTGACAGTTACTAGTCATGACACATTCATCGTGCTGCCAAAAGGCTGCGTACATTTGTTTGGTGACGTACGTAAGTCTTCACTTCTCGACAGTAAGACCAGTTGAAGGACAGCACTTCATCATA
Source organism: Schistocerca serialis cubense (assembly GCF_023864345.2). NCBI lineage: Eukaryota > Metazoa > Arthropoda > Insecta > Orthoptera > Acrididae > Schistocerca > Schistocerca serialis. The sequence goes on along the minus strand of NC_064639.1, from coordinate 856,458,742 downwards.
CGTACTCGCATCATATGCTAAAAGCCATACGTAACAGTTTAACTTTATCCGTTAATCCAATACAGTACTTCGTGGACAGCAATTACCTATCACACATCCGTTGGTACAGCGTATGTGCGACTGAGTAAGGATGTGCAGAGGTAACAAATGGTTCAAATCGCTCTGAGCACGTTTTCCGCTTGCATTACGGAACTGAATACAGAGAATGAGTTGCTATTCTTTGTATCATGAGTGATACTTTTTAAATCATGTTGAACTCTTAAATGTTTTGAGGTGTTGATTATTCCCTAAATGGACTTAGTTTTCGCAACTTCTTTTTTGACTATTTACTTTGTTGCCATCCTTGTAACACTCTCAACGTAACTTTACAGCATTAGAGAAGGGGATTTTCTGTCTATATTTTAACAGAATATTCTTAGTACCTCTTCCCGTTAATTTGAGATGTTTTTTCTTGAAAAATCACTATTCTACATAATTCTCTGTCATCTACATCAATTACGGACCTTAGAAAAGAACCCTTGTTATTAAATTATTCATGTAACCCTTATTTGGTATTCCTTGTATTTTATTAACTCCCAGTGCTAACCAATATATAGACTACTTGACTGAAGAATCACAACTACAGATTATTATTTGCAGCGAATTAGCTGAAGGGCATGAAAGCGTTGCTCGACTCCATGACTACACCGAGTACGTAAAACATGAGAAACCGCAGGTAAAGACGCAACTGGTTTGGTCATATGAGATGCTGTTTGGAAGAGCAGCTACACTGACAGAAATTGTTAGGTATCGTCCAAATGGTTCAAATGGATCTAAACACTATGGGACTTAACATCTGAGGTCATCAGTCCCCTACACTTAGAACTACTTAAACCTAACTAACCTAAGGACATCACACATCCATGCCCGAGGCAGGATTCGAACCTGCGACCGTAAGAGCAGCGCGGTTCCGGACTAAAGCGCCTAGAATCGCTCGGCCACAGCGGCCGGCAGTTAGTTAACGTTGCAGATGCAAAATGTAGATAGTAAGAGGACAGGGCAGGCCGACAAGAAGATGGATAAATGAAGTCATAGGCGACCTGCAGAAAATGGGCTGTAGGACATGAAAAGCTCGAGCGTTGGATCCTGATAATAGGCAGAGAATCATTGAAGAGGCCAATGTTCAGACTGAATTCTAGATCGAAAGAAGAGGCCGAAGAAGGAAAAGGCACACCGCCAACATGGAAGTCCTCAGACAGTCAGGAAGAAAGCACAATGTCTCAGAGGAATTGATTTTCATCCTTAGGTATGCACACGGACAAAACTGACTGGCATAAAGGGCCTTGACATTAAAAATGACGTGACACGCAGCAGACTTCTCGAGGCATTAGACAGAAAGAATCGAGAGTCGCTGCTCGCACGCCGCCCACGTCGCCGCCAGCGCCCGGCCCCAGAGAAAGCATCGCTGCTGCACCTGCCGTGCGTGACAATAGCGCGCCTGCCTGGCAGGGACACGCGGGCGCACAGTGGAAAGCTCCCGGGCCGCGCCGAATAATAATTGATGCCGCTCCGCCGGCCCTGCGTGAGTAGCGCCCGGCCGCCATAACGGCCATTTGCATCGAGGGCGCTGCCGCAAATGGGACACAATACATTCTGCAGCCGTGTCACGGACCCTGAATATAGTTATTAGCGCTTAATTCCGTTCCACGCCGTGATCTCGAGCCCACGCCATCTGGTACGGCGTGCCAGCTACCGACTACGCAGCGCCACTAATTTAGTGGAGGGGTCCCTCCATTGTACAGTGCGTGTCAAGCAGTACAGGTATTTGCTTGAGCACTTCACTGTGTGTGTACAACATAGGGAAACGCGGTTCGAGTGTAATGACTTTTTCTGGAGACTAGAAATCTACTCTGTAGGAATCAGCATGGGTTTCGAAAAACAGCTCGCGCTGTTCGCCCACTAGACTCAGAGGGCCATAGACACGGGTTCCCAGGTAGATGCCGTGTTTCTTGACTTCCGCAAGGCGTTTGATACAGTTTCCCCCATTCGTTTAATGAACAAAGTAAGAGCATATGGACTATCAGACCAATTGTGTGATTGGATTGAAGAGTTCCTAAATAACAGAACGCAGCATGTCATTCTCAATGGAGAGAAGTCTTCCGAAGATTGATTTCAGGTGTGCCGCAGGGGAGTGTCTTAGGACCGTTGCTATTCACAATATATATAAATGACCTTGTGGATAACATCGGAAGTTCACTGAGGCCATTTGCGGATGATGCTGTAGTGTATCGAGAGGTTGTAACAATGGAAAATTGTACTGAAATGCAGAAGGACCTGCAACGAATTGACTCATGGTGCAGGGAATGGCAACTGAATCTCAATGTAGACAAGTGTAATGTGCTGCGAATACATAGAAAGAAAGATCCTTTATCATTTAGCTACAATATAGCAGGTCAGCAACTGGAAGCAAGTAATTCCATAAATTATCTGCGAATAGGCATTAGCAGTGATTTAAAATGGAATGATCATATAAAGTTGAACGTCGGTAAAGCAGATGCCAGACTGAGATTCATTGGAAAAATCCTAAGGAAATGCAGTCCGAAAACAAAGGAAGTAGGTTGCAGTACACTTGTTCGCCCACTGCTTGAATACTGCTCACCAGTGTGGGATCCGTACCAGATAGGGTTGGTAGAAGAGATAGAGAAGATCCAACGGAGAGCAGCGCCCTTCGTTACAGGATCATTGAGTAATCGCGGAGATGATAGATAAATTCCAGTGGAAGACTCTGCAGGATAGACGCTCAGTAGCTCGGTACGGGCTTTTGTTGATGTTTCGAGAACATACCTTCACAGAGGAGTCAAGCAGTATATTGCTCCTTCCTACGTATGTCTCGCGAACAGACCATGAGTATAAATTCAGAGAGATTAGAGCCCACACCGAGGCATACCGACAATCTTTCTTTCCACGAACAGTACGAGACTGGAATAGAAGAGAGAATCGATAGAGGTACTCAAGGTACCCTCTGCCACACATCATCAGGTGGCTTGCGGAGTATGGATGCACATGTAGATGTACATATATAACACACTATCTCATCAAAAGTATCTAGACACCTATTAATGGACGTAAATATGACACGTAGTTGGCTTTCACCTGTATGATAGGTTGATGCTGTTAGACGCTGGGGTCTGGAGTGAAGTGACGCTCTAACTCATCCCAATGAAGTTCATGTCGGGACTCTAAAGAAGCCAGTTCAGTTCAGGGATGTTATTGTCCACAAAGCATTGTCTCCCAAGATGCCACTTTGTGACAGGTTCCACTGTTATAAAATGCACACATAAAAAAAGTTTTGCATCACCTCGGTTCCGAGAGTTCCGGAACTTGTACCGAAAAATGGAATAGAGATCAATATAAACACCATTTCCTCCCTTTTTATTGCTCACGAAAATCACACATTGCCTATTGTACCACCATACATCGAGACTTTCAGAGGTGGTGGTCCAGGTTCCTGTACACACCGGTATTTCTAATACCCAGTAGCATGTTCTCTTGCATTGATGCATGCCTGCATTCGTCGTGGCATACTGTCCACAAGTTCATCAAGGCACTGTTGGTCCATATTGTCCCACTCCTCAAAGGCGATTTGGCGTAGATCCCTCAGAGTGGTTGGTGGGTCACGTCGTCCATAAACAGCCCTTTTCAATCTATCCCAGGCATGTTCGATAGGGTTCAAGTCTGTAGAACATGCTAGCCACTCTACTCGAGCTATGTCGTTATCCTGAGGGAAGTCATTCACAAGATGTGCTCGTTAGGGGCGCGAACTGTCGTCCATGAAGACGAATGTCTCGCCAATATGCTGCCGATATGGTTGCACCATCGGTCGGAGGATGGCATTCACGTATCGTACAGCCGTTTCGGCGCCTTCCATGACCACAAGCGGCGTACGTTGGAGGGAACCTCCACCTTGGTGCACTCTCTGGACAGCGTGTATAAGGCGTTCAGCCTGACTGGGTTGCCTCCTAACATGTCTCCGACGATTGTTTGGTTGAAGGCATATGCGACACTTATCGGTGAAGAGAACGTGATGCCAATCCTGAACGGTCCATACGGCATGTTGTTGGGCCCATCTGTACCACGCTGCATGGTGTCATGGTTGCAAAGATGGACCTCGCCATGGACGTCGGGAGTGAAGTTGCGCATCATGCAGTCTATTGCGCACAGTTTGAGTCTTAACACGACGTCCTGTAGCTTCGCGAAAAGTATTGTTCAACATAGTGGCGTTGCTGTCTGAGCTCCTCCGAGCCATAATACGTAGGTAGCCGTCATCCACTGCAGTAGTAACGTTTGGGCGAGACATGTCATCGACAGTTCCTGTCTCTCTGTATCTCCTCCATGTCCGAACTTCATCGCTTTGGTTAACTCCGAGACGACTGGACACTTCCGTTGTTGAGAGCCCTTCCTGGCACAAAGTAACAATACGGATGCGACCGAACCGCGGCATTGACCGTCTAGGCATGGATGAACTACAGACAACACGAGCTGTGTGCCTCCTTCCTCTTGGAATGACTGGAACTGATCAGCTGTCGGACCCCCTCCGTCTATTAGGCGCTGCACATGCGTGGTTGTTTGCATCTTTGGGCGGGTTTAGTGACATCCCTGAACAGTAAAAGGTACTGTGTCTGTGATACAATATCCACAGTCAACGTCTATCTTCAGGAGTTCTGGGAACCGGGGTGATCCAGAACTTTTTTTTTTATGTGTGTACAACAAATCACCGTCCCCGAATTGTTATCCTTTTGTTTGCAGTACACAGTGCATGCATGCATACATGCATTTCCGAGGCGACATTGCGTCGTACTTCTTACAAATACAGGAACTGCAATATAGTATTTAAATGTCTCCCATGTAAGGGAATTACACAATAAGTGTACGAGAGTATCTTAATGATACGTGGACGGAGACATGTGGAAGTTTGGGCGTGGTCGTGAAGCGTGCACGAATAGCCGAAATTTTTAAGGCGACAGCTTGCGACAGGCGGTAAATCCGGGTTCGAGTCCCGGACTGGCACAAATTTCCAATGCCATCCTTCCATTCTACAGTTGAATGTTGCCCTTATTCACAACTGCAAAAACATTTCCTGTAAAGTTCGATATGTTCTGGATCCTCGCAGCAACAGACATCCGGGGTGTCCCAGGGGCAATGGACAATACTCGGGGATACGACAAGAACAATTATTCGAAACCAAAAAGTCTAGTAAACATGGCTCCTAAAATGCATATCTTACAGCTGTGAACACTACTTCTTTTTCGATACTATAAAACAAATCTCTTCTACAGCAAGTTCATTGCTCTGAATATTTTGAGAGGTGGCAGTATGGAGAAAACAATAAAAAAAGTAGAAGAGATGTGTTTCATAGTAGCGAAGATGAAAAATTGCTCATAACTCTCAGGGTGTGCATTTTGGAACCCATCATTACTACACTTATTTGCTCAAATAATAGTTTCTGTCGTATCCCTAAATACACTCATCTTTCCTCTTGGGACATTCTATACAGCCATTGGAAAATGATGTTGGGGATCTAAGCCGGTCGTGGCATTTGAAAGAAACAGAAGAGTGCAACTAGTGGGTCTGTTCGATAGCAAATCGATACTGCAGTTGTGAAACCTGCTCCCAAAAGCTCAACAAGGGGAAAAACGCACTTCGGGAAGTTTAATTTCATATCATATTAACTTCGTAAGCACGTGAAAGTCATTCACGACAGAGAAATTAGTCATTGTGAAATCGCAGCAGCTTGATTCCTACGACAGAAAAGAACAGAGAACTCCTGCGTTAAGTAGGCGAAAAGCTTACTCAGAAATATGGCGTTCCCTATGATATCATTAGTATGACAACTGTTCATGTTCAACGAGCTTCGTTACCATCTTCATTGCTTCCAGAAACTTCCGCACTGGATAGGAGGTTCACAATCGCTGATAAAAGTAAACTTTGCTGTGCCAGATTCAGTACCATCGTTACCACTGTAGACGACCTGCAAGATGTACAGAACGTTACACGTGCTTTTAGTGAAATTTAACCTCCGTCTTTAATATGAAGTTTCTACTGATGCGTACACGATATGGAAAGTGTTTACTAACAAGTCTGTAACTGTTTGTTTGATTAGATTGTTCTATCAGTTACTAAAATAATGAGACCCTCTCACATGCGACAATAAAAGAAAGATATTTTTAAGAGTACAAATAGAAGTGTGTGGCATACTTAGCAGAAAAGTCAGCGCTCCCGCCACCGCCTCCTACCATCACCATGGAATAATTTATATTTGTTACCAATTGTTGCGCTACGTTTGTATTGTACACATGTTAGGATAGGTCACGTTTTCTCATAGTTCGGTATCAGGTTCAGACTCGCATACTGATCGTGCTGAAGGAAGTCTGCACGAGAAGAAAAATACATAGTTATCCGTAAACGTAACTGAATTTTTGCTGAGAATGTGTAGAAGAAGAGACAAGCTAGATAATATGACGACTGTTCCTTCGTGCGGGCCGGCCGCTGTGGTCGAGCGGTTCTAGGCGCTTCAGTCTGGAGCCGCGAGACCGCTACGGTCACAGGTTCGAATCCTGCCTTGGGCATGGATGTGTGTGATGTCCTTAGGTTAGTTAGGTTTAAGTAGTTCTAAGTTCTAGGGGACTGATGACCTCAGATGTTAAGTCCCATAGTGCTCAGAGCCATTTGAACCTTCGTGGGGGACCACAGTTATGTAGGATTTTTTAAAAGGAATTTCCGCTATTTGAATGTAAATCGTGATTGTGTGAAAAATTAATAACAGTTTACAGTAAACTGTCGGAAATTTCTTTCTTAAAAAGTGGGATGAGCTACATAATGCGAAGGTTGTGCAGTTGTAATTAATTTTGGTCATTCTTGAGTAAAGATTCATTGCGTAGTAACTGAAGGTGAAACAGTAAACTTGCACTAGCGTAAACGAACCCATCTTGACAGAAACTTTCCTTCCCCGAGAAAACAATTACGTTTGATGTTTTCAGTGCGCTAAGAAAATTCTGTAATGCGTGGTTCCAGTAATAGACTAAAAAAATGTTAACATGGGATAGAGCAGCTCATCTTGTCCTAGTCATCAATCCAAAGACAAAAAAAAAAAAAAAGATTCAAACGGCTCTGAGCACTATGGGACTTAACATCTGATGTCATCAGTCCCCTATAACGTAGAACTACTTAAACCTAACTAAGGACAGGATTCGAGGCAGGATTCGAACCTGTGACCGTAGCGGTCGCTCGGTTCCAGACTGAAGAGCCTAGAACCGCTCGACCAATCCGAATACAGGTCCCATGCTGTTTTCCAGGTCTGCCTGTCTTACAGAAGTTTTCTCATATTTGCACAGCTGCTGCACTTTTATCCACTTGAACTTACTTACAATATTCAAACCTTGGTCTCGTCTGTAATTTCTACCGTCACCCCAGCCCAAATTAAATCAGTCATTAGCAATTTAACTATGCCTGGATGCTTGACAATATGTCCCCGCAACCAGTCTCCCTTTTTCAGGCAAATTATACCGTAAAACCCTTTTTTCTCTAGTTCTTCTTCACTTCTACTAGATGTACCCTTGCACTGTTCAGCATTCTGCCGCAGCTCCAGTTTCGATGTTCCTATTACTGTTTACAGTCCGCGTTTCTCTTCCTTATGAGGCTACAGTCCAGAGAAATAGATTAAGAAGGACTCGCTATTGATGTTAATGTACTTGTCTTCACTGATTTTTTTTTTTTTTTTTTTTTTTTGCTAGTATTCAATCCAACCGTCGTTAGTAATTTTAGCGCCTTGTTTATTGGTTTATTAATCTTACTCTCCCAGCCTCGACCGACTTAATCCGAATACTCTGCATCACCTGGCACGTGTCTCAGCGTGGTCGGTCAGGGGACTCACCAGCTTCTGCAATAAAGAAACTGAGTGAAGTCCTCATCGATAGGGTTGGAGAGACATCATATGACATCCAGGAAGAACTACTATGACGTGATGACGAAGAAACAGATCGAACGAAAACAAAAAAAAGTGGTCTAGTGGTTAGTGTTTCTGTCCCTAGAACATGAGATCCCGTGTTCAATTCTCGGCCGACCTGAGAGTTTAGCCGTCTCGGGGGCTGGGTGTTGTGTTGTCCTCATCGTTATTTCACCCAGTCGCCGCAGTTTTATCAAATGAATACGCTTGCACTAATTAGCCGAACCATAAGGCGTCTCCCGGAAAAGCTCTACGACCATTTCATTTTTATTTTTTATTGAACTTATAAACTTTTACGAAGATTTTTTTTTCTTTACCACTCTTCGAAAACTTGAATACTCCGACAGAATCACTGTGTCATGGACAGATACACTGAAGAAACTGGTGCAACCGCCTAATGTCGTGTAGAGCCCCCGCCACCATGCAGAAGTGCTGAAACATGACGCGACATGGACTCGAGTAATGTCTGAAGTAGTGCTGGAGGGAACTGACACCATCAATCATGCAGGGCTGTCCATAAATCCGTAAGAGTACGAGGGGATGGAGATCTCTTCTGAACAGCACGTTGTAAGATATCCGAGATACTTTCATAAATGTTGATGTCTGGGGACTTTGGTGGCCAGCGGAAGTGTTTAAACTTAGAAGGCACTATGTAGAATTTCTGGACGTGTGGGGTGTCTCCTTGTCCTGCTGGATTTGCCGAAATCTGTCGGAATGCACAATGGAGATGAATGGATGCAGGTGATCAGATAGGATGCTTACGTACTTGTCACCTGTCAGAGTCGTATCTAGAAGTATCAGGGGTCCCATATGACTCCAACTACACACCCCACATCATTACAAAGCTTGCACCACATTGAACAGTCCCCTGATAACATGCAGGGTTCATGGATTCATGAAGTTGTCTCCATACCCGTACACGCCCATCTGCTTGATACAATTTGAAACGAGACTCGTCCGACCAGGCAGCATGTTTCCAGCTATCAACAGTCCATTGTTGGTGTTGACGGGCCCAGGAGAGGCGTAAAGCTTTGTGCCATCTGTGATCAAGGGTACACGAGTTGGTCTTCGGCTCCGAAAGCCCATATCGATGATGTTTCATTGAACGTGTTGATGGTCCAGCATTAAAATTTGTGGAAGAGTTGCAATTCTGTCACTTTGAAGGATTCTCTTCAGTCCCCGTTGGTCCCGTTCTTGCAGGATCTTTTTCCGGACGCAGCGATGTCGGAAATTTGATGTTTTACCGAACTGATGATATTCACGGTACACTCGTGAAACGACCCTACGGGAAAATCCCCACTTTATCGCTACGTCGCCGGCGCTTCAGTCCGGAACGGCGCTGCTGCTACGGTCGCAGATTCGAATCCTGCGTCGGGCATGGCTGTGAGTGATGTCCTTAGGTTGGTTAGGTTTAAGTAGTTCTAAGTCTAGGGGACATGACATCAGATGTTAAGTCCCATAGTGCTTAGAGCCATTTGAACCATTCACTACGTCGGAGATACTGCATTCCATCGCTCGTGCGCCGACTATAACACCACGTTCAATCTCAGTTAAATCGTGATAACCTGCCACAGTAGCAGCAGTAACCGATCCAACAAATGTTACCGAGCGAGGTGGCGCAGTGGTTAGACAATGGACTCGCATTCGGGAGGACGACGGTTCAATCCCGCGTCTGGCCATCCTGATTTAGGTTTTCCGTGATTTCCCTAAACCGCTCCAGGCAAATGTCGGGATGGTAGCTTTGAAAGGGCACGGCCGACTTCCTTCCCCGTCCTTCCCTAATCCGATGAGACCGATGACCTCGCTGTCTGGTCTCCTTCCCCAAACAACCCAACGCAACCCTCCAACAACTGTTCCAGACACTTGTTGTCATGTATAGGCATTGCCGATAGCTTGTTTACATATCTCAGTATTTGAATCCGAATAACTATACCAGTTTGTTTGGCGCTTCTGTGTATTAAAGCTTTTATATTTCCTCCCTGAACTTCAATTCAGTTTCCTTGCTCTTTGTGCGGTTTTAATAACTCGAACAAGGTTTCTTCAAACATCTCTGATTCCTCACCTACCGTTCCCCTTTCACGTCGTTGTAGCTACCCTTTCGCTAACTGATAATATGAAAGCAATAACAGAAGACTTGTTTGAGAGACAGTGGCGACAACATCAAAGTCGGCAAGAGCGACAGAGTGTGTGTACAGCGTCCATCAAGCGGAGCAGCTGGTGCAAGGAGCGGTGGGGCAGGGCCGCAGCGGCGGCGGCGGAGGCTGAGTCTGAGCCCGCGCCGGCAAACGTGTCAGGGTCGACCGCTGCCGGGGGGCCGAGCCCCGCCGTGGCTTACCTCGCCGCCGCCGCCGCCGCCGCCGCGGCCTGCGACAACACAGCAGGCAGGGCCCGCGAACCGCTCTGCCTAGCCGCCCTCTGCTACATCGGAAACTGCACTTGCAGCAGGACACGCTGCCAGGGACCGCCTTAAATCACTGCCACGATTGCGGCCTTGTCGGCTGAGGTCTGCTTTTACCAAGCAGCCACAAATCATTCCCTTTAAACCTGTCACCTGCCGGAAGGAGTAATGTACGTACCTTACAACGGAGGAATACGAAACTACTGCTGCATTTGTCCTTCCCTTAAAATTTTTGGGGAACACGTATAAAACAAAATGTTCAAATGTGTGTGAAATCTTATGGGACTTAACTGCTGAGGTCATCAGTCCCTAAGCTTACACACTACTTAACCTAAATCATCCTAAGGACAAACCCACACAACCATGCCCGAGGGAGGACTCGAACCTGCGCCTGGACCAGCCGCACAGTCCATTACTGCAGTGCCTTAGACCGCTCGACTAATCCCGCTCGGCAACACGTATCGAAACTAAATGGAAAATTGTATTGAAATGCAGGAGCATCTGCATCGAATTGACGCATGGTGTAGGGAATGGCAATTGAATCTCAATGTAGACAAGTGTAATGTGCTGCGAATACATAGAAAGAAAGATCCCTTATCATTGGACTACAATATAGCAGGTCAGCAACTGGAAGCAGTTAATTCCATAAATTATCTGGGAGGACGCATTAGGAGTGATTTAAAATGGAATTATCATATAAAGTTGATCGTCGGTGAAGCAGATGCCAGACTGAGATTCATTGGAAGAATCCTAAGGAAATGCAATCCGAAAACAAAGGAAGTAGGTTGCAGTACGCTTGTTCGCCCACTGCTTGAATACTGCTCACCAGTGTGGGATCCGTACCAGATACGGTTGATAGAAGAGATAGAGAAGATCCAATGGAGAGCAGCGCGCTTCGTTACAGGATCATTTAGTAATCGCGAAAGCGTTACGGAGATGATAGATAAACTCCAGTGGAAGACTCTGCAGGAGAGACGCTCAGTAGGTCGGTACGGGCTTTTGTTGAAGTTTCGAGAACATACCTTCATCGAGGACTCGAGCAGTATATTGCTCCTTCCTACGTATATCTCGCGAAGAGACCATGAGGATAAAATCAGAGAGATTAGAGCCCACACAGAGGCATACCGACAATCTCCGCCACACACCGTCAGGTGGCTTGCGCAGTACGGATGTAGATGTAGATGCTGTGAGGTGCAACTAAAGTCCAGGCCGCTGTTGGGCCGTCTACGTACACGCTGCAGTCACGTGTTGACTGGAACTGTACTGGGAGCAGCCAGTGTTCACTATAGCGGAATATACAGGGTTCCTCTCCTGAGTCGTCAAGCGCATTTTCTCTGGTACTTCGGCAAATATTTGCGGTTACGCTCTTGCATTACATAGCTGGAAGAATAACCAGTGCCCAGTAGCGACAGCAGGACCCTGTCCCATGCTGACTCCTACTGCCATGTAGGAGCGTTGCTCAGTCGCTGTTGGAGTACTACGTTATTCTTTGTCTTCCACTGTCCCTGTCAAGATACATCGATAAAACGAATATCGCACTAGACTACTCTGGGAACGAGATTGAGATTTTCACTCTGCAGCGGAGTGTGCGCTGATATGAAACTTCCTGGCAGATTAAAACTGTGTCTCGGACCGAGACTCGAACACGGGACCTTTGCCTTTCGTGGGCTCTACCGTTCTGGACACATCCCCCAGGCTATGGCTAAGACATGTATCCGCAATATCCTTTCTTTCAACAGTGATACTTTTGCAAGGTTCGTAGGAGAGTTCTGTAAAGTTTGGAAGGTAGGAGACCAGGTACTCGAGGAAATAAAGCTGTCAGGACGGGGCTGAGTCCTCCTTGGGTAGCCCTGTTGGTAGAGCACTTCTCCGCGAAAGGCAAAGATCCCGAGTTCGAGTCTCGGTCCGACACACCGTTTTAATCGGCCAGGAAGTTTTAATCTGGGAGCGCTCTGTCGAATGGGCACGTAAAATTCCGTATTCAAAATAGATTTGTTTGTAACTGGAAACCGCTGCTTTCTGTCGACAATGGGCGTAGCGCGAGAGGCGTGATGAACAGTATTTGTTTGGGCCCACTCCAGCTAGGCAGTGGAAGAACGAAATTGCAACTGCCTGCTGAAACACCAGAGAAAATACGCCTGGCGACCCATGGGAGAGACAATCGGTAGTTGACGCCTGGCGAGGGCGGAAGAGAATATCCGATGAACTGGGAGGAAGGAAGGTGCCTGAACAGCGATTAACAGCGTTCAGCATTGACAGAATAACGTGTCACTTTTCAGATTTTAAAAATGTACAGAGGTTGCTTTCCAGAAAGCACAGGAGAGACAACAAAGAAAAGCGGTTTCACACACAAGTAAGAGGCTTTTTTCTTATCAGATTCCGCAGCCACAAGTATACTAAAAGACAGTTCCAGTTTCCACCTTGGCTCTTGCACAATCACAGTGATTTCATTTCTCGCCGTCAACTAATTTCGGAAACGCACCATTTTCAAGTGCTACATCTGTCGTCGTGAATTTACTCCGTCACCCTGTGTGATTGCTTACAAATGTGCGTCTGTCACTTAAATATACACTGTCCAGCAACATTAATGTGACCACCTGTCCGAAGCGCGCCGCGATACGAGACGTGCAGCAAGAGAGTCAGTGGTGTTCTGGAAGGTACGGTCAGGGACACGGAGCCTGCGCTAGGTTTTTCGGTTAAGGATCCATAGGGCGGACGGCCCCAATGAGGTGGTCCCATATATTCTTGATTGGGTTTCATATCTGGGGACTCTGGTGGCCATGTGAGTAAGGTAAACTGATCCTGGTGCTCTTCGAACCACGCACGTACTTTGCGAGCCGTCAGACATGCTGCATTGTCCTGTTGGTAGATGCCAAATAGCCGAAAAAAAAACTGCTCGCAAAACAAATATATTTAACTGCACAACGTCCCCAGTACACGACAAAATGGTTCAAATGGCTCTGAGCACTATGGGACTTAACATTTGAGGTCACCAATTCCCTAGAACCACTTAAACCTAACTAACCTAAGGACATCACACACATCCATGCCCGAGGCAGGATTCGAACCTGCGACCGTAGCGGTCGCGCAGTTCCAGACTGAAGCGCCTAGAACCGCTCGGCCACACCGGCCGGCACATGTAGACAAGTTCGATCATCTGGGTAGCGGTGACTGTTTGCTGGGAGTCTTTGACTGCTGTTTACTACAGACCAGACATTTTAGAACCAACCAATGTAGAGCAACGGTTTTGGGGTTTTGTATGGACATTTTAACGATAGTAATTATTTTTTAATTTTATCATGATTTCTCTGTTATTAGATATAATTCAAATTGAAGTAATTACTAAATAAAATAAGTTTTTCTTGTTTTTGAAATTTTATTAATTTTCAAAATAACCAAGGTGGTGCACCAAAGTAACAGGATTCTTCAAGTGTTGTGTCGGATGTAATGTTTGCGAATCCCTTTGCCTATATGATATACAGGGTGTAAACGTACCACAGTGGTATAGGTGAAGACCAGATGAACAGTTTGGTATAGGTGGCTTCAGGCTTGTCACGCTGAGAAATAACATCTAATTGGCTAACAAAAGCTAACCAAGCTACAGCGCATGCGCACTACGCAAGATTTTGAGTATCCTCTGGCCTTCTTTCGCCACCGGCCTAGTCGGCCTTAGCCGTTTGAAGCTCACCGTGTATTATGAGTTTTATGTTTATGTGCATATACCATTATGGCAATAATGTTCTTTTAGATTGTTGACGATTGTGGAACGCTGATGTCGCTCGAGTGTGCAACGACTGCAGTTGTGTCTGTGTTTACAAATGTGTGTGTGTGTGTGTGTGTGAAATCTTATGGGACTTAACTGCTAAGGTCATCAGTCCCTAAGCTTACACACTACTTAACCTAAATTATCCTAGGGACAAACACACACACCCATGCCCGAGGGATGACTCGAACCTCCGCCGGGACCAGCCGCACAGTCCATGACTGCAGCGCCTTAAACTGCTCGGCTGTATTTACAGCCACGCAAGTTAAGGGTTTATCAATAGGACGATTGGAGCAAATATAGGAAATAGCCCGTCACCGGAATGAGCTGATCGTGTGATGTGTGTCTGTGTCTACCCGCGGTAGCTGAGTGGAGCCGGCACGGCATCTCAGCGTGTTCGGTCAGAGAGTCGGTTGGCGTTTGTAATAAAAAACTGAGTGGAAGGATCAACCACCGAACTCGAACAGGATGTATTGCGACGTCCGCAACGACCAAACACAACGATCAATACCGAACAAAATGGAATAAAAGAAAAAAAAGTGGTCAGCGCGACAGAATGTCAGTTCTAACGGCCAGGGTTCGGCTCCCGGCTGGGTCGGACTTTTTTCTCCGCTCAGGGACTGGGTGTTGTGTTGTCCTAATCATCATCATTTCATACCCATCGACGCGGAGGTCGACGAAGTGGCGTCAATTCGAAAGACCTGCACCCGACGAACGGTCTAGGCGACGGGAGGCCTTGGCCACACGACATTTTCATATAGTGTCAGTGATTGTAAAAGAACTATTGTAGATAATAAATCTGTGGTTTAATTAGAAAGACGATTATTATACATGTAAAATGTAAATTTTCACCACTGAAGTGTTACTATTACTAAAATATTCCGGACTAATATGCCGCGTTCGAATGAATTTCGTGGGAAAAAAACAAACGTTTCGTCCCCATTATGGAGGAAATCTTCAAGGGGGGGAGGGGATTACTTGTGTGAAAGAACGATTCACAACTTGGCTCGCTACTAACGCTATTTGTTCATAAGCGATAGGAATAGAAGGAACTTGCTATCACCGAGGAAAAGTGCTGATTTGAGACATCTTGTGCAATGACGCCTAATTTCTTTATCAAGTTCTTCCTTGTCCGTTTTTATAGAATACCAGTCGGGACCAAAGACAAACTGATTAATAATTAAAGGCCCGGCGGCAACTGTTTTTATAGAATACCAGTCGGGACCAAAGACAAAATGATTAATAATTGAAGGCCCGGCGGTAACTGTTTTTATTGAATACTTGTCGGGACCAAAGACAGACTAATTAATAATTAAAGGCCTGGCGGAACTTTGGTTCCTAAGTACCCAAGGAACAGTGAAAGTGACCACCTAGCTATTGCTCTGTATCACTACGAACGCGTAGAGAGCAAACTTCTGTAACTACACTACTGGCCATTAATATTGCTACACCAAGAAGAAATGCAGATGATAAACGGGTATTCATTGGACAAGTATACTGTACTAGAGCTGACACGTGATTACATTTTCACGCAGTTTGGGTGCATAGATCCTGAGAAATCAGTACCCAGAACAACCATCACTGGCCGTAATAACAGCCTTGGTACGCATGGGCATTGAGTCAAACATAGCTTGGATGGCGTATACACGAACAGACAGCTGACCATGCAGCTTCAACACGATACCACAGTTCATCAAGAGTGGTGACTGGCGTATTGTGACGAGCCAGTTGCTCGGCCACCACTGACCAGGCGTTTTCAGTTGGTGAGAGATCTGGAGAATGTGCTGGCCAGGGCAGCAGTAGAACATTTTCTGTATCCAGAAAGGCCCGTACAGGACATGGGGTCGTGCATTATCCTGCTGAAATGTAGGGTTTCGCAGGGATCGAATGAAGGGTAGAGCCACGGGTCGTCAATGCGAACTAGAGGTGACCGAGACGTGTAACCAATGACACCCCATACCATCACACCGGGTGATACGCCAGTATTGCGACGACGAGTACACACTTCCAATGTGCGTTCACCGCGATGTCGACAAACACGGATGCGACCATCATGATGCTGTAAACAGAACCTGGATTCATCCGAAAAAATGACGTTTTGCCATTCGTGCACCCAGGTTCGTCGTTGAGCACACCACAGCAGGCGCTCCTGCCTGTGATGCAGAGTCAAGTGTAAACGCAGACATGGCCGCCGAGGTGATAGTCCATGCTGCTGCAAACGTCGTCGAACTGTTCGTGCAGATGGTTATTGTCTTGCAAACGTCCCCATCTGTTGACTCAGGGATCGAGACATGGCTGCACGATCCGTTACAGCTATGCGGATAATATGCCTGTCATCTCGACTGCTAGTGATACGAGGCCGTAGGGGTCCAGCACGGCGTTCCGTATTACCTTCCTGAACCCACCGATTCCATATTCTGCTAACAGTCATTGGATCTCGACTCACGATATGATAAACCGCACTCGCGATAGGCTACAATCCGACCTTTATCAAAGTCGGAAACGTGATGGTACGCATTTCTCCTCCTTACAGGAGGCATCACAGTAACGTTTGTGTATGAGAAATCGGTTGGAAACTTTCCTCGTGTCAGCACGTTGTAGGTGTGGCCACCGGCGCCAACCTTGTGTGAATGCTCTGAAAAGCTAATGATTTGCATACCACAACATCTTCTTCCTGTCGGTTGAATTTGGCGTCTGTAGCACGTCATCTTCGTGGTGTAGCAATTTTAATGGCCAGTAGTGTATAAAGTCAATTTTTTACCTTGTTTACTATCTCCTCATTTGCTGTCTAATTTGACGTTGGCGCGTCCCATAAGTAACAAGTACGCTGTGAGCTGTAAACTGGGAGAGTGTGGGAGCGTGCTGCTGCTGAATACTCACTGGAGGCGGAGTAGACGAGGTCGGCGAGCAGGATGATGACGACGCACCAGAGGGCTGCCCGCCACACACACCGCGGCGCAATCTGCAACACAACAAGCACGGCGTTAGCACTGTTATGCGGCTCTTGTCTTCAGCGTGGAGGAGGGGCGGATGCGTGACACTGTGCTGCTACCTTACACAGTGTGACTGACAGATCGCGGACACACACACACACACACAAATTTGCTCAAATATTTTCAATTTACGCTCTGGGAACTCTAGGTTCAAATGGTTCAAATGGCTCTGAGCACTATGGGACTTAACGTCTGAGGTCATCAGTCCCCTAGAACTTAGAACTACTTAAACCTAACTAACCTAAGGACATCACACACATCCATGCCCGAGGCAGGATTCGAACCTGCGACCGTAGCGGTCACGCGATTCCAAACTGAAGCGCTTAGAACCGCACGGCCACACTGGCCGGCTGGGAACTCTAGGGAAGAGCTTTATACTGATTTAAAGGAGTTACTGATGTTACTAGTAGAGTATCAACCAAGGCTAGTGCATCTGTTTTTGATGTGTCGACAGAAGTGCCGACACAGTGTGGTTTGAGGAGACCGAAATACATGCTATAAGCTAACGCAGGATGGCGTGAGGTCTGAAACAGGATACGTAATGAATGCTATAAAGAAAAGTACGTAGCTTCTGGAATACTTAACTTTAATCCATCCTTGGTACATCGCTATTGACGATACAAGTGAGACTCTATAGTTTCTGACAATATACTGCTAATGGCGCCTTGCTAGGTCGTAGCCATAGACTTAGCTGAAGGCTATTCTAACTATCTGCTCTGCAAAGGAGCGAGGCTTCGTCAGTGTGCATCGCTAGCTACGTCTGGGGCAAGTGCTAGTCCGTCTCTCGAGACCTGCCGTGTGGTGGCGCTCGGTCTGCGATCACTAACAGTGGCGACACGCGGGTCCGACATGTACTAATGGACCGCGGCCGATTTAAAGCTACCACCTAGGAAGTGTGGTGTCTGGCGGTGACACCACAGTTTTCATCCCAAAATAACACAAATAAGTTTTAATGGAATACCTTGTAACTGTATAAAACCAAGATTTGCCAAAGGTTACTTTCCATTTGCTGTCATTTTTCAGATTTCTGAAATGAGACTATAGTTGTATCTACCCCCAATACCGTTACAGACAAATAAGTGTGGTGAGTGGCTCATGTCGTCTCAGTTCTGCAGTACAAGTCTGAAAGTCACAGCCCTATAGGACAGGAATGTCAAGCACCAACAGAACATAGCAAGTTGAACTGGGGGAGATACACATCGGTATACAGTGACTGCCATGTTGAAGCAATCATTACTGAGGTTGACTGCTACCTGTCTTTACTAAGGAGGCATGTGCCAACTTTCCAGTCAGAATGGTTGAGATGAGAGTATCATCGATATATGTCACATACGTTTTACTTGCTCTATTCTGCAAATCACCTATCTTTAAAAATTCAGAACGCCTCGCACGAAGCAGTTCGTAGGCCAGGTATTTCGATGTTGGCTGAACATCTTACTCTGAAAAAAGTATCCGTTCAATTGAAGTGTAAACAGTGGTCTTTTTTTTACGGTACAACTCTCATTTAGGAGAATTCTTGGATAGTTTCCGATTACTGCCTCAAGTATGTGTTATAAGCTGACGAAACGTACAGAAACTGCAGCGCACCACAAATGTGACTCGATAAGCAAAGGTGAAAATTTTGGAAAAACATCCAAATTTTACGTATATTCCATAAACATAGAAAAAGTGATGATGCGAATCTGTGTCAGTTCCATTTGTAAATGACATATATTCGCCGGAATTTTTAGTATTACAGAAGAAAATATAACTAACGATGAAGTTTATAACGGCTATACGTAGTTCACCAATTAAAAATGAATTAGCTATTTTTGTAACCTATAACGTTCAGATTTCCTGCCGAAAATGTCACTAGCGTGGGGCTGTCTCTTTCTCATCCCGAAGAGATCTGACAGCATTGTATCTCCTTATACACATAGTATAAATCGATTGTAGTGTCAAATAATAGTATGAATGTATAACAGTTTTATTACATTAATTCTTAGAATTACAAAACAGTTGCCGACAGTCACAGCTGCAAAGGGAAACACTTTTGAATCGAAGCATCGGGTCATCGTCCTGGCACACCAGTGTGAAAGAGGCAAAGATACCATTATCAAGGCAGTCGCTGCGGTCAAAACGATAGTAAATATGCAATAGGTATCGGCCTGTTTATGCCTGTAGAGCGGGAGGCCATTGGGAATAAGTCTACGCGCCTAATGCATCCGCGAAAGCTTGTTTGCACGCAGAATATCGCTGGCTGGGAGCCAACGGCGTTAGCGCAGGCCGGACCGCGAGTGAAACCTGCCGAAATATGCAAATGACGCGTATTCAAGTGTCTGCCGGCTCGTTAGCGAGCTCAGCGGAGACCTCTGACGTAGCGGGAGGGTGCCGTGGCGGGAGAAAGTTATAAACGAAACAAACAAGGCGACCCCGCCGCTACTCGGGGGCTGCCTCTCGCAGATGTGGCACGGGGAAAATGTTTGCACTGTGCAGAGTCTTTTATTTTCCTCCGGTATCAGCGAACGGCACTGTGCCTCCCGGCTCTTTGTGAGCAGGTGTACGATTCGTGCTTAGTGTGACCCTTATAACGGAGAAATTAACGATAAACTCTTCTGGGTTATTAGGTCCCGTCGCTTTTTTCTCTTCTATCTCTTCTGCAAATTCGTTGTCTCGTTCTCTTTGATGGAATCTTCTGAAGAAATTTATCCTGTCCTCAGATGACTACAGACAAATTTCCTTTTGTGAAGAAGATCCCTGACGAGGGATATAAGGTCTCATCACCTGGATAATTTTACTGTGACTGACAAAAGCTGACAATTCTGCTCGAGGGTAACACCCGCCCATACGTTGCAGAGATTGTTTCGACTACGCTGTAGAAGTTTCGATGGGAAGACCTTACAAGTCTTCCACACAGTCCCGATCTCTGCTCATGCGTTTTCGATCTTTTTGGAGCCCTGGAGAAAGATATTCATGGCCATCAATTTGCTTCAGACAAAGAGATAAATGCCGTAGGGAACTATGGACATTTCTCCATGAACGCACTGACCGCCTTGCCTCACAGTGTGATAGATTTATTAGCAGTTGTAGAAATTACTTCTGAAATAATGAACAGTTTTGTTACTTTTTCGATCTGTCTCGTTTTCTTTTGACTAGTCCTTTACAATGTGGGAGAAACCGAGAGGCGAAACCAGAGGCGCGAACTGATACTGATGAATAAACGGTAGAAACCCAAACGCACTTGCTGTGGGTCCAACAGATTACAATTTCATCCCAGAAACTGCCCGGCTGGATCGCCTGTGCGGAGCACCTGAAGACAACTCTTACTTTAGCCGATTAGGTTCTGTTGGTCACGCTGAGTTTTCCAGTTACACAGTTACGTCAGATCTGCCGTAAGCGTGCGGTTACTAGCTTGAACTCGGGCGAACTCATGACACAGGAGTCATCTAGTCTTGGGAAAACTGAACAAAGGCATCATTCCAGCAAGGGGTTCCCCAGTCCCGCAGAGGAAAAGTAGCAATAGTCAGCGCTGTGCCCACCAAACGCCGCACAGGCAGCAATTGTTAATGTTATTTTTACTGAAAAAGGCCAAGAATTCTCGCTCGCGGTGAAACACGAAGGGAGACGAAGCACGCTTCGGATGGTTCCGTGATGCTCTCAGAAATTTTTCACACGAGACAGTCTGCCTGTCACCATTTCGGGGGAAGGTGAGAACAGAGGTTATAGTCTATAAAACTCGATGTTCTTTGAACAGCAGTTGCCTCAGTGCCAGTCATAGCTACGCCGAATCTGTGATGATCGATTTCCTACCAGAAATTCGCGCCTCCCTTTACTGCAGTTTGCGCTGCCAGTATTATAGCTGTGATAGGAGTCTAATTCTTTGTGCAGTTCCTCTGCATCACCTATGTAATTCTTGTACAGTTACTTATGCTCAGAGACTGACAGTGCTGAAGCGAAACCTATCATTCAAAAAATTAATGCAGTCAGACGGATAATAAAAACGTATCAGGAGGTTGTAATAGTTCAAATGGCTCTAAGCACTATGGGACTTAACATCAGTCCCCTAGAACTTAGAACTACTTAAACCTAACAAACCTAAGGACATCACATACATCCATAGCCGAGGCAGGATTCGAACTTGCGACCGTAGCTGCAGCGCGCTTCCGGACTGAAGCTCCTAGAACCGCTCGGCCACAGCGGCCGGCAGAGACAGAAAATATATAACTACTGAGCAGTGTTAGTTCCTTGGCACTTCCATTTTTCCAAAGATTTCCTAAATTATCCGTGTCTGCTATAGGTATCACTACCACACGACGCAAAACCACATCACTTTTGCGTCCGGCCATCCTGATTTAGGTTTTCCGTGATTTCCCTAAATCAATCCAGGCAAATGCCGGGATGGTTCCTCTGAAAGGGCACGGCCGACTTCCTTCCTTAATCCGATGAGACCGATGACCACGTTGTCTGGTCTCCTTCCCCAAACAACCAACCAACCAACTTTTCGGGGTTAGCCTTTGAAAGCTGGCTGTTAAATCGCAACTTTGAATATTACATTTTATTATTTGCATATGATAATTTTTCGCAAACTAGATTTTGTAGGATTACTGCAAAGATGATTCTATGTCTAGTATCGACTACAAACATTTCTCTCCTTGGAAATTTTGTCTCTGGGATCTAAAGGAAGCAAGCTCTGCACTCTCAGAGCTAACTCATAGTTCGGCGCACTACTTGTGTATTTGGTTCTTTATGGCGCAACCAGTCTGGCTGTCTGTGTTCCAAACGTGTGAACTGCATTGCTGCTCAAGAAAACAAAGTTAACTTAAGCGTCTCAATAAAGTGCTAAAATTAGCAAATGAAATGTTATCCAAAATAAATTGAACATCAAGAGGTAACTTTGTAGTCAGATTGCGTTCCTAAAATTGGTGCATGATTCAAAGATACGTGAAAGGACATAGCTTCCCAAATCGGGGCGTTTTAGGATTTACTTGCACTAATAATCCAATATTAAACCGAGCAGTACGCTTACACCTTGCAGGAGATATGTGCTGACTCCTCGCAACGTTTAAAGGTGACGCACAGGCCTTCCGGTCAGTACATCGGGAAATGTCACAAGTGCTCCTCGAGAGCGCAGCAAGACGTGTCGCTGGCGAGCAAACACGGTAACGAGGCTGACGCCGCCCACGCGCGGCGCGCGCCGGCCAGCTTCCACAGACGGGACGCAGGCCGCGGCGGCAGGGGCCTCCCCAAGGTCAGGAGCGGCCGGCTATAGACCAAAGTTGAAGGCCCCTCCGCAGCCGGGATGCAAGGCGACGCGCTGTCGTGTTTACTGTAGATCTGATGTGGAGCGAGTGCGAATCCAGTGTTGAGGGTTGCGTGCGTTCGAAAGCGAGGCGCCGCTGTCACATCAGTGCCAAACTGGCTTCCTTACTTCCATCCCGCTGCAGTTCCGCCAGTGTGACTAGTCTCACAATGCGATCGGTGGCACTGCATTCGTTTACTACTCGTCGACGCATTTCTTCTTACTGAAAGCAGCAGTGTAAAGCAGTGACGTAGCACCGATGCTGAGCGCACGGTCTTCCTGTTATAGTGTAGCACTGACAGGGTGAGGCAGAAAATGACTGATTCTCAGACTCAGATGGCCTTTAACAAAGCTGTGATTGTGAAAGGACTAAGACGAAAATTAAGTAAGGCAGAGTATACAATTGCAAATTTGCTCCGTAAGAGGACGAGTGATATCTAGAAAATGCTCCACAATCCAAATGGTAAACATTAAAAGATTTTCAAATACAAATAAATGGGTTGTATTCCTGATTAATGAATTTACAGAAGTTTTCGAAATACTTATGTACCCATTCGATAGAGCGGGCCCAAACTAGCCCAGAGCGATATTTTACTATCGATATCTTTTAACGGGAACAGTAAAACACGAAGAACAAACAGTAGTACAGCTGCAACAGCGCCATCCTGGCCCAAACTGACTGCAGCAGTGCTGCCCAGTCGCTGCTGGAGTACTGCTTGTTCTTTCTGTTGCAGTGTTCCCGATAAGTATATATCTCTCTGGACTGGAATTATCCAATGGGTACGCTAAAAATCATTTTATTTGTTACGGGAACGAACCGACGCTTTCCCTCGACCATGGACGTCGCATGAAAGACATGATGAGCAGCATTTCTTTGACGAAACATCGGAAAAAATGCGCCTGACGACTCTTAGCAGAGACATATACTATGTACATAGACAGGGTGTTCAAATAATGTTGAATGCTTTGAGAGGTGGTAGTACTCATTGGAACAAGAAAAATAAGTCCAATAAACATGGTTCCGAAACACATACTTCCCGAGATAAACACGTGTTTATAGGAAGCGCTGCCGACGCTTGATTGCTGGTATTAGCACAGTGCCGGCCAGGGTGGCCAAGCGGTTCTAGGCGCTACAGTTTGGAACCGCGCGACCGCTACGGTCGCAGGTTCGAATCCTGCCTCGAGCATGGATGTGTGTGATGTCCTTAGGTTAGTTAGGTTTAAGTAGCTCTAAGTTCTAGGGGACTGATGACCTCAGAAGGTAAGTCCCATAGTCCTCAGAGCCATTTGAACCATTTATTAGCACAGTCGTTGTATTGACGCTCCGTCAAATGTGTCGGCACGGTATTATGACGTCTTACTGACAATACTCTATCTACTATTAAATGGTCTACAGTCAGTGGTGTGGTTCGAGTCGTGTCGTAGGCTATGTTAGTTTTCATTCTGTTTGTGTCATTATTGTACAGGACTGTCAACCCAGGATACGTATCATGGTGTTTTGCTTTCTTCCAAATGTAGTTTCTCTTATGTGTTTACTGTTATTGTGGTGTTCGTACGTACGAATGGTTTAGTACGTTTACGTTATCTGTCTTCTAGCACTTGTTAGCAATTGAAGCCTGCTACTCAATAAGTGAAATGGAAGACATGATATTCTGCTACGGTTTAGCAAATGGACGTAGTTTGTGAGCCCACGCCCTCTAAGTTGAAAAATTTCCGCAGTGGAGAGTGCCATCTGACAGGTCTTTCGGCAGACTTTTCCAGCGTCTGAGGGACACAGGTACCCTTACATCTAGGAAGGCTGACAGTGGAAGGCCCCGCAAGTCCACATGTCTGAAATGGAGGGGCGTGTGCTACGTAAGGTGGAAGAAACCCTTGGGACCAGTGTGCGACTATTAGCAGCAGCAGAAGGCATGTCTCACTCTCAATCTGGGGGTTACTTCATGATGAAGTGATGCACCCATATCACTTACAGTGCGCTCAGGCTCTAAGGCCACAGGTTCATCATGGCAGAAGGCCCCAATGGATTTTGCCATTTCTTCTTACTGAAAGCAGCAGTGTAAAGCAGTGACGTAGCACCGATGCTGAGCGCACGGTCTTCCTGTTATAGTGTAGCACTGACAGGGTGAGGCAGAAAATGACTGATTCTCAGACTCAGATGGCCTTTAACAAAGCTGTGATTGTGAAAGGACTAAGACGAAAATTAAGTAAGGCAGAGTATACAATTGCAAATTTGCTCCGTAAGAGGACGAGTGATATCTAGAAAATGCTCCACAATCCAAATGGTAAACATTAAAAGATTTTCAAATACAAATAAATGGGTTGTATTCCTGATTAATGAATTTACAGAAGTTTTCGAAATACTTATGTACCCATTCGATAGAGCGGGCCCAAACTAGCCCAGAGCGATATTTTACTATCGATATCTTTTAACGGGAACAGTAAAACACGAAGAACAAACAGTAGTACAGCTGCAACAGCGCCATCCTGGCCCAAACTGACTGCAGCAGTGCTGCCCAGTCGCTGCTGGAGTACTGCTTGTTCTTTCTGTTGCAGTGTTCCCGATAAGTATATATCTCTCTGGACTGGAATTATCCAATGGGTACGCTAAAAATCATTTTATTTGTTACGGGAACGAACCGACGCTTTCCCTCGACCATGGACGTCGCATGAAAGACATGATGAGCAGCATTTCTTTGACGAAACATCGGAAAAAATGCGCCTGACGACTCTTAGCAGAGACATATACTATGTACATAGACAGGGTGTTCAAATAATGTTGAATGCTTTGAGAGGTGGTAGTACTCATTGGAACAAGAAAAATAAGTCCAATAAACATGGTTCCGAAACACATACTTCCCGAGATAAACACGTGTTTATAGGAAGCGCTGCCGACGCTTGATTGCTGGTATTAGCACAGTGCCGGCCAGGGTGGCCAAGCGGTTCTAGGCGCTACAGTTTGGAACCGCGCGACCGCTACGGTCGCAGGTTCGAATCCTGCCTCGAGCATGGATGTGTGTGATGTCCTTAGGTTAGTTAGGTTTAAGTAGCTCTAAGTTCTAGGGGACTGATGACCTCAGAAGGTAAGTCCCATAGTCCTCAGAGCCATTTGAACCATTTATTAGCACAGTCGTTGTATTGACGCTCCGTCAAATGTGTCGGCACGGTATTATGACGTCTTACTGACAATACTCTATCTACTATTAAATGGTCTACAGTCAGTGGTGTGGTTCGAGTCGTGTCGTAGGCTATGTTAGTTTTCATTCTGTTTGTGTCATTATTGTACAGGACTGTCAACCCAGGATACGTATCATGGTGTTTTGCTTTCTTCCAAATGTAGTTTCTCTTATGTGTTTACTGTTATTGTGGTGTTCGTACGTACGAATGGTTTAGTACGTTTACGTTATCTGTCTTCTAGCACTTGTTAGCAATTGAAGCCTGCTACTCAATAAGTGAAATGGAAGACATGATATTCTGCTACGGTTTAGCAAATGGACGTAGTTTGTGAGCCCACGCCCTCTAAGTTGAAAAATTTCCGCAGTGGAGAGTGCCATCTGACAGGTCTTTCGGCAGACTTTTCCAGCGTCTGAGGGACACAGGTACCCTTACATCTAGGAAGGCTGACAGTGGAAGGCCCCGCAAGTCCACATGTCTGAAATGGAGGGGCGTGTGCTACGTAAGGTGGAAGAAACCCTTGGGACCAGTGTGCGACTATTAGCAGCAGCAGAAGGCATGTCTCACTCTCAATCTGGGGGTTACTTCATGATGAAGTGATGCACCCATATCACTTACAGTGCGCTCAGGCTCTAAGGCCACAGGTTCATCATGGCAGAAGGCCCCAATGGATTTTGCCATTTCTTCTTACTGAAAGCAGCAGTGTAAAGCAGTGACGTAGCACCGATGCTGAGCGCACGGTCTTCCTGTTATAGTGTAGCACTGACAGGGTGAGGCAGAAAATGACTGATTCTCAGACTCAGATGGCCTTTAACAAAGCTGTGATTGTGAAAGGACTAAGACGAAAATTAAGTAAGGCAGAGTATACAATTGCAAATTTGCTCCGTAAGAGGACGATTGATATCTAGAAAATGCTCCACAATCCAAATGGTAAACATTAAAAGATTTTCAAATACAAATAAATGGGTTGTATTCCTGATTAATGAATTTACAGAAGTTTTCGAAATACTTATGTACCCATTCGATAGAGCGGGCCCAAACTAGCCCAGAGCGATATTTTACTATCGATATCTTTTAACGGGAACAGTAAAACACGAAGAACAAACAGTAGTACAGCTGCAACAGCGCCATCCTGGCCCAAACTGACTGCAGCAGTGCTGCCCAGTCGCTGCTGGAGTACTGCTTGTTCTTTCTGTTGCAGTGTTCCCGATAAGTATATATCTCTCTGGACTGGAATTATCCAATGGGTACGCTAAAAATCATTTTATTTGTTACGGGAACGAACCGACGCTTTCCCTCGACCATGGACGTCGCATGAAAGACATGATGAGCAGCATTTCTTTGACGAAACATCGGAAAAAATGCGCCTGACGACTCTTAGCAGAGACATATACTATGTACATAGACAGGGTGTTCAAATAATGTTGAATGCTTTGAGAGGTGGTAGTACTCATTGGAACAAGAAAAATAAGTCCAATAAACATGGTTCCGAAACACATACTTCCCGAGATAAACACGTGTTTATAGGAAGCGCTGCCGACGCTTGATTGCTGGTATTAGCACAGTGCCGGCCAGGGTGGCCAAGCGGTTCTAGGCGCTACAGTTTGGAACCGCGCGACCGCTACGGTCGCAGGTTCGAATCCTGCCTCGAGCATGGATGTGTGTGATGTCCTTAGGTTAGTTAGGTTTAAGTAGCTCTAAGTTCTAGGGGACTGATGACCTCAGAAGGTAAGTCCCATAGTCCTCAGAGCCATTTGAACCATTTATTAGCACAGTCGTTGTATTGACGCTCCGTCAAATGTGTCGGCACGGTATTATGACGTCTTACTGACAATACTCTATCTACTATTAAATGGTCTACAGTCAGTGGTGTGGTTCGAGTCGTGTCGTAGGCTATGTTAGTTTTCATTCTGTTTGTGTCATTATTGTACAGGACTGTCAACCCAGGATACGTATCATGGTGTTTTGCTTTCTTCCAAATGTAGTTTCTCTTATGTGTTTACTGTTATTGTGGTGTTCGTACGTACGAATGGTTTAGTACGTTTACGTTATCTGTCTTCTAGCACTTGTTAGCAATTGAAGCCTGCTACTCAATAAGTGAAATGGAAGACATGATATTCTGCTACGGTTTAGCAAATGGACGTAGTTTGTGAGCCCACGCCCTCTAAGTTGAAAAATTTCCGCAGTGGAGAGTGCCATCTGACAGGTCTTTCGGCAGACTTTTCCAGCGTCTGAGGGACACAGGTACCCTTACATCTAGGAAGGCTGACAGTGGAAGGCCCCGCAAGTCCACATGTCTGAAATGGAGGGGCGTGTGCTACGTAAGGTGGAAGAAACCCTTGGGACCAGTGTGCGACTATTAGCAGCAGCAGAAGGCATGTCTCACTCTCAATCTGGGGGTTACTTCATGATGAAGTGATGCACCCATATCACTTACAGTGCGCTCAGGCTCTAAGGCCACAGGTTCATCATGGCAGAAGGCCCCAATGGATTTTGCAGAAGTCGGTAGTAGATCCACGGTTCACATCCAAGATTTTATTTACCGATGAGGCAGGGTTCACAAGAGGTGATGTGAATTTCCATTAGCAGTAAGTATGGGCAGATGTAAATCCCAAAGCAATGCAAGTAAGAGGGCATCAACACCGATACTACATCAACGTATGGCAGCCGTACTTGTCGATAGATTAATATGGCCATACGTGCTACCACAAAAGTTAACTGGGGCGCATTTTCTGTACTTTGTTATTAATGTATTGCCTACCTTGCTGGAGGCTGTACATTGCAGCAACGAATACAAATGTGGTTCACGCATGATGGTGCACCAGCACGCTTTCGTCACAATGTGCTGACATAGACATTTCAGGGCCGCTCTGGATTTTGTTGGGGGGGGGGGGGGGGGGGGGTTGGTGAGGAGGGGTCACACCTTCGCCTGCTCTTTCCTAGACCTCAGTCTCCTAGACTTTTATTTATGGGGACACTTGAAGGAATTATTCTACGCCACGCCAATCAACGACTTGCGGACAGTGCACGGTCGCGTCTTCAGTGCGTGCCAGCAGGTTCAACGACAACCGGGTATATTTCAAACGGTGCGTCATTCCTTACGCCCGAGGGCAGAGGAGTGCAATGTCATGAATGGACGCCAAATTGAATACCCCCTGTAAACACATGTTTATTGCAGAAAGTATCCGGACCTAAGTTTGTTGGACTTACTTTTCTTGTTTAGGTGAGTACTACCACCTCCCAAAGTATTTGGCACTTTTCTTGAACACCATATACATACATACATATATACATATATATATATATATATATATATATATATATATATATATAAACAGAACCATAGTAACCGCTGACCGATCAGTCAATGTACTGATAAAGAATAATTTGAGCACGTAGTTGCAATGCCGCGAGACCTCAGTTGTACTAGCGAACTCGTGTACCCGCTCTCATTTCTGCGCTGGTATAGTCTACTTGTACCCGAGACTCGAGCGATGAGTTTTGAGTTAAATTGGTAGCAGCGAAAATTGGCAAGTCGATTCACCGAGAGCACAGAGACGGCGATTTCGGAGACAACGTCACAGGATCAGCTGGCAAGTTTAAACTGAGTACACGGACCTCATTCCTTATGTCTAGCTTTTACCACTGCTACGCAGTCAGAGGACGGCTCCGTCATCAAAGGGCGGGCTGAGGCTGCCTACAAGGGGCGGCGCGAGGGTATGACGTAGTGGTCCATCGGTGCGACACTGAATCAGGAGGCGCTGCGGCTGCAGAGCAGATGCAGGAATGGCCGTGGCATATGACGCAACGCCACTCGTGATGGTCGATGAACTACTCGCATCGCAGAATCGTTTCGAAACCTATTTTCCAAGAGAGGCAGTTGTGCGCTTACGCAACCTACGTGGCAAAAACTGGAATGAAATGAAATTTTTAATAAGTTGTTGAAGCGGAAGAAATACGTGGGGCGTTTAAAAAAAAAGTGCTTGGGGTGGATATTGTCTTGTGCATGGGATTACAAAGTTTTCATTTTCAAAAGAAGCATCTGATATTACATGTTTTATTCTTTACAGGCATTTACGAGCAGTATTCGGAAAGTAAGGTCCGATTAGGTGCGAGATTGAAACCACTGTGAAAAACTTGGCATTCGCTTCAGAACTGTTCCAGAAATTCGACAGGCAGTAGACTGTCCATTCGCACCATCAACAGAACAGGCTCTGGTAAAGGTATACTACGCCTTGCATATCGCTGGCAACGGGTTCTACACAACGCTGGTGACTACTCTGAAGGACAATAGCAGATGCTAACATGTAACTCTTTTGTATCGGTTGTGAATAAATAGTTGCCACTATTTAAATTCGAACCGTCGTATAATGCGGCACATGTTTTGACTTCAGTTGTATGTATTCCATTTCCTAAGAAAGTGTTTAATTTAATTGACAATTGGATGATAATCTGTGTTGGTTTTACAGCTGCTAACTCCGAAGAGGCAGGGAAAGTCAGAATCGAGGAAGTGGGTGGATGAGAAAGAGCGAGACAGCGACAGACGAAAGGAGATACAGAAGGAGAAAGATGATGTTAATTTCGACCAGGAAGTACAAATGAAGCAACTTTCACCGCTATTAAGGAACTGTGTCCGCGTCTCGACGGAGTTATTTACTGGCATTGCGAGTGAGGATCCACGTCCAGGCATTAAATCCGCAATATCATGACCGCGAGTTCCGCCAGGGGTAATCCGTGGTTCCTTAAAGCTCACTACACCTTTGGAAAGCTACGATGCTTCCGTGTTTGCGACCAACTGCCATTACGTTTCTTCAAAATCTGCTGAAAGCAACATTAGTTCGACAGAACATGTCGCGCAGTCGTCGTCTAAAACAAATATGAAGAAGTGGTTTATGTAACATGTTCCTTAACCTCCCATTTACTGTCTGAAATTAACTGGCATACTACAAAAGATAAGCAAATCACTTTACTATGAGAAATAATTCTTGTGACGTCAACGACGAAACTGAACGTGACACTGGCTTGAAGACAACAGTATTAACAGTCAGAAAACCTATAGCGTTCATCTGACGCCAATTTTTTTAACAAAGAACGCCGTGTGTTATTTGTAGTATGAATAAACAAAACAAGAAGTTAGCGACATATGTGCATGCAATCGAATATTCAATAACAGGTAATTTCCACGATATTTGTTCTTCCTCTGATTCTTAATGCAGACTGGAGAACATAGTAAATTTTAAAAACTGAAAATAAAAACTATATCTCAAGAAATCAAGTCTTCAACCGCCTACATGCACTGACGCCTCGGCCATCCGGACACGCTTCCCGTTCAAATCAAATACCCAACCTGTCACGGACAACTAGTGCAACCATCCATTTATCACACTGCTCGCAGCATTCGCTAAGTCTCACAGTGGTTCGGAACATGTGCACCATCACAGACAATAACCGAGCCATCCTCGCACATGTTTTCATATGTAGTTTCCGTTCTGTCGGACGTGTCTCCCTCTTTATTATATAAAAACATTCTCTCAAAATATCGATTCTATTGCACGTAATTTCAAAAAGTTTTTATTAAAAAGTAGCAACTACCACAACTGTAGAAATGTCTACACCTACATAGGATTATGTTCTCTACGAGTCACTACACGGTGCATGGCGGTGTGTACTTGCACCGCATTGCCCACTGTTGACGATTAAAGTTGTCTGCTACAGTCCCATCTTTCATAACTGATTTTTGTGTTAAATCGAAGACATTCTACAAACGTAATTCTATGACGAACAGTTGATCTATGAAATCACCACTGTACTTGACGAGCTTATACTGACCTATCGCTGCTGCCTGGCGGTAGCAGTCAGCACGGAGCAGGGCAGCACGTGAGTCGCTGCTGCAGTACTGGTTATTCAAAAATGGCTCAAATGGCTCTGAGCACTATGGGACTTAACATCTGAGGTCAGCAGTCCCCTAGAACTTAGAACTACTTAAACCTAACTAACCTAAGGACATCACACACATCCATGCCCGAGGCAGGATTCGAACCTGCGACCGCAGCGGTCGCGCGGTTCCAGACTGAAGCACCTAGAACCGCTCGGCCACTCCGGCCGGAAGTACTGGTTGTTCTCCGCGTTTTACTTATAGACAAAACGAACATCGCACTAGACTGATTTGGGACCGTTCTATGGAAAGGAACGTAAACTTCCGCTTTAAATTTCGTTTTGTTTGAAACTGGAAACAAGCCGACGCTTTCCGTCAACAGTGGTACTGCAAATATTTGCCGAAACAGTAGAGAAAATGCGTTTGACGACTCTTAGGAAGGACACTCTGTATGTTCAAAAATGGTTCAAATGGCTCTGAGCACTATGGGACTCAACTGCTGAGGTCATTAGTCCCCTAGAACTTAGAACTAGTTAAACCTAACTAACCTAAGGACATCACAAACATCCATGCCCGAGGCAGGATTCGAACCTGCGACCGTAGCGGTCTTGCAGTTCCAGACTGCAGCGCCTTTAACCGCACGGCCACTTCGGCCGGCTCTCTGTATGTACAGAGTGTTTCCGTAATGGTACTAGAAAGTTCCAGGGATGATGGAAAGATAAGGTCCCATACTACGAGGAGCGTAGGGGACGATGCGGGAGACCCACACCGCTGTACTAGGCAAGGTCCTAGTTGAGGTGGTTTGCCATTGCCTTCTTCCGACCGTAATGGGGACGAATGATGTTGATGAAGACGACACAACAACACCCAGTCATCTGGAGGCAGGAAAAATTCCTGACCCCGCCGGGAATCGAACCCGGGACCCCGTGCGTGGGAAGCGAGAACGCTACCGCAAGACCACGAGCTGCGGACATGGAAAGTGTAAATATGTCAATTTCAGATAAGCGACCACGCGCGGGAACGACCAGGTTTAAAGTTATAAGTGGTAATTGTTCTGATACAGTGGAATACGTGTTCCGCTACTGTTGCTGCGAAGATTGTATGGTAGGCAACAGAAAGAGGTGGTAGTGTGGACCAAACGAAGAAAAAACGTCTATTGAATATGGGCTCTAAATTGCATACCTTACGAGCTATGAGCACTTGGTCATCTTGGCTACTGTACAACACACACCTTTTCCTGAAAAAGTGTACATAGCTCTTGACTTACGTACTTTAGAGCCCTTGTTAACTGGAAGTTTTCTGTTTTTTTCTTCATTGTCCATACTATGGTTCAAATGACTTTGAGCACTATGGGACTTAACTTCTGAGTTCATCAGTCTCCTAGAACTACTTAAACCTAACTAACCTAAGGACATCACACATATCCATGCCCGAGCCAGGAGTCGAACCTGCGAATGTAGCGGTCGAACGGTTCTAGACTGTAGTGCCTGGAACCGCATGGTCACTCCGGCCGGCCATTGTCCATACTCTCCCCTCCAAAAATATGGATACCAAAGATCTTGTGGTAGAATAGATGTGTTTCACAGCACTGAAACCGAGCGAGGTGCCACAATGTTTAGCACTCCGGACTCGCATTCGGGAGGACGATGGTTCAAACCCGCGTCCAGTCATCCTGCTTTAGGCTTTCCGCGATTTTCCTAAGTCGCTCCAGGCAAATTTCAGGATGATTCCTTTGAAAGAGCACGGCCGACTTTCTTCCCCAAGCTTCCCTAATGAGATGGGACCGATGACCTCCCTGTTTGGTCCCCTCCCCCCAAATGAACCAAACTACCAACAGCACTGAACGTCAACAAATGTTCATATTTCACACTCTTAAGGGGTGTATTTTAGAGTCCATGTTTACTGGACATTTTTCTCTTCATTTTTCTCCCAACTCTGAATGCTGCCTACCCAACACTCTTACCAACAACAGTACCCGTATTTGTATTCCGCTGACAGAGGTATCAAAACGATTTTCTCTTATAACTTTCGATTCGGTCGTTTCCGGATCAGGGTCGCTTACCTCAATCTCCATCATCTATGAAGGTTTATAAGATCAACACGGATTCACCATGCATATGTGAGAGAGCCCTTTAGCCGGACAGGAGAATGACTACGTATTTTCTCTTTCCCTTACGCTGATACACGCTGCTGCTATAAGCTCCCCTTCTTTACGTCGTCGATAACGCAGGAGCCGCTCGAACAGGATGTGTGCGACCATCGATTAGACGACGTGAGCATAATCGGGCGGCCATCTTGGCGCCGCTGGAGCGTACACTCGATTAACCTCTGGCCGTGCTGCCATCGCGTCGAGGTCACGACCCGGCAGACGACGTCGTTCGCTTGCATCGCTTTCGCAAAGTGAAGTATCCGCCGCAGATGCTCGTGCGTGACGATTTTACTCCTCGTCGTGAAACACCAGAGCTGCACCGCTAATCAAGTAAATACTCAGTCGATTAAACCTCCTGTTTTCACGGCAGCGGAGCTTAAATGATTTTCCTCCTTAAGGGAACGGAACTTTTTCTACAGGCTCTTTACAGTCATCTATTAAAGCAGCAGTGATTTACCGTCTCTGGTAAATATGCTTTCCCGCAATTCCCTGGTTCTCGCAACTGCTTCACAGATTTCATCGTGGCAGAGAAATTTCAGGCTCTCTCCAAACTTTCGTTTCTAGTAGTTTCTGACTTACGTTTTAATGCATTCGCCTGTACCTTTCTGGTTAAAGGAATGATTTCAGAGTAAGTAAACGATAGCCTTTCTAACACTTTCCATTTGTATTCGCAGGTCCGGAGATCCGCTTCCGGTCCAATAGTTGCATTGTACAGTGTTTTAGCTCTCCAGGCGGGTAGAGGTAGCTTACCTTCAAGCGCTTTCGATGTCTTCACCAGGTATTCAAATAAAACACGGGAATGAAATCAGGTGGTATCACTGTGAAACATCTAAGCAATATAATCTTTCAAGACCATCGGTTGGGAAAACTAAATTAGTTAATGTATTTCAGCAGACTCTTCCAAAATTGTCTCATAATATTTTCAATGAATACTCATTAAAATATACATGTGTTAAGTTGTCGTCAGCCGTCTTAGGCGGACAGTTTTCGTGGTAATACGAGTCGTAAGAGATCAGAGTATTCTGAAGCGTAGCAGTAGTGCGACTCGACGAAGGCAGAAGAGTGGAACACATAGAAGATACAACGACGTTTTGTGTACTTTGGAAAGTCAAGGGAGAACTTCTCTGTCGTATCACAATGAAAGTGAATGTTTTCGTAGGACTCGGTAGAGCTCTAATATCAGCATCCAACGTGGGTTTTTAGTTTTATAGCCGGCCGGTGTGGCCGTGCGGTTCTAAGCGCTTCAGTCTGGAACCGCGTGACCGCTACGGTCGCAGGTTCGAATCCTGCCTGGGGCATGGATGTGTGTGATGTCCTTAGGTTAGTTAGGTTTAAGTAGTTCTAAGTTCTAGGCGACTGATGACCACAGAAGTTAAGTCCCATAGTGCTCAGAGGCATTTGAACCATTTTTTTTTAGTTTTGTAATAAGAATCTACATAATAAATAGGTCGAATTGAGACTGTCTTTATTAAGTAGAACAATAGAACAACATATCAAATTACAAAAATAAATAATCCAAGAAAGAAGTAACACTTATATATATAATTCCCAATTGCTCAGCTGCAGGAGCCAATCACAGCTGCACGTAGTGTGAACGTTGAACGTTCCTGCAGACTATATGGATTCCTTCCTGGCGTCAGAATATCCTGGTGGAAATGTCACGTTTCAAGAGGACAATGCGACATGATCTGACAGCACGCAAATTCACTGCTCACTGTCGCCCGAGGACCAGCATGACTCAGGAGAATATCCGCATTGTTAGCCAGCTTACTGAAGACGAATGCCGAATAACAGTAGCTGAAATAGCAGCTGACGTTGGCATTTGCTACGGTAGTGCTGAGACCATCATTACTGACAACCTTGGATTTCGGAAAATATCCGCAAGGTGGGATCCTCGACTTTTCACCGCAGAGCATCAATTTCAGTGTCTCAAAGTGTGCAAACGGCTTCTGACACACGCGCCAAACTGAAGGGCAAGATTTGTTTGACCTGCGATGAAACCTGGGTGCACCATTACACCCTGAAATCAGAAAACAAAGTAGCGTTCAATGGTGCGAAACGGATGAATATGCACCCGTCAAAGCCAAAAACCGACTCCACGCAAAGAAGTTCCTTGCAACAGTTTTTATTAATTTTAAAGGAGCTCATTTCTTCGATTTTCTCCACAAAAAACGTAGTACCGCGAACGCTGCATACTACTGATGACTTTTGGCCCTAAAAGACTTGGATATTTTCAGCTCGGGAAGTGATAACGCTCGACCCCACACAGGGGCCCGAACTCAACAAAAAATTCGTGGATTGCTCTGGACCACACTAGAACATCCTAATTATAGTCTGGACTTATTGCCCCATGGACTACATTTGCTTAGACCACTAGAGGAAGCAGTCAGAGGGCACAGATTCGACGACGATGGCACTGTCGAAATGTTCGTGCGCAACTTGTTGATGTCACAACCAAGTTCATTTTACGAAAACGGCATCAAGAAACTGTCTGTCAACTGAGAGAAAAGCGTTTCCTCTTCATGAGGCTGTATAGATAAATAAGTTCTTGTGTATGAATTTTATTTAAGCTTAAATAAACATAGAAAAAGCCGGTTTATGTTTGATTCACCCCGGTATCTGATCAGAACGATTCCAGTACATCGTACAATCGTTACCTCGACACATCACTGCAGTTTTGAAGGGACATAGAGGAGCGACTAGCCGATAGCATCACACCCATGAGTTTTGCCCGCTAATGCCAAGTGGCTGCTGACCGCCAGTTTAGGCGCCTGCTACTTCCCGAGGTAGGCGACCCGCGCAGCAGAGCGGCTTGCTGTGCGGTAACAGCTGAGAACTGCGGACAGGCAGCAAACAACCTGCTGGCCACTCCGCCACGCTAGACCGGCTTCCGCGTTCGAAAGTAGCCACACACCCACCCATCCACCAGCCGGGTACCCGCTGCGCTGCTGTCACCGCCATTTCCACTCATACGTACTTCTCAAGTGTACACTGCTAGATTTCGACGTCGCCGTTTTCTTTATACAACGTTGTATGAAATTCTCCATCTTTGATAATCGATAAGATACTGTAGTGGAAACCTCACATCCTGAACTCTCATTCAACTGGAGTCTAGTCTCACAACGAAGTGAGTCTTACTTACAAGATGTGTCGAGTTGTACCGAAGTTTTGAGTCCACGTTACGAAATACACAGCAACGCGTAGTGGCCGCGCGGTTTGAGGCGCAATGTCACGAATTACGCTGCTCCTCCCGCCGGAGGTTCGAGTCCTCCCTCGGGCATGGGTGTGTGTGTGTTGTTCTTAGCATAAGTTAGTTTAAGTAGTGTGTAAGTCTAGCGACTGATGACCTAAGCACACACGATACACAGAGCGGTCCAGAAAAATGTAGACACTCTTTGAGAGTTAATATTAATGGAACAAAATGACATATCGTTACAATTCTTGCAAGGGGGGAAAATAAATGGTTCAAATGGCTCTGAGCACTATGGGACTTAACATCTGAGGTCATCAGCCCCTAGAACTTAGAACTACTTAAACCTAACTAACCTAAGGACATCACACACATCCATGCCCGAGGTAGGATTCGAACCTGCGACCATAGCGGTCGCGCGGTTCCACACTGAAGCGCCTAGAACCGCTCGGCCACAAGGGGAGAAGGTTATAATATGTGTTCATAAAGACTTCCATTACCAGCCACTTAAATGCTGACCGAATAGGCTATAAAGTGTTGCCGGTGTGATAGCCGATCAGGACGCCTCGGCGGTTTCTCGTAGCTCGTTCAGTGCAGCTGGCTTCTGTTGATGAACTTCATTTTCCAAGGTACTCATAGGTAGAACCCAAAATGTATAAGGTCTGGAGACTGTGATGGGTACTCAACAGTTCCTCTTGGATCTATCCATCGTCCAGGTAGATTTTCATCCGAGTAGGCTCTGACATCTCTGTGGTAGTGAGGCTGAGCACCGTCTTGTTGTAGGTAAAATCTTTCATTTCCAAATATCTCTTCAAAGAAGAATGGGCCAATCAAACCGCGCGATGACAAACCACACCACACATTAATACCCGGTAGATTAACATGTTTGTCTACGTGAACGTGGGGATTTTCCGGAGCCCAGCACACACAGTTGCGGCGGTTTAGAGCACCGATCACTTTGAATTGCGCCTTGTCAGACCAGATAACCATTCCTGCAAACCGTTCATCCTCGCGAAGCGTGCATTCAAACCACTCGCTATACTTCGATCCGGGTCGTCCTCGTTTATAGGGTGCAGCGATCTTTGAATGTGCACTATCCACTTTCGGCGTTCAGAATCGTCGTACGCTTGATCGACTAAGCCCGCATTCACGTGCACCCTGCCTCACATATTTCTGAGGTGGCCTAGTAAAATGTTGCAACACAGCAGCGCTGGACCTGTTGATGTTTCTGTTCGGCTAGACCCTTCCTTATGCGCATCCTGAAAGTACCGTCTGCTTCAAATTTATCCCTAATACAATAAATTGTTGTACGTGTTTGTGGCTGAGTTCCGTACACATTATGCCATTGCTGTTGTACGTCCATCATGTTTTCGTACTTCCAGTACTGCTACAATACGTCCTTGCGTTGCTCAAACGACAATCTTACTTCATTCATTGCTGCACTGCCGTCTGCCTGAAAACGTTCTCCAACAGCTAATGAGAACACCAGGGACAACGCTACCTCGCAAATCTGCAACGATATGTGATTTTTTCCAAAGATATTAACTGTCCAATAATGTCTACATTTTTCTGGGTCCCTCTGCAGGTCCCCCTGTAACTGGCTCGGAAGACAGTTCAAAGCTCCGAGGATGGCAAAGGCATACCGCCCTCAGTACGTCGTGTAGTGCTCTGGATGATCAAACCGACCTTCTTGGTGCAGACAGCTTAAGTTTAGTAATGGCCAAAGGCTGAGGCTACACTAGAAGATTAACACTCCCAAGCATAATCTTTATCCTCACATGTCTTATACATCAAGTCATATAATCAGACAGAATCTTTGTTTTCTTATTCGTTCCGAATCATCCTTTATTTATTCTCTTTCAGTGCTTAAACCAAATTTTTTCGTGATTTTTTCCGTTTTTATGGATGACTTACACTTAAATACACGTATCAGGTGAGAAATGCTATTACAGAAGAAAGCTTTAACTATTTGATGTGTCGAATGAGCTGTGAAAATCAGGCATAAACTGAAAAATGAAGTAACTTCTATGAAGAAAAAGCAACCTTTCTCCGCCTCCCTGTACAAGGGGCTAAGGCGAAGGTTAGCAAAATACAACACTTGAAACATTGGTTTTCACTCTTAATTCTTCATGACGTTCCTACTCCTTTCAGCACAATCCGTACAGCATTTTACTTTCCGTTCACATCGAAAAGTCCCTCAGTAAACAAGGTGTACCCGAAAGCCACCAACAAATTTTCAGTCGTTGTTCAGGGATATTTTCTGAGTATTTTGCTGTAAGGGATCGGTGGTCTCTGTGATTCGTTCAGGGTCTATATATATTACGAAATTAAACTTCTCCGCCGCCTTTGTCTATCAGTATGTGAAGGATAACGTCAGAAACTACTATAGGGATTTTCATATGGCTTTCGCTAAGAAATAGACTGATTCAAGAGGAAGTTTCCTGTATATAATTTGTTAGTGCTACGCCAGAGAAGTCACCCGTCCGTAGATATTTAGTGCTATACTTGTGAAGCCGCGGCAGATCGCTAGTATTAATGTAATTAAGATCTACTCAGTTTTTTACGACAAATACCTTTGCTCATTTCTTCTTCTCCTTCCTCTTACTTTTACACGTTTTCTTCTGTGGGGTTGGCGTTCTTATATTGATACTGGCAATTTTAGTGGTAGATGGTGGTTGGACGCCTTTCCTGACGCCGCAGCTACCGCCACCTGTCTGCGCCTAGAATAAATCTCATGTCCCACTGTCAGAACGTTTCCTAAATGTTTGCAGTAGCGGATATCCGGCCGGTATTCACCAAGTGAGATATAGAAAACCACCTAAAAACGACATACACGCTGGCCCGCACACCGGCCCCCATCGTTATTACGCGAGGCGGATTCGATCCGGGGGCGGGTGCGCCTCTTCGTGCTTCAGAGACAGGCGCCTTAAAGCTTTCTGCTATCCGAGAGAGTATGTACTGAAAGGATATATTAGGTGCATGTCATCCAACTCTTTATCAGTAAATCTACCCATTTTGCTGTATATGACTATTAACGTGCAACTAGTCCGCATCTTGTAGTCTAGTGATCTCTAAATCGCGGGGTTCCTTCATCGATTCCCGGCCATGTCGGAGATTTTCATAGTTCGGTGATTGGGTGTTTTTGTTGCCCTCATCACTTCATCTCAACTTGTCGCCGAGGTGACGTCAAATATAAATAGTTACACTAAGCGGTCGAACCGCGCCCAGTAGCGTCTCCTAGCCAATGATGCCATACGATTATCAATTTGAAACTAACACAACCGGAAAAACAAATCCGAGACAGAATCGAGACACACAACGCCTTCCATCTATGTTCCCAGTGTTATATTGTTGTTTTCCGTACACTGCAGATAAAAAATGGTTCAAATGACTCTGAGCGCTATGGGACAACTCCTGACGTCATCAGTCCCCTAGAACTTAGAACTACTTAAACCTAACTAACGTAAGGACATCACACACATCCATGCCCGAGGCAGGATTCGAACCTGCGACCGTAGCGGTCGCGCGATTCCAGACTGTAGCGCCTAGACCGCTACTGCAGACACAAATATAAATAGGGGTAAGGAATCAAACGAAATGTCTCTGCTCTGTAACGAACCAGAATAGGCGACGGATTCCTCAAAATACTCAGAAAAAATGTCTGAAGAACCCCTGAACTTTCTTCGCTACTGATCGAGTTCACCATGCAAAACTTAAGAACGAAATTAACTGTCACATGGTGTGCCCTGCCAAGCAACATAGCTTGATGAAACTTGGACTAAACTCAGAAAGAAGTGCTGCTGATTAGTAAAGAAGGTAACTGGAGGAAGTACCCAGTGAGTTGAACAGAAATTACACTTTTAGTCCAAGATAATAATTACACTGAGGACACAGAGATTCATGATGTCCACTGAACATTACAAAATAAATGTGTGTGAGCACCGCGGACGGCAGTGATTGCTCTCCAACGCGCTCGCATGCAGGCCACAAGATTGGCGAGTTGTTGGTACGTGGGACGAGCTGCAACACGTCTCCCAACGGATTCCACACGTGCTCATTGGGATTTAAGTCGGTGAACGAACAGGCCAGTCCATTAGACGAGTATCCTCTCGTTCCAAGAGTTCCTCCACCTCCTAAGTTCGATGCGGTCGCGCATTGTCGTCCGTAAAAATGACGTGGGGGCCGAATGCACCCCTGAAAATACGCTCCTGAGGAAGTAGTACAGTGTCACAATAACGTTGAGTGGTGAGTGTACCGCTTTGAAAGATTTGGAGGTCATTACCCTCAAGCAGCATGATGTCTCCTCAGATCATGATACCTCGACCACAAAAATCACCATGTTCGACAGGTCCTTTGGTGCATTATGTGTTCCCACCTCTCGCCATAATTATTGGGCTACGTCCAGAATTGTCGAACATTCTGATGGTCAAACTGTTACGGCATAATGTTGCATGGGGCTACTGACCACCAAATCTTTCAACATGGTGCACTAATCGGTCAAGTACCCATTCCTCACGTCCGTCTTTGTATGAGTCTATTCGGCCCTGACTTTAGTTTTATAGATGACAATGAGCGACCGCATCGAATATCGCAGGTAGAGGAGCTTCAGCAAGTGGACTGGCCTTGCCGTTCCCCTGACTCGAAACCCATTGATCACGTGTGGGATGCTTCGGGAGAAGTGTTGCAGCTCGTTCACATGCACCAACGACCATACAGCAGTTGTCAGTCGTACCGACAGAGAAATGGATCGCTCACCACAAGAACTCCTCAACAACCGTGTGGGAGCATGTTGCAATGCATGCACTGCCACCCGTGGTTAGGCCACACCCTAGTAGAGAAGATCCAACTGAGAGCAGCGCGCCGGCCACGGTGGCAGAGCGGTTCTAGGCGCTTCAGTCCGGAACCGCGCTGCTGCTACGGTCGCAGGTTCGAATCCTGCCTCGGGCATGGATGTGTGTGATGTCTTTAGGTTAGTTAGGTTTAAGTAGTTCCAAGTCTAGGGGGCTGATGACCTCAGATGTTAAGTCCCATAGTGCTCAGAGCAATTTGAACCATTTTTGGAGACCAGCGCGCTTTGTTCCAGGATCATTTAGTAATCGCGAAAGCGTTACGGAGATGATAGATAAACTCCAACGGAAGACTCTGCAAGAGAGAAGCTCAGTAGCTCGGTACGGGCTTTCGTTGAAATTTGGAGAACATACCTTCACCGAGGGGTCAAGCAGTATATTGCTCCCTCCTACGTATATCTCGCGAAGAGACAATGAGGATAAAATCAGA
This sequence comes from Schistocerca serialis cubense, assembly GCF_023864345.2. NCBI lineage: Eukaryota > Metazoa > Arthropoda > Insecta > Orthoptera > Acrididae > Schistocerca > Schistocerca serialis. Next base: position 856,416,667 of record NC_064639.1, on the reverse strand, counting down.
GAGATTAGAGCCCACTCAGAGGCATATCGACAATCTTTCTTTCCACGAACAATACGAGACTGGAAAAGAAGGGAGAACTGATAGAGGTACTCAAGGTGCCCTCCGCCATACATCGTCAGGTGGTTTGCGGAGTATGGATGTAGATGTCGATGTAGGTGAATCATATCCCCCCATTTGTAATGTCCGGAGGGATCACCGTCTTCGACTACAAGTGTCATTTCTGTTCGTGTCATTGCTGATCTTCCAGTTACATTCGTTACGATACTGTAGCAGTACTTTCTAAGTGTGATCTAAGTTTCATCGTCCTATGTTATATGGCAGGGGCACGTCGTACGAAAGTTACGCTCGTCGTTAAGTTTTGCACATCATGGTGCTTTTCTAGACGTGTGTCTATGGTTGATGTTGTGCGTAGTGTGTCCTGTGCAGCAAGGAGGTGGGAGAGCTTGGGCAGCAGGTGAGGTGAGGTGAGCCAGCCGGTGTTTGGGCCGTGGGAAGAGGTAGGCAGGCGGACGCTGCTTTCTCCGCAGCCGGCGTGTCTGGTCCCCGCGACGGCGGCGGCGGCAGGGTAGCGGCGGGCGGCCCTGCGGAGGCGAACCAGCCGTCTGCTACCTGCTACCTGCACCCAGCTCTTGGCTCTGCCCCGGCCCCTGCATGTCACCTGCTCCGGCCCCGGCCGCTTTCCTGCCCGCCCGGCAGACCTGCTCCAGACACCCCCACATCCACGTCTGTCGACAGCCGTGTGCTTTCTTTAAAATCGTCTGACACCCAGGGAATCGTCGGTGTAGACGCAAATTCAACAGGCATAAACTTCTCAAATTTCCCTAAGTGTTTTTGAGTTAGTTATTTAGTTATCTGTGGCACGTGGTCCGCCCCGATAGCTGAGAGCCGGCACGGTAGCTCAGCGTGTTCGGTCAGAGGGTTAGCTACCCTCTGAAAAAAAAAAAACTGAGTGAACGGACCAACGAAGGACCTAAACGGGTGTCATTGGACGTCGGCCCCGAGCTAATTCAACGAACAATATATAACAAAATGAGATCAACTAAAAAAAAAAATGTGGTCAGCGTGACGGATTGCCGTCCTACGGGCCCGGGTTTGATTCCCGGCTGGGTTGGGGATTTTCTCCGCTGAGGGACTGCGTGTTGTGCTGTTTTCGTCATAATTTCATCCCCATCTGGCGCGCAGGTCGCCCAATGTTACGTCGAACGTAATAAGACCTGCACCAAGGTGGCCGGACCTGCCCCGCAAGGAGTCTCCCGGTCAATGACGCCAAACGATCTTTTCCAATTTTTTTTCCTTTTTTTTTGTGGCATGTGTAGTCGCGCCACCTAACAGCACTCTCTTCGCCCCTCTTCGCCCACCGTATGACTGTTAGCAGAACTTCTGTACCTTCGGAATGGTAAAAATCTACCGGTTAAAACCGATACCGGTATTTCAGTTCTGAATAACAGATGTCTTTCGCTATTTGTTTGGTTTTAGCTATAACAGGCGTTTGCTATTTTTAACTAATAACCGAGTAAAAAAAAAAAAAAGAACTAACTATCGATTAGTTATAGCAGCAGTGCTAAATTTTTTCATTTTTAAATAAACCGAGTAATTTTTATTTGTAAAATTTGCACTGATTTAAAATATTCTGTTATTGTAAAAATGGATAAGCGATCAGCGGTATTTTAATGACAATGTCGACAGAAACGAACAACAAGCACATAACATAAGAATTGATACAGCACTGCTGAGACAATAATGACCCTGTTGCCGTGGGTACTTGAAGTGTACAAGACTTGTTCCCAGCTGGTCGACGAGGTAGTTTCTCGCTGTCGTCTTCAGAGATCAGTTGCACTGCAGAACTGCAGAATGGCACAATTGTCTTGGTTCAAATGTCTCTGAGCACTATGGGACTTAACATCTGAGGTCATCAGTCCCCTAGAACTGAGAACAACTTAAACCTAACTAACCTAAGGACATCACACACTTCCATGCCCGAGGCAGGATTCGAACCGGCGACCGTAGCAGTCGCGTGGTTCCGGACTGAAGCGCCTAGAACCGCTCGGCCACTGCAGCCGGCCAAACCCTAGTCTGGAAATAGTTTCATAGCAATGAAGTACAATGATTCATTTGGGTTAAAAGATTAAAGATTTGTCTGCTACTTCTATGAAACAGTAAAGGAAGAAGGAAATTAAGGTAACAGTAAAAAATTAAAAACTTAACAACAGTTCATTCATACTGTGTAATATTAGCTGATCTGCTGCTCGAAAATCTGTTATTTCAGAAACCGATTATTTTGAGCGGTTTTTACAGTTAGGATACACTCGCGCAAGAAAAAGCGATATAACCGAAAACCAGCTGTTTCGGCTATAACCGCCATCCCTACTGTACCTCCGTCAGCTGGGGACTGATGCGGCAAACGCAAAAGCTACAATAATGACTGTTGTCTCATGATTAAGCTCTTAAACTAATGACGGAAGTCTTACGCTATGGAACGTACACGTAATTGATGGATGACACTATACAGAATGTTAAAGAAGTGTATTCCATATTCTGAGATTTGGTAGTATGGACCAAAACAAGACGAAAATGTCTAGTAAATATAGACCCTAGACTGTATACCTTCAGAGCAATGAGAACTTCTTCATCTTCGCTTCCGCGGAATACGCCTCGTCTGCTGCAAACTAATTTCTATTACGAACGACCTACAATGCAGTAAACAAATGAGGACACATTCCTCTGTTAGTTCTTACTGTAAACCGTATAGCAGTTCTGGGTAAGTGCAATTTCTACTTTAAAAAGACATTTAATGACAACGGACTGGTCAGGGAAGTCCATTACGTTGGCCAGTGCACTCCCCTGATATTCCTTGGAGTTTGGCGGTAAGGACGCTTGAAATCTGTAGTGTACGCAAGCCGCTTTAATGATTATTAACTAAAACTACAGGAACGCAGCATCAATTCCTGCCAGCGCATCCGTCACCAGTCTGGAGTATTTGAGAGGGTGCATAATTCCCTAAGATGTCAGATACGAGTTATGAATGAATACCAGATTGAGTACCTCCATTAGTGCACGTCATATGTAACACAAAAACATTATATTAGAAATTCACTTTTATATAATAATGCCTCCTCACTTGTTTACTCATTTTTAGAGCATTATGTTGGTCGTACATAACAGCAAAATAGCTTGCAGCAGAAGAGCTGTGTTTCACAATAGCTAACTCATGTCTCTCAAGATATGCATTTTATAGTCTATGTTTACTGGACACTTCTTTCTTGTTTTGGTCCATACTACCACCATTCAAAGTATGGAACAGATTTTTAAAGCCCTTTGTAGACACAGTGTTCAAAAATTCAATTCCCTAACTGACAAATGCCATGACAGATACAACAACTAGTAATTTCGTACAGCAACCAGGAATAAGAAATGGATATTGATAATGTACGGATTATCCAGGAAGTCAGTATGACTAAGAATAGAAAAATGATAAAACTGTTCTGTTATTTATCGTGCTGACCAGTGTTACAATATTTGTATAAAGGGGCACGATTACCTCCAATGCTGAGCCGGTATCGACGTAGAAGGGCGTGCCGCGAATGATGAAAAATGTGTGGGGTTTTCTGTACGTGTGTGGCACCTGTAAGAATTCTTGGACCTAATCCCTCTTCTTAGTCCACAGGGGTACAATATATTTCGTTTTTCATGTCATCATACAGACAGAATTCTTATACGGTCAGTTCCGGAGGTCTTGTAAGCCAATGTACGGATGTACCTCGTCCGATCCACCAATTGCAGAATACGGTAGATGCTACACGTACGGCTCTGCAAAGTGCGCCGGGCCCCCCTCGTATTGACACGCGGAAGTTGCTCCTCAAGTAACACCGGCATGTGCCCTTGCAAGAACGATCTGTACATTATCCACTCGAGTCGTGGAGTCAACTTGTAGGGCCTTAACAAGTGATCGCCCACGATACCGGCCCACCTGTTTAACTATATACTGTCTCCGACAGCCTCGAAAAATGAACGTGGGTTTCCATCCGTTCACACATGTGAGTTATGACAATTTTACATGCCTTCTTCTTACGCCTCATCCATAAGCAGGAACGGGAATACTTATGCATATTTAGCACTAATTCAGTTCGCGTTCCTGACACCGGGTTTCTTAAAGAAATACAGGGTGAGTCAAAAAGGACTTCACAACTTTGGAATGATAGAGCAGTTTATTGAGAAAACTTACAGAATCGGTACTACCAATCTTGAGGTTGTTTGCTACGAAGTGACACATCTACCGATTCTGCAAGTTATCTCAATACATTTCTATATCATTCCAAAGAACACTCTAGCACAGAAATAAGCTGGAGCGCGTCAAGAGTTTACATTAGACTCCCAGATTGTGCATTCTTCTCAGCTAATTGATCTTGTGCTTCTCTCCGCCAGTAAAAGGAAAACTATTCGACAAATCAAGAACACTAACAGACCTACGGGTAAGTTAACAGATATTAATCTTTTTTTATATATGTATCACTGTATTTATCCAGTCGCTGCTTTTAATGTATTATTGTAACCTAATGATCAGTATTCATATCGGCAAGAAGCTGTGGTGATGTTCATTTCCAACTGAAGTTATCGAAATCAATGGTCAGTAGCATGCCAAAGTGAGAGCGTGACCTTTAGAAAACTCGAATCAGAAAATTTTTGTAGCCATGTTTGGCTTGGTAATAACAGCATTGTCATTTTTAAAGAAAAATAATGACTTCTGTACTTAAGCTCACATGAACTTTTGCTACGTTTCTAGTAGATTATTCCCATCTTTGTTACTCGATTTTTTTCTATTCTTTTAATTGGATTTTGGATACCCCAACACATCCAGTTAAAACTTACGGGATTGTCTTTCCGTAAATTGCTGAATAATGTAAAGCACAAATTTCACCGACGGTGGCGATAACACTGAAATAAATACAGTGGCAAATAAGGTTAACAAACTAGTTCATACATAAATAAAACAAACACACAGACAGACTCAGAATGATTAAGTGCATGTTATCGTCTAGTTTTAACCAGATGTCTAGACTCATTAGTGTCAAGAGTATCAACACATTCGGGGGAAGTTCGTGTCTCATTTCAGCCCGCTCCGTAAGTAGCCAGTAGCCAGTCCGATACCTTCCTTCACCTACGCCAATAAAAGTATGTGTGGTGCACGTCTTGGGTCTGCCCACAGTCTCAGCGTTGCCTGTAGTAGTCGTTGAATTTCAGTCTACCAACGATAATTAAGCACTGCACCCCGTTCCCTTCGCCAGTGGAGTCCCGTTTCAAACTTCACCTTTCAGCGTACCATTGTGCTTTCGGTGTATGTGGGTGGATATTTCCGTACGAGGCAGATCATCGCTTCTGACCATGTCTCTGACTATAGAAATTGATCCCTTTACCTTCTGTTAAATATGAAATTTAAAAAAAAGTAAGTTTTCATCCTTTAGTTGCAACAACCTATTGCGAGTTTCAGGCATTAAATATAATTATTGATGAAGTAACACTTGAAATCGCTTCGTCGTAACGTATTTCATTCTTGTTTTTCTATATTTGTCATTCTTAATAGCGACCATTATTTCCTTCTAGTAAACGTCCAATGTTTCAACAGGAAATCCTGCACATTACTCTGTAATTTTTTTTATAGTTCCGATATTTCCATTGTTATTTGGGCTTTCACTGTAGTGGATATCTGTCTAGCAGTCCGTAACGTAACGTAGACTGCAGTGACAATACTCATGGGGTACCTCCTAACATCATGTCGGACCTCCGTTTGTCCGGCGTAGTGTAGCAACTCGACATGGCATGGACTCAACAAGTCCCTGGAAGTCGCCTGCAGAACTATTGAGTCATGCTACCTCTATGATGATAAGGTCCCATAGTCTGAGAAGTGTAGGGGACGATGCGGGAGACCCGCACCGCTGACTAGGCAAGGTCCTAGCGGAGGTGGTTTGCCATTGCCTTCCTCCGACCATAATGGGTGAGAAGGCGACACAACAACACCCAGTCATCTCGAAGCAGCGAAAATCCCTGACCCCGCCGGGAATCGAACTCGGGAACTCCTGCGAGGGGAAGCGACAACGCTACCGCAAGACCACGAGCTGCTGCTACCTCTATAGCCGTCCATAATTGCGAAAGGGTTGCCTGTGAAGGATTTTGTGCACGGACTGACCTCTCCAATACGTCCCATAAATGTTCAATGGATTCACGTGGCGCGATCTGGGCCGCAAAATCATTCGCTCAAATTATCCAGAATGCTCTTCAATCGGAAACAATTGTGGTCCGGCGACTTGGCACATTGTCATCCATAAAAATTCTATCGTTGTTTGGGAACATGAAGTTCACTGATGGCTGCAAATGGTCAACGATCACTTCAGTTGGCCCAGAGGTGCCAGTGCATCTCATGTTAACAGAGCCCACACAATTGCAGAGCCGCCAGCACCTTGCAAAGTGACTTGTTGACCACTTGGGTCCATAGCTTCGTGGGATCTGCGCCACACTCCATACCATCAGCTCTTAGCAACTGAAATCAGGACTAATCTGACCAGGCCCACTCATACGGCCACGAGTCCAGGAGAGGCGCTGCAGACGATGTCGTGCTGTTAGCAGAGACACTCGTGTCTGTCGTCTCGTGCCATGGCCCATTAACGCCAGATTTCACTGCGCTGCCCTAACATCCCTCATTGATTTCTCCGGTTATTTAACGCAGTGTACCTTGTCTATTAAGACTGATAACTCTACGGAAACGCCGTTGCTCTCAGTCGTTAAGTGAAGACCGTCGGCCCTGGTGAAAAGTAATACCTGAAATATGGTATTCTCGGCACATTCTCGATATTGTGGATCTCGGAATCTTTAATTCCCTAACGATTTCCGAAATGGTATGTTCCATGCGTAGAGCTCCAACTACCATTCCGCATCAAAGCCTGTTAATTTCCGTTGTGCTGCCCAAATCACGTCGGAAACCTTTCCAAATGAACTATCTGAGTACATATGACATCTCCGCCAATTCTCTGCCCTTTTATACCTCGTGTACACGATACTGCCCCATTCTGTATATGTGCATCTCGCTATCCCATCACATTCTTATCACCTCAGTGTGAGATAAAAGAAGAGAAGAAATTTACTGGGTGAAGAAATGCGATGGTGATCCCCGTGCAACGAGTGTCGACGAAGATGTAGAAAAAAACAGACGGAACACTGTCTTGAGAAGAAGAAATGCAATCGCAGGCAAAACGGGGCTTCGAACAGCTGCAGCGAGACGCTTTGCAATAACGAGCATCCACTGAAGCACGAAGCCGCTGGAAAATAACCGTCCCAGGAGCGATGTCGCAAAATCGTCATTTCCGAGGCAATAACGGCTCTGAAATGAGCAAAAGACAGCGTGACCGAGGCGGCAGGTACTGGCGGAGGATCCCGATCTGCGGAGAAAGTGTGGGAGCCGCAGAACAGCGCAGCGAGCAGGCAGGAGTCCGTGGCGGGGATCCCTCACGTCTCATCGCACACGCCGCAATCTCCGAACACAGCACAGCTACACCGAGAATCTATGATTGAAGATTGACAACAAGCACTTTAGCAGTGTTTCAACCTGCCCACGTTGGCATGTTGCCGCTATTTGTATTTGTCTAAAATGTTTGAGTCAACTTTCTTCGTCTGGAGACAAAATCATGACTCTGTAACACGGAAACTTTTTCGGCGTGATCACTAGCGCCAAATGCCCTGGCACATATCTTTCCTCTTTGGGTAGACTTGGGTAGACTGAGAACGTAGAAATGCTTCTGGAACAAATACTCTTCCCGAATCAATTCCTTGCTGTGCAAATTCCTCAGGTGTGACACTGATACACAGAAGTGATAAGAATTTACGACGTCAAGACCAATGAAATTATAGTAATGATTCCAGTTGAGGGAATCTCCGAATCTAACCGAGATGCCTCAGGTTCCCCAATGAAGTAAGGTGATTGTTATTATTATTATTATTATGGCAGTCGCAATGAGGAATGTAGTCTGAGATTTTCTTTAACATCGACTAACACTCCTCACTAGAAAACTCGGATACTGCTTAATCACTGCTACACTTTCCTGTGAATGCCTGTTTTCACCGTGTGCCATAAACTACCCCAAACTTTTCTACATGCGACGTCATTAACAGCCACGATGAAGATGTCACTGCAACAGCTACCTGTAACATTTTCTACACTGTGGCAAAAAACTAGTGCATTTCTATACAAGGTGGAAACTGACTCGAGAGTGACTTAACAAATGGGTTAACGCCACTTTGTGCTGCTGCAGTGATACACTTTTGTTGAAACCTCCGGCCTTAAAGTCAATGGCCGATGTCCGAAACTGTTTACTAACGTCTCGTCCACAACTGCGAGAGGCGATCTCAGAAACAAAATTGAGAGCTGAGGATGTGTCCCACTGTCGGAGACGAAGAGTTAGTAAACAGTTTTGTACATCGATCGCAGCCTCGAAGCCCGGCAGGTTTTACAGAAGTAAACACCAACCCTGAAAGCCTTCATTGTGTTATTAATGCTACACAATTAATGATTTGTTACTTACAGTCCACTTACATATAAAGTACTGACTTTCTAATATTTGTGTATAAATATCAGGCTGAGGTCCAATGGATAGTGTTATATGCATATCACATAGTACAACAGAATAAAGAAAATAAAACGCAAAAGACTCAGAGCACTGAAAAGAAATAGCGAAAGTCTTCTGCAGTAAAAATGTGAAGGGTAAAATTTGAACTGTTGAACGTAAGACCCAGACCAAACCGACAATATTGAGAAACATAACACCGACTGCCATGGTATACTCTGTTCAACGGTTCTGTTCAGCTGTCTGGTCTACTGGAGGCAAATAAATTTCGCTCGGCAGTGCGTAGCCGTGTCGCTGAAATGGAAAGCGATGCCACGCTTCAGCGGTGGAACCGTTCCTCGTTATGCATGCACTGTCCTCTCGAGAAAATCAGTGGAGCCAACGGCCCCAGCGGAAACAGGGTTCGGTGATTAGTAAGATACAGTAAACGGAAATCGTAAATCAATAGCTAAGACAGAGAAATGCCTGAAATTAGTTAAACAGTTGACGTTTGCAGTTTAGGAGATACTTCTGTGGAAAGACTCAACGTGGTGCACTCGAATAATTGAAATAGGTGTAAATTGCTTTGATGTAACAATGGACTGATATTTTTAGAAATATTCCCAAGTTTTCAGCCGAGCAGCGAAAGCAGACGAATCGAGAGGGAGAGGTTGAGAAACGTCTAGTAATGAAGAAGATGTCTGAAGAGAAATTTCCCACTACCTAATCACATAGAAAGTTTTATCTTCCGTAATACGGGCTAAGAAAACCTGGCCGTCTATGCAAATATTCCAGAGCTATGGTTTAGAACGGAAGACGGAGGAAGACGGAAACAATCTCTTGAAAGTAATACCTTATCTGTGCGTAGCAAGGTAATTACAACGTGTAGTGTGTGCACGGTAATGGTCACCGTAAGCACGTTCATGTGATCACATTCCATTATACGACAAATAGCCACACGAATGTTCGTAATTCAACGCAGGTGTCGATTTCCTGCCTGAGTTGCATGCATCGTACCGGTGATAGCCTCGGTAATCTTAATGATTTTTTGCGGTCCTCCTCAGACCCTTAGAGAAACTAAAACGTTTTGTAAGAAGAGTTATCACAATAAACATCAGAGGCTCACTGGGTTAGTGGTTAATTGGCGGGCTACGAATTCAGAGCCTCTGAGTTCAGTCTTCCGTCGATTGTGGTATTTTCTTTCGTCTCTTACTGTTTCTTTCATCTGTGACGTGATTTGTTGATGTAGAAAATGCCAATTTTCTCCGTGTTAAACTGTAGACTGCCTGATAACTGGGTGGGCAAATAACTTCACAAATCGTAGTACGGCGAGGTGTCACCGACTCCATTTCGTGTCGTGTTCAAACTGACCTTTGTATCGGCAACAGCTATACCTTTCTTTATACCGTAAGTAACTGCAGAATGCAGAAAGTAATGCGTTCTCTGTCAGGTCATTTAAAGAAAACTTACTATTCAAGGAAAATTAGTAAAATTAAAAAATTGTCCAAGAATTTACTATGGCGGACTGAATAAATTTTGTGTTCGATCTAAAATTATATGCATCGTCAAGTTCAACGGATAATGCATTGTGTTTTCAGTTTTGATCTGAAGGTATCGGCGAAAGAAAGTTCAAATCCTGTATTTACTAAGAAATAGTTCTATTGTAGTATCTATAGATTTTTTGGATGCACCACATGTTGACATAAGTAATTACATTTATACCAGTAAAAAGTGCTACCTACTATGTAACCAACTCATAACACAGTAACTAGTATGGGTACCTTTATCATTCTTACGTTTTTAAAAATTATAAAGCTATAACAGATACATATTGTATCCACTTTTAGCATGTCGTACCTCACGCTGTAAAAACGGAACCCTGATACGATCACTTTATTATACGTTTGCCTGTCTGTTAAGAATCATTTTTCTCAGAGAATAATCATGAAGTTTGGCCCCGTAGTACAGGTAAAGAAAAAATCCAAAAACTGTTAATTTGTAATTATATCGAACGAAAAATATTTGTTTTTCATCTTATCCGACTGTTTGCCGCCGGCCAGAGTGGCCGAGCGGTTCTAGGCGCTACAGTCTGGAACCGCGTGACCGCTACGGTCGCAGGTTCGAATCCTGCCTCGGGCATGGATGTGTGTGATGTCCTTAGGTTGGTTAGGTTTAAGTAGTTCTATGTTCTAGGGGACTGATGACCTCAAAAGTTAAGTCCAATAGTGTTCAGAGCCATTTGACTGTCTGCCTGCCATCTGTCTGTTAAGACCCCTGTTTCTCCGGAACGGGTAGACATGTCAAGCTGAAATTTATCTCACGTGTTTAAGTCTTCTCTGCCTCGTGATGACTGGGTGTTGTGTGTTGTCCTTAGGTTAGTTAGGTTTAAGTAGTTCTAAGTTCTAGGGGACTGATGACCATAGATGTTAAGTCCCATAGTGCTCAGAGCCATTTGAACCATTTTTTTTTTATTATTATAGTCTACGGTCCCTTGGCGGTGTAAAAATTTAAGCGTGTACACTAATGCAATCAAATTATACGACCACTTATGTCGCAATTTTGATACCTTACCAATATCGATATCGATAAGAGGCAAAAATCATCGAATTCTCGATTTCCGGGACGGATGAACTGTCTACGTACATTTGAGTTTGCGCAGAATCGTCGGTGTAGGAGTATTACTCGCACTCATTCGTATCTTTTATCTGAAGGGGTAGGCGGAAGAAAGTATTAACTCATAGATTAGTAAAGATAAATATATTCACGTTATCTGTTGTCTTTTCGAATACATCACGGCCTGGTAACAGGTAATTCCATCTGATCTTCTGGACAGCGCTGTCCTCTTATTGAAATTGTTTGTCCTATTACAAATCTTTTCATGCTTTTGACTTTATCTGCGCATCTGACATGCAATAAATGAAAATCAGAGACTAGTGGCTTATCAGTTTCTTCCAACTGCTACCTCATTTAGTGTCAATTGTTTAAAACAACGTTCTACCCATAATTTCTCCATTTATCGTTTATTTGTCAATATTATATCTTTGACTTCTGAGGTCGTTAATGCAATGCCTGACGGTTCCAGTTTGCAGCAACACGTTTCATTAGCTTTCGTAGCGCAGGGAAAAGCTGTTTGATACCGAAGCTACTGGCACGAACAGTGTGGAGCATCGGTTAGGTACTAGTCTTACGCTATGTCCTTTGGCACCTGGGAGCGAACACACTTCGATCGTCTCTCTCCCTACTGAAATCAAAGAGCTCCTTCTTTAGAAAGTACGGAACACGTCGGCTCCACTTCCAGCTGCAACAGCGCTCAACCCGCACAAGCGATACATTTGCCTGGGGCAGAGGGGCCGGCTGTGTTGTAATGGCACCTTCTACGTCGTGCGGTGCCGCGCCGGGCGTTTGAATAGTGCACGCTCAGATCTTTAACGAAGGCCGTCCAGGGCAGAGGTGAGGCCCCTTGTGGCGAACGGGGAGGATGCGCAAAGTGCAGCCAGCCGAGAGAGAGAGAGAGCAGGAGGTGGGGTCAGGCCGCTAATGGCCCACTGCCGGGTTAAGGGATGATCCGTAACAGGCGCGCAACGGCCTTGCAGCAGTGAAAGCGATGCCATCGGATGCGCCGCGCGCCGGATCCTTTCACTCGCGCGCATTTGGCGGACTCCGCAGCGGCCTTCGTCTCCGTATGTCTGCTCTCCCAGGCCACCGGCCCGGCCTCGCACCGGTATCACATCGTGGATGCCCTCCTTCCGAAAGGCGTCCCTGCACCTCAACAACACTACTCCTGTGCAACATGTCCTCACACGTTGACGACAATTTATGTAGCTGAGATTTCCGCCCAACTTTTGGCTGTTTCGTCTCTCACGATATTCTCCAATATTTTAGAAGGGGAATTCTGTTTGTGGATCCGTAGTTCATAAATTGAAATTACACATATCAACTTTATTTCTCTTTAGTTTGTGTACCATATTTTGAGTGCTGGTAGTATGGATGAAATCAAGAAGAAAATATCTAGCAGCCAAGAGCTCTAAAATGCATAGGGGAAGATGGAGTAAAGTTTTTGCTTTAAGGGAAATAGAATTTTCACCAGACCTGGTTATTAATAGAGGCTTGCTACTTACAGATTTTGAATCCCCTTACACTCTAAACTTCGCCCGAACAGGCTACGAAGGCCCAACGTTACCGACCGGCCGCCGTGTCATCCTCAGACCATAGGCGTTACAGGATGCGGGTAATGAGACGCATGTGGTCAGCACACCACTCTCCCGGCCGTATGTCAGCTTACGAGACCGGAGCCGCTACTTCTCAATCAAGTAGCTCCTCAATTTGCCTCATAAGGGCTCAGTATACCCCGCTTGCCAACAGCGCTCGGCAGACTGGATGGTCACCCCTCCAAGTACTAGCCCACCCCGACAGTGCTTAACTTCGGTGACCTGACGGGAACCAGTGTTACCACTGCTGCAAGGCTGTTGGCTACATACACTCTAAGGAGGGAAAAAATCCCTACTACGGCCGAATTATTCGAGTGGGAGAGAAATCAGCGGATCTGATGCACACACAAAAGATAATAACTACAATTTCAGAAACATTGAATGAGCTATTCAAGAGAAAGAGAAAGAGTTTTCACGAAATGAGCAAGTTAATCACGCATTGGTCCTTAAGCAAGCAGTTATTCTTCTTGGCATTGCTTGAGAGAGTTGTTGGATGTCCTCCTGAAAGATACCATGCCAGATTCTATCCAACTGGCGAGTTAGATCGTTTAAGCCTCAAGCCATAATGCTCCAAATATTCTCAATTGGGAAGAAATCTGGCGGCCTTAGGGTTTGGCAAGCACGAAGATAACCAGTAGAAGAAACTCTCACTGCCGGCCAGGGTGTCCGAGTGATTCTAGGCGTTACAGTCTGGAACCGCGCGACCACTACGGTCGCAGGTTCGAATCCTGCCTCGGGCATGGATGTGTGTGATGTCCTTAGGCTAGTTAGGTTTAAGTAGTTCTAAGTTCTAGGGGACTGATGACCTCAGGTATTAAGTCCCATAGTGCTCAGAGCCATTTGAATCAAACTCTCACCGTGTGGGATAGGGCATTACCTTTCTAAAATGTGAGGCCCGGACGGCTTGCCAGAAGACCAACAGAACGCGACTAACAATATCGTCGGTGTATTGCTGTGCTGTAAGAGTGCCGTAGATGACAACCAAAGGGATCCTCATATGAAAAGAAACGACACCCCAGACCATCACTCCTGGCTGTCAGATCGTATGGCGGGCGACAATCAGTTTAGTATCCCACCGCCGTCCAGGGTGACTCCCGACTCGACTTCGGTGGTCATTATGACGCATTTCAAGGTGTAACTTATCACTGAAGACAATTCTACCCCATTCAATGAGATTTCACGTTAAAGACGTGTGTGGAAATGCCCCAACCACAGTAAGCCAGAGGTTCAGATCATATTGGAGGCCACACTGCAGGCCTCCTCGCCCAATCTGTCTTTTGTCATATCGGTGCGTTAGATGTCGTCTCAGGGCGGCAGCAAAATGTGCCGGTGCTCCAGCATGCATGTACCGCGTCTCCTGGCGTAGGTATAACGGAACACTCTCCAGCAACCTTGCAAAGATAATGTCGAAGAAACAGAAGACAATTCCGTCCATTGAGTTTGGTAACATGTATGGCCCAGTAAGACCTTCACCTAGAGCCTCTAACCACACATTCAATGACAAACGTTTCTGAATTGGAGAATCATGCATGGCATGTGTGTTGGAGCTTATTTGGACTCCAAATCTGAGAGTTGTCATAATTAAGCACACCATCACGAGTGAACCATGCTTCATCTGTAAATAAAATGTTATTCTCAAAGGTAGAGTTGCCTACAGGTTGTTGTTGCATCGAATGACAGAGCATTAGTCTAGGACCTACGTCTATCTCACTAAGACATTGAACTCGTTGGAGGTGGTTCACGTATACAGAATTACAGTGCCAGTAGATGGCTCTAATGCCCAGGCACATGGGTAAGCAGTTTCATGTCTTGAATAGTATAAATTCAGTATGCGAAATCATTAATTACAGTTACTTCGTATTGCAATGAGAGCGTCTGACACTAAAATATCAATGTCACTTATAACCAATTTTCATCGCAAAAATGTTTTTTCAGATGACCAGTTTAGGTTCCTCTAGAACCATCTTCAGATCTGCAGTTTCGGTTACAGGAGTAACCGGTCCACACACAGCAACTTTGACATGCTGAATCACATGTGAATAAACATTTTTGCAATCAAGACGGAATTTAACTAACATTGTATAACCAGTGATTGCGGTATCCCATCAGACATTATGTCTGTTTTTGCAAAATAAAATATCAACCGACTTATGTGTGGAATTAAAATCCATATAAAACGTGAAAAGAGTAATAATAGGAAGCTACTAGTCTAACATAGTAAATAATATATGATTGTAGCCTCAATTATTCATGTAAATACGGCCGTATCCATGCCATCACCAGCACTCACTATGTATCTAGATACATAGATTTTGACATTTACATTTACATCAGAATATTTTAGGATATATACGGCTAATATGCATGGTTGTTACTCGTGTCAATATTCTTTTGTTCTTATGTAATCATTTGGCCAGTGCAGATTTTACTGTAGCTAACTGAAATTAGTTGTTTACGCCACAGTTTTCTTGTTTGCAACAGATCTGAAGATGGTAGTGGCCGAAACCGGTAACTGTGAAATGGAAAATTTTTGTGATCAAGCCGGACCTTTACAAATAAAGTGCCATAACATGATCACAGACACATTAACAGACTTAATGTCTTCAACTGAACAACTCTATGTGTTTACGCCATTAACTATGGTGCATCCTTTTTTCCATTACAGGAAATGGTGATGTCCGTCGCGATATGGTTCAAATTGCTCTGAGCACTACAGGACTTAACTTCTGAGGTCATCAGTCCCCTAGAACTTAGAACTACTTAAACCTAACTAACCTAAGGACATCACACACATCCATGCCCGAGGCAGGATTCGAACCTGCGACCGTAGCGGTCTCGCGGTTCCAGACTGTAGCGCCTAGAACAGCTCGGCCACTCCGTCGCGATATAACTCACCCATGGCGAATGTTGTGATTACTAACGCCACTGTCGCAGTTTACTACAAGGTGGCTTGTGGAGTGTAGATACTGGTGAAGATGCACGCATCTTCTGTGGCCATTGTGCGGGTTAGTTCTTCCCGTGGCTATGCTGTTGCAACATTTGCACCAGCTGTTATGTTATCTAAACAATCGCTGCATCTTTCCATCGGACCATCAGAAAGAGAGGATGACCCTCGATGTACGAAAAGGATAGGTGCTGCGGACAAATAGCACACGAAACAGCTGCGTCCGTATCTGATAGCTAGTAAAACACAATGGCGGCGCCAGGGTGTCCTTGGGAACTTCCTCTGTTTCCTTGGCACGTCGCGCATCACACAATGGACGAGCGGTGGAACATCTATCGGTCATCAGAGCGCCGTCTCTTCGCACTACGCTTTCCCCCGCTGCCGAAGACCTTAGCGGAGATTCTGACACACTTTGCGACGCGAGGGTAGTGCAGCCTGGCCCGCTAATTCACACTCGGGCTTTCTCTCGCCATTATCTCGTCCTGTGGCAGCCTTGGGAAGTGACACTGAGAAATTACAGGTGAGTGACATACGCTCTATTAGGCAGCTAAGTGTGCGGCGGCTATGACTCCCGACTCTGCAGGCTACAAGACTAACAAGAAAGTAGACGTGTGGGAGCCAGCTGTTACTGGCATGAACATTTTAGCGTGCTTTTTTTATTAAATACTTTCACAACTTTTTCGAAACTATTAGTTGGTAAAATCAGTGCATCCCCTGACACTGTTGCCAAAGACAAACTGACTTCGATTCTGTATTATCAGCAGACGACAATTTATTGTCTTTGTAATGAATATCGCCCGAAATCGTGTTTCAACATGTAAGGTACCCCTTAGTTTGCAAATAAGAGCACATTTTACATTACCAATTTTGCTATTTCACATACATGAAGTGAATGTATCACCGCTGCAGTACATAGTGAGTAAGGTAAGTTCCCACTCTGGCTAACAGAGACGGTTGAATATCTGGCGCTTTCAGAACCATTAGGATTACGTGCTGATGCTCGTGACGTCAACAAAGAGAAACGAGTCAAGTAATTGTTATTGATAAATATTTGCTAACAAAAGTTGCCTTTTGCCACTGAGACATCAGAAGGAGTCCAAGGGTCATAAACACAATCTTTCGAATGGTTCAAATGGCTCTGAGCACTATGGGACTTAACAGCTGTGGTCATCAGTCCCCTAGAACCTAACTAACCTAAGGACATCACACACATCCATGCCCGAGGCAGGATTCGAACCTGCGACCGTAGTAGTCGCGCGGTTCCGGACTGCGCGCCTAGAACCGCGAGACCACCGCGGCCGGCCACAATCTTTCAGTAATTTTACTATGCCAGAAAACGTTGATATTAATAAATAAATTATTAATTTTGGCATAACCGAAGGTGTGCGACCTTATACGAACTATACCGATTCTATGCTCAAGTTGCCGACTGGGCGCCATAGTCGGCAGTCGTCTGTAGGCCGCCTTTCGATCTAGTCATGTGGTAGACCATGCTCCCGTACCGTTAACAGCTGGCTTATAATCAGCGTGAACAAGCTCATTTTACGGTGTTTCTTAAGTAAACACGTCGTTATGGTATCCCCTATAAAAATTATTTGCGCGAGAAACTTCTTCCCACTTCATTACGTAAAACATAGACAGCAGTATTGCACTTTCAGAATCCGGTGGCGCTGCTACGGCTCTGAAATGGGGCACAAAACTACGAGACAATCTCTACATAACAGGTAGGAAGAATTCCTCCTCGGCGGGTCACTAAGTCAGTTCAAGGACGGACTGGCTCAATTATTGCAAAACTCGGGTGGGAAAGCCTGGCCAGTTACACTGTACGCCCCTTATATCACCATCCACGGACCAACCGGCTAAACAGACTTTTCTGGAGATTTAATACGGATGGAGGATTCTTGCAAACATCGTCAGCCTCTGTGAAAACCTTAAGTACCGCTACCAGTTTTATTTGTTACTAATCATCATCAAGCACAAAATGTCTTTCAATTACAGTACCTGTGAGTATAAGTACATATCGTCTCATCTCACTCTGAATAACTTAAGAAAACACGAACTAGACAACAGAACTCAGAAATTCTGTGTTTGAGTTCTGTTGTCCATCCTTTTTTTTTTTTTTTTTGCAATTATTTGGAGTGAGATGGGACGAAACGTACGTATCTTCGTAGGTCATCTAACTGAAAGAAAGCTTGTGTTTGATGATCATTATAAACAAGCGAAACTGGCAGGAATTATAAAAGTTGTAAAGAATCCTTCACAGCTGACAATGGGACAGCGTGATTTTCGTGAAGTATCTGCAAGCTATGAGGCACCAACTTTTCAATTAATTTTAGTTGAATCAACTGGGGTTCTTGGTGAAACATTGTAAATTAACCAAACAAACACTGTTTTTTGCCTTGTTTCGCAACTTTTATTATTGTTATTGCACAACCTAGGTTCCTGGTTATAAGCGCATTTTCAAGTAAATTACTGTACAGTAATGTACTTGAAAATGGGCTTGTAAACCGAAACTTAGGTTGTGCAGTAACAAAAATAAAATTTGTGAAACAAGGCAAAAAACAGTGTTTGTTTAGTAAATCTTTTCAATTCCCATTGTGTGAAAACTTGATTGCTTGTAATGAGCAATTGAACAAACAATTTATATGATTTTTCCGTAGCACGATTACAAGTTCTCTGTCTTATGCAAGACTATAGCTGATAGAAGTATTTTGTTCGTTCGAACTGAACAGTACCCAAAAATGGTGAAAGTGGAAACTTCTTATGTTTGGAGTACTATTCCAGATGTCTTTCCAAGAATCCTATTGACACAGACAGCAGCTGGCTAATTTTTTCTTTAACGGCAAGGGAAGTAAGGTGAGCTACAACTTACAAAAGATGGTTCTTCTGTATACGAGGGCAGTTCAATAAGAATGCAACACATTTTTTTTCTCGGCCAATTTTGGTTGAAGAAACCGGAAATTTCTTGTGGAATATTTTCAAACATTCCCGCTTCGTCTCGTATAGTTTCATTGACTTCCGACAGGTGGCAGCGCTGTACGGAGCTGTTAAAATGGCGTCTGTAACGAATGTGCGTTGCAAACAACGGGCAGTGATCGAGTTTCTTTTGGCGGAAAACCAGGGCATCTCAGATATTCATAGGCGCTTGCAGAATGTCTACGGTGATCTGGCAGTGGACAAAAGCACGCTGAGTCGTTGGGCAAAGCGTGTGACATCATCGCTGCAAGGTCAAGCAAGACTGTCTGATCTCCCGCGTGCGGGCCGGCCGTGCACAGCTGTGACTCCTGCAATGGCGGAGCGTGCGAACACACTCGTTCGAGATGATCGACGGATCACCATCAAACAACTCAGTGCTCAACTTGACATCTCTGTTGGTAATGCTGTCACAATTGTTCACCAGTTGGGATATTCAAAGGTTTGTTCCCGCTGGGTCCCTCGTTGTCTAACCAAACACCATAAAGAGCAAAGGAGAACCATCTGTGCGGAATTGCTTGCTCGTCATGTGGCTGAGGGTGACAATTTCTTGTCAAAGATTGTTACAGGCGATGAAACATGGGTTCATCACTTCGAACCTGAAACAAAACGGCAATCAATGGAGTGGCGCCACACCCACTCCCCTACCAAGAAAAAGTTTAAAGCCATACCCTCAGCTGGTAAAGTCATGGTTACAGTCTTCTGGGACGCTGAAGGGGTTATTCTGCTCGATGTCCTTCCCCATGGTCAAACGATCAACTCTGAAGTGTATTGTACTACTCTTCAGAAATTGAAGAAACGACTTCAGCGTGTTTGTAGGCACAAAAATCTGAACGAACTTCTCCTTCTTCATGACAACGCAAGACCTCACACAAGTCTTCGCACCCGAGAGGAGCTCACAAAACTTCAGTGGACTGTTCTTCCTCATGCACCCTACAGACCCGATCTCGCACCGTCGGATTTCCATATGTTTGGCCCAATGAAGGACGCAATCCGTGGGAGGCACTACGCGGATGATGAAGGAGTTATTGATGCAGTACGACGTTGGCTCCGACATCGACCAGTGGAATGGTACCGTGCAGGCATACAGGCTCTCATTTCAAGGTGGCGTAAGGCCGTAGCATTGAATGGAGATTACGTTGAAAAATAGTGTTGTGTAGCTAAAAGATTGGGGAATAACCTGGTGTATTTCAATGCTGAATAAAATAACCCCTGTTTCAGAAAAAAAATGTGTTGCATTACTTATTGAACTGCCCTCGTATCATTACTTCTTTTTCCTCCTTGTGTGTATATCACACCACCAATTCTGAAAAAAACCTCATTTCGGCAACTTCTAAATCTCTTATCTGATCTGTTTATTGTTTAGTTCTTCCCGTCGTATACTAACATGGGGACTGCCGTCACCTTACGCTACATATCCGGTATCGTTATGTGAGGTTTCCTCCCTTAAAGTCCTGTTAATTTTCTCTGTCTTTCGTACTCCGTTTGATCCCTGACGACTCCACTGTAGGGCACCCACTCGCGAGTTCGTTCTCTCAAGCACAAAGCAACAGCGTCATCTGCGTCGCTTTGTCACAGCACAGGCTGCCCGGCAGCCGCCACTGTTTCTACTATTTGTTAGAGGCCCTGGCAATCTGAGAGAGGAGCACAGCGGTTGCATGAGCTTTGGGGGACCGCCTGATTGGATAATCCGCGTAGCGGCAGACGGGGCTGCGGCGTAATGGAGGCGCGGGCCCCGGACGCTCACGACGGCGGGGCGGCCGCGGTCGTGGTCGCGGTCGTGGTCGTGGTCGTGAGGCGGCGATAACGAGGTGGGCCGAATCGCTGAGAGTCCCGTCTTTATCGCTTGCCCAATCTCACAGATAGCGACCGCTCCGGCTGCCGCGTGCGTGCCTGCAATTGGGCATAACCTTTCTGTGTAACTGTGCTTGCAGGTGTTGCTCAACGGCTGTTTGCTCCCGCTCTGAAACAGAAATCGCTATCTTGCCGGATACGAGGGTCGACTGTTTCCTCAGCGTTTTGATACTCCTATTCCCCCTACCCTGCTTCTTGTGTGCTCTTCGGTCTCGGGTGCTTGTCACGCCTAACCAGCAGCGTCTGTACCGTACAGTCTTCAAGAATTAGTTTCCTCTTCTCTTCCCACTCAGCCTGTCACAGGCGCAGTGCTTCCTCCACTTTCCCTTGTCTACATCTGCATCTACATGTATATTCCGTAAGCCATCTTATGATGTGTGGCGGAGAGTACTTTGTGCACCACTGGCACCTCCCACTTTCCTGTTCCAGCTGCGAGTAGTTAGCAGGAAGAAAGATTGCTGATAGGCCTCCGTGTGGGCTCGAATCTCTAATTTTATCTTCATAGTCTTTCCGCGAGACACACGCAGGAAGAAGCTGTACGGTGACTGACTCATCTAGGAACGTAAGCTCTCAAAACTACGAGGGTAATCCCAAAACTGAGGTCTCCTATTTTTTATAAGTACATAGACCTGTTTGTTTCTACAATGGTTTACATCAGTTTACAGCTTGAACATTTAGCTATTTTTTGACATAATCATCATTTCTGTCGATGCATTTTTGTAGACGCTGTGGCAGTTTCTGTATGCCCATGTCATACCAGCTCGCCGCCATGCTGTTCAGAAAGTTATGAAACTCTTCTTCCACCTCGTCGTTGGAGCTGAATCGCTGGGACCACAATTAACGCTGACAGGTACTGTGAAACTCTGAAAAAACTCAAACGGGCAATTCAGAACTGGAGAAGAGGAATGTTGAGCAAGGGAGTACACATTCTCCATGACAACGCTCGCCCACACATCGCTCGGCAAATCGTTGCTTTCCTGCAACAGTTTCAGTGGAACATAATCACCCACCCACTCTATAGTCCTGACTTGGCGCCCAGTGACTATCACCTGTTCCCTAGGTTAAAAGAACATTTAGCCGGAAAGCGATTCAGCTGCGACGACAAGGTGAAAGAAGAGGTTTATAACTTTCTGATCAGCATGGCGGCGAGCTAGTATGGCATGGGCATACAAAAACTGCCACAGCGTCTACAAAAATGCATCGACAGAAATGATGATTATGTCAAAAAATAGCTAAATGTTCAAGCTGTAAACTGATGTAAACCATTGTAGAAATAAACGGGTCTATGTACTTATAAAAAAATAGACCTTACTGTTGCTATTGCCCTCGTATGTGACTAATCCACACCGTGATGCGGAAAGACCCTTGCAGTGTCTGCCAATGGCGTTGGTTGATCATCTCCGAGACGCATTCGTGCTTAGTAAATAAACCCGCAACGAAACACGATGCTCTTCTTTGGATCTTTTCTGTTACCTCTGTCAGTTCTATCTAGTACGGACAAGCAAAATCAAGCATTGCTCAGACGAGTGTTTGTAAGCTACTTCCTTTGTTGACGGGACTATATTTGCTGAAGATCCTTCCAATGAACGTCAGATTGGCAGCTGCATTTCCTACGACTGGTTTTATGTAGTTATTCCATATTTAATCGCTCCTTATACGTACTCCTAGATACTTTATTGATGTAACTGAGCCTTCCAGTGATTGTTCTGCAATAGGGTAATCATACAATAAGGGGTCTTTCTATCTATGTATAGGCAATTGGTTTTGTTGAAGGTCGATTACCACTCGCTGCACCAGGCGTAGATTCTGTGCATTTCGCTACAATTTTCTAGAATTGCGATTTCTCTCTATACAACAGTGTCATCCGCGAAAAGCGTCATGGGTTTTCGACGTTTTCTGCTATGTCACTCGCATCTATTGTTGAAAGTAATGGACCTATAACGTTCCCTTGGCGTACTCCCGAATGTAATTTTACGTCTGAAGGCTTCGCTCTATTAAGAATGACATAGTATATTCTGTCCCTTGTAACAACCCACCTATGGGATGAGACTGTAAACGGAAACAATCGCTTTCACTGAAACACTTCGTCATATCCATCTTGGCAGCTCATTTATCAAGAAACACTGCTAAGTGACTGTTATATTTATTCCATTCTTACATTAGATGACTGGCACCGCGACTCTTCAAAACGTTTACAGATTTATAAGATCGCAACAAAGGCCCTAAGTTCGAAACTACGCTAATGTCTGATACATGTTAACTGCTTTCCGTCCGCATATGGTTTCAGTTAATCGTCCGCTGTTCGCTTCGCTAGGTATATATTCAAAGAACGGGCAGAGTAACAATAGCTTTGTGTGTTTGTGTGTGTGTGTGTGTGTGTGCCGGCCGGTGTGGCCGTGCGGTTCTAAGCGCGTCAGTTTGGAACCGCGTGACCACTACGGTCGCAGGTTCGAATCCTGCCTCGGGCATGGATATGTGTGATGTCCTTAGGTTAGTTAGGTTTAAGTAGTTCTGAGTTCTAGGGGACTGATGACCTCAGTAGTTAAGTCCCATAGTGCTCAGAGCCATTTGAACCATTTGTGTGTGTGTGTGTGTGTGTGTGTGTGTGTGTGTGTGTGTGTGTGTGTGGTGTAAGAGATATTCAACTCCTCATTCCCCATACTATCACCAATTTTTAGGTTTCCGTTTAAAGAAAATGCTGCTCATTGGAGAGCCCCGTTTCACAAAACTGCTTCAAACCAGCTTTTCAGTCTGCTATACAACTTGGATGGTAATACATAGTTTACTTCTCATAAAGAACTACTTCACTGTATCTGTCTTCGCGTTTACGATATCTCTGTCCACCAGTTCTATAACATGTTGCTGATTATACATAGTTAAGGACAATGTACATATAAATTATTCGAACATTTCTGGAAAAAGATTTAATCCCAACAGAATTAGCCGCTTCTGATTATATCCGCGAAATAACGTAAACGAAACACAATTAAATTGTGTTTGCCTACATCATTACAGCTCTCAACATCTTAATGGTTTTCACTCTGCAGGAAATTTCATAATTGGTTGATGAAATTTCTGTTATTTCTCTTGCGGCGTCTCTTGCCTCAAAACGACTGCTTAGAAATGTCACGGGTTGAGACCAGTTGACATTTATGCTTTCGCAGCTGTTCGTCTGTAGGGGGCATCGTCTGTTCTGCTTCTTCTGCTGGCTCACAGACTTTGGCTGAATATTACTTAATTAGTCCCGAAACTGTTATTATTATCCTTGTCATAGCTGGTCACAGTTATTAATACGAAGTAATCACATTTGCGCAACAGTGATTTCGTTTCGTACGCTGAATCATTTCTGTAGCTGATTATATATGGGTGATATAAATTTACGGTTACGGCTGTTGAACACTCTGTCTCCGCAGTACTGATATCCTCACATATCCAGTACCGATGTTCGAAACTCGTTGGTGGAAACAACAGTTTGAGGAAAGCTTGGTGACATGGTTTTATAGCCGAAAAACCAGTTTAGAGTCTGGCGGAAACTTTTACTTGTCACTGACGTCGTCGTTGTTATTGTTTTCTATGTTGTGGTCATCAGTCCAAAAACTGGTTTGGTACATCTCCGCATCTATCTTATCCTGTGTAAGTCGCTTCACCTCCGCCTCTTTCATCAAAGTGAACTTACTTCTATAGTCAAACCTTGATACCCTTTTACAGTTTTTACACTCCACCCTTCCATTAAGAAGCTGACAATTCTTGAAACTAAAAATCTCATTTGTAGGGCGCAACATGATATCCGAAAACAATGATAGTATGAAATCCAGCTCGCTCTTTCCGTCAACGAGATCCAGAAAGCAGTAAATACTGGTGCCCAGGTTCATATCGTGTTACTTGACTTCCGGACGGCGTTCGATACAGTTCCACACTGCTGTCTACGGAACATCAGACCAGCTGCGTTTCTGGACTGAGGAGTTTTTGGCAAACTGTACACAGCACGCCGTTCTCAACGGAGAGAAATGTTCAGAAGTAAAAGAAAAGTCTGTCGTACCTCAAGGGTATCTTATATGGCCATTACTATTCGCGATATACAGAGTGTAAACGATAACTGTTTACAACGTGTCAGAGTGCTGCAGATGAAGTCGACACGAACAATTTGATACACAGTGTGACCCATTTCAGATGTTAGAAAAGTTGAATACAGTGTACTAGAAACTATGCAAATTTATTGCTTGTTAAAGGCACATACATGTGTGGTAGAGTCTGAAGTTTGTGTCACAGCACATCAGCGCTCAACATGTCACCACTGTAAAAGCAGCACACATCATACCTCGCATCCGTGTTGCACCAGGTATCGGGCAGCAGTTCTGGAATGATCTGCTCAAAGGTCGCTGTAACCTGCCTCCGTATGTCGATCGGATTCTGTGGTCTTCGTGCGTACACTGCTGAAATGACATAGTTCCACATATAAAAAAAAATGTGTAGGCGTTAGCTCGGGGCTATTAGGAGGCCATGGGATAGGTCCTCCATGGCAGCACCAGTTTTATCGTTGAACATCTGGTTTAAATGGTCACACACTATGAGAAATAGATAGAGTGGAGCACCGCCATTTTTATATGATGGCGTCCGGTATCCTACGTTTTTGTAATTGAGGAACCACGTACTACTCGATCGCTTCAGAGTAACTGATGACACGAACTGTCTCCTTCGCAAAAAAGAACGGGCCGGAGACATCCTCGTGGGTCATTCCGCACCACACATTATCTTTCAAGTTCGTGTGAGACATACGAATTCTTGGTGCACAAAATGATGCAGTCATGCCTGTTGACTCGGCAACTCAATGAAATGTGGCTTCGACTGTGAACATCCATCGATTTAACCATCGATCGCCCGCTTCCTGCCGCTCACACATAATCATAACAAACTGGAGTCAAGCTCCACCATTCAGCTGCGTCAGTGTTTGCATGCCCTGAATACGGTGTAGAAACGTGTTGAGTCATCTTCTGACAATCCCCTGACAGGTTTTGTATGGTGTATTCAGCTCTGCTGACAAGCGGCGAAGTGACTTTCGTGGACTCAGAGTCATGACTTGTCGAAGATCTTCGTCCTTGCTCACGCTGCGTTCCGCCTGTGTGAGACATCAGCAATCCATTTTCCAAGAACAAGTTGTATCAGTTACCGATGTCTCGATGTGGTGGGATATACGTATCGTTGTACCGATGTCTGAAAGCTCGTTGGGTCTCTACGACAGCAGAAAATTTCGCACGTTGTTGCGGCGTAGTGACCATTTTCACTTAGCAATCGAGACAAACTGAGCGCGCTAACATGTGCCCACCTCTTGGCTTGCTTCCCGGAACATGGTCATTCATTGCTAAATCCCAACGTTTTTACGTACATTCGAGAAAGTTGCTCAAAGATATATACACTAAATTAATAATTTTGACGTTATACTTTTCTGACATCTCAAACGAATTACCTTGTAAGACACTTATGGTCTGTAAATCCGGGAAAGAGACTCAAACCGACCTGCAAAAGGCACCTAAGCTATGCAAAAGGCACCTAAGCTATGACGCATGCGCAATGGGCGATACTTTGGCTGCAATATTAGAAATTAACTTTCGCCCTTATGCAATGTAAAACTGAACTTTCTGTAAATTTTAACCCCAAAATATTGCCGATTGGAAATGAATAACATTAACAATCAAATAGTTTTGTTTGTCTGGCGTTCTTACCACTGAACTACTGTGCATGTAAGGATGGAGTTTAGATTGAATTGTAAATGTAATTAGTTTTTGTAAAACGTTTACAAAAGTATTTTATTGCCCTCACGGCACGGTTTAAGTTTATAATGTTAACGAAATGGCCAACTAAGCCGAAGCTTAGCGGAAGCGTACACACCAGCACATTTGCGAAACGATGTAAGACAAGAGGAGAAGATACTGAAAATCTCTGTCCTATATACATATTTTCATCTCGACTTCCCCTAAACCACTGCGGTACATTGTACGCAGTTATCCTTTACCGCCTGTATATAAATGTATAACGTCGGAAGTTCCACAAGGCATTTTGTGGACGATGCTGTTGTATACAAAGAAGTTGCAACGCTAGAAATTTTAGTGAACTGTAGAAGGACCTACAGAGGGTCGACGCCTGGTGCAAGGATGCTAGTTAACCCTAAACATAAAAATATATGTATATAATGTACTGCGTATTAATAGGCAGAAAGACCCATAACTGTTTGATTATACGATTGTGGAACAGTCACTGGAAGCAGTCATATGCACAAAATATCTATGACTACGCGTACAGGGAGATTTACAGCGGAATGACCACATGAAAGTTATCACAGTTAAGGAAGATGCAAGTCTGGAAGAATTCGCAGGAAGTGCGGAGTGTGGTCTCACCGACAAAGGAGGAAGTTTGCAAAATTCACTTCTGACCGATACTCCAACATTGCTCGTATGTCTCTGTTCTGTACCGGGTAAGAATTATAAAGGAAATGGAGAGGATCCAAAAAAAGATCGAGCGATAGACTTTCATTTAATAAGCGTGGAAACGTCAATCAGTGCAGTGACAGACGCTGCAAAAGAGACTTTCTTCATCACGGTGTCATTTACTGCTAAGTTGCCGAGAGCGCACAGTCCCAGAAGGTTCAGACGATATATTGGTTGTGCGTATCGCGCGGAAAGACCACGGAAGTATGTTTGAGAGATTAGCTGACACGTATGTGAGACCTGAGGTTCCCCCGGCGTATAACTTACGAGAATGTAATCGAGTGACGCCGTCTAAAACAGCCGTAATTTCGACAGGAGCACATCCTGTCATTTTCAAGGCAAAACTACAGCAAGTAAGCGCTGTGCTAGGGAATTTAAAACCTTGTTTTGTAGAGGAACTCTTGAAAGATAACACACACACACACACACACACACACACACACACACACACACATTGTAAACACTAGCACTATCAAAAACCAAAGATGACCAACGTCAGAAGTTATGGACAGTGAAATGAAGGTGAAGTGGCACAAACTCTGTCCCTCCGATTTTTTGGCAAGAAAGGGAGCAGGATTCCATGCAGAAATTGAACAAACACCACCATCTCAAATTATAAGGTTACTTCCTAATTTAATCTCAACTGCCTCTGTAATACTATCGCATTAGCTGCAAGTTCATGCCAAAACCTGCACGTTGTTATATTCCAAGAGATGACCGGTGCCAAGACAATGTTCTGCAAAGGCGGATTTGCTCGTCTGTTGTAACCATATGTGACGCTTATCCTGCACAGTCGTGATTGTCTGACCAATATATGACATGTCACAACTGCAAGAAACGCGGTAGACTACCGCCTTACACAAACGAGGATCATCCTTTACGAAACCTAAAAGAACCCTGATCTTACATGGTGAGCGAAAAACACATTTCACATGATATTTCCGCAAAGTACAACCAATCGTGTTCGAAGCACTCCCTGCGTAACGTAAAAAGGCTGTAGACATTGGTTCCACCTCCGTATTATCATTACTCACCCGGAGCACAGTTGGTTGATAGCGCAACTCACGTCTGATCTGTCTCACTGTAACCATTTTGACGAAAAGTGACCTCGAGATGGGCTAACTTAGCTGACAAACTGATGACATGAGCCGTGTGAAACAAGGTACGAAGAACCCCTTTACTTTGAGCCGGACGGTGACAACTGTGAGTCTGTAGATACAAGTCAGTGTGAGTAAGCTTTCTATAAACGGCATGTCCCGACGTAGACAAATCAACAATCGTTCTTCCCGCTAACCATTCGCGACTGGAATAGGAAAGTGGGAAGTGACAATGGACTGGAACATATACTTCCCATGTCGTAACTGATGCAGATGTGCTGGGGTGGAAGCTTCCGCTGTTGCATTGGCGAAAGAAATGTACGTTAAAACGTTGGCACCACTGTGGCGGCGAGAACATGCAGGACGGACGCCAGGTGGTCACCGTAAATGAGTGCTGCCAATTATTTCCGGCTGTGCGTCGCGCCCTTTTTGCCGTATGCGTCCCCACGGAGAGAAGCGAAATCGACATTACTACTCTTAGCCAACAATTGCGGAACTTAATTGTCGGCTGCCGTCTGAAAGGAAGCTAAAGCTTCGCATTAGCATGAGCATGCAGACCGGCATTGTGAAAGGGCTTCCCGTTACGAAGGCGGTGAAAACACAGCGGCCACCCGGCTGGGACGGGACCCGCTCGCAACAGCCGTGTGGGATAACAATACGTACATTGTTTCCAACCATTACAGTTTTATACCAGAGAGTACAGAGAAACTGAGCTTGGTGCGTAGATGCTACGGGGAGAGGGGAGAGGAACTCGTATCACTTTCCTGGAAGAAACAGCTGCATAGAACCGGAGTAAAATGTTTTACAAAACAAAACTCAAAACTACAGAAAACACATCAAGGGAATGGACGACGACTTAATTCCAGTCGTCGACGGGTACAAGCCATTAGGAATAAGAGACGTAGGATGACCGGAATAGAGATGGAGGTAATTATGTGAAATCGGAGCAGGCATGTTGCCTAAGTGCTGGAAAAGAGGAATAAAAAGAATTATTTGAAATTTACCTGAATTATACTTAATTGAAAGAGAATACTTTTTATGAGGTTGGTTCGCACTGTTTTGCTATCAGACAGGTAAATTCGCAATGCGTCTGAATATTTTCTATTTTCACATTTTTGGTAGATTTTGAGAATAATAACAAGCGGAAACAACATTGCTACTGGAAGAATTTTGTATCCAGAGCAGTTCTGTCTGTCAGTTGAAAAAGGAATAGCGGTGAATGGCGGATCAGTATGAGTTTTCACGGCAAATGACTCCACTTGCTACTAGTTAACATTCATTACAAGTTTTGAATGTCTCTCTGGCAGGTGGAAAATTGTGAATTTGGTTTGTGAAGATCTTTTTCAAACTTCTTGACGAGGAATTAGGGGGACAGATACTCTCCGCTGTCCTTCGCTGGGTACGCCACTGATATTAGATTTACTTATTTTTTCGGCCCAACAGGATGAAGAACGACTTTTGCACCACTTCCCTGTTTCTCCAGACATCTTTCACTGTCTGACCCTGCTGTTTCTCTTAGGTTCAATTATCTTCATTTATTACTCCTTTTGACTACTTATTTCCTGTCAGCAGTCACATCCACATCTGCATCGCCAAAACCTCGTCTTCCTTTCTCACTGTCACGTTTGAAATAAATTTTACACTCTTGCACAGCTTCTGTCTCGACCTATACTGCTAAAGTTTGACATTGGTTCTGAGTACCGACTGTATAGCTAAATATATTTGATATCCTATTTAAGCATACAAACTGTATTTTGTTACATTAACATTTAATTGTTACAAACCGGCTCCGTCCTTTTTATGACATTTTCAGGTAACAACTCTCTCTCTGCTACTCTGTTCTTACTCAAGTCAGCATATGAGTCACGTAAAATACGAGGGCAGTTCAATAAGTAATGCAACACATTTTTTTTCTGAACAGGGGTTGTTTTATTCAGCATTGAAATACACCAGGTTATTCCCCAATCTTTTAGCTACACAACACTATTTTTCAACGTAATCTCCATTCAATGCTACGGCCTTACGCCACCTTGAAATGAAGGCCTGTGTGCCTGCACGGTACCATTCCACTGGTCGATGTCAGAGCCAACGTCGTACTGCATCAATAACTTCTTCATCATCTGCGTAGTGCGTCCCACGGATTGCGTCCTTCATTGGGCCAAACATATGGAAATCCGACGGTGCGAGATCGGGGCTGTAGGGTGCATGAGGAAGAACAGTCCACTGAAGTTTTGTGAGCTCCTCTCGGGTGCGAAGACTTGTGTGAGGTCTTGCGTTGTCATGAAGAAGGAGAAGTTCGTTCTGATTTTTGTGCCTACGAACACGCTGAAGTCGTTTCTTCAATTTCTGAAGAGTAGCACAATACACTTCAGAGTTGATCGTTTGACCATGGGGAAGGACATCGAACAGAATAACCCCTTCAGCGTCCCAGAAGACTGTAACCTGACTTTACCGGCTGAGAGTATGGCTTTAAACTTTTTCTTGGTAGGGGAGTGGGTGTGGCGCCACTCCATTGATTGCCGTTTTGTTTCAGGTTCGAAGTGATGAACCCATGTTTCATCGCCTGTAACAATCTTTGACAAGAAATTGTCACCCTCAGCCACATGACGAGCAAGCAATTCCGCAAGGATGGTTCTCCTTTGCTCTTTATGGTGTTCGGTTAGACAACGAGGGACCCAGCGGGAACAAACCTTTGAATATCCCAACTGGTGAACAATTGTGATAGCATTACCAACAGAGATGTCAAGTTGAGCACTGAGTTGTTTGATGGTGATCCGTCGATCATCTCGAACGAGTGTGTTCGCACGCTCCGCCATTGCAGGAGTCACAGCTGTGCACGGCCGGCCCGCACGCGGGAGATCAGACAGTCTTGCTTGACCTTGCAGCGATGATGTCACACGCTTTGCCCAACGACTCAGCGTGCTTTTGTCCACTGCCAGATCACCGTAGACATTCTGCAAGCGCCTATGAATATCTGAGATGCCCTGGTTTTCCGCCAAAAGAAACTCGATCACTGCCCGTTGTTTGCAACGCACATTCGTTACAGACGCCATTTTAACAGCTCCGTACAGCGCTGCCACCTGTCGGAAGTCAATGAAACTATACGAGACGAAGCGGGAATGTTTGAAAATATTCCACAAGAAATTTCCGGTTTTTTCAACCAAACTTGGCCGAGAAAAAAAATGTGTTGCATTACTTATTGCACTGCCCTCATAAAATACCGTAGTTTACTATTGTCTTATGATTTCCAATTTCGTTAGACACGGACTCGTGTCGCAGCTCTTTGTTACGCTTGTAATCCGTTTATTGTACTCACGTTTTGCCTTCAGGTACCAAAAACTGTTTCAAAAAGCTGGACCGAAATCCTGGATGCCCATGTGAAATGAAAGATAGATAGCCTTGGTTACAAACGCGGCAATCACGTATGCATATTTTGCCGTAATTATTCTCCACCTGTCCAGATTGTACACTGCTTTTAACTGAGGTCTAGTTTAGTTACGCAGTATTTTGAGAATACAAGTCCTAGTTTAGAACAGAAAATTGATTATTTCTTATTTTTACTAATGACTTGTTAATATTGTTGTTGTCTCCATTCGACACAAATTCTCTGTGTTTTTCACCACAAGCTATAATTATTGTGAAATGTAGCGGTCATACCTTATCACCTCAGTCTGCATTTCACAGTTGCTCTTACGTTTTGAATTTTTATCTTTTAATGACAGATCGAGGGTCGTTTATTCAGAGACGAAGTAATTTCTAACGACGAGGACGTTCTGTCTGGAGTTAGCTAAGGAGGAACGCTGGGAAGGCTCTTGAAACTGAGTCTGAGCTTTCACCTGGTATTATTTAATTACTTGACTTGGTTTCGAACCAAGGTCTTCAACTTAACAAATTTAGATTTCCTAGTACTATAATACAGGATTTGAACTCGCAGTTCTTGGGAATTCGTTTAACACGAAACAGAGATCATGTATATTATTTATGTATATGTCATTCAGTTACAAGGCGTGTTTTTTTAGTAAGTACCGTTTTGAAATTAAAAAAGACGTACTAAGACTTCTCAATAATTTTATTTTTACATAAAAGCCTGTACCTTAATCTACGCACTGACGCCATTACAGTCTGATTCTTCCTTGTTTACGTTTTGTACTGAGTGTTTAAGATGCCTCCGATAATCGTGTACCCAGCCGACTGTGTAGTGCGGGCTGTTATAAGATTGCTTTGTGCTAAAGGCCTAGAAGCGATCGATATTCATCGTGGGACCTGTGCAGTTTACGGTGAAAACATTATGAGTGATGGAATGGTAAGAAAGTGGGTGAGAGCATTTAAAGATGGCCGCACAAATGTGCATGATAGACAACGGAGTGGGCGTCCTTCGGTCGTTAATGAAAGTTTGGTGCAGGAAGTGGACAATAATGTGAGAGAAAACAGACGCTTTACGATTTCCTCCTTGACGGATGACTTTCCTAATGTTTCCTGTTGTGTTTTGTACAGCATTGTGGCCGAGCACTTGAATTACCGAAAATTGTGCGCACGTTGGTTACCGAAAATGTTGCCGGATGTGCACAAAACCAAATGTTTACACAGTGCATTGACTTTCCTTGAGCGGTACCACAACGACGGTGATGATTTCTTAAGCCAAATTGTTACGGGTGACGAAATATGGGTGGCCTACGTCACACCAGAATCAAAGCAACAGTCCATGGAAGTTGAGCAAGGGCATCGTTTTGCTGCAAGGCAATGCCCATCCGCATGTGGCGAATCAGACCAAAGATCTCATTATATGTTTTCGATGGGAAATTCTAGATCATCCTCCATACAGCCCCGATCTTGCACCCAGCGACTACTGTTCCTGCACTTGAAGAAACACCTGGGCGGTCAGCTTCTTCAAGACGATGACGAAGTCAAAACAGTGGTGATGCAGTGGTTAACAAGTCAGGCGGCAGACTTCTATGAGGAGAGTATTCAAAAACTGGTACAACGTTATGACAAGTGCACCAATATTGACGGAAATTATGTAGAAAAGTAGATTAAGGAACAGGCTTTCATGTAAAAATAAAATTATTGAGATATCTTAGCACGTCTTTTTTTAATTTCAAAACGGTACTTACTTAAAAAACACGCCTCGTAATTCAGGGGGCTAAATATTTTTGTGGGCGTGATACCCCACTTTCTCTGACTTAATGACAAATAGTTGGCGTAAAATCATGATTTCACCACTACCTTTATTCTTATTGATGATACCTCTAGCCACTCATCTCTACACGCAACAGAGGCACAAACGCGTGTTGCATTACGTCGTGCTGAAACTATTAAAATAATTTATGTTTTTATGTTTAGAGCGTCACTTCCGAAGCCTCAGTTGTTAAAGGAGCTTTGCATGCTCAATGGCAGTCCTAGAGGAAACCGTCATTTTCTTTTATCAAAGGTATCTTTGCTTGGGAAGTCTTTTAGTCCTTCGTGCTGGAACATATCTTACCCTATTGCGTCTTTCTGCATAGAAAATTCTTTTTTTTCTACAAATTATTAATAATGTAGGATAAACCTTTTTGACAGTGGCAGATAATAACGATCGGCGCCGGCCATTGTGGCCGAGCGGTTCTAGGCGCATCAGTCTGGAACCGCGCGACCGCTACGGTCGCAGGTTCGAATATTGCCTCGGGAATGGATGTGTGTGATGTCCTTAGGTTAGTTAGGTTTAAGTAGTTCTGAGTTCTAGGGGACTGATGACCTCAGATGTTAAGTCCCATAGTGCTCAGAGGCATTTGAACCATTTTTTTAACGATCGGCCATTTCTTTTGTGAGTATATTACGATTTTCAAAAAGCAAATTACATTAGAAGGCTAAGACTGTTCAAAGAAAAATTAAGCTAACTGTCGGGTCGGTAAATGCTTATAAACTATCAAAAAGTAAATACTTCTGTTCAACAAAGCTTCTTTGTCACGAAGTTCATTGTCAGACAAGTGTTCCCCTTCGTCCAAGTAGGCGAGTATCACTGTCACACGATGTGTAGTTAGCCCCATCTGTTGAATGCTTTAGCTCGTGTTAAATCTACTGGCACGAGAAAAAAAGCAGAGAACGTGGGGCTTAGCGCCGAGTACAGTTACACGATAATATCAAGGTGAACCACTAAATGAAGTGAGAGAGACGGAAAACACTTAAACGCAGAGAAATATGAAAGTAGTAACAGAAAGTGGAACTGTGCCAAATAAAATATGTGGCTTGATACGTATTAGACTTTTAGGATGCTGGAAGTTTTGTAAATGAGTTAAGTGTAACGAAAAGTATCCTGCAGTCTACAAGAAGCGTCCCAGACAAGATCATACGTCAAAAACGTCTAGAACATACGGGCTCTAAAACGCCTACCACAAAAATTATGAACAATTGTTCAGTAAAGGCGATGGGTTTCACAACAGTGAAGATGAACAGTGCTCGTATCTATTTAGGTATACGCTATAGAGCCCATGTTTACTAAGCATTTTGTTCTTGTTTTGGTCCATACTGCTTTATCTCAAAATACGGAAAGAAAAGAGTTTGCAGTTGAAGGACTTTGTTTCATAGTATCGAAGATGAAGAAGAGCTCATAGATCTTAAGGTATCCATTTTAGAAGTCATGTTTACCAGCCATTTAGGCCATTCCTCCTGAGAGATTCTGTATATTTGTGTACCTACAGCAACGACGAATCAGTGCAAAGAACCTGCACGTATTCGCTAAGCTACTGACAGGTGGCGACGTCGGGTAACAAAGGAGATATTTTCTGTCCACAGGAAGAGAGAGAGAGAGAGCAATTAACTTTGAGATCAGGTTACATGCTTCAAAGTTTTCTTTCCATCGCACGATGGTACGAAGCGGACATCAGCCATCATGAAGCTGCATAAATAAACTATCTTACCAGCTGTCATATAAAGCACATTTCGTGGAAAAAGTGTGAGAAACTGTTTGCACAAGACTTTGGGCGTGAAGTGCTTTGGCAAAAATATTAATGCTAACTGGTATACCGTGAATCTGTTTACTCCATATGTGGATCAACTCACAGAAGATGAACCACTGTACGGATATTTTCAGCAAGATGGAGCAACAGCAGACACTGCCTTAACAAACCTGTCACGAGTAGACGAGGCATGCTATGAGGAGAGGACAATCAGCAGAGTCAGTTCAATCTGCTTGTCACCTCGAGTACCCAGTCCTTCTCCCCATGATTTCTACATGTGGGGAAAAGTGAAGGGTAATCGTCACATACACATTCAAATCGCTATTGCTTCTATCCCCTATGTATTGCTTCTGTCCCTTATCGGTGGACGTATTCTGCAAGGTAATGACTCACTCTGTTTACCACTGACCACTTTGGTCACTATGAAAACTACTTTTTCTTAAATTGGCACATGAATGATGAGGGCATGATTTCAAATACATGTCATGAGCCACACAGAACTGTCGTATAGTGATCATGACAGTAATTAAAGAATTTCGGCGTTATACGTTTTCATGATACACCATACGCGAGCGGAAGGGAATGACGGAAAAAATATTGATATACCATGAGCTCTTTGTCTCAGACTGTATGACATATTGTGGACGACAGATTTTTATGTATCAGAAGCCACCGATACTGATTTTCCTGGTATGTCACGGTCGCTAATCTGTGCTAGTTCACCTCCA
This sequence comes from Schistocerca serialis cubense, assembly GCF_023864345.2. NCBI lineage: Eukaryota > Metazoa > Arthropoda > Insecta > Orthoptera > Acrididae > Schistocerca > Schistocerca serialis. The sequence continues at coordinate 856,380,861 of NC_064639.1, read as the reverse complement.
CGTGACACGTTTACAAGCGTTGCACGTTCCATTCCTCTTAGTGTTAATAATGTATTGGCGTCAGGAAGCAGAGGAAACCAAATGGTCGCACAGACATACATAACAAACTCAATATAAACCACATACGGATTGGTCTAGTAAGTGCTAAACAATGGTAATCGAACTCCAGTGACAGGTGCCACATGAAAGGCGTCGTGCATGACGCGGAGATTTATTGCTAAAATTCCGAGAGCAGACGTCCCAAGAACACAGGCAATATAGTGTTTCCTCCAATATGCGTTTGTGAAAAGGCAATAGCTGTAAAATTCGAGAAATGAGAGCTCACACAGAGGTGGATGGAGTAGAAAGAGGGGAAATGATAATCGTACGAAAATCCCTTCCACCATAAGTCACAATGTAAGCATGGGTAATATACATGAAAAGTACACATTATCCGGCGGTTGTTTCATGTCAACGGTGATTTTTTACCCACTGCGGAGTGGTGAATTCAAACCAAATACACTTTCGTGCTCGGCGAGACAAATATTTAAAGAACTCAGTTATAATGTTGAGTGTGGAAAAGTATAATAAACAATGTATATATCATTGCGATTGGCAAAAGACCTTTGGCAGTATTCAAAGATATCAATACCACAAGTTGACAGTTCTGTTTATTTGCGACTGACATGTAGCAGCCAAGTTTTGAGTGCGGAAGTAGATATACGGCCAAAATGCAGGAGGGCACCATCTTTGCGCGCTGCTTGCCAGATCTGAGGTCATCGACACGGGAGCAGTTGGAGGCATTCCAGGTTAAAAGTTAACTCTGCAGGAATCCACTGTGGATTTCTGTACTAGTGCCGGGGCTTCTTTACAGTACACAGAAAGAGAGACAGCTCAATACCGTAAATTTTTCGTTACACACACACACATTTCAGATGTAATCTGAATGTAATGATGCGGAAATGAAGTAGTGTTATGAAGTATGCATTGTGACTTCTTAAATAAAAAGAACGTGTGACAGATATATTTTGCTTTACGACTTTGAGAGTAGGTTTCTGAGCTATAATTATGTTGGTAAAAAATTCAAGTTGGTAGAGGCATGATGCGTAGCTCGTAAAAGAATTCTTTACTTTGAGAGATTTTCGAAATGTAAGGATTTCTCACATATTGTTTCGGGTAATGTCTGTATTCGTCAGATATGGTGGTAGTATTGTCTGTATTTCTTGCAGGAAAGACCTAGCAGGGTCAGTGATAGACCACAAAAATCGTAAAATCTATCAGTATCTTTGTGTTTTCGTTTGGAATTCATCGTTACCTCCACCTATGACAATGCCTACTGTGAATGAAATCACCTATGCCATATCCGGGGTTCGAGTAAACTGGTTCACAAAATAGGAGAAAGGTAAAGTATGGCACGTTCCACTAGAACTTTGCCTATTAAAGCAAGGCATTGTTCAAAATAAATCTGATGCTCTTTCTTATACACTCCTGGAAATTGAAATAAGAACACCGTGAATTCATTGTCCCAGGAAGGGGAAACTTTATTGACACATTCCTGGGGTCAGATACATCACATGATCACACTGACAGAACCACAGGCACATAGACACAGGCAACACAGCATGCACAATGTCGGCACTAGTACAGTGTATATCCACCTTTCGCAGCAATGCAGGCTGCTATTCTCCCATGGAGACGATCGTAGAGATGCTGGATGTAGTCCTGTGGAACGGTTTGCCATGCCATTTCCACCTGGCGCCTCAGTTGGACCAGCGTTCGTGCTGGACGTGCAGACCGCGTGAGACGACGCTTCATCCGGTCCCAAACATGCTCAATGGGGGACAGATCCGGAGATCTTGCTGGCCAGGGTAGTTGACTTACACCTTCTAGAGCACGTTGGGTGGCACGGGATACATGCGGACGTGCATTGTCCTGTTGGAACAGCAAGTTCCCTTGCTGGTCTAGGAATGGTAGAACGATGGTTTCGATGACGGTTTGGATGTACCGTGCACTATTCAGTGTCCCCTCGACGATCACCAGTGGTGTACGGCCAGTGTAGGAGATCGCTCCCCACACCATGATGCCGGGTGTTGGCCCTGTGTGCCTCGGTCGTATGCAGTCCTGATTGTGGCGCTCACCTGCACGGCGCCAAACACGCATACGACCATCATTGGCACCAAGGCAGAAGCGACTCTCATTGCTGAAGACGACACATCTCCATTCGTCCCTCCATTCACGCCTGTCGCGACACCACTGGAGGCGGGCTGCACAATGTTGGGGAGTGAGCGGAAGACGGCCTAACGGTGTGCGGGACCGTAGCCCAGCTTCATGGAGACGGTTGCGAATGGTCCTCGCCGATACCCCAGGAGCAACAGTGTCCCTAATTTGCTGGGAAGAGGCGGTGCGGTCCCCTACGGCACTGCGTAGGATCCTACGGTCTTGGCGTGCATCCGTGCGTCGCTGCGGTCCGGTCCCAGGTCGACGGGCACGTGCACCTTCCGCCGACAACTGGCGACAACATCGATGTACTGTGGAGACCTCACGCCCCACGTGTTGAGCAATTCGGCGGTACGTCCACCCGGCCTCCCGCAAGCCCACTATGCGCCCTCGCTCAAAGTCCGTCAACTGCACATACGGTTCACGTCCACGCTGTCGCGGCATGCTACCAGTGTTAAAGACTGCGATGGAGCTCCGTATGCCACGGCAAACTGGCTGACACTGACGGCGGCGGTGCACAAATGCTGCGCAGCTAGCGCCATTCGACGGCCAACACCGCGGTTCCTGGTGTGTCCGCTGTGCCGTGCGTGTGATCATTGCTTGTACAGCCCTCTCGCAGTGTCCGGAGCAAGTATGGTGGGTCTGACACACCGGTGTCAATGTGTTCTTTTTTCCATTTCCAGGAGTGTACACAGCGAAGTACTTTCTTAAACCAGAAGAGTGCAGTGTGAATTCAGGTCTCTCTCTCTGTCTGTCTTTTTCTCTCTCCCCCCACTCTCTCTTTTCGAAATAAATTGGCCCAGGAAACATTTCATGCCCCTTATGATAGGCAACCCAGCTTACGTCATCTGAATCGCAGTCTTTGGTTTGCTCTGCCCACAATATAATCTACGTGATGGTTCCAATTTAGGTTATTTGTAATTGTAATCCCTAAGTATTTATTTGAATTTACAGCCTTCAGATATGTGTGACTTATCGCGTAATCGAAATTTAGTGGATTTCTTTTAGTATTCTTGTGAATAACTTCACACTTTTCTTTAATCAGGGTCAATTGCCACTTTTCACACCATACAGATATCTTGTCTAAATCATTTTGCAAGTCGTTTTGATCATCTGATGACTTTACAAGACGGTAAATGACAGCATCATCTGCAGAAAATCTAAGACGGCTACTAAGATTGTCTCCTATATCGTTAATATAGATCAGGAACATTACAGGGCCTGTAACACTTCCTTGGGGATCGCCGGATATTACTTCTGTTTTACTCAATGACTTTCCGCGTATTACTACGAACTGTGACCTTTCTGACAGGAAATCACGAATCCAGTAGCACAACTGAGGCGATACTCCGTAGACATGCAGTTTGGTTAGAAGACGTTTGTGAGGAATGGTGTCGAAAGCCTTCTGGAAATCTAAAAATATTGAATCAATTTGACATCCCCTATCGATAACTCTTATTACTTCATGAGTATAAGGAGCTAGTTGTGTTTCACAAGGACGATATTTTCTGAATCCGTGCTGAATATGTGTCAATAAATCGTTTTCTTCGAGGTAGTTCATAATGTTCGAATACAGTATATGTTCCAAAATCCTACTGCAAATGGACGTTAGTGATATAGGCCTGTAATTCAGCGGATTACTCCTACTTCCCTTTTTGGGTGTCGGTGTGACTTGAGCAATTTTCCAGTCTTTAGGTACGGATCTTTCTGTGAGCGAGTGGTTGTATATAACTGCTACATATGGAGTTATTTTATCAGCATACTCTCAGAAGAACCTGACTGGTATACAATCTGGACCGGAGGCCTTGCCCTTATTAAGTGATCTAAGCTCTTTTGTTACACCGAAGATATCTACTTCTATGTTTCTTATCTTGGCATTTGTTCTTGATTCGAATTCAGGAATTTTTACTTCGTCTTCTTTGGTGAAGGAGTTTCGGAAGACCGTGTTTAATAAATCTTCTTTAGTGGAACTGTCATCAGTGACTTCACCGTTGTTATCACGCAGTGAAGGTATTCATTGCGTCTTGCCACAGGTGTGCTTTACGTGTGACCAGAATCTTTTTGGGTGTAGTGATGGCATCTGCCATCTGCGTGTGGTTACTGCAGGACTTCGGACGTAGGCGGTGGCGACTTTACTGTGACCGGACTGTGCAAAAGAAAAGAAGTGTCGTGTTCGAGCATGTGTTAGACCTGATAACTGCTTAATTTATACAACTTATCTTTATTTAGTCTTTTTATGAGAAATGGCATCACAGCTTAAAAATAATTACTGATTTTAGATATTCTTGGTATGGCTCTATCAAATATTTACTGCTTTTGGAGTTTCGATATTTTTTCATTTTCAAGTACAGTGGCAACTTAGAGACCACTCTGCAACATAAAGTCGTGACATCCTGGAACATGGTTGCCAGCAATCTGAATCCAAATACGTACGATGGTACAAGTGTATTCGCTCTTCCACACATCATTTTTCAGTTAACTCTCGGAAATACGGGTAAATAGCTTTAACAAATTTGGAGAATTATTACTTTCTCTCACCAACCGTGAGTTGCTATCAACGCCAGGATGTCTGTCATAAATCGTTATAAAAGAGTGTCACTTTTGAGAAGTTTCTAAAGTAATTAGTGGTTTGGCTCGATGTTAGAAGCGCAAACCGAACTTGGACATCATTTCATCTTTGCGACCAACATGAAAGGCAAATATTCCCCAAAAAAATAGACTAGCTGTAGTTCCCCTTCTACAGAGCGTGAGATATAGGCCTGCTTGGACTGTTAATGACAGGATATGACGCCGTTTCCTGAGAAGTGCTGGACAGGCGCGGCAGCCGTCAAGGAGAACAGCAGATACTACAGCCACAGGGAGGCAAAGAGACCGCCGAGTGCTCCCGTTACAGCCTGTTATGCGAAGGCCGGCAGGGAAAAGGACAGTGTTTTACTGTTCCATTTGGCCTGGCTAGCTAGCGCTGATCAACTGGAGAGTGCTAGTTATCTGATCTGCAGGCAAGGCCAGCGGCTCTCTGTGCGGTTTCCTTGCATGCCGCGTACTTGTTCTCCTCTCTCTCTATCTCTCTCTTTCTCTCTCTTCCCTTCTCTATGTGCGGAAAACAAGGCAGTTCATCTAGAATGCACGCGGCGCGACAGGTGCTTAATGCGCGTCTTAGGGTAGATTTCAGTGTTGCGTGCCCTTCAGCGCTGTGAATGATTGCAAGGCTGGGATATTATGAGGAGTGCGGACTAATTCGGGCAAACCCATATTGAGAACCTAGTGCTTGTCTTTGCCTTCGAAGTGTGCTCCTAGCTCTGGCTACTAACTGCCCTAGTTTAACACAGATTTTACAATAAACAGTTAACATTTCCAGGGAATTCTTTTATTTATTATTGCATCACAGTTTATTGTACTATTAAGTATAAACATCCGCCTCCGTAGTTCAGCGCTGCCTGTCTCAGTGCCTTGTGAAGGTCCCGGCTTCAATTTCCGGCACTGCCAAGGACTTTTCTTTTGGAAGCAGAAGTGGAATAGGATGCACTCAGCTTCGTAATGCGAATCGAGGAACTATAGTGAGAAGTATCGACTACAAGGTGTGGAAAGCAGACAACGAATGAGACCTCCGTGTGGCGACCTCCATGGCCAATCTCCGTAGCTCACAGAAATCTGTATCTACGTGACTACTCTGCAGTTCACATTGTTTGTCAGAGTGTTCCTAGAACGACATTCAGACTATTTCTCAACCGTTCTACTCCCGAATTTCACGTGACTAAAGAAGACATCTAAATCTTTCAGTGCGAGCTGCTTTTGTTTTATTACGATGATTACTTCTCCTTGTGTATACGAGAATCAACCAAATATTTTGGCATACAGGGAAGAAAGCAGACGATTGAAATTTCGTGAAAAAATTTCGCCGTAACAAAAACCACCTTAGTTTTAAACGAATGTCATCTCATCTCGATTTCCACACCCTCTTTCCAGGTTTCGCGATACTACCACAAGAGCTGCTCTTCTCTGGAGTTTTTTAGATGTTCTCTGTCACTCTCACCTAGTAAAAAGCCCACACCGCACACCAGTACTCTAGAAGAGGATGCGTAGTCATAGTGTGGACAGTCTGTTTTGTAGATCTGTTACATGTTCTAAACGATCTGTCGGTAAAACCCATACATTGGTGCCCACCTTCTCCATAACGTTCTCTGTAAGATCGTCCCAATTTTTATCCGAAATTATGCGTTTGGATATACATTTTTAATTCAATTTTCAATTTTCAAATCTGTGTGATTTATCGTGTAATCGAAAGTTAACGGAATCCTCTTCAGTATTAATGTGGAGCATCTTGAATTTTTATTGTTTCGGGTCAATTCCCACTATTCGCCCAGTATATATATCTTGGCAAAATCATTTTTCAATTAGTTTTGATCCTCTGATGACTAAACTAGATGATACACGACATCAACATCTGCCAGAAATCTGAGAATTCTGCATAGATTGTCTCCTAAATCGTTTATATACACTCCTGGAAATTGAAATAAGAACACCGTGAATTCATTGTCCCAGGAAGGGGAAACTTTATTGACACATTCCTGGGGTCAGATACATCACATGATCACACTGACAGAACCACAGGCACATAGACACAGGCAACACAGCATGCACAATGTCGGCACTAGTACAGTGTATATCCACCTTTCGCAGCAATGCAGGCTGCTATTCTCCCATGGAGACGATTGTAGAGATGCTGGATGTAGTCCTGTGGAACGGCTTGCCATGCCATTTCCACCTGGCGCCTCAGTTGGACCAGCGTTCGTGCTGGACGTGCAGACCGCGTGAGACGACGCTTCATCCAGTCCCAAACATGCTCAATCGGGGACAGATCCGGAGATCTTGCTGGCCAGGGTAGTTGACTTACACCTTCTAGAGCACGTTGGGTGGCACGGGATACATGCGGACGTGCATTGTCCTGTTGGAACAGCAAGTTCCCTTGCCGGTCTAGGAATGGTAGAACGATGGGTTCGATGACGGTTTGGATGTACCGTGCACTATTCAGTGTCCCCTCCACGATCACCAGTGGTGTACGGCCAGTGTAGGAGATCGCTCCCCACACCATGATGCCGGGTGTTGGCCCTGTGTGCCTCGGTCGTATGCAGTCCTGATTGTGGCGCTCACCTGCACGGCGTCAAACACGCATACGACCATCATTGGCACCAAGGCAGAAGCGACTCTCATCGCTGAAGACGACACGTCTCCATTCGTCCCCCCATTCACGCCTGTCGCGACACCACTGGAGGAGGGCTGCACGATGTTGGGGCGTGAGCGGAAGACGGCCTAACGGTGTGCGGGACCGTAGCCCAGCTTCATGGAGACGGTTGCGAATGGTCCTCGCCGATACCCCAGGAGCAACAGTGTCCCTAATTTGCTGGGAAGTGGCGGTGCGGTCGCCTACGGCACTGCGTAGGATCCTACGGTCTTGGCGTGCATCCGTGCGTCGCTGCGGTCCGGTCCCAGGTCGACGGGCACGTGCACCTTCCGCCGACCACTGGCGACAACATCGATGTACTGTGGAGACCTCACGTCCCACGTGTTGAGCAATTCGGCGGTACGTCCACCCGGCCTCCCGCATGCCCACTATACGCCCTCGCTCAAAGTCCGTCAACTGCACATACGGTTCACGTCCACGCTGTCGCGGCATGCTACCGGTGTTAAAGACTGCGATGGAGCTCCGTATGCCACGGCAAACGGGCTGACACTGACGGCGGCGGTGCACAAATGCTGCGCAGCTAGCGCCATTCGACGGCCAACACCGCAGTTCCTGGTGTGTTCGCTGTGCCGTGCGTGTGATCATTGCTTGTACAGCCCTCTCGCAGTGTCCGGAGCAAGTATGGTGGGTCTGACACACCGGTGTCAATGTGTTCTTTTTTCCATTTCCAGGAGTGTAGATTAAGAACAGCAGAAAGCACATAATGCTTGCTTGGGGACCCCTTACGTAACTTTAGCTTCACCAGATCAGTTCCTCTGAACTGTGAACTTTCTGACGAAATCATGAATCCAGTCGGACATCTGGAACTTCACAGGATAGGCACCGAGCTTGCTTGGATGCCTCTTGTGGGAGACGATGCCAAAAGCCTTCCAGTAATCGAGGAATATGGGTTCAACTTGAGATCCACTGTCGATAGCACTCGTCAGTGGCGTAAATAAATAACAAAGTGTGTTTCACAAGAACGATATTTCCTGAAACCGTGCTGGATAAATGTTTCATAATGTTGGAACACAATATACAGAGTGACTCCTTTTTGATACTGCTAACTTTCAGGGATGATGGAGGAGGATAAATGTATAAATTTGAGGTAAGCGACCCCCGGTGCCGAAACGACCAAGCTTAAAGCTATAAGCGATAATCGTTCTAATACCTCTGACAGTGAATCTCTTCTACTACAAGCTCTTTGCTTCCCCCATAGCTTCTGAGGAGGTAGTACTTGTCAAGACAACAAATAATTGTCAAGTAAACATGGCCCCTAAAACGCGTACCTGAAAAGCTATGATCACTTGTTCAGTACAAAAAATGACTTTCACAGAAGCAAAGATGGACACGTGCTCATAGCTCTGAAGTTATGCTCTTTGGAGCCCATCATTACTGGACATTTTATTATTTTTTATCCGTTCTACCTTCTCCCAAAATATGAAAAGTAAAGAGCTTTAACTAGAAGAGATACACTGTCAGAGGTTTCTGATCTATTTTCACTCATAACTTTCAATATGATCCTTTCTGGACCAGAGACAGGAAATGGAGGAGATTGAGATCAGTGTTTAACGTCCGGTCGACATCGAGGTCACTGCAGACGGAGCACAATCTCATGTAAGTGGAGGATGGAGAAGGAAATCGGCCGTGCCATTTCACAGGTACTATCCGAGCATTTGCCTGGAGCGATTAAGTTAAATCACGGAAAACATAAATAAGAATGTCCGGACACAAGTTTGAACCGTCGCCCTCATGAATGGCAGTCCAGTATGCTAACCTCTGCACCACCTCTCTCGGTTCGGGACCAGAGGCCCTTACCTCAGATTGGCGCGTTTACCCTTCTCTATCATCCCTAAAAGTTTGTAACATCATAACAGAATCATACTGTATATTGCAAAATACTACTACAAATCTATGTCAATGATATGGTTTTAAAATTCGTTACTCTTTTGTGTCGGTGTGCCCTTCGCCACTATCCAGTCTTTTCGCCACAAGACAGAGGATGACACGGCGGCCAGTCTGCACTGAACGGCTCGTCAGAGCCGAAACATGTGGCTGGACCAAGTATTAATTTACCTAGCAAGTATCATCTTTTATTCTTCTAGTTGAATTTAGTTCAGCCATTATTAAGAAAACTGCACAATTATCGACAATATTTAAACTCGGTTTCACTCCAATCAAATGTTATCCAGTGCCTTAAACCAGATGTCAAGCGGAACCTCCGAGGAGCTGTGATGCAGAATAAAGAAATATAGTTGAAATAGATGCACCGAGTTATCAAATAAGTAACCAGTTGCTGGCCGCTGTGGCCGAGCGGTTCTAGGTGATTCAGTCTGGAACCGCGCTATTGATACGGTAGCAGGTTCGAATTCTTCCTCGGGCATGGATGTGTGTGATGTCCTTAGGTTAGTCAGGTTTAAGTAGTTCTATGTCTAGTGGGCTGATGACCTCAAATGTTAAGTCCTATAGCGCTTAGAGCCAATTGAACCATTTAAGAAACCAGTTAAAAAAAAAAAAGAAGAAACAAACATCGTGTGCCAACCCACAAGGGGGAACTTTTCTGCGAAAAAATAATAGATACTCTAAAGAAAAAGTATTGATATTTTCTGGACGTTTACGATGGATTAATGGGAATAGCTTAACAAAACGAATCCTCAAGTATGCGAAAAGAAACTGATGAGAAGCTGAGTCTGAGAAATTAAAAAAAAATTTGTAGAAATACACAAAATCAAAGCAAAAGAAACGACAGAAAGAGATAGTATCGGAAGGAAAGTGTTGAAGCATTAAAAGTAGGTATATTCCAAGGAAAAAGCAGAAAGAGACACTTGTGAAGTGGTATAAACAATGGGAACAAATAAAAGTAAAACGAAGAGAAAAGAGCTAATCAGAAGGAAATGAAATTGTTACGTGATCAACAGTTGTCCAAAACAAAGGGGGGAGGGGGGAGAAAGGATAGACTAAGCCAAGAAAGGGGAACAGAATCAAACCGATATGATCCAGTAACGAATTAAAAGGAATTTCTCCGCATATAAAGATTCACTGGCATATGTCACTAGCGAAACGAAGTGGCACAGCGAGTTGCGGAAATGAAACACAGTCCCGGGGACCGAGGTCGCTAATGAGCGCTTATGTGGTGAACCTCAAACAGTTTCGAATCCTGGTGGTGGATAACATTTTGGTCACTTGGGTCTGCCGGCAAGCTCATATAATTCCTCGTCACCAGGCTACATCAGTGCTCAGGGTTAGGTTTAGGTCCTCTGCGTCCCTTGTAGTTAGAGCTCAGGATACCGATGGGTACTTCGTCCGTTGGCTGGGAACTTACACACCGCAGCCTTCTTGCTATTATTCGAATGTCCAGGCACCGGTCTTCAGTTACCTTCTTCGCTAACGTCAACAAAAACACAGTACTCTATCCATCTCTCCACTCATCATAGTGATCTGTGCCAGACAGATACGCCCAAAACGGACCAAAGTACCGAGGTATGCGGATAAGCAAACTTCTTCAAATCAGACAGGTGAACAATTTCATTTATTTACGAAAGTGTAATAAAGCGTAGTTCAGTAAAGCGTAGGAATAAAAACATTAGCAGCCAGTTACAGATACATGACGAGCTGTAATAAGGAAAAAAAAACTACAGATTATTGATCTGGGATATATGAGGTACCTGTATCTCCGTAATACAAGAAAAGAACAGAGATCAAACATTCAGCAGCATTACAGTTTTCACTTTACTGAAGACTGCCTGCTGCAGTGGGCTGTGAAAGTAAAATTTAATGCAAGCTACTGGCGTCGCAATGATCACTGTGTCTCTATGGGAAATGATGACATACCCTGACATAGCGCATGACAGATCGTTGCAGTAATTACATGAGGTTCGTGCACATATCACTGTAAGCACGCAAGTGTTCCTCTTCTAAGACAAGTAGGACGTTGTCCGATTAAGTTGAAGTGTGTCTCGAATGTGGAATAAATATTCACTGTTGTACTGCTCATCTAAACTATAAAATGTAAATCTGGACTATACGTCACACTGAGCCGTGACGTGTTCTCAGATGTTTCATTGTTACAGAACAGTCGCATCTAGCCTCGGAGATTCAGATACTATTCCACAATCGATCCCAAACACTGTTTGCGGTCACTCTGTTGAATTTCGACGTCAGACCATAATCGAAGGGACGGTACATACACCCATTCTAATACAATTTTCTTCTTTGCTCGAAGTATATAAATTTGTTGGACCTTTTTTGCATCCTCGTTGAAGAGTGTGAAGAAGAAAACGAGAAAAGCGATTTTATATAAAAAAAGAAAATCAGTAAAAAACATCGTTACGTAATTACTTATTTACCCGACTCATAAACTCCAAGATAGATTAATGGAAAAGGCTTGCTACGCCAAGGTGACTGTATCTGTGTGAGAATGTGTGTGTCTATGATGCAACGGCTGTGATCACAGGTTTGTTTACCTATAGGATAGCGTTACGGGGAGTCCGAAATACCTGAACTGGAAGACGCTTGAATATTATCATCTCTGATTCGCATAGCCTCCAATTTGTACAGTAGGCGGTCCTGAGACGCTATGCCACGAAAACCCTCTTACCACGTTTCAAGTATCAGCATTAAATGAAGAATCCAGAAATATACTGTTACTACTAAGTAAGTGTCTAAGGAGACCAAACAGCTACTGTCAGCAGTCTCCTATTAGCCCTCAGGATAAAAGCCGTGTAACCAGTATGGCGGCATATAGAGTAAATTCTACGTGCCAGGGTTAGAAAACGTTATAAATTTTTTTAGTGGCGTGTATCTGAGGCGGCACATCATTCCAGTGTACATCAGGTAGGATGTGGTAAACCGCCTAAAAACCCCATGCAGGTTGACAGGCACATGGATCCCTCGTCATTAATCCGCCGGGCAGATTCAATCCGGAGCCGCTGTTCCGCCCCGTCCCGGAGACGGTCGCTTTAACGCACTCGGCTATCTGGACAGGTCAGGAATATACTGCAACTCCCTACATATCGGACCTGCAGAGGCCACTAAGACAAGATACGACAAACTACAGTGCATACAGAAGAGTTCTGACAATCATCAAGTACACTGTGCCGTGCACATCGCTGTAATTTACGGTGTGTAAAAGTGGATGTAGAAATCAAAGCATTCACAGTCAGGTTCAGAGAGAGAGAGAGAGAGAGAGAGAGCAAGGAGTGAGCAGTAGAGAGTGTGTGTCGCCACAGCGGGTGTGTCACGCAGTGCGTGTGGCCAGGGAAAGCTGCGTAAGGTCCTCGTCCGCCTTTCCTGTGTCAACAGCCGCTGCCCGCCCTGCACAAGGTTTCCGGTCCCTACCAAAACAGCTCAGCCTGTCACGCAACGGCGCGTCTGGCAGACCGCACACACACGTCACTCCCTACTCTGCCTCCCACACTCGTCCTAAGTACTTGTTCGTATAGGAGAATTTCCCCCTTGTTAATGTTTCACTATGTGAGAGTGTTACCATCCGGAATGAGTATGTTACGTAATCAATGTAGTAGATTAATCTGTTTTGTGTGTGTGTGTGTGTGTGTGTGTGTGTGTGATTCAAATATTTCCGCTTCCTACTTGCAAAATATATATGAAAGCACGCTAACATACCATGCATCCATCTGGTTACTGCTCTACAGTTCGTTTTAGCTAGACTGCTGGATGTGCTATATGTTCGGTCTTGACACATCTCAGCTGTTTCGTACTAAATCAACCTAAATTTGTTTATCAGACGTTCATCGTTCAGTTTTAGTGCAAATCATTGCTCGCCAAGCACGATTCAGACGTGTTTTTCCACTTGACGAGGGGAAAATCAATATATTCTTGTAATGAATAATCCAGAATGGAATGACGACAACCTTATGAAAAGGTGAGATTTCTACTCACCATAAGAGGAGACCTTGAATCGCGGACAGGCAAAGAAAAGTAAATAAGTATTACTTTGCATAAATAGGCGAAGGGATCCATTAGTTTTCCATTGCACTACTGGCAGAAAACAACTGGAAGCCGTAACTACAGTAAGATTCCTAGGAGTAGGAGTAACCTTACCCAGAATGATCACATAAAAATAGTTGAAAATTAGATGCCAAGTCGAGATTCTTTGAAACCCTAGGAAATTTAATTCACTCGCGACACAAGTGGCTTGGTATCACGTCGATCGATTCTTGAGCATTGTTCATCCAAGTTGCATCACCTGTACAGATAGAGAAAATCCAACAGGCAGCAGCGCGTTTCGCCAGGCGATCGTTTACTCGGGGATTATTGAGGATGTGCTGAACAACCTACAGTGCTATACACTACAAGAGGGGAGCTGTACACCACGAAGACGCTTACTTCTCAAATTCCGAGACTGTACTTTCAAAGAAGAATCTACAACAGATTATTTCATCTTGTATACTTTTCACAAGATGACCACGATGAGAAAATGAGAGAAATTAGAGCTCATTTAGCACAGGAAGCACACTCCGTCACACATGGTAAGCTGTATTACGAAGCATAGATGTAGGGACGAGTATCCTATTAATTTGATTACTTTCATTTTTAGTGTTAACTATAATAATGTAACACATGTTTACTGATTCTTTCCTGTCATCGAACACTACATAGTGTTTCCGTCAAAAATACCACTAACATGGTGTTTTTTCGGCATTTTGACGATGCTAATCGCTTTCTTTAAATTTTATTATGATTTCTGTGTTATTAGGTATGATTTAAAATTTAAGTAATCACTGAATAAAACAAGCTTTTCTCATTTTTTAAACATTTTATTAACCTTCAAAATAAACCAGTGTTTTCAAAGTATTTCGTCCTACAGGGAATTAAAAAAGAGAAAAGATACTGTTTTCAAAGCACCTGTGTTGTTTTAGTACCTCAAATAATCACCAAAAAGTTAAGTTTTTCACATATTGTTCTACTTCGAAGGAATACAAGCGGACAGGAAAACAAAAAGGTTTACAATTGATTATTTGGTTTATGGAGGTTATCTTCAGATATAAACTGACTGATTTTGCTGTAATAAGTAGTTTTGAATGGTTTTCTCTACGTTAAAATCTGTTTGAACTGCTATGACCGCAACCAACCAGTATAGATAAGAAAATGGCTTGTATCTGCCGAAAGCAAAAAAATAAATAAATAAATAAAATAAAAATAAAAATAAAAAAATAAATCTTTTCTAAGCTGTGAAACGAAAAAATTACCAGGGTTAACTCAGTAACTGTTCCTGTATCTCTCAAAATGTGTGTCATATAGGAGTGTACGTTAAACTTACTGTAGGGACTAAGGAATTAGTAGCGAAAGCGAGAGACTTTCTTTTAACACTACATACTTGTTTCTTCACAACTGAACTAGTCTCGTGCTGATTGTATCTTACGTGCACGACGTACGAGCAACATTATATAGAATAAAACTTTGTCGTTTCGGAACAGACAGTTTATAGCCGTAAAGCCCGCGTCGTTTCACACAGTTGCTTTTAGAGACGAAACCAATTCCATCGAGCGTTGACGATGACAATGTGACCATACAATAACTCTAAAGTATTTTCGCAAGAACGGTACGGACTCGTTTTCAGTATGTAATGAGTGGCAGTCTGATAACACACTTTTATCCCATAAAAACTGTTGGGCCACATCTAAAACCAAGTACACACATCGTAAAGGTATGAGAATATCAAATTAGATAATTATTGAGAGTATTCTCCAATATATTCTTACTAGTATAAATCTTAAAGTCGGCTGATTTCAGAAAAGACGGACTTTCTATAGAAGGACAGCCTTCTTTTCCGCTCTCTCGATAGAGCTACCTTCAGTAGTTAAGGTCAGAGTTGCTCATTGCACAGTCCACTAGAGTAGCAAGAATAACATTCTATTCGCCCGCTGGCATTCGCCACGGCGACGTGTCAGGACAACATGCCTGCCAATCAACAGGTTCCGATGACGAAATACCCGGTAGTCTTATTTTCTTGTAAGCCACCGCTCGCTCCTTTCTCTCCACCGCTACAAATTCACCGTGCATTCCGTTGGAGGCCAGTTAGGGGAAGTACTTTCAACGAGAGGTGACACGCGGAAAAAAGACAGATTCACATTCTGCGAAGAATTGGCTAGCAGCTGAGATGCGAATCGAAGTCAGTACGCTGCTTTCGAATCTCAAGGGCAGCGAGTAGTTCTGCGAGACACGGCAACAGCTGGAGGATAACTTGGCGCCCGGCAGCGACGGCCAACTGTTGCGGCCATGTCCTTGCGAAAGCAAGCCACGACGCCAAGACAGCTTGACGGTGCAACACAAGCTGATCTCCGAAGACGGCTCCCAGCCTGTACTCTTAAGGCATCTTCGGATGCACCGCCCTTCTTTCCTTCTCTGGTACTGTAGAATGGACTGAACTGCCGACTTTCAGTCTGAACTCCTACTAATTGGCATACAAGGACATTTTATTAAGCTAAAAATACAAAGGGACCTGTTATCACAGAGTAGTTGCGGCGTAGACAATAGGTGCACAACTTTCCTTGCGCTGTTTTCTTCTTGACGTTCGAGGCTTTATCGTGAAAAGCTTACAAAAAATTTACGATTCACAGGATTGGCCATCGCTGGCCACTATTTTCTCCCGTATTTGGCGCAGCATACGAATCCCGCGGTGGAAGAACTGGGCATGTTTTGAGAATATCCACGAATCGATCCAATTTAGCACTTGTTCATATGATCAGAGGTGCTGGTCAACCCGGCTGTGTGCCACTGACAGAAAAAGGTGGTAGTGAGAGGGAGCAATGGCTGGAGAATACGGCGGGTGGGATAGGAATTCCCATTTCAACGTTTCCAAGTATGTTTTAACGGTAGCTTCGATAACCCTCTCTCTTCCACCGCCATGCCTGTCTTCGACGTCAAAATCACCGTTCTTGAAGTTTTGAAACGATCCTCTGCACGTTCTTTCACTAATAGGTGCCGTACTACAGGTGTTACCCAAAATTTTATGAGCGTCATTAGCAGATTCCTTCATGGTAATACAGAAAATTAAACCCTCCCGCAAATAACGATAACTGGGCTCGTAAACTGACATATTCAGTCGAGAATAACTTGATGATTCAATCACAAATCAGCTAATATTTTGATGAAGTTATTTTTAAAAATGCCTAAGCTTATTGTATGACACTTACGACCCACCAACTACACCACTATTTGCATCTGCTGCCATCTACTGCAAAACGGTGGAAGCAAAGTTGTAGATCTAATATAAAATTTAAGATGTTCTCCACTTTAATACACTCGCAAGGCCTCCCTGAATGTCTAGTCACTATCATGTTAATTTACATTTATTACTATGTTCTCAAATATCTGCATCTGCATGTACACTCCACAAGCCACTTCCCAGCGAGTGGTGGGAGGTACCTGGTATGACACTGTCACTTTGCCCATTTCTTCTTCCAGACGTGAATGGTGCGCGGAAAAGAAAAACAGTTGCGGAGCCTCCTTGTCAGCTCGAATCTCTCTAATTTTATTTTCGTAGATTTTTCGCAAAGAATATCAATGAGGAAACAATATATACTGTCCATCTATCAGTGGACATTAACATGGGGTGCACCCATCCATCGGCTTTATGACTGCTTGAACTCTGCTGGGGACAAAGATTCTGCCTCAAGAGTTGGAATCAGAGAAGTCTGAACTCCGCTGGCGACAAAGATTCTGCCTCAAGAGCTGAAATCAGAGAAGTCTGAACTCTGCTGGGGACAAAGATTCTGCCTCAAGAGCTGAAATCAGAGAAGTCTGAACTCTGCTGGAGACAAAGATTCTGCCTCAAGAGCTGAAATCAGAGAAGTCTGAACTCTGCTAGGGACAAATATTTTGCCTCAAGAGCTGAAATCGGAGGAGTCTGAAGTCTGCTGGGGACAAAGATCCTGCCTCAAGAGCTGAAATCAGAGGAATCTGAACTCTGCTGCGGACAAAGATTCTGCCTCAAGGGCTGAAATCAGAGAAATCTGAGGTCTGCTGGGGACAAAGATTCTGCCGCGAAAGCCGGAATCGGAGAAGGCAGTAATGCAGGACGCTGGAGCATGGAGCATAGTCGACCTTCTAAGTCATACCATTCGGTTGAAGTCGGGGCTCTGCGAAGAACAGACCGTTTCAGAAATGTTACTGTTCACAAACTATTTCCTCATACATCCTGCTTTATGACAGGGTAACTGTCATGCTGATGCAAACAATCATCGTCTCTGGACTTTACCTCTACCATACGCATTCTGGAATACTGTTCATATCCTTCCGTATTTAGCGTTTCGTTAAGTGCAGTAAGGGAGCCACACCGTAGTCACGAAATGACTTCCATATCGTTACAGTACCTCCTATGATGACAGGTAACGTTCTCCAGGCAGTTACCGAACCCAGACACTTCCATGGGATTACGTCCGCAGCTCGTGGTCTGGTGGCTAGCGTTGCTGCCTCTGGATCACGGGGTGCCGGGTTCGATTCCCAGCAGAGTTGGGAATTTTCTCTGCCCAGGGGCTGGGTGTTTGTGTTGTCCTCATCATTTCATCATCATCATCATTTGTGGCTGTGGCTAGAGTGGACTGTGAAAAGTTTGAACTGTGTTCACAGAGGAAGACCGCACTGCAGTTCCTTCTCTAAATCCTCGCACAAACGAAAAAATGGCTGACATCGAAATAAGCGTCCAAGGAATAGAAAAGCAACTGGAATCACTCAATAGAGGAACGTCCACTGGGCCTGACGGGATACCAATTCGATTCTACACAGAGTACGCGAAAGAACTTGCCCCCCTTCTAACAGCCGTGTACCGCAAGTCTCTAGAGGAACGGAGGGTTCCAAATGATTGGAAAAGAGCACAGATAGTCCCAGTCTTCAAGAAGGGTCGTCGAGCAGATGCGCAAAACTATAGACCTATATCTCTGACGTCGATCTGTTGTAGAATTTTAGAACATGTTTTTTGCTCGAGTATCATGTCGTTTTTGGAAACCCAGAATCGACTATGTAGGAATCAACATGGATTCCGGAAACAGCGATCGTGTGAGACCCAACTCGCTTTATTTGTTCATGAGACCCAGAAAATATTAGATACAGGCTCCCAGGTAGATGCTATTTTTCTTGACTTCCGGAAGGCGTTCGATACAGTTCCGCACTGTCGCCTGATAAACAAAGTAAGAGCCTACGGAATATCAGACCAGCTGTGTGGCTGGATTCAAGAGTTTTTAGCAAACAGAACACAGCATGTTGTTATCAATGGAGAGACGTCTACAGACGTTAAAGTAACCTCTGGCGTGCCACAGGGGAGTGTTATGGGACCATTGCTTTTCACAATATATATAAATGACCTAGTAGATATTGTCGGAAGTTCCATGCGGCTTTTCGCGGATGATGCTGTAGTATACAGAGAAGTTGCAGCATTAGAAAATTGTAGCGAAATGCAGGAAGATCTGCAGCGGATAGGCACTTGGAGCAGGGAGTGGCAACTGACTCTTAACATAGACAAATGTAATGTATTGCGAATACATAGAAAGAAGGATCCTTTATTGTATGATTATATGATAGCGGAACAAACACTGGTAGCAGTTACTTCTGTAAAATATCTGGGAGTATGCGTGCGGAACGATTTGAAGTGGAACGATCATATAAAATTAATTGTTGGTAAGGCGGGTACCAGGTTGAGATTCATTGGGATAGTGCTTAGAAAATGTAGTCCATCAACAAAGGAGGTGGCTTACAAAACACTCGTTCGACCTGTACTTGAGTATTGCTCATCAGTGTGGGATCCGTGCCAGATCGGTCTGACGGAGGAGATAGAGAAGATCCAAAGAAGAGCGGCGCATTTCGTCACAGGGTTATTTGGTAACCGTGATAGCGTTACGGAGATGTTTAATAAACTCAAGTGGCAGACTCTGCAAGAGAGGCGCTCTGCATCGCGGTGTAGCTTGCTGTCCAGGTTTCGAGAGGGTGCGTTTCTGGATGAGGTATCAAATATATTGCTTCCCCCTACTTATACCTCCCGAGGAGATCACGAATGTAAAATTAGAGAGATTAGAGCGCGCACGGAGGCTTTCAGACAGTCGTTCTTCCCCCGAACCATACGCGACTGGAACAGGAAAGGGAGGTAATGACAGTGGCACGTAAAGTGACCTCCGCCACACACCGTTGGGTGGCTTGCGGAGTATAAATGTAGATGTAGATGTAGACTTTGTACGGGCGCTGATGTCCGCGCAGTTGAGCGCCCCACAAACCAAACATCATTATCGTCATCATCCATGGGACTACCACAGGCTGCAGCGTGATTCAACACTCTGAATCACTCGTTTTCAATCACCCAATATCCAGTGGCATCGCTCTTTGCACCACCTCAAGTATTGTCAACATAAATGCGTCGGTTATGAGAAGCCCGACCCCTGTACCCCATTCTACATCCCTACGCACGTCCATCGTCCTAGCAGTACTGCTGAGAGCAGTTTGGATCTCACGAGCGCGAATGATTCCTTCCGCTGATTTCATGTGATTTCTTTCGACCACTGTTCACAACTCTCGTCAGTGTCTGTCTGCGAGTACATGAGTTCTGCCTGGTCTTGGTTCAGGTGGGGTTGTTCATTCGCGTTTCCACTCCACAATCATATCACTACCAGTCGACTTTGGCTGCTTTAGAGGGGTTGAAATGTCCGTGATGAAGTATTACTTAGGTGACGTCCGATGGCTGGTCCACTTTCGAAGTCAATGAGCTCTCTTGACCAAACCCATTCTGCTGTTACTGCTTCTTTACGGACAACACAATACTTCCCACCTCGTTTTATACTGATGGGTAAGCCCCTCGTGACATCAAGTCATCAATCTTGCATTCAGTAGGAATCTCGAGATTCTTTTGATCAGGTGGTGTTTTTTTCTAGAAACGCATGCTTTCGATATTTCGACAGTAAACCATATGGTGATGCACATCGTTCCTCGTGTAGTATCACCCACTAGAGTTTGCTGAACATCTCCCTGACTTCTTCACGTCCACCGAAGGAACTCTTGAAGGAACGGGAAACCACTTGGTGTGGGTACCAAACTGAGGAGCAACAGCTTGCATTGTTCATATTACATAAATGGTACTGCTACGATATTTAACTTATCAGTCCTGTGAACAGTGCCTGGGTCCAGTGTCAGGAAGTCCTTTGCATTTATCGACATAACGTTTTGGATGGTCTAGACCAGTGGATCCAAACCTTTCTAAGACGATTATCCTCAGTGTAACCTGATTTGAGCTAGAAGCCCACCTCCCCTTTCCACCGATCATCATCAACATTACTACCTAACTAAACTTTACAGCATAAAAGCATTTTCATAGAAGATTTTTATTTTTAAAATGATGAAAGGTAAATGGTATTTAGTTCTTGTAGATGTGTGGTTAAATCATGAACTAATGAGTCAACAAAGTTGAGGATGGGGGGAGGGAGGCGGAGGCCGAATGATCTGTAACCTGTAGAAACAGTCTCTTCCTATCAGTATCAACTGGGCCGGAATTAATTCGAGCCTGTTACAAGAGTTCCATTTGGCATGCTGTGAGAGAGTGAAGGTGCTCCAGAACTGCTTTTCTGTTCAGAGAAATGAACGTGCCAAGCCGTAACGACGCGTAACACGGATTGCATATTTCACCTTTGTTCTTATCTATTTAGCGCAAGAAGAGCACCAGGTTTTCCCTCTTCAGGTATGTTCTGCATGTTTTCGCAACAGAATTTCACTGAATGAGTGAAAGTAACCTGCGGTACGCTATTCAAGCATTCCTTCGCAGCGTTCTAATGTGGCAGCCCTAGCGAAGCAGATCTGCATAATTCAAATCGGAGTCGCAGCACACAATAGGCGGTCGTCTGAAGATCCAGACTGGTTGCTACGTTACGCTGTTCGGTTCCGGCTGTGTGAGTCGGCATGCGGAACGCGTGCGCCTGTGTTGACATCTGTCGCGCGCGTTGCGTCGACACTGTCCGTACGGAACCGTCGCTGACTGGCTAATGTCTCTAGCGCAGCTGCCCACCTGCTTTAAAAAATACGCAGACTTTGTGGAACAGAAAGCCAGCAATGGGGAGAGTTTCGTGATTGCCAGTATTCAAAGTGAATCATCTTTAAAAATATTGACTCCATTCTGATGCTGACCTTTGGACTACCGATCTGAAAGGTTAACGGCAAAACCCCATAAAAAATTAAATGAAAGCAGATGGATGTGAGAAATAAAATAGAGAAAAACTACATTCAAACGAGACAATACTAGCCGGAAAATAAATTTTGCAACAAATTTCTGTCATCTGGTTATTAAAATATAAAATTTAGTTGACACTGCAGGCGTTGGAAATGGTGTAGGCCGTAACTTCCGTTACCAGAAAGACTTCAAGATTTGTGTCCTACAGGAGACGCCCTGTTCGGACATCAACCCATCATAGCGCCAGTATCCAGTTATCAAGGACTATTAATACAGTTGTGGGCCAGCTTGACTGAGAAGAGGACACACTCCTGACAAGAGAATCAGTGCATGCATACAGGCCAGAAGGGGTTGCAACGTCATACTGATAAGTAAGCCTATACAACCAAGTTATTTGTAAAACGGACGCGATTTTGTAATCAGTTAATACTCTCTCAGCCCCTGAAGTTTCATTTCCTATTCTCCTTACCTTCTATAGTTTTTTCCCCAGTCTTTACAGTTCAAACTAAACGTCGTAGCTCAAAGCCAGCCAATAACAGTTCTTCCCGTTAATGTATCATTTGGAATATAGCATATATAGCAACATGTTTGTCGTACACGTCATTTAATGGAGGATTACTACCAACAATAAGTCTAACGTCGACCACATAACTGCCTCATAATGAATTCCAAATAAATTCGTTGAATGCGAATAACTTGACTTCAGCTGTGTTTGGTATAGACGTACCACCTGTCGGGGACATATGAAATTTTGTTCCGAACCAGGACTCGAACCCGCATTTCGCGCTTATTGCGAGCGGTCTCCTTAATCATTAGGCTATCCATGCACGCTTTCCCAACACATCCAAACCTCCATATGTCACGCTGTCTACGTCCCCATATCACAGTACCTTACATTCATCACCAAATGCGCCGGCCGAAGTGGCCGTGCGGTTAAAGGCGCTGCAGTCTGGAACCGCAAGACCGCTACGGTCGCAGGTTCGAATCCTGCCTCGGGCATGGATGTGTGTGATGTCCTTAGGTTAGTTAGGTTTAACTAGTTCTAAGTTCTAGGGGACTAATGACCTCAGCAGTTGAGTCCCATAGTGCTCAGAGCCATTTGAACTCATCACCAAATGCTCGCAGCTTAACTCTGTATCACCGCACCAGCTGAGAGTGAGTCTGTGAGGAATCGAGACCCACGATGTTATCGTCTTGTGCTCCCCTCGGCATGTAATATTTACTTGCACGTCTAGATGAACGATTGACGACGATTGACAGCCGCCCGAATTTAATTCGAAATAAATTCTCGGAATGCGAATAAGCGGGAAATCCGGGTTCGAGTCCCGGTGCGGCACAAATTTTCGAATGTCACTAATATGTGGTACATCTACACCTAACACAGTCAACACCAAATTATTCGCACTCAGCGTATTTATTTCGAATTAATTTCGGACAGCTGTCAATCATCATCAACGCCTGTTCATCCAGACACGCAAATAAAAGTCTCATAATTGTTCCTTCCACGAAAGTCTCAGCAATTTATATGCGGTACATTAGCCGTGCTACGTGAAGTTACACACATTGTGCGTACAGGTGACATATTAAAAGTCTCTCCCACAACTTTGCAGCGCAAAATCTGCTTCTAATATACGAATCTGGTAAGATAGGTTTAGCTGCTAAAATATGAGCTATCTAAGTTAATCGTTCTGCGGAGAGAGTTAGGTATTTTACGGCCTGTTGTCCAACAGGTGTTTCCTATCACTCAAATTAATTTCACTCGTTTCTAGATGCAGAGTGGAGGTCAGTGGCTGAGGTATGAATATGCAAAACACGTAGCGATCACGAACCTGAAACGTATCGCAGTACTTAAGACAGAGTTTAATGATGGTTCACAAGACGTGTAGTTAAATCACAAGCGCTCGATGGAGGTCTTGATAATTTATGTTGTTATCTGACAGTATGTTTTTTTATGCTGCACCGTATCTCTTTCAAACTGTTGGTCGTCAATTTATTTCTTTCATTTCAAAGAGTGTACAAATCGCTAGGAGTGAGCACTGTATTGTTTTGCATTAATTGCCGTTCAAGTTAGAGAGAAACCCTAAATCTTTTTTGTTAAAGTCAAAATGTCCGTTTTTAATCACGAGTACATCGAGGAGGCCTTTCTGTCCTACTTTGGAGGAGAAGATTGTCGTATGTAGCCTGAGGCGACGAAGAAAATCGCAAGAGCTGTTCGTCGCCCGAATAGTGATCGATTTCTCTGAAAAACCCATGGGAAAAAAACAGAGTTAATACCTCTTTAACGCGAATACGTGAACTGGAATAACACTGAGTTTTCCATAAACGTTAGGCAGAATATGAAAATACTAACGAATGTGGTAACTCTCTCTCAGCAACTATAGTTGTGCAACAGCAAGGAAATATTTCCTTTTTTGCCTTATAGGCCTAATGCGCTATCGCCATTCCTCTCGCGTGGTGTGTCGTGCTTAACTCGCGAATTAAATTGCTAGGCATACCGTTACTGATAGCGTCATCATTGATTTATACTCGAAATATGATGATCATATTGTGAAACCTACATCCCTGATTTTAGAAAGAGATGAACGAAAAGTCTATGGATTTAAGGATTTATTCTAAATCTGACGACATCGAAGTAAACCGGGTGAATTAGTGCTCTCGATTCATTCTGCTGGTTCTTTATAATTTAAGGGAAATTCGGGATTCTATACGAGTGTTTCGTCGTAGTGGTCAAGATGGGGTCCGAAGTTGACAAAAATGCTACCTGCCGGGATCCGAAACATTTTAGTACGTTTTTGGTATAGGGTTATAGGATTACAGATTACAGCAATCATAGATCTACACATCGTATGGCTACAGTAGCAAAGACATCAGATGAAAAAGAGTCATGGAGGTCATCTTATTTCAATGAATACACATCCAATTGTCGCAGTGGTAAAAGGAAGGAACATTGGGATTTAACATTCCGACAAAGATGTGGTCATTAGTGATACAAGCACTGATTTGTCCCCTGTTTGTACTTGCATCTTCCGAGGATCATGCCCCGATAACTGGTACTGTAAGTAGTAGGTGTGACCGCTATAGCTGCAATTCCAGGTCTTACTTTATTTGCAGTCGATTTCGGTGTTCCATTATGCTATCTGCAGGCCCCTCTGTGATACTGCGGGAAGGCACTTAAGCTGAGTGACCGTAGGAGAATACAAGAAGATAGACAAAATTTCTTGTTGGTGTGATGAATAGTAGCTAGTATAGAAAAACGTAAGTTAATCGAGATGAGAGGGAATAAAGACAGCATTATTAGTGTCCTGCTTGATAGTCACGTCGTTTAAATATCGGTGCGTAACGTTTCAAAGAGATATCAAATGGAACGAACAGGTGAGGATTGTGGTAGGAAGTGCGGCTGGTAGACTTCGGTGTATTGGGAGAGTTTTGGGAAAGCGTTGTTCATCTCTAAAGGAGACCGCATATAGAACACAAATGCGACCCATTGTGAAATAATGCTCGAGTGTTTGCGATCCCTACGAGGCTGCATTAAAGGAAGACATGGAAGCAATTCAGAGGCGGGCTGTTAGATGTTTTACTGGTAGGTTCGAACAACACGCAAGTGTTACGGAAATGCTGCGCGAACTCGAGTTGTTATCACTGAAGGGACGGCGACGTTATTTTCGAGGAACACTACTAAGAAAAACTAAGAGAGCCGGCATTTAGAGCTGACTGCAGAACGGTTCTGTTGCCTCCAACATACATTGCAATTAAGGACCATGAAGATACGATAGGAGAATTTAGTACCCTAGAGAGGCATACAGATAGCCGCTTTTCCGTCGTACTATTTGCGAGTGGAACAGGAAAGCAAATTACTAGTAGTGATACCTTTCACCCCACACCGTACGGTGGCTTGCGCAATACATAAGTAGATGTAGATTTATAATGTTGATAAAACGGTATCCATAACATCACCTAGAGTCACAGAAGAGCCTGAAGATGATGAATGGAACACCGAAATCGTCTGCAATAAAAATAAGACCTATAAATACAGTTGAAGGTAGCAGTACTGCATAAAGAATTTTTTTGTGTCAGATGGGGAAGGAAGTCGACTGTGCTATTTGGAAACAACAATTACAGCAACTACCTTAACCCTTTGACTACCAGCAGTACGTATATGTTCCACGACAGGTTATCGGGAAACCAATTGGAATTTGGGGCATATTATTGCTACGTATCAGTGCCCCACAGGTAAAGGGAAGCCTGCTAATGCTTAGCATAATTCTTATAATTACGTATTGCCCATGTAGGCTGCGCTGTCCTCAAGTTTCACCGTTAACCCTCGTCACCGTATTGTCACGCTGTATTAGTTCTCATCTGCAGATAGGCAGCCCCATAACCAGATTCGCAAAGCAGGCTGCCTTTGCGCATTCCCGGACACATCGTGTCTGCAACTTGGACCTATGAAGTGACGCTTGCCGCAGTTCTAAGGAAGTCACTATTGAGCGTCTTTAGGGAAAGTTACAATCTTGGGGAAATGCTCTGTCTACTAAGGTGTGTCTGTATTCAGGACGTCTTGTAGGTTTTGCACAGTCGTCTTCTGAAACCCTGGAGGTATTTACGAATGATTTCTGCATAGCCTACTCCCCACCCCCTACCTCCTTGGAAAACGAAAAGGCGTTAAATGCACTTTTCATTTTATTGCTTCTGGTTAAGACATTAATTAAAATAACAATACATTAATGTTTTTGAAATAACTTTGGTAGTCAAAGGGAAGCCATGGAAATCTAAATTCGGATGGGGCGACAGAGATTTAAACACTATTTTCCTGAATGCGCGGAAGCATTGTTGGGAGAGCGCCCTGAACAAACACCATCATCATCAGACTCTGGATTCGCATTAGGGATTACGGCACACTTGTGTGGGTTCCCTAAATTGCTTAAGGGATAACACCGCTGTAAAATTTTCAAAAAAATTCAATCTTTTATTGGCTTAAAAGATGCTTTGAACCTTCTGAAATATGGGGCGAGAGGTCTAATCCCTGAAAAAGAAATCTATGGAATTCAGAGCTACACCACTAGCGCCTCTGATGATCCGGAACATACTACCTGCACCAATTCTATACCCTCTGTGATGTCTGCGTATAGTTAGAAGCATTTCAGAACAATAATACGTTAGCTTGGCGTCAGCAAAAGTCAGTACGTCTACGAAAACTATAATTCTTTCTTTTCGAATATTGGTTTTGTTTGAAGTAGTCACTTTTGATAGTGTATTTGTGATCTTATAGTGTACAGTTTTGTCTTTTAAGTAAGAATGAATGGTGTCGAAGTGTACTCGGGCAGAAAAGGTACGAAAGCATCGTATCCAATGCGACGTCGAAGCAGTACGCCATCAAAGAGTCCAAAGAGCAGATATGAGGCTGGAGAAGTCAGTCCCTCTGCTAAGAAATTGAAAGAAAGTGACCAGGATTTTTGACGTGATTTATGTATCGTGCTACAGGATTATAACCGTTCTTCCCTTTTTCCTCTGTTATTTTACAACAAGTGAAATGTAAAACGTGCAATGCCGACATCGGCTTGCAAGAACGAAGTCCTCGAGACGTAGGCTTCACAATAATTATTGCTTGTCCGAACTGCCCAGAAGTTGTTACACCAAGTACTAAGTTTATACGTAACGCAACTGTAATCAACCGTCGAATCATCCTAGCAACACGCCTTCTTGGAGTAAACGGAATTGAAAAGTTTTGTTCGCGCATGGAAATGGCACGACTAATACATCTATAGTTCTATGATAAACTAGTGATGGTATGATTTCGATCGCAACGGCAGAAGTACGGCAAGCCAGTGCTGGGATTGTAAATTAATGGAAAGAGTTTTTTTAAAGACAGAATGTTTTCGTTTGTTCATGTCTATAACACATTTCAAAACTTCAAACGCCGGCCGGAGTGGCCGAGCGGTTCTAGGCGCTACAGTCTGGAACCGCGATGCTGCTACGGTCGCAGGTTCGAATCCTGCCTAGGGCATGGATGTGTGTGATGTCCTTAGGTTAGTTAGTTTTAATTAGTTCTAAGTTCTAGGCGACTGATGACCTCAGAAGTTAAGTCGCATAGCGCTCAGAGCCATTGAACCAAAACTTCAAACTCGTAACCAAATGGTTCAAATGGCTCTGAGCACTATGGGACTTAACATCTGAAGTCGCCAGTTCCCTAAACTTAGAACTACTTACACCTAACTAACCTAAGGACATCACACACGTCCATACCCGAGGCAGGATTCGAACCTACAACCGTAGCGGTCGCGCGGTTCTAGACTGAAGCGCCTAGAACCGCTCGGCCAGATCGGCCGGCCAAACTCGTATTCCTCGGAATGAGATGTTTCAAAACGCCACACAGCACACATGTTTTTACTTGCTGATTTAACCACAAATTTGAAGTAACATTTCAAAGAGAACCACATAGGAGATTTTCCATTAGTTACACAGCATACACGTTTTTACTTGTTTATTTAACCACAAATTTGAAATAACATTTCAAAGAGAACCACATAGCGGATTTTCCATTAGTTACTTTAAACAACATTTATTAACAAATGATTGTCCTTTTTTTCGTGAAATTTGAACTACTTCATTGAAACACCTGCCAATTATACAAAAATCGATATTTCTGAGATCACCTACATCGTTCGCTAGTGGCAACGGTGGTAACATTAAGAGCGCAACGGGAATTCCACTGTTAAATGCAGAGGAGAGAGCAGATAGTTGGAAAGAATACATTGAAAGCCTCTGTGAGGGTGAAGATTTGTCTGATGTGATAGAAGAAGAAACAGGAGTCGATTTAGAAGAGATAGGGGATCCAGTATTAGAATCGGAATTTAAAAGAGCTTTGGAGGACTTACGGTCAAATAAGGCAGAAGGAATAGATAACATTCCATCAGAATTTCTAAAGTCATTGGGGGAAGTGGCAACAAAACGATTATTCACGTTGGTGTGTAGAATATATGAGTCTGGCGACATACCATCTGACTTTCGGAAAGGCATCATCCACACAATTACGAAGACGGCAAGAGCTGACAAGTGCGAGAATTATCGCACAATCAGCTTAAGAGCTCATGCATCGAAGCTGCTTACAAGAATAATATACAGAAGAATGGAAAAGAAAATTGAGAATGCGCTAGGTGACGATCAGTTTGGCTTTAGGATAAGCAAAGGGACGAGAGAGGCAATTCTGACGTTACGGCTAATAATGGAAGCAAGGCTAAAGAAAAATCAAGACACTTTCATAGGATTTGTCGACCTGGAAAAAGCGTTCGACAATATAAAATGGTGCAAGCTGTTCGAGATTCTGAAAAAAGTAGGGGTAAGCTATAGGGAGAGACGGGTCATATACAATATGTACGACAACCAAGAGGGAATAAAAAGAGAGGACGATCAAGAACGAAGTGCTCGTATTAAGAAGGGTGTAAGACAAGGCCGTAGCCTTTCGCCCCTACTCTTCAATCTGTACATCGAGGAAGCAATGATGGAAATAAAAGAAAGGTTCAGGAGTGGAATTAAAATACAAGGTGAAAGGATATCAATGATACGATTCGCTGATGACGTTGCTATCCTGAGTGAAAGTGAAGAAGAATTAAATGATCTGCTGAACGGAATGAACAGTCTAATGAGTACACAGTATGGTTTGAGAGTAAATTGGAGAAAGACGAAGGTAATGAGAAGTAGTAGAAATGAGAACAGCGAGAAACTTAACATCAGGATTGATGGTCACGAAGTCAATGAAGTTGAGGAATTCTGCTACCTAGGCAGTAAAATAACCAATGACGGACGGAGCAAGGAGGACATCAAAAGCAGACTCGCTATGGCAAAAAAGGCATTTCTGGCCAAGAGAAGTCTACTAATATCAAATACCGGCCTTAATTTGAGGAAGAAATTTCTGAGGATGTACGTCTGGAGTACAGCATTGCATGGTAGTGAAACATGGACTGTGGGAAAACCGGAACAGAAGAAAATCTAAGCATTTGAGATGTGGTGCTATAGACGAATGTTGAAAATTAGGTGGACTGATAAGGTAAGGAATGAGGAGGTTCTACGCAGAATCGGAGAGCAAAGGAATATGAGGATAACACTGGTAAGGAGAAGGGACAGGATGATAGGACATCTGCTAAGACATGAGGGAATGACTTCCATGGTACTAGCGGGAGCTGTAGAGGGCAAAAACTGTAGAGTAAGACAGAGATTGGAATACGTCAAGCAAATAATTGAGGACGTAGGTTGCAAGTGCTACTCTGAGATGAAGAGGTTAGCACAGGAAAGGAATATGTGGCGGGCCGCATCAAACCAGTCAGTAGACTGATGACAAAAAAAAAAAAAATTGGCACGCAGTAGATTACACAGATTTTTTTTTCTTTTTCCCGTATTCAATTAGGCACCAGTTATACTGCGTGCCGCAGATCGCCTCAAATTCATCATGCCTGGGGATGAACTGCTGTTGCCACTTTGTAACATTTTCTGACAAACATTTAATGTAACACTTTTAAATAAATGCTCAATAACTAGTCCAAAAAAATCAAGAAAATTGTTTTTCAGACCGCTACTCCTTAATGCCAATACAGGCTTAGTTTATTTGAAGAGGACACGGCCTGCTTCCTTCCTCATCCTTCCACAATCCAAGGTCGCACTGCACCTAAAACGACGTCATCGTCGGCGGGACGTTAGCCGCTACCCCTGAATTTTCAGCGAACGCGGCCCTGCCTGGTGAGGGGGGCCACGACGCGGCCGCTCGCCAAAGCGGCAGCTGACTGACGGGCAGCGGCCACCGCGTCCTCGTTCAGAGCGGAGCGGGGCAGCCTTGCGCCGGCTGACCTTTGCGAGTAACGGCTATCATTTCCTAGCGGAGCGGCGCGCGTATTGCGCAGCCGCCTAATTATGGAGGAAGCGGTGGCGGAGCGCGTGCCAAATGCGGCAGCCGCGCTCGTGAAAGTGTACGGCTAGGCTACATATTGGACTGGGGGCCCATTTCCTCTCTCGCTGCTACTCGCATTCACGTTCTGCAGCGTGTAACGGTCCGCATACTTCGGCCGTACATGCGTTTCTGTTATTTCCGCCTTGCAAATAATAATACTATCAAGATGCTGTGAATATGTTTGCTGAGCGATCGAGTAGAGCTGCAAGGGCAGGGGGGAGGGGTGGTGGGGGTAGTAATTGTATTTACTTGTTTGGAAAATTGTTTCGCGAGAGTAATAATAATCGGGATGACCATGGATTGGAGATATTAGTAGATTCTTTAAATTGAGATGAATAATTGTCAAAAGTTACTTTTTATGAGAAAGATTATTACTAAGAGATTTTTTAAAACATTTACATTGGACTTGATATAACAATGCTACATATGCGCGAGGCTGCTTTTACCTTATACTACAACGCTCAGGCACCACCATTGCTCCACACGACCGGCCCAGCCAACTCCACACACACAAACTGCTAGCTGCTACTTACTGCTACAGACACATAGTTCCTACTGCTGACAACACTGCTCTCTGGTCTGAGATTCTCTTATACCTTACATGTCGCAGGCAGCGCATGAGCAATCCAATGAAATTACATCTTCTCGAGTGCGCCAGCAACAAATTTCTTAATCATGGACTTCTTACAGTACTCTTAAGGATTTATGGACAGCCCTGTAGGATTCATGGTGTCAATTCTCTTCGAGTCCATGCCACGTCGTGTTGCGGATCTACTGCGTGCTCGCGGTGGCTCTTCACGATATTACGCATGTTTTCCTGTTTCTTTGGCTCTTCAGTTTATGTGTGCATGCTCCATAATATGGAGATGGACGTAGAAAGAAAAAATCATGTCTGCAGACGAAGATTAGAATATGAAAAGCAGATGAAATAGAGCATTGGGTGACTAGTTATGTAGAGAAGAAAAGTCGGAAAAGGTGCAAACTATCATACTAGTTGAAAGGCTACTTAAGGTTACGTATTTTTTACGATTACAGGAATTTATCTGTGTTTGTAAAATATTATACGAGATACACACAATCAAGGACAGAGGTTTAGGATGGAACATCTTTATAAGTCGTTTCACGAATATTTGGAAATAGGGGAAATACGAACTAAAACGGCAGGTGTAGTACGTATTAGAGGACTCGGTATTTCTCTCCGAAATTGCAGTTTCAAACCGAATTTCTATGCATTGCACAAGTTACTACTGTGTATATAATACAACTAATGGTTATTAATAAAGTGATTCTAGTGACTTTCAGACTTACGATGTGTCTGCTGATAATTCACTCAGTGTCAACAATATTTTAATACTCTCTGCCCGCCTTGTTTCACCGATCTCGCTACTCCGTCGTAAACAAACATCTGTCTGCCTTCTGGTAAATGCTTGCACCGTCGTACATAATGACGACTGGTGATGACAGTAATGGGTAAAAACTGATAGGTGGCTCGTAGGCGCCTAATATACTGTGTTATTCGTAGACACATCCAAGATTTCAGAAGAGACTATTCAAAACCTACAAGGCATCTAGAAAAAGGACAGATACTAGTACATAGAACCTCTCTCACAGCTTCGATTCGTGGTATGCGCTGCGGTCAGAGTGTTGGAACGTGGCGTATAATGAAGAGATGCGTCCGTTTTTGTCCTTGAATTCACTAAATGTGAATCAGTTGGGACTATGCAGAGACGATTTCGTTCAGAATATCAGGTACACCAGATAAAGTAATGTAGGGGGGTGCAACAGATTCTGTGGGACTCGTTGCTTATATGATGCCAAGGAAATTGGCCGGATGGGACCGTCAGCATAGAAGGTGGAGGCGTGTGATCTAATTGCGCACAGGAGCCTGAAGAAATGGACAAGTGCGAGCAGAGAACTGAAGATACCGCAGTCAACTGTCTGGTGGATTTTACACAATTGTCTGCGAGCAAGACCACATACGGCTTCCTGCAGTGACTACTCGGGACAATGAGCTGCGTTCTGACTGTTACAGTAACTAGCAGCGACTACTGGACGAAGGCGGTTTCTTACAGAAGTTGGTTTCCAGCAACTAAGACGCATTTGATATGTCTATAAAGATGAACCGTCATAACGTGCGTGTTTGGGGCATAGAACATCCACACGAGATTGTGGGTAACATTCGTGATTGACCTAAAGTTAACGTCTTAATTGCCACGTCTTCTTCAAACAGTTACGTACTATTTTTCTTTGCGGAGGAAACTGACTGGTATCGTGTATCCAAACACGTTGCAGCAATGGATTATGAGACAATTACAGAAAGAAAACGAAGACTTCATTTTGCACAAGACAGTGTTCCACTACACTTTCTTCTAGACGTTTTTAATCATCTCAGGTTCGAATCCTCCCTCGGGCATGGATGTGTGTGATGTCCTTAGGTTAGTTAGGTTCTAAGTTCTAGGGGACTGATGACCACAGATGTTAAGTCCCATAGTGCTCAGAGCCATTTGAACCATTTTTTGATCATCTCAATGCTGAACTGTCTCAGCGTTCGATTTATTTTATTTTACTATTGGGAGGTTACAGTACGAGGAGGTGGAGATCGCTTCTGAATAGCATGTTGCAGGGCAGCCCACATATGTTCAATAATGTTCATGTCTGGGGAGTTTGATGGCCATCGGAAGTGTTTAACTCAGAAGAGTGCACCTGGAGCCAGTCTGTAACAATTTTGGACGAGTGGGGAGTCGCACTGTCCTGCTGGAATTGCCCAAGTCCGTCGGAATGCACAATGGACATGAATGGATGCTGGCGATCAGACAGGATGCTTAGGTACGTGTCACCTCTCAGAGCGGCATCTAGACGTATCAGGGATCTCATATTATTCCAACAGCACACGCCCCACACCATTACAGAGCTTCCACCAGCATGAAGAGTCCCCTGCTGGCATGCAGGTGCATGGATTCATGATGTTGTCTCCATACCCGTACATGTCCCTCCGCTCGATACAATTTGAAACGAGACTCGTTCGACCAGGCAACATGTTTCCAGTCATCAACACATCAATGTCGCTGTTGACGGGTCCGGGCGAGGCGCAAAGCTTTGTGTCGTGCAGTCATCAAGGGTACACGGATGGGTCTTCGGCTCCG
Source organism: Schistocerca serialis cubense (assembly GCF_023864345.2). Classification (NCBI taxonomy): domain Eukaryota; kingdom Metazoa; phylum Arthropoda; class Insecta; order Orthoptera; family Acrididae; genus Schistocerca; species Schistocerca serialis. The sequence goes on along the minus strand of NC_064639.1, from coordinate 856,347,205 downwards.
AAAGGTCCATATCGATGATGTTTCGTTGAATGCTTCGCGCGCTGACACTTGTTGATGGCCCAGCATTGAAGTCTGCAGCAATTTTGAACGATTCTCTTCAGTCATCGTTGGTCCCGTTCTTGCAGAATCTTTTCCTGGCCGCAGCGATGTCGCAGATTTGATGTTTTACCTGATTCCTAATATTACCGGTACACTCGTGAAATGATCATACGGGAAAATCCCCACTTCGTTGCTACCTCGGAGATGGTGAGTCCCATCACTCGTGCGCCGACTATAACACCACGTTCAAACGCACTAAAATCTTGATAACCTACCATTGCAGCAGCAGTAACCGATCTAACAACTGCGCTAGACCCTTCTTGTCTTATATAGTCGTTGCCGATCGTATTCTGCCTGTTTGCATATCCGTGTATTTGAATACGCATGTCTATACCAGTTTCTTTGGCGTCTCAGAGCAAATCTCTATAACTTTAGCGTATAACTTAGGGTATAACTTAAATGAAGAGTATACAGATCAACAGAACAATAGGTGCTCCCGCATTTGCTACCTTCTTAGAGCCATCAGAATCAAGTGATAAAAGCCTCATGGAATTTCCCATGTTTTCACTATATCATGCATGAAGTAACGGCGCTGTACCTTTCAATGTTACTGAAATTACTTTTCGATATGACGATTTCGACTCCTCAAGACTGACGTATTGTGTTCTACCCTGTAGTTAATCCTGGATCCACTCATACATCTGGACCGATATTCGATAATCTCGAATTTTGTCCCCTAAAAAACAGTGCAGGACTGCATCAAACGGCTTCCGGACTTCAAGGAACGCGGCGTCTGCATGGACCCTGTTGTCCATGGCAGACAGGATCTTATAGACGAAAAGAGTGATATAAGTTGAAACCGCGCGACCGCTACGCTCGCAGGTTCGACACCTGCCTCGGGCGTGGATGTGTGTGATGTCCTTAGGTTAGTTAGGCTTCAGTAGTTCTAAGTTCTAGGGGACTGATGACCTTAGAAGTTAAGTCACATGGTGCTCAGAGCGATTTGAATCATTTTTGAAGTGATATAAGTTTCACAAGAATTCTCTTTATGGATTCCATGTGGAGATTTACAAAGAGCAGTGCCCCAGAAAGATCCCAATGCGTCAAGAAAAAATATACAGGGCCCATTCAGCAGAAACAGGGCTTTTCCCTATTGTGGCTTTACTTTTTTTTAGCACTTTCGGCGAATATCGTGAGATTTATTGTAAAAAGGCGATGCCGATTGCCTTATATGTAATGTCCCTCATATGTAATGTCTAGCTAAGCTCCAACTACGAAAACTTCAACGTCGACGACGGATTAAAGTTTGACCTTCCATCCTTAATGTGTTTCGATGACCAGATGTTTCCACTTTCTTTAGTCGTTGTGTTCTTTTATAATGTAGCTGTTTGATAGCTGACATACTTGTTCCATTACTAATGACAGAGTGGCACTAGTAGTGAAAGGTGCCCCACAAAAGTTCCGAAGAAGTGAGGTGAATCATCGGGCAGGTGTTGTATAACACGAGACCACCGGTCCCGCAGGTCACGTGCGCGGAGGGGCAGATGAGGGGAAGTCCTGAGGCAGTTGGCGACCAGTGCCGGAGACGGCAGTGCGGGGCAGGCTGCGGCAGGGCGTGTCCGCGGGGCCCGGTGACCGCTGGCCTTCGGCGGCCCGCCTCGCAGCAGCCGGAGCAAGGCCGACCCTCGCGGTCCCGTTACCGCCTCCGCCTGCGCCCTCCGCCGGACACCACCTGTTCTCCCTGGACACGCGTCCGGCTCCGGCCTACACCAACACACTCTTATTCTGCTCCTGAGGTTGACCAGTGCGGACCAGGTCGAAACGCTAATCCTCACGTCATTCCACAGTTACGGATTACTTTCACGTCCAGTGGGCTCCGTGACCGCCTCTGTACCATACACCACCCATTCTCTCTGCACACTTCCGGCTCCGGCCTACACCCGCTCAAGTTCCCGACGATTAACCAGCCAGAAACACTACACCTCGATTTCCACCATTACATTCAGCGTGAGACTGGCCATCAAAACGTCTCCACTGTATGCAGTACGTTCTTGTGTCCTTTGCTTCCTTACCGTCTCCGCCTCTGCTCCGCCAGACATGCTCTGCCTGTACATGCGTCTGACTCCTGCCTACACCAACATCCTCGCCTCCTCCTGATGTTGTCCAGAACAGAACAAGACGAAACGCTGATCCTGCGTTATACTATGAACATCAGCATGAAACGTCCTGTGACAGTGCCAACAAGTATTGGTTTCTTTTGGGCAATTCCTTCTATTCCATGGACGAGTTTCCCCAATCGGTAAACGGTCCATTTTAACACGGGTAATGTATCGCAAAGCAAATACTGTCCGCACTGGCGGAATGTTGCGTAATTCCAAGTATTTATACGTTTGCGATTATTACAGCGCCATCCATCACAAAGCGAAAAAAGTGGTCCAACTAAAACATTCATATTTCTTCACGTACTACACGAATATGTAATAAAAATGGGGGTTCCTATTTTTAAAAAAAAACGCAGTTGATATCTGTTTGACCAACGGCAGCGCCATCTAGCGGGCCAACCATAGCGCCATGTGGTTTCCCCCTTCAAGACAGACAAGTTTCCAAGTTTCGTTCTTTGTAGTTTTATCGTTTGACGTTTATTTCGTGAGATATTTGACCCAGTCACGATCAGTGGACTACCCTGTATATATATATATATATATATATATATATATATATATATATATATATATATATATATATATATATATATTGTACCTCTAAATGTAGTTGCGTGTGTAAGGGGAAAAAATTTCAGTAATATTAATATCAAAAAATGGTTCAGATGGCTCTGAGCACTATGGGACTCGACATCTTAGGTCATAAGTCCCCTAGAACTTAGAACTACTTAAACCTAACTAACCTAAGGACATCACACACACCCATGCCCGAGGCAGGATTCGAACCTGCGACCGTAGCAGTCCCGCGGTTCCGGACTGCAGCACCAGAACCGCACGGATATTAATATCAGTACTGTTCATGTGCGTATATATATCTTGTAATCTGATTTGTTCCACATCATATCAATAAAATGATCTACGGAACATGGCATAACTAAACTAAACATTGACGTCCTGTTTGATCCCTTACCACATCTGCCCTGCAGCCTCCCCTCCATTTGCTCTAGACACTGTGTGCTCTCGATGGGTGGGTGTCCAGCTCTGGTCTAATCCTTCTGAGATTGCCGAAGACTGACGGCGCTGAAAAGCTCCTTCTCACCTTATTGCACTGACATCAGCGTCAGACTGTCCATTACAATGACTCCGCTATTTGGTGTGCTCCCCACATGTTCCCCAGCTCGCGCTATTCGTCCACGAGACTCAGAGGGCCATAGACACGGGTTCCCAGGGAGATGCCGTGTCTCTTGACTTCCGCAAGGCGTTTGATGCAGTTCCTCACAGTCGTTTAATGAACAAAGTAAGAGCATATGGAGTGTGTGTGTTGTTTGGGCTACCAGACCATTTCTGTGATTGGATTGAAGAGTTCCTAGATAACAGAACGCAGCATGTCATGCTCAATGGAGAGAAGTCTTCCGAAGTAAGAGTGATTTCAGGTGTGCCACAGGGGAGTGTCGTAGGACCGTTGCTATTCACAATATATATAAATGATCTTGTGGATAACATCCGAAGTTTACTGAGGCTTTTTGCGGATGATGCTGTAGTATATCGAGAGGCTGTAACAATGGAAAATTTGTACTGAAATACAAGACGATCTGCAACGAATTGACGCATGGTGCAGGGTATGGCTATTGAATCTCAATGTAGACAAGTGTAATGTGCTCCGAATATATAGAAAGAAAGATCCTTTATCATTAGCTACAATATAGCAGGTGAGCATCTGGAAGCAGTTAATTCCATAAATTATCTGGGAGTAGGCATTAGGAGTGATTTATAATGGAATGAGCATATAAAATTAATCGTCGGTAAAGCAGATGCCAGACTGAGATTCATTGGAAGAATCCTAAGGAAATGCAGTCCGAAAACAAAGGAAGTAGTTTAGAGTACACTTGCTCGTCCACTGCTTGAACCGGTGTGGGATCCGAACCAGATAAGGTTGATAGAAGAGATAGAGAAGATCCCACGGAGAGAAGCGCGCTTCGTTACAGGATCATTTAGTAATCGCGAAAGCGTTACGGAGATGATAGATAAACTCCAGTGGAAGACTATGCAAGAGAGACGCTCAGTAGCTCGGTACGAGCATTTGTTGGGAGTTTCGAGAACATACCTTCACCGAGAAGTAAAGCAGTATATTGCTCCATCCTATGTATATATCGCGAAGAGACCATGAGGATAAAATCAGAGAGATAGAGCCCACACAGAGGCATACCGACAATCTATCTTTCCACGAACAGTACGAGACTGGAATAGAAGGAAGAACCGAGGTACTCATGGTACCCTCCGCCACACACCGTCAGGTGGCTTGCGGAGTATGGATGTAGATGTAGATGTCTCCATTGTGTGGATTAAATTCACGTTCCTTGGGCCTCGTTACCGTCCCCACCCTACGCTCTTCAAGAGACACAAACTACTTGCTGTTTGCGAGCGGAAGATGGAACACTTCAGGAATGTATGATCGTGAGTTTCAGCATGAAGATACCGAATTGTGTGAGTTAGTTTCAGGTGTACTTTATATTACTGAGTGCTACTGGCACACCTGTTGACCCCCCCACCACTATCAGTCGGGTTCGAAATTCACGGATAACATACCACATAGACCTCCATTTGTTCTATCAACTGCCAGTGTTACTTTAGGTCCAACAGAAACTTACGACTGTCGAGGTTGGCGACATTTCGACATCGCTATAGACGCCATATTTCCAAATACATGTCCTGCAAAGACAATCTACTCGGTGAAGAAGGCCGCTGTAGCAGAGTTGAAACGTTGTGCAGTTTAGTCTTTTACTGTTTCATGTCTGGTTTGGTGGCTCATTGGGCAAGTCTCAGATTACTAATGTCAGAAACTAGGGTTTAATCCCCAGTCAGTTTCAAGAATTGTTTTGAAATTATGTGGTTCAAATGGCTCTGAGCACTATGGGACTCAACATCTGAGGTCATCAGTCCCCCAGAACTTAGAATTACTTAAACCTAACTAACCTAAGGACATCACACACATCCATTCCCGAAGCAGGATTCGAACCTGCGACCGTGGCGGTCACGCGGTTCCAGACTGAAGCGCCTAGAACCGCACGGCCACACTGGCTGGCGAAATTATATGTTTCCTTTTCTGCCAGTTATCGCTTCTTTCACTTCTGCCCTCTCCTTCCCCCGTAGCTGTTTGCGTAATTCTTTCGAATTAAGAACTTAAATACACGAGTCATTCTATCGTCAGACGAAGGCAAGTACATACCACTGCCAACAGGATAACGCCTATTAATACACTGCGGAGTTAAAACGAATATTTGGCTTGAGGACATCTTTACTCATCTTTTATATTATGCACAAATACACCCAGAAGGATTTTAATGAAACTGACGTCAGATGCGTTTAAACTTTTCTTTGATAGAAATAGTTGCTTCTAATAGTCTTCCCAGAGAAGTATGTAAACACAGCCAAACACTGACACTGGTGGGCCAATATGACTTTGAACGACATCTGTTTATCTTGGAACACTGAACTTTTGGTTCAGCGAGCTGCCTAAATAGAGACGCAGCCCTGGGTGAACTGGTAAGCAGATGCAGAGCTGGGAGTGGCAAGGCCCGGGATCAGGTGCGTCGCTCCTGAGCCGTTCTGGGCCTGGGTCGGCCCACGCCTGCGGCTGGACCTCGCGACGACCTCGAACGCCGCTGCAGACGGCCATCCTCGTAACGGCCACTGCGTCCGGTGCACGAATTCTCTGACCGCCGCCAGAGAATGGGCCGTTCACATAACGACTTCCTGATGTTTCACTGTCTTTTGACATGGTGACGTTTGAGGGGTAGTGGTAGCACACATTGCCTCTTGGCTTCTGTCACGGAATCTTGGACCGAATTAGTTTGACGATTTTCCTGATGTTCCACCGGGTGGGTGGCATTGTCATAGCTCACCTCCCATTGTTGTTTATGAGTCTTCCCGGCTATATGGCCTAGATCGAAGAAACTTTTCGGTTCCTAACGTTTCGTCCAGAGCGGCTCTGGGCATCTTCGGAGGTGCTCCTGGTACCGTTGAGTCCTGCCGTGCCAGGAAACCTCCGAAGATGTCCACAGTGACCGTGGACGAAACGTCAGGAAGCGAAAAGTTTCTTCGGTCTCGGCCATATAGTCCGGAAGACTCATAAGCAACTATGACATCCGGTCACGAAAGGCTTGAGTGTATTTTCACCTTCCATTGCTGTTGGCAGAGCCACCCTGCGGAGACCGTTTGTACCTGTTGCGCTAACGTTTGAGGGCGTTTCCTCCACCATTTCCGAGGTGGTTCTCCTCTTGCTACTTGAAACGCTCGTTCACTGCAGCCCGGGAATCCAAGATCAGTTTAACATGAGAATTATCTCTATCTTATTAAAACTGTTGTCATGCTTACTGATCTCTATGGCTTCCTTGAACAAGCGTGCGTGGTAGCTCTTCTCCACAGCAAGAACTTCCCCGTCGGCAAATTGTATCGTGTGATCGGTTTCACACAGCACTTGCTGCACCACGGCTGATTTCTCTACCTCTCACAGCTAGCAATGCCAATTATGGTCGGTAACATTGGTGTCCATGGATCGTCCAGTAAAATAAATACATTTTGTGTGAATAGGGCCTCCCGTCGGGTAGACCGTTCGCCGGGCGCAAGTCTTTCGATTTGACGCCGCTTCGGCGACTTGCGCGTCGATGGGGATAAAATGATGATGATTGGGACAACACAACACCCAGTCCCTGAGCGGAGAATATCTCCGACCCAGCCGACAATCGAACCCGGGCACTTAGGATTGACATTCTATCGCGCTGACCACTTTTTTTTCATTTTGTTCGTTGTTGATCATTGTGTTTGGTCGTTACGGACGTCACATAACATCCGTTCAAGTTCTTTGTTGATCCTTTCACTCAGTTTTTTATTACAGAGGCCAACCAGCTGCATGACCGAACACGCTGAGCTACCGTGCCGGCATCCACTCAGCTACCGATGGCGGACCAATCATGCCCACAAACCCTTTACCACATGTACAAGATATGCAATATGTTCCCGGTGTTGCATGTGGGTCCCATTTGTCCACTGATGATCTGAGACGCTCTTTCATCTTGATTGATTTGTAAATCCTCTTTATGCCGTATTTACACATTATACTGTCGATTCTGTCCGTCACCCTGGGGATGAACTAGCATAAAGCGTACATCAACATCTCATCCTCTGACGTGTCACTTCACCAAGTGTTAAATCTAACGAACATGAAAATAGCTTCAATAACAAAGACGAAAGCCTCAAGCTAAACGGATTTTGGATTCTCATGCTACAGTTAAGTTCCACTGCAGGTAGCAAAGGGAGAACCACAGCGGAAATGACCAGTCCTTGGACGTTGGCACGCCTGGCACATACTCGTATAATCTCCGGCCGCGGATTAGACTGCAGTCCGCCACAAACTATGGAGGGTAAAGTTTTCACAATACCAGCCACTAGAAAGGTGAAATGTCAGAAAAATCTTCAAACTAACGTCGGCCGAAGAACCCGAGACGTAAGACAACAGGCAGTTTGTCTGCAAGTGGCCACGAAAGCCTCAATAATTTGATAGTTATAAAGTTTTAATTATCGTGATACGTAATTAAATTTTGTTTGTTTTTAGGTACGTGTCTGCAGTCTGGCTAAATATGGATAGCCTCGAGTTGTAGTATCGCTTCACGTCGCTGCGAGCAGCGAAATTCAAAACGGCGCAGGCCGTTGATAAAGTGGAGTATCGGGCGTTAATTCATTTTATGCGCTTGAAGCGGAACAGTGCTGCAACAGTCCTTGCTGAGTTGATGGAAGTGCACCGTATTACGACACAGTGATGGGGTGTGCTGACGCTTCCAACATGGTCCAACAAGATCGGAGTGGCAAACCATCTCCTGGGAATCTCCAAGAGGAGGCCATGGTGCGAATAAAAGCGTGTCACAATCTAGGCGATAGTGGAAAAAAGTGAAAATTCAGTGGATCATGTTTCAAAAAATGACAAGGTACTGTATTTTGAACATGACAAAGGTCGTCGGACACTGGGTTTCGCGACTGTTCACACCAATTCAAAAAGCTCGCCCCACCGCCATTGCTGTGGAAATGTTACAGCCATGTCAGACCAGTCCAGATGACTTCTTTAGAGTCCTAGATGTCGTGGACCATTGCTGGATGTATCACTCTGACTTGCAATTACTACGGTTCTTCCAAGTATGTCTGTAAACAGAAACGATACTCTTTACGAGGGTGTCGATCATATGATACCTCTCGAGTCTTTCTTTCCCATCACCGCGAAATTTCTAATAATATGGCAAAAACAGTGGGTCATTTGCGACAGCCGTTGGTTTTTCTACGTTCCGCTCTGTTACATTTGCACGCAGTTCTCTTAAGTCCAGAATATTTGCTCTGTCTTAAATTTAGTATTATGTCACTTAATCAACTGCTTGACTGTTAGAATTTTTACAGCAGTTAGTGCCTATTATTATGTAGGACTCACATTATTTGGAGCATTGAGAATCATAAGGGCCCACAACACAGATACAAAGTTCTGAGGAAACAGGTATTTGTGTAAATCAAACTTGTAGGCAAACAACCAGTTTCATAGGTCTGACGTGTTCTTGAACCAAGTCTCAGTATCCTATACTTCCTATAAAAATCACATACCGACTTTATCTTATGGTAGTTTAATTAATATTCGTGGTTATTATTATTATTATTATTACCGTTAATCCATGAAATTTTCACATATGGGCTAGTGTCAATATTATCTTTCCGACTGTTGTGTATTTTATAATTAATGTGAAACTAAATCAGACTATAATGGACATGTACTAAATGCTCCACATACACACACTCTTATGACCTATCCTGACACTTCATGGTTTCGTTACCATCCTTTTTATTAAACACATTCCCTGGCTTGAGGTACACATAAAACTGTCTGTTCACTTTAGATGTGGAATCCAGTAGTTTTGTTAAGTCTGTGTGTTCCATGTTTGAGATAGTCATTTTGTTAAGTCTTCGTGTTTCAAGGTTGATACTTGCCTCGTGTCAACGTATTTGGGTACCAGATTTTGCAAGGCATCCACAAACTGTGCAGAAATAACAAATTGTGGTCACACTCGATGTGACTTGAAGAAAATGGTGCCCTTCCACGACTCCAATGCAGATTAAGTTCATGGCAGCCAAACGAAAACTTCATAATTGTGAAATTTCTGAAATATGCATTGTTACCATGAACATCAACTTCTGGTTGGGTAGCTATGTCGGTAACACACTTAGCGTCCATTTTACAGACTGGAATGCTGAAACTATGGAACATGATATTATGGTGGGGCATTCCTTCAACAGCTTTCAGATTTTATGAAGAAATGGGTGCCAGTGTAGGCAGTGAGCATTCCTAAAACAATGGAAATTTGTACTTTGTGCCCTTATGGAAGTGAACATCAGAAAAATCGGTGCTACAGGTTTTTGCAAATATTCGTACATACAGCTGGCTCACCGTAAAATCAACAGATGTCAGAAGCATGCATGCATGCAACAGTTGTAAAATCGACGATGGTGTACTTTAGGCTCTTACGGTTCTCACCTCCTCATCTGTGAATTGGTGACCATTAGTTGTGTGTTTGATTACGTCTTTCCAACAGAGATTTCGCTGATTTTCTAAATATGTGAAGTTTTTACTCATTATTCAAGACACAGAAATGCCCTGGTCTTCGTTACTTTAGGACGTTTCGGTATGATAAACACGAACTTCCTTACAAATACATGAGTTTCTGCACTCCAGTCCCGTCCTTTAATAATTTCTCACGCACTGTAGAAAGTCTAGCTGTCTCGTCAGCAGTTAAACTGCGTGTTATGAAAGTTCGTCGCGAAACCTGTTCCACGACTCGTCAGTTAACAGAGTTTAAAAGACAGATCGATGGGATCGCCGTTTAACTCATTCCATTCGGAGAAATCGAGAGCCAGAGGGAGAAACTGCGAACCATATTTGATACCTACAATCAAGAATCTCTTCTCTGACGTGGCGGATCTGTCTAGCGTACCGCTGGCCGGCGCAGACTTTCCGGTCTGTATCGGAAAGAGTTATCGCCGCATTGACAGGGGGTCGGCGAGTTCTCTTTGAAGGTGTCGGTAGCTGTTGGCGATCAGATTGAAATTAATGATCCTTCCTTATTAAGCCACAGCGACAGCTACTGCAGAGATGCGAATGTTTAATTCCCGTCTACACCTAACGCGTACTTGGAGCCGAAGTACGAGCAAGTATAAATGCGTATATGCAGAGTACGTATGACTCGAGAAAGTTCAGTATGCTAGAAGATCAACTTTTACCACGGTTATTCTGGCTTACGCTACAGTTAACATACCGTCGTTGGACTGAACGAATTTTAGTTCACTGTTCGACGATATACCTAGAACAATACATTTGCGAAGCTTTACGGCGTCGTTCGGTGATAAACCGAGATCAGTACACAGGGTGTATCAAAATGAATCATCCGATTCGGCATGTCTATATTTCTGAAACCAGTAAACGTATACAATGAATTTTGCTTTTTGATGAACGGGAAACTCCAAATGTTTTTATTCATATCTTTTCATAGGCGTTCAATATGCACGGCATATGTCAATGCGTTATTCAAATTGTTCCCTCACTGCAGCGATCATGTCTTGAGTTACAGCTTCCACAACTGCTGTTATGCGATGTCTCAGTTCATTCATTGTTGTTGGTAACGGCAGAGCATAAACCGACTCTTTCAAATTGTTCAAATGGCTCTGAGCACTATGGGACTTAACATCTGTGGTCATCAGTCCCCTAGAACTTGGAACTACTTAAACCTAACTAACCTAAGGACATCACACACATCCATGCCCGAGGCAGGATTCGAACCTGCGACCGTAGCAGTCGCGCAGCTCCGGACTGAGCGCCTAGAACCGCTAGACCACCGCGGCCGGCCGGACTCTTTTATAAACCGCCACAAGAAATAAGCGCATACAGTCAGCTCCGGTGGCGTTGGAGGACAGTAACGTAAGACTGAATCATTTGGTCCAATGCGACCGATCCATCGTTCAGTAATCCTTTGATTTTAAAATTCCCGCACGTTCAGATGGCAGCGTGGCGGTGCCCCATCCTGTTGGTAAATGAAGTCGTTCGAATAAGTCTCCAACTGTGAGAAAAGGAAAGGTTGAAGCATATCCAAATATGTGCTTATTTTAACAGTGTTCTCGGCAAAAAAAGGACCATACACCTTTTCTCGTGAAACAGCGCAAAACACATTAATTTTTGGTTAGTTCCTCTCATGTTGCACAACTTCATGTGGTTGTTCCATACCCCATATTCTCACATTATGACGGTTCATCTTTCCATTTAAATAGAATGTTGCCTTGTCACTAAACACTGAGAGTTGAAGAAAACTGATATCGTCCATCTTGCCAAGAACGAAATTACAGAACTTCACACGTTGTTGTTTGTGACCTTCACGAAGAGCTTGCAGTAGAAGAATTTTGTATGGTTACATGTGCAAACGTCGACACAAAGCATGCCAGACGGATATCGGTGGCATGTTGAGCTGTCGAGCTGCACGGCGATGGATTTCTGTGGACTCCTTGTGAAACTGTGGCGGATGCTTTCGACGTCTGTGTAAGGCACTCGGGGACGATCCGGCGATTTGCTTTTACACAGACAAACTTGTTTCTCGGAATTGTTCATGCCATCGCCTAATGCTCTGTGCTGTAGGAGGATCCACACCATACTCAGTACGAAAATCACGCTCTGTAGTTATAACTGACCCGCACTGCGCAAAACGCAGAACACAAAACGCTTTCTGTTGTCCTGACACCGTTTTTACTATAACTGAAGTGAGCGCACACTGCTGCTACCTAGCTGGAACCACGTAAAACTCGAGAGTTTGCTCTTTCCAACAGTGCGTTGTTCACGCACGTATCTCAAATAAGATTGTTGTTGTTGTGATCTTCAGTCCTGAGACTGGTTTGATGCAGCTCTCCATGCTACTCTACCCTGTGCAAGCTTCTTAATCTCCCAGTACGTACTGCAACCTACATCCTTCTGAATTTGCTTAGTGTATTCATCTCTTGTTCTCCCTCTACGATTTTTACCCTCCACGCTGCCCTCCAATACTAAATTGGTGATCCCTCGATGCCTCAGAACATGTCCTACCAACCGATCCCTTCTTCTAGTCAAGTTGTGCCACAAGCTCCTCTTCTCCCCAATTCTATTCAATACCTCCTCATTAGTTATGTGATCTAACCATCTAATCTTCAGGATTCTTCTGTAGCACCACATTTCGAAAGCTTCTACTCTCTTCTTGTCTAAACTATTTATCGTCCACGTTTCACTTCCATACATGGCTACACTCCATACAAATACTTTAAGAAACGACATCCTGACATTTAAATCTATACTTGATGTTAACAAATTTTTCTTCTTCAGAAACGCTTTCCTTGCCATTGCCAGTCTACATTTTATATCCTCTCTACTTCGACCATCATCAGTTATTTTGCTCCCCAAATAGCAAAACTCCTTTACTCAAATAAGATAATAGTTATGATTCTTTTTAAACCGGGTGATAGTTTCTGATAAACCCTGTATATGCGCAGCGTAGAGGCGTTTCGACTTTGTCAGCCCACAAAGCAAATTCAGTGCACTAAAACCAATACTTTTATACAAAATTATGAGTAACAGCAGATATCTTCTTTTAATAAGGAGTCTGAAATAACGTAAACTACGTATGTAGCGTTCGAAGACGTCACACAAATTAGGAATTAAAGTACTCCTTGCTTTTCGTCCATTATAAAGCGTTTATTCGTAGAAAATTGAGCATCTAGATATGACAGTTAATTTCTGGTGTAGGGTGGATTAGCGCAGATGTTTCTATTGATGACTAAGTACAGTCTACTGAACACAGTTATACCAGTACTCCATTTGCAGACTAATAATTACAGCTGCTAAGGGTGGGATGCTTTTAGGTTCGTTAGTACCTCCGGCAGTAGCAAGCCATTACCATTTATGTCTATTTCCCCCTTGGGCAGCAGGTCAGATACTGAAGTGTGGATGTGTGGGCGCATTACTGATAATCTATACTGAGAGGTGCAGTACACCTCACGGGACAGTTACGACCGTGCAGAAAACAGAAAACATCGGGTAGTAAATTATGCGATGTACCTGCGAGAGGACTGTTAGATGCAGAAAAAAAACTAACCTTATTACTTAGGGTCTCTGCTATGTAACCATAAAGAGCCGAACTCGTCGTCTGTTGCGTGTGAGCGCGTGAAAGGGTTTGCCGAGGTCGGACAAATTTAGATGTGAGTGGGCACATGCAGGGCTGGTGCGAGAATGTACAGAGGTGTCAGAAGGACAAATGGAGTCTGGCTTCAGCACTGGCAGCAGTGAGCTTTCTTCTGCAGCTATCGGCAGCACTATCAGCTGTCACCACATAGTGTTGTACCAGGAATGTACTACTTCCGGCGTGCCTTGTACCACTACTAATTATTTCCTTTCCCTTTCCGCTTCCAAACACCGCAAGGAACAAACGACTGTCTATATGCCTTCGTACGATCCATAATTTCCCTTACCCCCATGAACCTTACGCAAAATGTACTTTGGCGGCAACAGTCATTCTCAACAGTGTTTCGCGAAAAGAACGTCGTCTTCTCTGCAGCAATTCCAATTTTAGTTCACAAAGCATATCTGTAACACTCGCGTGATGATCGATAACAACTGGTTACAAATCTAGCACCATGCCTCTGATTTTGATGTCTTCCTTTAACGTGACCCGGTTGGGGATCCCAAACACTCGAGCTGTGCTAAAGAATGGACCGCACTAGCGAACCATACGCGGTCGCCTTTACAGATGAACCACACATTCCTAAAATACCTCCAGTAAACTGAAGTCGATTATTCGCCTTCACTACGAGCTCTCTTAAGAGACTTCCCATTTCATATCACTTTGCAACGTTATGGCTAGATATTTAATCGACGTGACCGTGTCAAACAGCACGCTACTACTGCTGTATTCGAACTTCGCAAGATTTTGTTTCCAACTAATCTTTTCTTCATGTACAGCATATACATTTAAGAAATCCAGAATATATTTCAGTGAACTTGTAAGCTATAAAAGGCTTAACTAGGTAAATAACTGCTACAGAACCTTCATGTTTTGCGTTTTGATCTAGTTCTAAATTTTGATTTTGTTGTATTAGAGCTGTAGCGGATCTCTAAGTAAATGGGAAATAGTTAAGGTAGGTCGCAGAAGTGTCAGGCTCTGCGACTTATCTATTAGTGTTATCCAAAGTGCATCCTGCGTCACCTGCGATTTCTACACACGAAAACAGAAAAAAGTCTATATGTTCACCATATTCGACCAACCTTCCTTTTTTCCATATTTATCGTCGCAGGTGGCCATACCAGAACGAGGAATTTTCAGTCTTCATTAGAATGATCAATGTGCTGAAGGAAAACATGTTTTCAAAAGCAGTTTAGCTCCAGCATGCAAGCTAAATAAGAGTTGATGCTATTTGTGGTCGTCGATTAGTGGCTAACAGAGCAAGCTAAAGAAAGTAAATTGAAATTCCATCGCTTAGTGATAGATACTCCATTATATTTCAGACAACGTACGAAGTTCGTGGGTATAAAATAGAGTAGCCGAAAACATATTGAATAGCAGATTTACAGACACGTGGATGGATCGTACGCAGCCTACTACATTTATTGTATATAGGAAAACTGAAGGAGGTCAGTTTCATAACTTTTATGTCTCCTGAAACAGCGTATACTCACTACTAAAATAATCTGCAAGTGAATGTAGGAAAGTTTTCAATGAAATAATGATATTTCTGAAGATATTGAGATTTCAACAAAACGACGAGTGCATGCTTTTAATAAAACATCGATTGACCATTTAAGCACCTAATACAATGTTTAATGATCTTTACCAACACTGCAGTAGAAATGACATCATATTTCCGAAACAAACTAGCACCCATAATCCAAGATATTCGTTTCGACGTTCTTGCGTCTATCAGCTGTTGCCATTGTTTCCACGCAAGTGAAATATGCCGTATGTGTGACAACTGAGGAACGAAAACTACCGATTGAAGACATCATAAACTGTGAAACGTGTAGGTAACGCCTAGGCGATGAAGGATTATCCAAGGAAACATTGGAAACTTCCAAGGAAGGAGAGTGTGATGAAGAAGGAGGTCATGTGGAAGAATGGGAGTATGTCATAATTTTCTCCGTATTTGTGAAGATAACTTGTTGAAACCGTATCCCATAAGGGTCAATACGAAATACCTATTTCTACATTTACCATTGCTGAAGTCGGTTATATAGTCTTTATTAGACCGCGCAACATAATTAGAGGCTCACTTTTTTGAAATCCCGTGATTGTCTCCCATTACGACACGGAAGTTTGAAATTTGGCTCACAGGTGCCTACAACCTTCCTCTATAATGTTGCAAGAGAGTGGCGCCCTGGGATGTCACCAATGGGCTCTGGGACACTTCGAACAACAAGGTCTCGACACATGCAAAACAAAGGCCACAGCTCAGAAGTGATGTGAGGTACAAGATAGGTTAATGATGTGACATTGGCACCAAGTTTCTCCACAATTCTGCCCCGTGGACATCCTCTTTTACCCAAGTACCTTACGTGTGTAGCTTTGGGAACAAATCTTTCCTGACCCGCCCGGGTAGTTGCGAGTATTGTCGCGACCGCTTCTGGGACGGGGAAGTGGTCCAGCCTCGTGCTGAATCCGCCCGACGGATTAACGACGGAGGGTCGGCGGGCCGTGGACGCTGGATGTGGTTTCTAGGCGGCTCCCCACACCCCACTAAGTGAACACGAGGTTGGTTCCCATGTACCGCCTCATATACACTCTACGCAAACACTTTGAACACTTGCACACAGAATTTACTCTCTACGCTGATAGAGTGGGTACATAGTTCCTATCTTGAGGAGGGTTGAGGGACAATAGGGGACTAATGACCTCCACTTTTTGGTCTCCTTAAACACTCACTCAGTATCAGCATCTTTCACGTTCAGAATTAGCTACCTGCTGATTTTAGTCGTCAATAGACACCGCTGATACATTACAGTCGTGGAATCAGCACTTACAACATTAATGGGACATAAAACTCCACTGACATGCCTCAGGCTTTCAGACACATTAATAAGATTATAGATATATCTTTCCACATTTAATGGAAAGATAATTAAGTTTCCTGAGTGCCTGTCTACATCTACATCTACATGGGCACTCTAAAAATCACATTTAAGTACCTGTCCACAATAACTCTCTATTATCCCAATCTCGTACACCGTGCGGCAAGAACGAACACTTGTATCTTTCCGTACGAGCTCTGATTTCCCTTATTTTTTTATGTAGGTCGGCATCAACAAAATATGTTCACATTCGGAGGAGAAAGTTGATGATTGGAATTTCGTGAGAAGAATTCTCCGCAACGAAAAACGCCTTTGTTTTAATGATGACCACCCCAAATCTTGTATCATTTTTGTGTCACTTTCATCCCTATTTTGCGATAATACAAAACGTGCTGCCTTTCTTTGAACTTTTTCGATGTACTCCATCAATCCTCCACACCACGCAGCAGTATTCTAAAAGGTGGATGGACAAGCGTGGTGTAGGCAGTCTCCTTAGTAGATCTGTTACGTTTTCTAAGTGTCCTTCTAATAAAATGCAGTCTTTGATTAGCCTTCCCCACAATATTTTCTATGTGTTCATTCCAATTTAAGTTGGTCGTAATTTTAATTCCTAGGTATTTAGTTGAATTTACGGCATTTAGATTTGACTAATTTATCGTGTAATAGAAGCTTAACGGATTCGTTTTAGCACTGTTCTCTTGTCGTTTTACACCGTTGTCTTCGAGGTAATGCGCAATTTTCGAATACAATATATGTTTCAAAATCCTGCTGCTTATCGACGTTACTGATATGGACATGTAATTTAGTGGATTACCCCTGCTGCCTTTCTTGAATATTGGTGTGAACTGTGCAGCTTTCCAGTCTTTGGCTGCGGATCTTCCGTCGAGCGAACGATTGTATAAGATTGTTAAGTATGGAGCTATTGTTTCAGAATACTCTGGAAGGAACCGAACTGGTATATAGTCTGGACCGTTAGACTCGTCTTTGTTAACTGATTGTCGGCACAGAGAAGGCTCTGTTGGTTGATTCTCACGGAGAGAACTATCCTTGAAGAAAGAAAGGGCATATTCCACAACACCTGA
This sequence comes from Schistocerca serialis cubense, assembly GCF_023864345.2. Classification (NCBI taxonomy): domain Eukaryota; kingdom Metazoa; phylum Arthropoda; class Insecta; order Orthoptera; family Acrididae; genus Schistocerca; species Schistocerca serialis. Next base: position 856,329,767 of record NC_064639.1, on the reverse strand, counting down.
GCTCAAAAAGCAGCGAGAGGGGTACAGGGATCCAGATCATGGACACAAAAAATTCATCGCTGAAGAAACATTCACTGCCCTGCCTGACTGATGATACACATCGGAGTAGGCAGGTTTTTTGCAGGCGGCACGAGCGGCAATTAAGAGCTGTGAAGACACGGCGCGGCGCGCAGCGAGTGTAGTTTCTCCGCGTCAGTTTCCCTTAACCGTCCTGCGGTCAGCCGCCTCGCGGCTGCCAATCAAAATTTCTGAAAGTGAATCCGGCTGCGCTGACCTCGGCGCGCGAGCCGAGCCGGATGCCGCCGGCCGGCCGCCCGCACGTCAAAGTCGGCCTCCTCCGCGACTCGTCGGCCTCAACGCGTTTGGCCGCTGGTCGTGTTGGCAACGGTCTCGCCACTGCGATTCGTAGTTACATTAAACAGCGTCAGCAATGATGGCAGACGTCTCAGGATTAACGGTTATAGTTCGGAGGTAACTTACCACGCTGCTACAAGCCATCACGGATCTTCTGACTCTTTAACTCGCGTTTGGATGGTGGAACACTCACCTGGAAACAAAGAAAGAAACTGTAAGTCATGCGTAAGTCGCAAAAACATTTGAAAAGTTAGAAATACAACATCTGCCGTACATCAGATGACATTAACAAAGATGTCTTCAACAGTAAGTTTGGTTTGAACACCACCGAGCTATACTATACAAGGTCCTGTTGGTGATGATATACTTTGGTTCCCTCCGGCATTTGAGCAGTCAGTTACAGGGGCACCTACAGTTGAAAGTGTAATGCAGACGACGGTACGATTTAGCATTAACAAATCAGTCAAAGGTGAAAGAAGCGGTAAGAAACAAAACGAAAAACAAAAATTCGAGGACCGATACGAGGATGAATACTGGGCTACGGATTTGTTATCTGACTCTTACCCAATTACGTACCGAGATTACGGTGTATTTCTAACACTACCTGAGTACCTGGCGTTGCCCATTTATGTATTTATTCCAGTCTGCTATTAGTCCTCACCCCCTTCCCCTCCTCTCTATGTCCATCTGCTCCTCTTCTTTTCTCTATTTCCTCTCCCTCGTCCTCCTCTCTCTTTTAATGCCCTCCTCTCCCCCTCTCTGCCGAGCTCATCTCCTCTGTCTATATCCTGTCCTTTCTTTCTCTGTTCATTTCATACTTTCCCTCTCTCTCTGTCCATTTGCTCCCCTCCCTCTCTCTGTCCTTCTCCTCCTCATATCAGTACCTCTCTTCTCCTTCTCCTCCCTGCCCATCCATCTCCTCCCCCTTTCTCTCTCCGTTTTATCACGTTCACCCCAGCAGGAGGCTGCTGTTTCTTAAGCCCATAGTACTTTTTTCCGGCCCTTAACCAATATGTGTGCCAAATTTGGTCGAAATCGTTCCAGGGGCTTAGGATGAACTTTTTACCCTTGGCTTTCCACGAGTACGCGTACCTCAACTATATTTCAAATAGTCAACATATTTCAGATCTATTTGTATACGTATTTCACCTGTATCTCTCTAATTTCGCCCTCCAGTTTCATTTTCACGCAGCCCAATGTCTTGACGTCATATCTCCGCAGGTTTTTTCTTTCTTTCTCTTTTTATGGGACCAAACTGCTCAGGTCATCGGTCCCAAAGCTTACACACTACTTAAACTAACTTACACTATGGACAGCACACACACCCGTGCCCGAGGGAAGACTCGAACCTCCGACGTGGGCAACCGAGCGCAGTAATATCCTGTGCAATGCCATAATTCCGCATGTACATGCAGTGGTGTATGTGGCTACTGTATGCGAAGTGTGTTTTGAAGCGAATTAGCAGTAAGTAAGTAAAAAATTAAAACTTCATGCGTGATGAGGTAGTTTTTCACGCATCTCAGTGTTTATAACGTCATGTCTTCCGAACTATGTCATACAATGATATATTTTTCTGGAAACATTCAAATGGATATGTGGATACTATCTGCGAAATGTGTTGCGAAAAGAGTAAGTAGTAAAGAAGTAATAAATTAGAACGTTGTGCATAATACCGCAGTTTTCCACAAACCTCAGTATTTGACGTCGCATCTCCTGGACTATCTCTCGTACGGTAATACATTTTTGTAGGTAGATTTACCGATGTATGTGGATACTGACTGCGACATGTGTTGCGAATAGACGTAGTACTAAAGAAGTAATAAATTAAAGCGCGATGCTTCATACGGCAGTTTTACTGCCTGAAACCGAAGATGTAATAACTGATACACCTTTCTCCTTTCACTATTTTATGGGGGATGTCAGCGGCAAAAAACTTCGTATATGTTTGAAATTATGTGTAATGTTTGTTGCAAGTCTCAAGTGCCCCCATTCTCCAATACTGGACGACTAAAGTACGGCTATTCGCGCATTGTAGGCAACCCTGCTTTTTCATCTCCACCCCTTTGATACGTAGGTGGTTATTATTCCGGACAGTAAGTGATTTGTATACCTAGTTTGGTTGAAATCAGTCCAGTGGTTTAGGAGGAGATTTGGAAGATGTATACATATACATTATGCGCACATCCATTTTTTTATGATATGTTTGGATTAATAAGAATTTGCCCAAGACACTGTTTTGAAGTGGCGTTCAGGTAACAGGTACCCGTTCGAGTACCGCTGGTGAAGAAAGTTACATGGGCAGTGTTTGTCCAACAAGAGAACACAAGGCGGTGTTAAAATTTTTCATTGCCAAAGTCTGCACCGGTCCCCTGGGTTTAAATCCTAACCTCCTGGCAGTGTCTCATAGTGTGGAAATATGTGACAATTTTTGTAGTGAATTGGCCGTCGGTTGGAAACGTCAAGATGGTGTTTCTTCGAGATGAGTAGATTACATTCTGGCACCGAGTGCCGTTATCTCCTTTCTCTCTTCATCATAAAACACAAACGCCACACGTACAATAACTAACAAGGGACAATTCCCCTTAAGACACATGACGTTTATGCCGGCCATAAGATGCCAATCAGGATAAACTTGCACCAAGCCTCGAGCCACATGAGTGCATCGTCATAATAATTGTCATCATTATCATAATCATCGTCATCGTTGTCGTTCCCTTTATTAGAATGTCTACTCTCAGGCGCTGCATTTTAAATGCCAGGCTGTCTATGCTTGATCAGTCCTCATCGTGATGTTCTACGACGTATGGTCGTGTATATCTGGGTACATTAACGTATCTTCAAACGCGTTAGCAGAAATCCATTAATAACCTACTGGTATAGTCACAAAGCTCGTGGCTGGATACTGAGAGGACGCAGGATCAAATCCCGGTCGGATTACGCATATTTTCAGTACACCATCAATGTAGTCTTCACCTCTCAACGAAATGAGTCGTTGCGAACGACACGTGGTTCGGATTTCAAGTTAAACTTTAGGTCTCCCTTCCCCATTTGGATAACTGGAGTAGTTCAGAGACACGCAAGTCACCGAAGTGGCGTTCAATTGAAACTCTTGCATCCAGCCACTGAGCCGCATACACCTTTGTTATTACACTGTGCTCTCATTATCATTAACTATACTCTCTCAAAATGGTAATCTTTCCGTTCATACAATGGGGTGACAGAAGTCACGGGATAGCGAGTGTACAATTACAGATGACGATAGTATGGCGTACAGAAGGTATAAAAGAGCAGTGATTGGCGGAGCTGTCATTTGTACTGAGGTGATTCATGTGAAAAGCTTACCTACGCGATTACGGCAGCGAGACGGAAATTAACAGAATCCAAGCGCGGAATGGTAGTTGGACCTAGACGCATGAGACATTCCATTTCGGAACTCGTTAGAGAGTTCAATATTCCGAGATCTACAGTGGCAAACGGTGTGCCGAGAAGTTACCTCTCACCAGGGACAACGCAGTGGCCGACGACCTTCACTTAACGGCGTTTCCGTTGAGTTTTCAGCGTTAACGGACAAGGAACACTGTGTGAAATGACGGCAGAAATCAATGCGGGCCTTCGACGATCGTATCCATTAGGACAGTGCAGCGAAATCTTGCGTTAATGGAATGTGGCAGTGGAATACCGACGCGAGTGTAGTTGATAACAGCACGAATCGCCTGCAGCGCCTCTCCTCGATTCTTGAGCACATCGGTCGGACCCAAGACAACTGGAAAACCGTTGCCTGGTCAGATGAGTCACGCTTTCCATGGATCCAAGTTGTCAACAAGACCCTGTGCAAGCTGATGATGGCTTCATAATAGTGTGGGCCCTGTTTACATGGAAAGTACGGGGTCATCTGATCTAGCTGAACCGGTTATTGACTGGAAATGGTTATGTTCGGCTACTTGCAGACCATTTGCAGCCATTCGTGGACTTCATATTCCGAAACAACTACGAACTTTTTATAGATGACAATGCGCCTTCTCATCGGGCCTAAACTGTTCGCGCTTGGTTTGAAGAACATTCTGGACAGTTGGAGCGACCGATTTGGCCGAACAGATCGCACAACATGAATCTTATCGAAAGTTTATAGGAGGTCAGTTTGTGCACAGAATCCGCACCGGTGAGACTTTAGCAATTATGGATTGCTATAGAGGCAGCATAGCTTCACATTTCTGGAGGGGACTTCCAACGGCTTATTGCGTCAAAAATGGTTCAAATGACGCTGAGCACTATGGGACTTAACATCTGAGGTTATCAGTCCCCTAGAACTTAGAACTACTTAAACCTAACCAACCTAAGGACATCACACATGCCCGAGGCAGGATTCGAACCTGCGACCGTAGCGGTCGCGCGGTTCCAGACTGAAGCGCCTAGAACCGCACGGCCACATCGGCCGGCGCTTATTGCGTCCGTGTCACGTCGAGTTGCTGCACTTCCCTGGGCAAAAGGAGGTCCGACACGATGTTAGGAGTATCCCGTGACATCTGTGTGTCGATAATGTCAGAAGTGCACTCTATCTAAGAGCAACGGAAAAGTAGATCAGCATTTCGAATTACAGCATATGTCCGATTGAGGAATAATGAAAATGGTCTTTCCGTGATATTATGTCTGATGAATAGGTAAAGAAGCGCTGTTCTTATAACAAACGAACGTGCTCTTTCATGAAACATGAAGCAACTGCACGCTATTACACGAAATTTTAAGGTCACGAGACTCAATCACGGAAATGACAGCGCTCCGTATTGATACTTGTGCTCCGGCCCTCGCGGAAGCCATTAACATTTTCTGCCTGTTTTATGGCGTCTTCGTGATTACGGAAGAAGGACACCGGCTTCCTCGGAAAGCACTCGGGCCTTATCGTGGCCGGCGCTCAGGGGAGTCGTGACGCAGCATCACGACGCACCGCCGTCCCATGTGGGGAGCGCCACCGTGCATCACACGGGCCTGGCCGCTCACCCACTCAAGGACGCGCCGGCACCGCAGCTTCTGGACGCGCCTCTGCACTGTTATCCAGAGGCTGCCAGACTGCTCGCAACGCTAGCATTTGCAACTGCAAACAACTACTCAAATCACTCCACTCAATCTGCTAGGCAAAATCGTTGCGATATAGTAGCGGAAATCAGTATATAGGCATGGATATTTGCAAGAAAATTTACATTGTCGGCCGGAATAGTTGTGCACTGTGTATATGCAGTAGTATGAGATACGTTACACTAACAAATGCAGTCTAAATGTATGGCATTTTATGTCACAAGTACAGTATACAGGGTGTAAATTTTATGTTGACAAACCAGAATAACTCGAAAAATTAGCTTCACACGAAAAAATGTGTAGAATCCAAAGATGATTATTTTCGAGAGGGACATCTGCTTGTGCTAAAATTAGCCCGCCACCCCAGCCCCCTGGGGCTCTCCTTCGTAAATTTTGATTCGCTAAAACTAAAACTCTCCCTCTCTCCCCAGAGGGTGGGGTCTGAGAGACAGGGATTAGAGTTTTACAAATGTTGACCCAAATATTTTTTCCCGTAGATATGTGCATCAACATTCGTAAAACTCTAATTCTTCTCTCTCAGACCCCACCCTCTGGGGAGAGAGGGAGAGTTTTAGTTTTAGCGAATCAAAATTTACGAAGGAAATAAGTATTTTTTATTTATCCGTAACCGTTCTCCACACAAAAATGAGAACATGGATGTTCTTGAATTACAGCGTGAACTACAGGAATCAAAACAAATGTTTAAGACAAAATGTACGGAGATTTTATGTAGAATCTGATTCTGCAATAAAAAATGAGGGTTCCCATTTGAAATTTTAAAGTTGCTTCCCGCACCAACCGCAGGGGGCCGGGGTGGCGGGCTAATGTTAGCACCAGCAGATGTCACCCTCGAAAATAATCAACTTTCGATTCTACAAATTTTTTTCGTGTGAAGCTTATTTTTCCAGTTATTCTGGTTTATCAGCTTAAAATTTACACCCTGTATAACAAGACATCAAACGGCTCAGGAGGTAGAAGGTGGAACTTGGTATAAAGGCAATCGGCTCTCTATGATGTTAGTGTGTGCGTACATGCCTTTACTGTAGTAAGGAAACAGACACCATTAATGACAGTGCGTATTGTGTACATAAACTACGACTGTGACAATACCACGCAAAAAACAGTTATCGTATGAAGAAAAAGCAAAAATCGGTACGTAAAAGATAATGAAACTAATAGTCAATCTGCCAAGAAGCTGAACTGTTCAAGTATAGTGATTGACAATTTCGTTTGATTAGGAGCATTGTATGGACAGAACGGAAAATACAAGCAAACTAGAACATTGTCTGAGGCATAGAAAGGACCTACGCGAGGCAGCCGCGCGGTCTAGGAGCGTCTTGCCACGGTTCGCGCGGCTTCCTCCGTCGGACGTTCGAGTCCTCCTTCGGACATGTGTGTGTTTGTTGTCTTTAGCGTAAGTTAGTTTAATTAGTGTGTAAGCCTAGGGATCGATGACCTCAGCAGTTTCGTCCCATAGTCCCCACCACAAATTTCCAATTTCCATAAAAGGATTACTTTTGCACAAAGGCAGGGCCACAAACCATTGTCCTTCTCAGCTCGTTCCTGTGTTACAGCTGCCAGTATCTGCCAGACGTGTGTGACAAATTTTGTCAAATGACAAACATCTTACGTTGAAGAAACGACTGCAGACACATGCTGTAACACCGAAACATAGAGAGGCTAGATTGGAGTTTGCTGAAAAACATGTTTCATGGACTTCTGAATGGAATAAAGTAATATTCAGTGACGAGAAGAAGTTTAATTTAGATGGGCAGGACGGATTTGAAGATTATTCGCATGAACTGACAATAGAGCAGCAGGTAAGAATGATAAGAAATTTTGATGGTGGAAGTGTTATGATTTGGGCAGCCTTCTGCGCTAAAGATACGTCACGCATTCCGTGGCCGAACACTAGAATAAACTCTAACATGTACACTGAGGTGCTAGAGACAGAACTGATAGCATGTATGAGGAACCAGGAGAGGAAAGTCTATTGTTCCAACAACATAATGCATTTGTGTACGTTTCTGCTACAACCAAAAAGTGGTTTGAAGATAAAGAATGACTTCCTCTGGCAAGCAGCCCGGATATGAGCCCCGAGAAAACCTTTGGGGAATACTTGCAAGCCATGTTTATTGCAGTGGAAGCCAGAATCAGGCCGTATGTGAGCTGAAAAGACTGACGCGAGAAGAGTGAGCGACAATGTCACTAGAAGAACTACAACCGCGAACAAAATCTCTGCTGAAGAGAATTTTTGAGGAAATTAAAAATTACAGATCTTGGACAAAGTAGTGACAGTGCAGTAACACAACAAGACAGCGAGTGCCTCTGCATGAATTTCCATCCAGAAAATTCAAAAGCCCTATATTTTTACTCGTGTTATGAAGGAACCTATGTAATTTCGTCATGTCTTACATGCTTCAGACATTGTACTGTTACTTTCGTAGGCAGACTACATGTACGGCGAACGTCTATGCACATATCTGCATAGTGCATTTGCTGTGACGCTTGTCCTAGTGCGTGCGGTCTAACTTTAGCGAGGTATCGATAAAGCCCTTAAATTCTTCAACAAGGCAGCCACAAAATCGTCACCCGCCAGCGAGATCAACATTGAGCCCCAAGATACCTGCAGAACCCCACTGATTTCAGGAGCAAACTGCATTCATCGTCCACTTACCATCGCTTTTAGTGTGAGCAGATACCGGGGCACTTGATGCTGTGGGATTCTATTTAGCCCAGCTACCGATTCACTGGTACATACGAGTTCCTGCTGAGTTGTGATGCCTGAAACAACACTGGACGGAGTTCACGTTTACTGTACAAAAGAGTATACGACCCCTTGGAAACCACATTAAATTTCCGGTTAACTATAAACATTCCACGATCTGACATATATTTTTAACCTATCAGGAAGCTTAATTTCCTTTCATAAACAGCTGCAGAACGAAAATTTTGTTCTCTTTCCAACGCTCTTTTAATAAAACAGACATTTTTAAGATGGCATTGACAAAGGTAGATATATAGGCTAAATAGAACTTCTCGCATTACGTAGGGAATGCCAGTCGTGGGTTATTCATGCATGAAAGTTTTTCAGTCATGAATTGAGACCAGTTCCAAACAAGTCTATCAACTCAGCAGCAATGGACGACCCGTCTTCTTGCCTGAAGGCGAAACCAGCGGAGAACCTCCGTCGCTTCACAGAAAATTTCATGCTTATGTATTCTGAGCTGTAGAAGTAGTTCATACACAATGTGTGATTAAAAAGTATCCGGATGCGTGGCTGAAAATGACTTGAGTTTAATCGATGCGGTCCTTTCGCTGCAAGAGTTTCCTGTCCCTTTGCGGCAGATTTCTGCTTTCTAGGAAATCTCCTACGCAGTAATAAAGGGAAGATCGAGAGCAGCCGCAGAGGACTAGAGGTCACGTGTGGCGACAGGCGTGGTCAGCGGCGTCCTTGGATCGAGCCCCACGTGACACAAATGGCCCCGCCTGACGCCCCCCGCCGCCACCTGGCCTCTCTTAACAGCGGCTGCCAGCTCGCGACCTGCCGTCCCGCTGTTTTCCGGAATGCGCTCTGGCAGTTTCGCTCGGCGGTAGCAGTTCCGCTCTACTGAAGACCTTCCGCAGATTCCTCGGCTGCTTGCGGTCGTTTTCTGCATATTCTCTGCATAATCAGCCACTGTGCCATTTAAGTCAACATGAGCAGATTCGTGATTCAATATATCTTCGCCACGTCTTACAGGCTTATATCGCTGACGTCAATCTGTTGCAGAATCATGGAAGATGTTTGATGCTCGCGTATTTTTACATTTTTGGAGAAAGAAAATCTTTTCTGTAAAAATCAACATAGATTCAGCAAGCAAAGATCTTGCGAGACTCAGCTCGGTCTGCTCCTGAAAGACATCCGAGGCGCTGTAGACATCGGCACTCAAGTTGATACAGTGTTTCTTGACTTCAGGAAGGCATCTGACACAGCCTAGCACTGCTTTTTAATGAAAAAACTACGAGCTTATCGGCTATCGGATCAGATTTGCAAGTCGATAATGGAAGCTCTATGAGGATGTCAATGCGTTATTCAAATTGTTCCCTCACTGCAGCGATCATGTCTTGAGTTACAGCTTCCACAACTGCTGTTATGCGATGTCTCAGTTCATTCATTGTTGTTGGTAACGGCGGAGCATAAACCGACTCTTTCAAATTGTTCAAATGGCTCTGAGCACTATGGGATTTAACATCTGACGTCATGAGTCCCTAGAACGTAGAACTACTTAAACCTAACTAACCTAAGGACATCACACACATCCATTCCCGAGGCAGGATTCGAACCTGCGACCGTAGCGGTCACGCGGCTCCAGACTATGGCGTCTAGAACGGCACGGCCACTCCGGCCGGCCCGCTAGATGACAGTTTTGGCTCTAGTTCGTGATAGGGTGTACTCAACAGCCATTTTTTGCACACGCCAGCTGTTTATCAAACAATCAGAAACCATTCACCGACTGTCTGTCAACCAATCACAAACAATCAAGAATAATAGGACATTGTATGAATTCACTGCCATTTCTATGTGTAAAGCAACTCATCCTAAGTAAACATTTCAAATAGGCTTATTAAGTCACAAGTACTTGTGTAACAAATAATAATTTCTTGTGGCTCAACTGCCGAGTTGCGGTCTTTTGCTTGAACGTCACTTCGGCGATTTGGATGTACTTAATCTGCCCCTGTCATCCAACCAGGTAAATGAGACCTACAGCTTTACTTCCGTACCACGTGTCGAAGCTGGAGACTCCTCACGTCGTTAAGAGGCGAAGGCTGGACTAAATTTCTGTGTTTCGTCTCGGATTCGATATCATGATCTCTAGGTTTTCAGGCACGCACCTTACCTTTACACCACCAGGCCCGAAGTTCTGCATCTAAAAGATATCTTAGTAAAAATACTGCTGTCACCTTCGTTCAACTATTGCGAGCGTTTGACAATGGAAGACAATCTTCCGAAAATTGTAATTCCATAAAGAAAGCTTTATGTAGTGTGTCTGAGTTCTGCTCAGTTTTCTTCACTGGGCCGTTTGTAATATTGTACGATATCAGAACATTCAAATTTTCATACTGCCAGCAGTTTCTAGCACACTAATCCCGCTATCCGTTATCGTCGAGACCTGCCGAGAGAAATCGTCAGGCGGGCACAGCAGAAGTCGTGTGCTAAACGGGAACCCAGACCTCGTCTGCAGACAGGATTTACCGAGAAGCAGAGGCGGATATTTAATTACACCACGACCAGCCGGGTTCGACGCCCAGAGTTGGCGCTGCCGTCCTGTCCGCTCTTCCTCGATCTTCCAATAGTAAGGTGTTCCATACGAAATAGACGACCTACAAACGTGCACACGTTTTACGATCAAAACGAATACGATAAAGATGAGAGCATCTAACGACACCAGCTATTTCCTCTCAGTGCTCAGCACGCGCAGTGATGGTGTCGTGCCTGAAGCGCCTAAGCCAAATATTCATTCCTTTTGAATTCAAATCTGTTAATTCCATTTGGATTTTGGCAGTAGCATCCCATCCTTCAAAAATCTACTATAATTTCCACTATTCACAAAAGTTATTTCGGCCGAATAATACATTTTTAAATTTTACTCAGACGAGTATCACCTGATTCACTGTTACCGCACGTTCAGTGGTCATTTATCGCGATCATTCTCATATCTTTCCTGTAATAAGTCTGTGCCTCACATGGTCACGTTCTTATTAAGCATGCGTAGAACATGCGGGCTCTATAGGTATGAGCTAATCGCCTGTTTCAGTGTAAACAATTACATTTTATTGTGGTACCTCAGAAAGAAATCGGGGTCACCATAAACGAGCCAAAGAGAAGTTCTCAAAAGTAGAAACGTTTGTGGCTCTGATTTAATATTCTGTTACTCAGCTACATTAACACACTTTATACATGAAGGAAACCACAAAAAGTTATTACTCCCCGATGGAATTTAGAATTTTCTCTGTTGATAAAACGTAATCTCTTGTGTAAGAGCTGCACTGCGTTTCCACGTTCTAGATCCAAACGTATATCTGCTAAATTTGCACCTGGTACTCTAGAGTTCCCATAACGGTACCTTCAATGTGGGCTTGTATCGTAGAAAAAAGAATTTAGCGTAAAAAATTGAGTACCTTAACAAATTTACGTATTACCACTTTGAACTTAACGTGACTGCTAACTTGTACTCGACTTACTGATGACTCGTATCTCTACTATAACTGCTCCCTATTTTGAGAACCGAAAAAGAGCTTTATCAAAAATTTCACCTAGTTAGTGTCCAATAAAATACGAGTTGTTAGGCCTAACATAATGCTCAAATGATTGCTTGTTACTCTCCAGAAGTGAAACTACAGTTCTACTCTACCACGTTGTATAGAGAAATCATTTCCCTTGACCTGTGCAGACTCATGGTCTTTTGGCCACGGTAGAAATGTAATATATCCTGTAACACAGAAGCAGCGTTATGGGGCCTGATACTACCAACACATTCATACGTGATATATGATCCTATATACGTTCTGCAGTATCTGCGTTTTACTCTATTCCATAATTTTACTGAAATTCAAAATTACTGAAAATGGATTTTTCCTTTTGGTTTTTTCTGAACTTAACAGTAAACCCAGAACTAAAATGAAGGTATCGGAACTAAAAGCATGGTCAATAAAAACTTACTATATTGCGTGCGTATCAATTACGTATATTTGTGCATTGTCGAAACACCGTCCAAGAAATCCTTCCTTCAAGATACACAATCTGATGTTGAACCATCGAGAAGACATTGTTGGACGTTAATGTGCGACAGACAGAACAACTATAAAAGTGCATTAGTGTTGTTCGTGCTTAGTGCTGTTACTAGGTCAGCCAGGGTTTTTAAGGGGAGTAAACAGCGACAGAGGCTATGTAATCAATGTAAACGACACGGAGATACCGCGTACTCATATAAGACGGAGTTATCAGCACCTGAAAGAGTTTGAAAGGGGCCTCATTGTGGGTTTCCATTTGGTCGGCTGGTCGAAACGTACAGTATCCAGTTTCATTCGGATGTGACAGTGGCTCAACGCTGGACTGCTTGGGGAGGTGAGGGCAGGCATACTTGTCAAAGTACCTGTCGATCACGTCCACCCACAAGAAGGGAGGATCGCCATACTGGGCACCCAGCACACGGTAACGCCTTTACATTTGCGCCTGGCATGCGATAGTAAATAATGGACTTCCTGCAACCTCTTGTATCAACCCGCCTGATTAGTCGGGGACTAGCACCAAACGTACAATGGAATCACCGTCTCTTGCCTAGGCTGCCGTTAACACCGAGACAGAAAAAGCTGCGTCTGGAGTGGTGCAGAGGCCGGGAAGCATCGACTGTTGATGAATCTCGTCGGACTGTGTTCAGCGATGAATCGCGGTACTGCACTGCCAGCGGTGACAACCATCGCAAGCTATGACGGCCACCTGGTGAGAGTTCCTATTCTCCCAAAGTTTTGGACAGCTGCAGCGGTGTTATTCCAGGTGTCATGGTATGGTGAGCCATTGGGTATGACCAGAAGTGTTTGAGGGCACTCTGACTGCAAAACGGTACATGATGCACATCCTGCGTCTCGTATGTTAACTCTCACGCGGCATTACCGTGATGCCACTTTTCAACAGGACAATGCTCATGCTACTTTTCAACAGGACAATTATGGTCCATACATGGTATGTGTCTCTATGAAGTGACTGGGCGATGTTGAGGAATTCCCTTGGCTAGCAAGGTCCCCAAATCTGTCCCAGATAGGATATGTATGGAACTTGCTCAGAGGTAAAGTGTATCGCAGTACCTGTATGAGGGATATAAAAGACCAGCTAAAACAGTAATTGTCCAGGTTCTTGCAGTGGAGAATACATCAATCTTCTGACACCGTTTCCAACCGAATCAGAGTATGTATCGAGGCCAGAAGGGGTGCAGCGTAACCACTGAATCAACATCACATACCCTCTCAACCCGTGAAGTTTCATTTCGTTTCATCCTTCCTTTCCTTCCTTCTAAGGCTCAGTTTTTTTTGTCAGTCTGTGTATATGAAAATAACATAAGTCGCATTCAGGCTGTCAGTGTATCACGTTAAGTACACTCCAGAAAACTGTAAATCAGAGAATGAAGGAGCATAAGACGGATATGTACGTATGCAAACAAAGAAGATGAGTAACGTCGTTTACGCTGTCTGTTATGGGATAGAGAGAGACTGTCAGTGAAGGGATCTGTCCGCTGGTGAATGTCGGAAGTCGAGTATTAAAGAGCCATAAAAACCGCTCTTCCCCAAAAACAAAGGTGAAACAGAGCGGCAAGGCAGCAGGTGAGCTGCTTCGGACACCGCCACACCTCAGCTCGCCTCGCCTCACCGCAACGCGGCCGCAGTCTGGTCCAGAGCACCTGGCACCAACCAGCACCGACCAAAAAACCCGACTTTTACACTTGTCTGGCGAATAAGGGCACTCCAGTGCGATGCTGTCTGAGTCAAGATGTGATCTGAATGGCGTAAACATGTGGGAAAAATAAATCTCTCCTTCTGGTTCGAGATACAACTGAGTTGGATTTAAACACTGCCAGAATAAAATATAGATGCAGCATAGCGCTAGTACTCTAGAAATACTGGCGTCCCACCTCCCCTCCCCACTTGGAGCGTGAATGTTGGTGCAGACGTAGACTCCAAAACCGTCACAACAGATCGAGTGTTCACGTCTGTGGGTGAACCATACACAGCCTATATTCAATATCTTCTCTGCGTGAACCTCAGAAAATGTAGGATGCCTTTGACAGTTTTTGCCCTTGAAATCTGAGTAAATATAACGGAACGCCAGTATCAGAGAGAAAGAACTCGACAGTTTGCCGTCATAAGATCAGTGTTAACCTTTAGGGGTTAGTCACTTCCATCGTTCAAAGTATCTAGTGGTAACACTACGAAGTGATATTAAGTCGTACGAACTGATGAAATTTAACATTAGGGAAGGAAAAGCGGGGCTTATATATGTTGTAATGTCTCTGAGGAAGTGCGCTGTAGTGGACCTGTAAAGTAAATCGCTGATAAGACGCTAGCGCGACCAGTTCTAGATTACCGCTGAAGCGTTTTGAGTCAGTCTCAAGTAGACATGACAGCAGATCACACGAATACGGAGGCGCCTGAAAGAGTTTTAAGAGGTCAGCATAGGAGATACATATGTACAACAGATATATTCGGGAAATATAAATGAGAACCTTTCGAATAAAGGCAACCGAGTTCTCATGAAACCCTGTCATATGAGAAATGTTGCGCAACAGTCCTGCAACCACCATTCTTCCCTCGCTCAGTGCGCGAATGGAATAGGGTGGTAATTCGATAATGTTGGTACGAAGTACTGTCCGCAACACATTATATAATGACCTGCTGAAATGTATGTATCGAAGGTCTCTCCTAAGGGTTGTGAAGCGCATTTTCTCGGGTGCTTCGGCAGATATTTGCAAATTCGTTTTTGTAATATGGAGCTGGTGTCTGCCTACACAAATACCCTCATCACGTCTTTGTTACGATGTCCATTTTCAGTCAAAAGCATCTGTTTGTGACAAGAAAAAATTATTTTTAAAGCGAAATTTAACGCTTTCATTCGATAGAGCGGATCCAGATTAGTCTTCTGCAATGTTTGTTTTATATATGTGTTTTAGCAGGAACAGCAGAACTCTATGGGCATGGATGTGTGTGTTGTCCTTAGGTTAGTTAGGTTTAAGTAGTTCTAAGTTCTAGGGACTGATGACCTCAGATGTTAAGTCCCATAGTGCTCAGAGCCATTTGAACCATTTTGAATAACTAGTACTCCAACAGAGTCTACGTAGCATTCTTCATCTTTTACTGTCCCTTTCAATACATATTGATAAAACGGAAACCTTGCTAGGCTATTTTCGGGCCGTTGTACCGAAAGGATACGTAAAATTCCCCTTTAAGAACGTTTTATTTGTAATAGGAAACAAACCGATTCTTTCCGTTGAAAGTGGGCCTCTCGTGAAAGATGTGAGAGCAGGATTTGTTTGAACAGACTCAAACTACATACTTCGAAAATGAAACTATAGAAATCTGCCGAAACACTGAGAAAATGTTCCTGACGACTCTTTAGGAGAGACACTTGATTTATGTACAGGATGTTAAAGAAAATTAGCCCATATTTTGGGAGGTAGTAGAATGAACCAAAACAAGACATAAATGTCCAGTAAGAATGAAAGCCTCAAGACCAATGAGCACTCGTTCAACTTCTCAACTGTGAATCATACCTCTTTTGAATCATACCTCTTTCACTGAATATGTATTCATATCTGTTAAAGTATGCATTTTGGAGCCCATGTTTACTTGACACTTTTGTCTTGTTTTGGTCCATACTAGCACCTTTCAAAATACGGAATATTTTAAACCCCATATCGCAGTTATCTCCGTTACTATCTTATACATTATTAATAATAGTGCTCGAACTGTAACAACACTTCTAGTTTATCTCGTCATCGCCTACAGACTGCTTAGGTGCTGTAATAGTGGCCTTAGGAACCGTCAGTTCACACCTTCCGCCGCGCGGTGCGTGAGCTCTGACAGTAAAAGGCGGATGCGTGTCCGGCGCACGCACAGGCGTGGCTGCGGCCGGCAGCGAGCCGCGGCGGTGCGTGGCTGCGCGAGGCCGCCCGCTCCGCCCCAGATCACGTGAACAGCCCGTGGGCAGCTGTGCTCGCCCTGTCGTGGCCTGCGCTGCCCTGCCCTTGCCCACACCTCACCACGCCAGGAATTGCATGCGGCCACTCCTTACTGGAAAGTCGCCGCCGGCGTCCCTAACCAAGGCTAGCCGAGCTACCGCCTCCTAAACGGATCGCTACGCACACTTTCTACGTCTGCACCCACCGACCGCAACCGCATAGCAACGACCATTGGGCAGCCGTAAATTCGCACTGTCCATCATCATAATTATTACCAACACCAAGATGCAGGTGAGCACATAATCCCATCTTTCCAGATTTCCGATAGGCCTTCGACCCTGTATCACAACAGCGACTTCCAATCAAGACAGGACAATGTGCAATATCGTCGCAAAACAAAAGTATGCAATACGGGAGGGCTAATGTTCCACAGAAACGAAAGTAACATCTCGTGCGCAGCAATCAAGCGTAATTGGGCGTTTAACGTTCTCACTATAAAGAATATTTCGGTACTACAGGCACAAACCTGTGCCAACCCTTACGTACCTTGCATCTAAGGTCCTCAATTGTTTGTTGGATCTATTTCAGTCTCTCATGTCCTCTACAGTTCTTACCCTCTACAGCTTCCTCTAGTACCATGGAAGTTATCCCCTGATGCCGTAACAAATAAACTGAGACGCTTGTAGGTGTTTTGCGAATGTTCCTTCCTTCGCCGATCCTTTGAAGAACCTTCTCATTTCTTATCTTATCAGCCCACCTAATTTTCAACACTCTTCTGTATCATCGCATCTCAAACACTTCGGCTTTCTTCCGTTCCGGATGCAGAGTAGAGAACACTAAAACAAGCAAATAACTGTAACAAATAGGGGGCAGTGTGAAACAAGCAAATAATTATAATAAACATGGGTCCGTAAACCAATGGTTTCCCCGATTCGAAGTATACGCAGGTGCAGTCAGGCCACTGTTACAGTACCATTAATGTGTAATGCAACTAGCGTGTAATGTTTCCTACGGTGCAAGGACGAATATGTGACAATACAGAATGGTACACTGACAACATTTTCATGTGACTGTTCTAGAATATGTAGCACGAATCTTCGACAGCAAATGTACCAATCGCCAATACCGCGACCTCTCAGGTCCCCCTACTGAAACCCGTTGGATTTTTGTATGGAAACATTTAAAAGCTGTGGTGTATTCCAATCCAGTTGATAGTATCACTGAGCTCCGGAAATGCATTGTAGATAGCTGTCAATCCATTCGGAGCAAGTCTGGGAAACAAAACGCTATTGCGACCGATTATACAGTATTGTTCAAATGTTTGGAATGCTTGTGAAGTGGGGATGAGGCTAAACACAGAAGAAACTGAGAGAGTAACAAGTCGGTATAGCAAATACTGAAGGCCACGGTAAAAGAAATGACAATCTTTGGAAGAAAGATGAGTTGTATTCAAGGAAGACTGGGAAGGATCAGGAGAATAAGTGAAGAGTGGTTGGGGCACGTACAGAAGCAAATAGACTTTCACCTCTTGCTCGTTACGCGTAATCAGTCGCACAGAAAGTAATTTCCGCTGTGAACTGCACAGTGGCTTGCAGAGCGTGCAGCGTGTCCCAGAAATGTTACGGCAAAATTCGAGGGATTGTAGGGGATGTCTGGAGGCACATATCGATGTTAGAAACCCGTGACTGGAAACGTGATCCAATGACGCTACAGAGCGTCGAAGCTGTAGGCGACGGCGTCTGCCACTAGACCATACCTTCAGCAGCAAACGTGACTTTCTACGGTGACGGACCGCAGGAGGAATGTCCCGCAAAGTTGTTTGTTATTCAGCGATCGCGATTGATTGCCACGATCGCCAATTGAGAAGATGGAGCTAGTTCCTACATAGAAAGGCTTTGTCATCCAGAAACGCGATTCTCTATAGCCTCTGTGGATGATGGTTTTTGACAAAAGCTACCAGCTGCAGTTCATTTTTTTCCTGCACATCGAAAAACATTGGAGATTTTAGAGGGTTTCAGGAGAAAAATAAACTGCAGATGGAAATCCGTGACGAAATCGTTACCCACCGAGGCAACAGAGCACCACATTCGCTGGAGACAAGGTCTTTCTACACAGTGGCAGATAGCTCCATTTTCTCCATCGCGGCAATCAGTTGCCAGCACTGAATAACAAACAATATTGCGAGACGTTCCGCCTACAGTCCGTCAGGGTACAGTCCTGTTTGCTGCCAAAGCGGTGGCCTGGTGGCAGGCGCCAGCGGCTTTAACTTCCACACACTATAGCGTCGTTGGATGACGTCACGGGTACCTACCCTCGATTTGATCCTGATCAGCCTGTATTATATATACTTCCTGATTGTGGCACGTCCTGAAACTCACCAAACCAGTCATATCAAATCTTGCTTGCTCTTGGATGAATTTCTATCTATCGCTTGAGCCCTGTCCCGCAGTTACGCAGGGTCAGCCATCGTTAATCGGATTTGGCGTGTTAATGTTTAAGGGGTGGCTGGGTGCCCTTCCTGCCGCCACCCCGTACCCTCCGGGACGGTATTAGTGTACCCCAACTGTCTGCGTCGAGTGTAATCCGTGGAATAGTGCGAATCTGTTCAGATGTCTGCGATCGGTGTAACTGAGGCGGAACATGGGGTCCAGCCCGGTATTCACCTAGCGGGATGAGGAAAACCGCCGAAAAACCACATCCAGGCTGACCGGCACATCGGCCCTCGTCGTTAATCCACCGGGAGGATTCGACCCGGGGCCGACGTGCCTACCCGAGTCCACGAAGCAGCGCGTTAGAGCTCTCGGCTACCCTGGCGGGTTCTCTTGGATGAATTTCTGCGGATGATGAAAGCTGTGCATTGTGTGCAGTAGAGGCACAGTTAGCAGCACAGCGGCCAATCCGTACAGCACGACCCCACACCCGCCGGCGGCGGCACTCGACGCGTTTTCCGCGGCTCAGCTTGTGTCGCTAATGGGAGACGTTTCTCTGGCCGCTTTCCCTCGCCGCGCCGGGTCGTTGTGCTGTCGCAGCCCGTGCCGTGCCACACAGCTGGCAGCTCCTAGGCGACGGATCCGCAGCCTACCTTCTCGCGTTAACGCGCTGGTGATACCTTCCATTACGGGCGAACTCGGCGTACATAGGCGATACTCTACTCTCGCGCTGATCCTTCGAGAACTATGTAAAAAGTGCTAAGGGCTTAGCATGCTGTGAGTACACTGTGTAATGTAGAGAAACTGTTGCTTTTCCAGACATGTACCGCTTTCAGGCCATTTCATTCGCGCCTAAGGTAGGGAATGTCTGTGTTTAGCTTACGGTCCAAAAGATGTTGTGAAAGACGAAGCACTAGCTCATTTGTAGACGGATCGAGAAAACTGTCGGCCGTGACCTGTTACGTACGTATCTCTGCTCTATCCTCTAAGAATATAGGAAAACTACATAAATTCTGAATATGACGGAAGCAATAGTCGAACTATACCGCCCCCCCCCCCCAAAAAAAAAGGTTTCTACACCTTAACAGTTGTCAGTACAAAGATTTAAATTGTGACATGATACTTTTAATATTATAAAGCGGCAATAAGGTTTCTTTGCCTGATTATCTCCTTGGAAAGATTTGTAGCCGTTCTGGTCGTCAATCTGAACACTGGCTTGATGCAACTCTTCTCATTTGCTTGTTGTTGTTGTTGTGGTCTTCAGTCCAGAGAATGGTTTGATGCAGCTCTCCATGCTACTTTATCCTGTGCAAGCTTCTTCATCTCCCAGTACCTACTGCAACCTACATCCTTCTGAATCTGTTTAGTGTATTCATCTATTGGTCTCGGTCTATAATTTTTACCCTCCACGCTGCCCTCCAATACTAAACTGGTGATCCTTTGATGCCTCAGCCTCAGAACATGCCCTACCAACCGATCCCTTCTTCTAGTCAAGTTGTGCCACAAATTTCTCTTCTCTCCAATTCTATTCAATACCTCCACATTAGTTATGTTATCTACCCATCTAATCTTCAGCATTCTTCTGTAGCACCACATTTCGAAAGCTTCTATTCTCTTCTTGTCTGAACTATTTATCGTCCACGTTTCACTTCCATACATGGCTACACTCCATACAAATACTTTCAGAAACGACTTGCTGACACTTAAATGTATACTCGATATTAACAAATTTCTCTTCTTCAGAAACGTTTTCCTTACCATTGCCAGTCTACGTTTGATATCCTCTCTAGTTCGACCATCATTAGTTATTTTGCTCCCCAAATAGCAAAACTCCATTACTACTGTAAGCGTCTCATTTCCTAATCTAATTCTCGCAGCATCACCCGATTTAATTCGACTACATTCCATTATCCTCGTTTTGCTTTTGTTGATGTTCATCTTATATTCTCCTTTCAAGACCCTGTTCACTCCGTTCAGCTGCTCTTCCAGGTCCTTCGCTGTCTCCGACTGAATTACAATGTCATCGACGAACCTCAAAGCTTTTATTTCTTCTCCATGGATTTTATTCCTCTCCGAATTTTTCTTTTGTTTCCTTTACTGCTTGTTCAATATACAGATTGAATAACATCGGGGATAGGCTACAACCCTGTCTCATTCCTTTCCCAACCACTGCTTCCGTTTCATGCCCCTCGACTCTTATAACTGCCATCTGGTTTCTGTACAAATTGTAAATAGCCTTTCGCTCCCTGTATTTTACCACTGCCACCTTCAGAATTTCATTTGCTTATACTACCCAAATCTCTTTATCTTTGCGTAACTACTGCAATCTAAATTCATTTTGATCTTCATATTGTATTCTAGCTTTGGTCTTCCTCTATACTTTTAACTCCCCATACTTCGTTACCAAATTAACAATTCCTTGATTCCACACCTTGCATTGTACCGACTTATCCATCAGTCAACTTCTACTATCAAATTCTTTTCTCCTCAACTCGAAGCAGCAGTGCCTCTTCATTAGTCACTCGATCTATCCACCTAATCTTCAGCATTCTTCTGTTGCCATATATAAAAATGTTTTATTCTCATGTATGTTACACTTCATTATAAAACAGCACTCCACAGAAATAATTTGAGTCAGAAAAGGTATTCTGACATTTTAATTTATACTCAATGGATTTTCCTTTCCTTTTTTTTCCAGAACAATTTTTCTTGCTGTTGCAAGTCTGCATTTTATTTAGTACTTTCTTCTCACGTCAGTTATTTTTCTTCTTGCATAGGTAATCTTTTATTTCCAGCGTCTCTTTTTCAATGAAGTTACTCAACCATCATCGGAGTTAGCTGAGCTAAACTTAATTAGCTTGTTTCACTTTTAATTATCTTCTAACCTTCTTTCAAGATGCTATTCGTTGCGTTGAACTGATTTTCCAAGAGAGTCCTTTACCGTCGCTGACAAATTTACAGCGCCATCAGCCCACGTTAAAATTGTTATTGTTTTCCTCGTGAAGTAAGTAGCAAATCAAGAACATATCCAGGATGAAAAATGATGAAACTAAACTTGTGAGGGCAAGGAGAAAATCAGGAACGATTGTGTAAGCTTCCTCTAGTTACGCGTGCATGTTGCTGTTAGCCTATCTACGTATTTCATCTCTGAACTCTATAGAAGACAATAAAGTACATATACATCCACATGCATATTCCACAAGCCATCATAAGGTACATGGGGGAGGGTACCTAGTGCCAATACTAGTCATTGCCTTTCCTCTTCCACTCGCAAATGGAGCGTCGGAAGAACGGCTGTATGCCTCCGTATTAGCCCTAATTTCTATCGTCTTCGCGGTCCTTACGCGAAATGTCCGTTGGGCGGCAAAAGAAGCGCTCTGCAGATAGTCTCAGGTTCTAGTTCGCTAAATTTTCTCGTGTTTCGTGAAAATAACGTCGTCTTCCCTCAAAGCATTCTCATTTGAGTTCACGAAGCATCTCCGGAATGCTCGCGTGATTAACGAAGCTGGCGGTAACAAATCTAGCAGCACAACACGGATTCCATTACTCAAGAATGGATCGCACTAGTGTTGTATGTGCTTCCTAAAATTCTCCAAGTAAATCGAAGTTGCCCATTCGGTTTCCCTACTACCGACGTTACATGCTCGTTCCTTTTTTTTTTCTACGCTTTTCAAAGTTACATCTAGATATTTAATCTTCGTGACTGTGTCATGCATCACACCATCAATACTGTATTCGAACGATACTCGCTTATTTTCCCTATTCGTTTGCATTAACTTGCGTTTTCCTACATCTTAGAGCAAGCTGCTGTTCATCACTTCTTACAGAAACTTGCAGTCACACAACGACAACACTTACTCGTACACTACAGTGTTACCAGAGAGCAACCGCAGATTTCTGCTCAGACTGTCATCACTTGGATGCTTTAAGTACTTAAAATATTTCAAACAGGAAATTTCCAAGACACAGACGTGATTTCCGTACATTCAACTTTCACGAAGAAAGACTGCCACAAATTTTTCGGAGAGAAAATTGTTGTATAGTGTATTAACTTACTATTTTATTTGCCGGCCGTAGTGGCCGCGCGGTTCTGGCGCTGCAGTCTGGAACCGCGAGACCGCTGCGGTCGCAGGTTCGAATCCTGCCTCGGGCATGGATGTGTGTGATGTCCTTAGGTTTGTTCGGTTTAACTAGTTCTAAATTCTAGGGGACTAATGACCTCAGCAATTGAGTCCCATAGTGCTCAGAGCCATTTGAACTACACTCCTGGAAATGGAAAAAAGAACACATTGACACCGGTGTGTCAGACCCACCATACTTGCTCCGGACACTGCGAGAGGGCTGTACAAGCAATGATCACACGCACGGCACAGCGGACACACCAGGAACCGCGGCGTTGGCCGTCGAATGGCGCTAGCTGCGCAGCATTTGTGCACCGCCGCCGTCAGTGTCAGCCAGTTTGCCGTGGCATACGGAGCTCCATCGCAGTCTTTAACACTGGTCGCATGCCGCGACAGCGTGGACGTGAACCGTATGTGCAGTTGACGGACTTTGAGCGAGGGCGTATAGTGGGCATGCGGGAGGCCGGGTGGACGTACCGCCGAATTGCTCAACACGTGGGGCGTGAGGTCTCCACAGTACATCGATGTTGTCGCCAGTGGTCGGCGGAAGGTGCACGTGCCCGTCGACCTGGGACCGGACCGCAGCGACGCACGGATGCACGCCAAGACCGTAGGATCCTACGCAGTGCCGTAGGGGACCGCACCGCCACTTCCCAGCAAATTAGGGACACTGTTGCTCCTGGGGTATCGGCGAGGACCATTCGCAACCGTCTCCATGAAGCTGGGCTACGGTCCCGCACACCGTTACGCCGTCTTCCGCTCACGCCCCAACATCGTGCAGCCCGCCTCCAGTGGTGTAGCGACAGGCGTGAATGGAGGGACGAATGGAGACGTGTCGTCTTCAGCGATGAGAGTCGCTTCTGCCTTGGTGCCAATGATGGTCGTATGCGTGTTTGGCGCCGTGCAGGTGAGCGCCACAGTCAGGACTGCATACGACCGAGGCACACAGGGCCAACACCCGGCATCATGGTGTGGGGAGCGATCTCCTACACTGGCCGTACACCACTGGTGATCGTCGAGGGGACACTGAATAGTGCACGGTACATCCAAACCGTCATCGAACCCATCGTTGTACCGTTCCTAGACCGGCAAGGGAACTTGCTGTTCCAACAGGACAATGCACGTCCGCATGTATCCCGTGCCACCCAACGTGCTCTAGAAGGTGTAAGTCAACTACCCTGGCCAGCAAGATCTCCGGATCTGTCCCCCATTGAGCATGTTTGGGACTGGATGAAGCGTCGTCTCACGCGGTCTGCACGTCCAGCACGAACGCTGGTCCAACTGAGGCGTCAGCTGGAAATGGCATGGCAAGCCGTTCCACAGGACTACATCCAGCATCTCTACGATCGTCTCCATGGGAGAATAGCAGCCTGCATTGCTGCGAAAGGTGGATATACACTGTACTAGTGCCGACATTGTGCATGCTCTTTTGCCGGTGTCTATGTGCCTGTGGTTCTGTCAGTGTGATCATGTGATGTATCTGACCCCAGGAATGTGTCAATAAAGTTTCCCCTTCCTGGGACAATGAATTCACGGTGTTCTTATTTCAATTTCCAGGAGTATATTTTATTTACTTCAAGAATAGGTTAGTCTGGAATATATAAAAAAAATAGATGTCGTATTCTTTGACAGATGTAGGTGATAATTGTTATCATATTCTTTTCTATGTATATCATATTCTGCCAATCGTAGCATCAACTGTCGATGTTTTACAGGTCTGGTGCATTTTTCTGCAGTAACTTTCGCTTTGAAACTTCTCTATATACAAACAGCCTCGCGGAGCTTTCGGCTTTATTCACTAGATCATGTATATATACAACGGTACAATGGACAGTAATTGCCCATTGACACTATTTCTGGGTCCTTCCTACATTAGTTTTACCTCATTAAGAACGACGTGTTGAGTTCTGTTGTCAGAATGTTCTGAAGTCAGTCACGAAGTCGGTCCGATATTCCGTAAGCTCGTTTATTTTCCACCAAGCGACAATACGGAACTGTATTGGAATGCCATTCGGAAGACAAAGACCACAGCATTAACTCCTACGCCTTTATTTACAAATAAATTCCCCATACTGAGTAGATGTTGTAGATTACAATTGTAAGAAACAAATAACAATGAAGGGGCACTGCAAATAATGCTGTTGGAAAATTGAATTCAGAGAGGAAGTACAAAGGATGATTTCTTACGACACGCTACACCGTAAGCGAGAGCAGTTGTTTATTTCTATGGACGTAATGCGCCGGACCGAGCAAATAGGAGAGGCGAGTCAGGCTTTCCGCTCTAATGCAAATTACATCGCTCAAGAAAATAAACCGAGCGTAACTGGAACCTCAAGGATAACCTGCCCTTCACTCCAGTTACTCGCATTACTTCTCATACCTCATGTCGGCCTTAGAATATCAAACCGTTGTAACGGCGTATGATTGTACCTACTACACAACTAACCTGGATCGGCAAATACTTGTGCGACTATAAAGTCTCACATTGTACTTGCTGCAGTAAATACTCGAGCTCTCATAGCTGAAAGTTCCTCGTTGTTTGCATTTCAGCGTAACACGTGCAGAACTGCGCAACAAAGCACAAGAAAACGTTTATTTCGAAGCAATCTGTACCGTGGTCTAAGCAACTTGACTGACATCTTTTATCTTGCAAATTGGGCCGTGCTGACGAAACTGGCTGCAGTTTTATATAGAATGCAGCCGTTACTGAGTTTTTCTGGGTGAGTTAGTCAGCAGCTAGCGTTAGATCGCTGAAGTAGTTCGAACTGGTAGTTAACAATAAAGATAGTTAACTATTTTAGTGCTACGCGGGATTAGCCGAGCGGTCTAGGCGCTGCAGTCATGGACTGTACGGGTGATCCCGGCGGAGGTCCGAGTCCTCCCTCGGGCACGGGTGTGTGTGTTTGTCCTTAGGGAAATTTAGGTTAAGCTTAGCGACTCATGATCTTAGCAGTTAAGTCCCATAAGATTTCACACACACACCAACTATTTTAGTGACGGATACATTGTACTACATTAATCTTGTACATGACTTAGATTTTGGACCAACGGCACCAGAGAACGTTAAACAAACTACTTTTATTTATAGCGTATGTGTTGTGATTGCTGAAAAAATATTTACGTTGTATCTTTAAGTTTTTTACTAAGTTTATGTTTGTGTAAAATTCTTCAGAAAGAAGTTCAAAAATAGAGCATCAATAAATATAGTATTTAGAGCAGCGAACGTATCAATTAAACACTCAGAGGTTCATCGAAAGTTAACTCTCTTCATAACAGCAGATATTCAAATGTTCTCAGCGTCTGGTAGCATGTTTACAGAAACGTTGGTTCGAATCTAATGACACATTGTGTTCTCATATAACATCCTCTTCAAAAATATCATGAATTTCAATCGACGAATAGTGAGTCCAAAACACAGGTTGTTAAAAATGGAGGAAGTAAGGATGAGTTTTGGAAACTGTAAAATATCTTACATCCTTGTTATTTTCAACATCATATAGAAAGGCCGATTCCACTTCTTCACTATCCATTTTCAAGAAAAATATCTTCATTATCTTCATCGGAGCACGACGTCCTACTGCACCATAGCACAGCACACGAAAAAGCGCATTTCCTTACGAGCGAATATTTCTCGTATAATTACTGTACTGTTTGAAATTAGAAAGTAAAACAAGATCTCAGCAACATATTGTAGAGATACCATCGCATACTTCCGCAGAAACATGCAGCGAGCGTTGAAAGATAACATCATTTTCATAGTTACAAGAACAAGGGGGGCTAGAGTTCAGGAAGAGAAATCTGAGAGCAACAAACACTTCCAGCTTTCTTGATTAAAAACTGAAAATTTCACAAGGTAAACTTCAGTACATTGTCAATTATTTCATTACTTTATGCACAAAGGATATTGTCGATTTTCGGTGAATTTACATATAATTTATTATATGGAAGTGAAAGACTTCTCTTCTAGTTTACTGCCAGTACTGGTGTCCTGCACAAATGATGAGAATTCAGAGTAGACGATACAACAAACAACAGTTCTTGACTAGAGTTAGCTACCGTTCTTTGATCTTATGGAAACGCCACGGTTTAGTCTGGATATAGTGAATTTTCTTTCTGTCATTAGCTAATTAGTATTACAACTGCTCGTTATAATGGTCGAGGCACGTCCTTCGTGACCCGAAGAATTGTGTGGCTAATACAGAATGTATAGTGCTTCAGAAAGACCATAATTCTCGCCGTTAGTATCCCATCTGATGTATCGCGCAGCCTGTAATCGCATCATAAGTAAAACTCGTCAGAAACCCAATACAGGTAATCTAAAAACCGAGGCTTTTGTTCTCTTTCCAGAAGCGTTCTTCGCCTCCTCATTAGGCACAACGTACGTAGGCGGAAAATAAAAGAGGCTGGGAAAACGTGAATGATGTACTGTCATGCTAACACGCAAGAAAGGGGAAGGGGGAAAATGTAAATAGAAAAGGAGCCGCAACTATCCAATCCAGAG
Source organism: Schistocerca serialis cubense (assembly GCF_023864345.2). NCBI lineage: Eukaryota > Metazoa > Arthropoda > Insecta > Orthoptera > Acrididae > Schistocerca > Schistocerca serialis. The sequence continues at coordinate 856,302,583 of NC_064639.1, read as the reverse complement.
AACAAACACTCAGAATAGGCAAAACCTGTCACGCTGGCAATAGCGTGTTGTTTTGTTTTATAATGTATGAAGTTGTTTATAGTGGATGAAGAAATTTTACTAAGCGAAATAAAATATATATTTTAGGGATAACTTCGTATCATCAGTCCAGTGCATTTCTACATGTAAATTATTGGCTCATTCACTCTCTCCTGTGATTAATTGTTGAGAATAACGCTTAACGTAATCGACAGCTGTTTTAAAACATTATGTCTGAAGTGCAAAGAGCCACACAAGTATGGGAGCCATTCGGAATAACGAAAATATGGAACAATGAGTAATACTCACAGGAGTCACACTCCAGAGGGCACATGAAAAACTCTGTTGCTATCACATTTCCAAGGGATTTCCTTGTATCACTTCTGATGTACGTTGGACTAGCCGAACAGTCGATTTCTGCTCCCGTTTACAGGACTCTGACTGAAAACAGGGGTACCAGCTGCTTCATTCTGCCTTCTTCAGCACGTTTAATAATTGTCCCAAAAAATTTTTATGCTGAGAGTGGAGTCAGCGGCTTTGGGAAAAAGACGGAAAAGTAATAAATACTGGACGATAGTAGACAGTAGTTGTGGTGCAGAAAGAGCGAAGGGGGCAATGGCAATGTGAGAGAAAGAGACGAGCACAGTGGCAGTGGAACATAGTTGACAGTGACAGAACAGTGCTAGGAAAAGAGTGAATGGGATAGTGCCTGTGGGAGAGGAATAAAGAGAAGGAGAAACTGGAACTGGGTCAGAACCAGTGATAATGACCGAGTATATGAGAATGACAACGAGGAAATGTGAGATAGTAGAAGTGAGGAGAGATAGCAGCAATTGGAACAGATGAATGAGATAGTGGCAGTAAGAGAGAGCAAGAGGGAGACAGTGACAATGAGAGGATACAGTAGTAGCAGAACAGAACGAGAGGAAGGAGGTTGTGAAAATGGGACAGGAGACTGTGACAGAGAGACACAAAGTAGTAATGACAGTGAGTTGGGCTAGATGAGCGAGTGAGAAAAAAGATGTTCAAATGTGTGTGAAAGCTTATGGGACTTAACTGCTAAGGCCATCAGTCCCTAAGCTTACCCACTACTTAACCTAAATTATCCTAAGGACAAACACAAACACCCATGGCCAAGGGAGAACTCGAACATCCGCCGGGACCAGCCGCACAGTCCATGACTGCAGCGCCTTACTGAGTGAGAAAGGACTCGTGGGAGTCGATGGGTAAGAGCGACTTACAGCAGTGTAGTACTGCATGTGAGCGAGTTGAGAGGTGAGTTGCATGTTAGAAAGAGCGCTAACATGTTCGCATCCAAAATTTGTGGGAAAATTTTTAAAGGTGCTGAAGGAGTTAGATTGACGCAGTCTTTTGATAAAGTGGAGCCTATTCGCCTTTATTGTGCTGTGATAGGAGCATTTTTCGGCTGGCTTCTCTTCTGGCAAACCAGATGTGAGATAACTATGGTGCCCCTAACTCGCTTAAGGCTAATGCTGCGATGGTTCTTGTGATAAGGCCTATGTCTTTCCCCATCCTTGACCCGATCGTGGTTGTGCTCATTCTATTACGGTGTCATCTTCGAAAGAATTTTGAATCCTAATTTTCCTTGCTACCTTCGAATTCCCTGCAGAAACACTCCAGTGTCGTCCGTTACAGTCACCAAAACACCTTTACCCAGGATGTCATCTACGAACCTTGAGTTTACACGGCGAAAAATGGCGGCCGCGGGAAAACGTGAAGCCGGGTGGGACAAAAGGCGAGCGCATCTGCGCGGCGCATCTCTGCCGTCCTTAACCCAGTGAGCTATCGGCTGTGTCGGTCTCCGCCCAGGGCCGGCGTACGGCCAGGCTGCAGGCAATTAGGAGCTGGCTGGCTACGCTCCCCCGCGAGCGGCAAGTAGGGTGTGAGCCGGCCCGCATGCCTACTGACACACATCGCGCTTTCCAGCGCGTCGCCCACGCCACCTGCGCCGCCGCGGGTCGTCGACTCTGCTCACCGGAGAGAGTGAACGCGGCTCAGCTGCCTCCCACCGCTGCCGCGACCGTAGCTCGGATGCGGACTGCCTGCAGTTGGGTAAGGGCCACAAGAACTGTATTGTGGAAGAGCTGACACAAGAAAAGCAATATACCGCCAATTGTTTCGAGGTATTGCGCAGCTGGCGGTCCGGAGCCATGGAGAAATGAGATGGCGTCTACAGTAACGAGATGAAAACATAACTGTTAAGGCCTTGACGGGTGTTCTTTCATTATATTTTCCACTTTTTATTTGTTGTTCTAATGGGTAACGAGTGCTGTTCGAGACCTCAGGCCATTACAATCATCTTTCCATTCAGATCTCTGAGAGCTGAGATTGGGGCAGGAGGTTCCCAATTGGGAAGTTTTTGTTGTACAAAAATGGTTGAAATGGCTCTGAGCACTATGGGACTTACCATCTGTGGTCATAAGTCCCCTAGAACTTAGAACTACTTAAACCTAACTAACCTAAGGACATCACACACATCCATGCCCGACGCAGTATTCGAACCTGCGATCGTAGCGGTCGCGCGGTTTCAGACTGAAGCGCCTAGAACTGCTCGGCCACAGCGGCCAGCCGGCCGAAGTGACCGCGCGGTTCTGGGTGCTGCAGTTTGGAGCCGCGAGACCGCTTCGGAAGTGTCTCGGAGACGCTCATCCAACTGGTGTGAGACGCTGCACGAAAGGTGACTGTATCACGGTATGGCTTTCTGTTAAAATTCCGAGAGCGTGCGTTCCTAGACAAGTCAACCAATATAGTGGCCCCTGCGACGTATATTACGCGAAAGGACCCTGAAGATAAAATTAGAGAGATCCGAACTCACACGAAGGCTTGCTGGCAACTGTTCTTCCCGTGGAGCGAAAAATGGCTCCCATCGGAGCACAAAAAAGGCGAATATGTTCCTGCTTATTAAAAGACTCTAAGAAGTGGGGTACCAGCTGGGTCAATCTACCTTCCTCAGCGTCTTTAAAAATTGTCCCAAAAATTTTGACATGCGAACATATTCGCTCTTTTTTTTTAACGTGCGGCTCACTTCTCACTCCCACAGACGCCCCTAACTAAAACTCGCTCACACCCGCTAGTTCATCGCTCATACACATCCACTCCCATTTGCCCATACTCAGTCATTCTTTCAGTCCTATTCACTGTCATTATCTCTCTGTGCCTCTGTAATTGTTACTGTCCCCTGCCTCACAGCCGCAGTCTGCTTCGTTCTGTCCTACTAATACTGTCTCATCTCAATTTCACCGTCTCCCTCTTGCCCTCACCTACTGCTACGATCTCATTCATTTCTTCCCAATGCTTTTGTCTCTTTGATTGTCACTATATCTCTCTGCCTTGTTATCACTGTCACAGACTCTGCCTCTCATTATCACTGGCTCTCACTCGCTTCCACCTTCTCCTTCTTCTTCCTGTCGCACTGTCACTGTCTCATTCACTCTTTCCCTTGCACTTTTCTGTCACTGTCAACTATGATCCACTGCCACTGTGTCCCTCTCTTTCTCTCACACTCCCATTGTCCCCTTCGCTATTCCTATAACGGAGCTACAGTCTGTTATTTTCCAGTATTTATTACTTTTTCGTCTCTTTTCGACTGCCAGTGTCTTCTTCTCTCTCAGCAAAAAAAGGAAAAAAAAGAAACGCGAATATGTTCTCAAGCCAAAATTTTTGGGAAATTTTTTAAAGGAACTGAGGAAGTAGTATGAGTCAGCTGGTACTCCACTTCTCAATCTGAGTCATTTAAATAAACAGGAACATTTTCGCATTTTTTGTTCGGCGATAGGAGCATTCTTCCGTTAGTTCCTTTCTCTTCCCAGCTGCAGCTGGGGATGAGACTGATAAGAAGAGAAATTTACTGATCAGTAAAATGTGAAACTGAAATAATACTAAACTAATTTTACACCTGATCCTTATAAACTACATTTTCTCCACCTACATACATACTCCGCTAGCCCCCATGCGGTGTGTGGCGGAGGGCACAATTCGCGCCAAAGTCGTATTTCCCCCCTCTGTTCCACTCGCGGATCGCGCGAGGGAAAAACGACTGTCTGAACGCCTCAGTACGAGCTCTTATTTCCCTTATCTTTGAATGATGATCATTACGCGATTTGAAAGTTCGTGGTAATAATATATGCTCTACATCCTCGGTGAAGATTGGATTTCGGAATTTAGTGAACAGCCCAACTGGTAAGGGTCCCATACAGACGAACAATACTCTATTACTGGACCAACTAACGTATTGTAAGCTATTTCCTTTGTTGAAGGACTGCATCGCTTCAGGATTCTATCAATAAATCGCAAGCTAGAGTTCGCCTTACCCGTTACTTGTGTGATCTGACCATTCCATTTGAGATCATTTCAAATAGTCACACCCAGATACTTGACGGATGTTACCGCTTCCAAAGACTGATCATTTATTTTGTACTCATACATTAATGGGGATTTTCGCCTTGTTATACGCAGTAGGTCACACTTACTAATATTGAGAGATAACTGCCAGTCATCACATCACGCATTTATTTTCTGGAAATCATTGAGTTGTTCACAACTTTCGTGTGATACTACTTTCCAATAGACTACAGCATCACCGGCAAACAGTCGAAGGCCGCTGTCAATGCCATCAACCAGATCGTTTATGTAAATCGTAAAAATCAGAGGACCTATTATGCTGCCCTGGGGCACACCTGAAGTCACTCTTGTTTCTGTTGAAATTACCCCGTTCAGGACGACATACTACTCCCTGTCTGCCAGAAAACTTTCTATCCAACCGCATATGTCACTGGATAGACCATAAGCTCGCACTTTTTGGAGCAAGTGACAGTGCGGAACTGCGTCGAACGCCTTTCGAAAGTCAATAAATATGGCATCAACCTGAGAGCCGGTATCTAGAGCCTCACACCGGATATTACGTGCGTATTTTACGTGTACAAGTAGTGCAACTTTGAACCTCTGTATCTCGGAAACGGATAAAGATACGAAGACAATTTTCAAGGTTGCTGAAGATCGCGTTCTTAGAAAGAAAAAAAAAACACGTAAAAATTTCATCCATTTGCTGTGCTTAGCCGTCTTGGAATCTACGCTGGTTACGGCAGAAAGCTAGTGAAAAAAACCTTTTTTCGGGGTGTTATCAAAGGAACCACCCATGAAACAGTGGTGCCTCCATAAGTCGGATCAAGTCCGCTGTAGACCACATCAAATGCAAAACGAACCAACCGATTTGCTCCATTTGCCTAAGCAGGAGGAAATGTGTGATGTCCATACTTTGACCCTGTACTGTAGCGTAGTGACACTACCGTAGGGTACGCAAATGGTCCCTCACCAACAGAACCCGAGAAGTGAGCACCGGCAAATACCGTCTTCATGTGCGGCCGTTGCCCGCGTACTGACAGTCGGAGCTGATTTGAAGAAGCGGGCCAACGTAAATCAGAAGAGGGCTGGCCTGAAGACAGGAGGGAGACTGGAGGTAATGGTGGATACCGCTGGCAGAGAGGGCAGTGGTTGCGGCTGGTCGCGGCGCGGCGTGGGCGCGCGGTGGCGGCCTCTCCGTGGGCGGCTTCGGCTTCGGCAGCCAGAGGGGCCGCCTGCTCCACATGTGGGGCACCGGTTGCGACACCGGCTGGGCCGGCCTGCGCCCCGTCACTGTGCACTGTGAGGCCTGCAGCCCGCGACGCCACCGCCGCCGCTGTTACGCCCTACTGGCGACACACCGTAGCTGCGCTCGCCGCCGCCATTCGCCGCATTTACGTGCTGCCATAGAACTCCAGGAAGAAGAGAGCGGAGTTTCGGAAACCTTTTCTCGCTGTCGGGTCTATACACTGAAGAGCCAAATAAACTGGTGTAAATATGCGTATTCAAACACGGAGATTTGTAAACAGACAGAATACGGCAATCCGGTCCGCAACGCTTATATAAGACAACAATTGTCTGGCGCAGTTATTAGATCGCTTACCGCTGCTACAACGGCAGGTTATCAACATTTAAGTGAGTTTAAACGAGCGATGGGACACGGCATCCGAGGTAGCGATGAAATGGGGATTTTCCAATACGACCATTTCACGAGTGTACCGTGAATATCAGGAATCTGTCAAAACATCAAATCTCCTACATCGCTGAGGCCGGAAAAAGATTCTGAAAGAACGGGACCAACGACGACTGAAGGGAATAGTTTAACGTGGCAGAGGTGCAGCCCTCCCGCAAATTGCTGCAGATTTCAATGCTGGGACATCAACAAGTGTCAGCGTGCGAACCATTCAACCAAATGACATAGATATGAGCTTTCGGAGCCGAAGACCCCGCTCGTGTACCCTTGATGATTGCACGACACAAAGCTTTACGTCTCGCCTGCGCCCGTCAACACCGACATTGGAGTGTTGATGACTGGAAACATGTTGCCCGGTCGGACGAACCTCGTTTCAAACTGTATCGAGCGGATGGGCGTGTACTGGTATAGAGACAACCTCATAAATCCATAGACCCTGCATGTCAGCAGGGGACTGTTCAAACTGGTGGACGCTCTGTAATAGTGTGGGGCGTGTGTAGTTCGAGTGATACGGGAACTCTGATACGTCTAGATAGGACTCTGACAGGTGAAACGTACCTGAGTATCCTTTATGATCACCTGCACCCATTCTTGTCCATTGTGCATTCCGACGGACTTCAGCAGTTCCAGCGAGACAATGCGACACCTCACAGGTCCAGAAATGCTACAGAGTGGCTGGCTGCAGAACACTGAGTTTAAACACTTCCGCTGGCCACCAAACACCCCAGACATGATCATCATTGAGCATATCTGGGATCCCTTACAACGTACTGTTCAGAAGAGATCTCCACCCCATCGTACTCTTACGGATTTATGAACAGCCCGGCAGGACTCATGGTGTCAATTCCCTCCAGCACTACTTCATACATTAGTCGAGTCCATGCCACGTCGTGTAGCGGCGCTTCTGCGTGCTCGCGTGGCCCCTACACGATATTAACAGGCGTCCCAATTTCTTTGTCTCTTCACTGAATGTTACTCCTGAAGTAATTTTACAACTTTTGTACTCCCCAGCTCGAGGACTTGTTTGATGTGGTTCTCTACAGTTGTCTATCTAATGCATATTTTCCATCTCAGCTTTACTACTGGAATCTACATTCACTTGATCTTGCTTGATATTGTCTCCCTTTACAATTTTTATCCTCCATATTTCACTCGTTTACGACGTTAATTATTCCTTGATGCCACAGGTTGTGTCCTGTCAACACCTCCTATCTTTTACCCAAGTTGAATCATTAATCTCTTTTCACTATGATTCGATTCCGTTCCTGTTCGTTGCTTATTAAATTTACCCATTTAATCTTCACCAATGTTCCGCACCAGTACATTTCACAAACTTCTATTCTCTTCTTGTCTGAACTATCGTCAACGTTTCACTCTGGACAAATACTTTCAGAAAAACACTTCTTAACACTTACATTTTCTTCCAGTGTCAACAAACTGCTCTTTTTCACAAAAATTTATCTTGTTTTTACAAGTCTGCATTTTATCTCCCTTTCTGCCAGTGATATTTTGCTCACATAATAGCAAAATGTGTATTCTACTTTCAGCATTTCATCTTCTAATCTAGTTCGTTCAGAAACTCTAGGTTTAATTTGACTACGTTCCATTATAATTATCTTACTGTTATTGACGGGCGTCTTCCAACACCTTATGACACTATTTATTCCGCTCTACTTATCTTCCAAATCCTTTCCTGTCTGTGGCAGATTTACAGTCTCCTCGTCAAGGTTTTGTTGCTCCTCCCTGAACTATAATTAGCTTTCGATGTTTCTCGTTAACAACAAGGGATGTCTGAAAATCTTTCCCTTCCCCGGTAATGAATTCTTACGTGTTACATTATTTTGTCCTTAATCACGCACTTTGCGAAAAAGGTTTGAAGTTATCACTGGTGGAAGATTATTGTACTCTATCATTCAGGAGACTTGGAATGGCTAGACCACTCCTGAATGGTTAAACACACATTCCTATTCCTGCCCACAGTATCAGCAAATGATTTGTCACCAGCTAGGACCACCACAATCGCCATTAGCGGACTATTTGTACAGAAAGGGTGGTACGAGAACCTACCATTCATGCTCTAAGAGATACTGCCCACTACACGTATTACTGCTCGATGTTATTTTTCCTTGGCGCAGGTGATTTCTCAAAGACAAATGAAACTTTTATCAGTATCAGTTTTTCCATTGAGAATAGCGAAAAGAAAAATTGTACACCGAAAGATAATCTAATTTGTATGCAACAGGAACCTTTGTTTGGAAGAAAATACTAGGGGGTAGTCAAGGTTTTAATAAAGAGCTCAAAAAATGAATCTTCTTAATTATTGTGTGTTCGTTTGCAGGTAGGTGTCTCAAGTCATGGTACAGATTGAAATCCCCACACCAGAGAACCTGGTCTGCTACGGTACTACGACATGGGGGCTTGAGTATGTACCGAGACTACAGACATCTAGCTGCAAACAAACAACTTTCTTGTTTTGGAGGTGATAAGCGAAACTGTGTGACTACCTCTCACCCCCCCCCCCCCCCTCCGCCCTCTCATAAGAAATACGATGAAACATCCTTTTACATACTACGTTTACTACGTTGTAAAAGTGTCACTGAACTGTCATTGTAAGTGACGACAACATTGCATCAGATAGATTACAATATCTTCTTGCATCATTCTCTGTCTGCCTGTACACACATCTCCATTCTATTATATGCAGCTTTTTTTTTTTTTTTTTTGACACTGCCACTCCGCTTTCGGATGTCACAAAAGTATTGTGAAATACCATAGCCGGCCGGTGTGGCCGAGTGGTTCTAGGCGCCTCAGTCTGGAACCGCACGACCGCTATGGTCGCAGGTTCGAATCCTGCCTCGGTGTGATGTCCTTAGGTTAGTTAGGTTTAAGTAGTTCTGAGTTCTAGGGGACTGATGACCTCAGAAGTTAAATCCCATAATGCTCAGAGCCATTTTTGAAATACCATACCCAACAATGAGTATCTTTGTACTCTACCGTAAAACTAATAAGCAAGAAAAACTATTCCATGGCCAGTTTAATGTCAGCTTTGGAACACCTGTTGCCGTGCATCAAATTGGTTGTTGTAATGTCCCTCACCGCAAAATGGTTCAAATGGCTCTGAGCACTATGGGACTTAACATAAGAGGTCATCAGTCCCCTAGAACTTAGAACTAATGAAAGCTAACTAACCTAAGGACATCACAGACATCCATGCTCGAGGCAGGATTCGAACCTGCGACCATAGTGGGTGCGCGGTTCCATACTGAAGCACCTAGAACCGCTCGGCCACACTGGCCGGCCCCTCACTGCAGATTGTAATCCAAAATGTCTCAATGCAGAAGGAATATCGTGGCGTTTTCCAACTGGAGATACGGTATTTTGCATGCTGAGGACAAGTGGCTACACTTCTTTCTCTTTCTCTAGGAGTTTCCCTGCGACACAGCTGCAGCATTTCGCTACGAGCAGCAAGAGCTGGTGCCCAGGTTGTAGCCCCAGGTCTGGGCGGTCGCTAAGATGGACCACTAGGTGAGAAGAAAGCGGCCGGAAGCCGGCTGACTAGAGGACAGGACGGGAGAAGCCAGGCCGACCGCCGCGGGCAAGGGTCGCCCGCCTCGGCTGACACACTTTCTGGTCCGGTCCGGCCCGGCGCCTCACGAGCAGACCAGCTGACGCCGCACCGCCATCCGCACTGAGCCTCCGAGCCGCTTCAGGACTTGAATGCCACTGTAGCTACACTGCGTGCCATCTAGTTCTCCCAAATACACTCTTAGCGAAATGTTAAACGAACAAAAAATAGTCAGACAAGAATCCGAGAAGATATTTTACGTTGCACTTACGTATAAAGTTCCAGTAACTGTTCACGTAGCGAGATGTTTTCGTAGGTGGAGGGCTACAGCCGCATATCTGACTTACAACTGCCTTGGACACGCCTTGGAACATAAGAAAATTTACCCAGGGATGAATACCGGTCGTCGGCACTGTGCAAAGTCTATTGCCGTGATTGCGAAAGCACATAGGGACAACATCAAAAGTTTTGCATCACTCCTTTAATTCGAAATCCATGGCACAGGAAGCAAAAATTGGAAGTGAATCAGACCTGGATCGTACCTGCGCGCCGGACTGACGATAGTCGGAACGGAGCACCGCTAAGGCTTGCTGTGACTTCCAGGTTCACTCGCACAACCAGTATCTGAACGCTGAGTTAGTCCACCGTCCCCGTTTCATGACTGTGAACCTCACTCTCGAAACACGGTAATAAAGAGAAAACAAATTTCACTATTCAGGGAATACGATATTTTTCCGCCTAACTCAAGGTGACGTGGTATGATTAAAAACAGAAAATAAACTCGCCAGGTATACACACCCCCAAGTGGGTACCGGAATGAAAAAAAAGAAACAATAATAACAATAATAATAAAGCTCAATCTCTGCTGTGGCGTTTTACAGGGTGACTGTAATTATACATTTTCGCTACTGGAGGGGGCACCCTTGAAGAACGACCGATCTTAGGGCAATGAAACTTTGTGGAAACATTTCTAAGGATATGCATAAGAGAAGTAAAGAGTAAAGCATTGAAAAAAACGAATTTTAAGATCATTCTCATTTATTGTTCAGTCTCAGTTGCACATGTTTAATTACATGAGTGAGGATCATCATCATATCTAAAGCAAAATAAAGGGGTGTAGTTGGGTCAGCAACCCGTCTTACCTATTCAGAACTTCACAAAGAGTAAAACTATGTAGATACGTCAGCGACACTTTGTTTTACATCTGAAGATGATCCTCAGTGATCGAAACAGGTCATGCACTTAAGAACGTGTAACTGAGACTGAACATTAAATGGAAGTTGTCTCAAATATCAATAGAACTGCTCATTCTCATCAGACGAATATATGGCCTATAGTGGAAACACAATTTAATCTCCATATGAGAGGGTAACATTTGATAATTTTGTACCATGTTTACTTTCCAGATTAGAGACGTTGCTGAATGTGACGAGCATCTGCAACCACAGCATTCTGGAAGTTTTGTACGGAAACCATTTCACAATTGTTCACAGCAAATTTTGAATGGAAGGCCGTGGAATGTTCAGCTGTTGTCATGAGGGCCGTGCACTGCTTGAAGATCGCACAGCCGGTCGGAGTGGCCGAGCGGTTCTAGGCGCTTCAGTCTGAAACCGCGCGACCACTGCGGTCGCAGGTTCGAATCGTGCCTAGGGCTAGGATGTGTGTGTTCTCCTTAGGTTAGTTAGGTTTAAGTAGTTCTACGTTCTAGGGGACTGATGACCTCAGAAGTTAAGTCCCATAGTGCTCAGAGCCATTTGAATATCGCACACTGCGTCCAGCGTTCTCAGCAGTGGCACTAGTTAAGTCAACAACAATTTGTGGTGTAACTGGCCGTCAGCCTCTCCCCGCCAGTTAAGTCGGACTTATGAATCATTTTCTTCACTCCCAGTGCAGAAAGGGGACTTCCCCGCGTTCCTTTAAAGCGTCGACACTCGCGCAGCGGCAGCACTATGTTTGCTGCTTTGGTAAAACAGCGTTATGAGCAAAGCCCTGCTCACCTAGTCCAGACCCATGTTGACTGACTGCACCTACCGAGCACACTGCCGCTTGTGTTTCAACTCTACGTCGCTGTACAGCAATTGATAACGCTGAATATACTAAATGTGGTATCATGTATTGATACCGCCCCACAGCCGGCCGGAGTGGCCGTGCGGTTCTAGGCGCTGCAGTCTGGATCCGAGTGACCGCTACGGTCGCAGGTTCAAATCCTGCCTCGGGCATGGATGTGTATGATGACTTAGGTTAAAAAAAATGGTTCAAATGGCTCTGAGCACTATGGGACTCAACTGCTGAGGTCATTAGTCCCCTAGAACTTAGAACTAGTTAAACCTAACTAACCTAAGGACATCACAAACATCCATGCCCGAGGCAGGATTCTAACCTGCGACCGTAGCGGCCTCGCGGCTCCAGACTGCAGCGCCTTTAACCGCACGGCCACTTCGGCCGGCTTGACTTAGGTTAGTTAGGTTTAATTAGTTCTAAGTTCTAGGCGACTGATGACCTCAGACGTTAAGTCGCATAGTGCTCAGAGACATTTGAAGCATTTTTGAACCGCCCCACAGGCGCCTTTAAGTTGGCAGTGGAATTACAAGTATCAGTGAGACGCCAGTAACAGTAGTCTGTGATCTGGCGGACGCGAGTGGTGTGCGCCCGCTAGCCGCGCCTCCAGCGGCTTCGTAGCACGAGCACCCTCTACCGTCGCGGTATAGGATGGCTGGCGGCAACCACTCAGCCCACTCGCGGTCGGACTCTCTTCGCTATGACACCATCCAGCGCGCTTAGTACAGCCAACCTCATCCTTGTTGACAATGTGATAGTGGACTATTGCTGTATACAAGCTACGTAATATAACACCGCAAAGACCCCCTTAAAGTCAATTAAAACAGAATATCATAATACGAAGTAGGGAAGAGTTACCTTGGCAAATACAACATCTTTGCCGATAAGCTAACACCAAGAAGTTTTGATAGCAACATTATACATCATTGAGAGTTTTTGTTATGAAAAGAGGAGGAATAAACCTCAGATTTAATTAATGGACAAATATCCATGTGATAATTGCAATCAATATCTTGAAAGCTAAGTCCAAGGTGATGATAGTCAGAGATAACTTTTATGTGTAAGAGAGTTATAAGCGCAACGAAGAAATCCAATGCGCCTACAATACTCTTTCACAGAAGAAGTCGCTTGCTGGCTCTCGTCCTGTAAAGACGTGCGAGAACAATTCTTGTCTTAGTTATTGAGAGTACGGAACGCGACGAGATTGTTTTGCGTTCAGAAATGTTTCTTGCGTGACATGACTCACGAACTTCGGACACTGATTTTCTAAGCAGAGACAGGAACTGATAGACGCGTTAAACCGAGCATAACGGGTTAATTGAACTTTATTGACGAAACTAGTGAATATCGGACTTGACTTTCAAATAGTTGGAACTAAAAGAAGAGTGGATAGTATATCAAAGGACTACACTCAATTAGTCTCGAGTAGGACACAATTACACGACTTCACGAAGATAATACAATTACGCTGAAGAGTCAAGTTGTCGCAATTGTCAAGAAACTTAATTTTATCAGAACTGACTTTACCAAGGAACTGCGTGTGCGTGTGGTGCGAAAGTTATAAAGTATTTAGTGGCCAAGGAACAATAAACTGTTCGTTCCAAGTGAAATATCAAGCGTGGACAACATTATTAAGTGATTTAATCAATGATAGTTAACCAACGACTGTTCAGTAGGGACAGTTTAATCTGAATATCAAAATACCTAATTCATTAATTGAAAAGAGAACTTTTGAACATTTTTTTAACATTACGGCGTAGGTTCACTCAGATGTGATCAAAGAGTATCTGTGGATCTCGCTTCATACAGGTTTAACAGCTCCATAGCAACGAGCCAACAACGTACGAGAAGACTGATAATTACAATGTTTCCTCGCAATTGGTGGTGTGTACGATGCGGATGAGATAAGATTTAACAACTACTGCATATCCGGGCAATGAATTATTCAGTCTTAAATCAGAAGAAGCATCCATCGTACGAGTTCGCATTTCTGTCTCCCGTTCACCAACAGGGACCTACGTCATCGCGCATCGTGTCTCAACTCCACTGCGAGAGCTGTGGCAGAGGCAGCTCTACAGCGTCGACAATATCAGCACGCGGTTGGAGTGCGGGGATGCCACAGTAAGTCATCTGTTTATTGCGTCATCTTGTACTTAAATCGTTTCTGGTCCTGTCCAGCTTTGCTACCACAACAGTCGCCGCACCACTCTGTTGTGTACGAAGTCATACACAACACTAACAATGCAAACCCTGCTGCTCGAACATGATTCCTATCAAGTTTAGAACCCGTACAGTAAATAGTTTTGCGCCCACACTGGCTCAAGTAGTGTAAGTTTAATTATAACCACCCTGCAAGTTGCATGCCGGCAATCATAACTGCAGCCGGACAGCTCCTATACTTCATTAGCATGCATGTCCTGGCTGCACAGAGCGGGAAGGAGGTTGAGAAGCTGGATACGGCAGTTCGCGTAATAACCAGAGTGCACCGCCATTATAAAAGGTGGCGGGTCGCCGCGATTACAATCGCCCAGCGGCCTGTCCACACGCAATCTAGATACAGACGGGCTGTTGCGTAACCGCTGTCGCAACGGGGCCGGGCCCGCTGGAGAACGTAACGCGCAGGGCCCATACCGCAGCAGCTAATCAGCTGCGGGCAGGGTGCGATAAACGGGTCACGTGAGCGATCGCCAGACTCCAGCTCCAGAAGGATGCTGTGCCGCGGCCGGACGTGACTCGCGATGAAGTCGCTGTGCCGGCACGGAGCAGCGCGGTCACTCTCTCCAAAGCTCTGGCGAACGCTGCAGCGCGGCAGAGAATCGCTGCACACGTAATAAGGAGGGCTGCGATGCCACCCTCGATGGATACAGTAGCATGAGGAAACCTCAAATAAACAAAACCATAATAGAATGAAATTTTCACTCTACAGCGGAGTGTGCGCTGATATGGAACTTCCTGGCAGATTAAGACTGTGTGCCGGACCGAGACTCGAACTCGAGATCTTTGCAAGGTTCGAAGGAGAGCTTCTGTGAAGTTTGGAAGGTGGGAGACGAGGTACTGGTGGAATTAAAGCTGTGAGGACGGGGCGTGAATCGTGCTTGAGTAGCTCAGTTGGTAGAGCACTTGCCCGCGAAAGTCAAAGGTCCCGAGTTCGAGTCTTGGTCCAGCACACAGTTTTCATGTGCCAGGAAGTTTCATATCAGCGCACACTCCGCTTTAGAGTGAAAATTTCATTCTAGAAACATCCCCCAGGCTGTGGCTAAGCCATGTCTCCGCAATATCCTTTCTTCCAGGAGTGCTAGCTCTGCAAGGTTCGCCGGCAGAAGTGGCCGTGCGGTTAAAGGCGCTGCAGTCTGGAACCACAAGACCGCTACGGTCGCAGGTTCGAATCCTGCCTCGGGCATGGATGTTTGTGATGTCCTTAGGTTAGTTAGGTTTAACTAGTTCTAAGTTCTAGGGGACTAATGACTTCAGCAGTTGAGTCCCATAGTGCTCAGAGCCATTTGAACCATTTTTTTCTGCAAGGTTCGCAGGAGAGCTTCTGTGAAGTTTGGAAGATAGGAGACGAGGTACTGGCGGAATTAAAGCTGTGAGGACGGGGCGTAAGTCGTGCTTGGGTAGTTCAGTTGGTAGGGCACTTGCCCGCGAAAGGCAAAGGTCCCGAGTTCGAGTCTCAGTCCGGCATACAGTTTTAATCTGCCAGCAAGTTTCAAAACCATAATATGTTACCTAAAGGTAAAAACAACGCCTTGTATTTTCCAATTACTAGGTTTGTGCATAAATTTCTACAGTTTTTGTTTTCCATATTGGTATTCTGATTGACTGTTGGTATTCAGGTTTGGTTTATTTAACGATTGTCATTTTTTTTACCTTTAATTCACTGTTGCTCTTTGAGTTTACATATTGTCATTTTGTCATCTGGAGACAGTGAGTGGGGCTGTGGACGCTAGAAAATGGAGTGCCAAGTGGAGAAATCGGAACATTTGGAAGTATTCTTCTGTTTGAGTCCAATAGAGGGGAAACAGCAGGGAGGCAACCAGAAACGTTTGCGCCGTGTATGGGGACACTGTTGTTGGACAGAGCACGGCGAGAAAATATTTTTCTCGTTATAACGAGGAGGATCATTTTGACATTCGTGACTGTCCACGTTCAGGACGACCTTCGGCGTTTGATAAAGATCGTTTAAACGCATTACTCCGCAATGATCTACGTCAGTGTAGTCGAGAAATGGCAAATCTGATGAACTGTGATCATTCCACCATCTTACGTCATTTGCACGCAAAGAGGAAGATTCAAAAATCGGGCATATGGCTACCGAATGCTATAAGCACAAATCACAAAAATCAGCTGCCGGCCATACCTCCATCTCCGCTTGTTCGTCATTAACTGACTAGTGAACAACACTGACCATTCCTATCCTGTGTCGTTAATGGTGTCTTTATGTTCACGTAAAGAAAAGAATGGAATGGTTGAGCCCTAACGAAGCAGCAACTGCGCGTACAAAGACTTGCTCGCATCCATAAAAAGTAGTGTTATGCATACGGTGGAACAGCGACGGGTAGGTGTACTACGAAATCCTTCCCCGAGATGTAACCATCACTGCTGACATTGAAGAACTGAGACGTGTTTCAGACGCAATTCGAGAATAACTACCAGGAAGACTGCGTGAAGTGAGGCTACGCGGCTGGTCCCGGCGGAGGTTCGAGTCCGCCCTCGGGCATGGGTGTGTGTGTGTTTGTTCTTAAGATAATTTAGGTTAAGTAGTGTGTAAGCTTAGGGACTGATGACCTTAGCAGTTAAGTCCCATAAGATTTCACACACATTTGAGCATTTTTTTTTAGGCTGCGCCATGATAATGCCCGCCCGCGTTCTGCTAAACCTCTACATCTACATGGATACTCTGCAAATCATATTTAAGTGCCTGGCAGAGGGTAAACTTGACAACTGTACAGGAGATGGGTTGGGAAGTGATTCTGCACCCACCTTATTCCCATGACCTTGCGCCCTCAGATTTTCATCTTTTCCGCTCTCTACCGAACAACCTTCAAGGGACTTTCTTTCAGGAAGAATATACACTCCGAACATGGCTCCACGGATTCTTCGCGTCAAAACGATATGATTTCTGCAGTCGCAGAATCGGGAAATTACTCCAGCATTGGCATACCGTTCTAATAGTAATGGACAATATATTGTCAATGACAAAATTCTGTTACGTGTATCTACTGTGTTTATTAAACATATGGAAAAACGCTACGAACTTACACGCCAACCCGATATTTTTGTAACAGATGAAATAAATTCCTGCACGTTCTAGGTTGTGTTCGCAGTGGCACCGGCGTCGGGACTTCAACAGACAACCGACATTGCCAAAGACGGCCGATGTTCTCAAATCAGTACGCCATTACTTTAGCGCCCTTGATATCACCGCCGGCCGGTGTGGCCGAGCGGTTCTAGGCGCTTCAGTCTGGAACAGCGCGACCAATACGGTCGCAGGTTCGAATCCTGCCTCGGGCACGGATGTGTGTGATGTCCTTAGGTTAGTTAGGTTTCAGTAGTTCTAAGTTCTATGGGACTGATGACCTCAGATGTTAAGTCCCATAGTGCTCAGAGCCATTTTTGAAATACCATACCCAACAATGAGTATCTTTGTACTCTACCGTTTCTGATATCACCGCTCCAAACGCCGAACGCGGATTCCGGAAGATGATTGATGGTGTTCAAACCACTTTGCTTTCTTCGGTCGAATTTAGTGCCGCAAAACAACTGTTGTGAGAAATTTTTAAGGTTAGCACTCGAAAGAAAGAGCCTGCGGCATCCTGATGGTGAGATAAAAACAGGGGTGTTTCTCGAAATCTGTCGTCTGGAATCGCTATCTTATTGGAGAGCACAATTTTTGAAGAGCTTAAAAATGTACTAATAATTAATTAAACGTTGCCTTATACACGCCTATTTTCTACCTCAACGCGCAATAAACACTCAAAGACGGCAAGTGGCAGCACTAATCGTGGAGGGTATATAAATAACGACGGGGGCGGGTGGCGGGGGGGGGGGGGGGGGGCAAAACAGTGCATATCTGAAGTTCAAAAGGGCATAATCATTGGCTTTCGGGGCAAGGTTGAAGCATTTTCGAAATGGCTGAGTTTGTAAACTGTTCGCACGCCTTCTTGGTTAAAGTACACCGTGCATGCAAAACTGGCGCTATCCAAAACCGGCACCGAGACAACTGTGGCACACCAGGAGCCATAGATGACAGGGGTGAACGACCGCTGCGGATATGAGTACGAGGGAATAGACGTGCACCTTGTGGTATCGATAGCAACGATGCTACGGCATGGTTTCATTAGGTTGGCACGATGACACCGACAGCGACGACAGCACCCTCTAGCCGGCGCTGGAGAGCTCTACGAGCATCGCTCCAGATTCTCCCCATTTCATCAGGTGCAGACAGCCAGGAAACATCGCTTCAGCTTAGTTTGCTATTGAGACTTTGCATCAGTTACGATGGGGTCACAACGTCGCACCAATGTGTCATCACCTAAAGTTATGTAATATGTTTGCATACGTTTATACACTAGTAAAGCTGCTTTAACTGTATTTGCAGTACCGACGTATTTTTCCTGCTCCCGCTCCTACCCACGCGCCGCTTTCCAGGCGGGATACAAAACGACTGTTGATCAACTGGCTGCGCAGATGAACCAGTGGGCTGTGGAATATTGAAACAGGGAACAACACTGCCTGACAGTCAGTCTGATCGGTTCCCAATACAGCAATCAGGTAGCCAAAAGAAAGAAGTGTCACCGGTAGCTGCGGGTACCAGTTTCTTTCGGTTCCTGGTCACTGGGTCCAAAGCGTGATGCTCTGCAGCTGGCCCTGCCTCACGTACTGTGGTGGCTGTGCGTTTCCAAAGCTGCGGCTACTCTGGGGTCGCTCTTCGGCCCACGATACCGTCGCACCGTCTCTTGGTCTGGCTCGACCGTTTTTTTCCTGGCACGAGAAACGCCCTCAACTTTCCCCGGGCGGGCGGCGCACTGCACTTCTTGCAGCCGCCAGCTGAGACAGTCCGTTGCCACAGCGGTGAGGCCTTCCGCGTTCCTGGAGCCGCAGATCGGCTGTTGACCAGCTGTTGTTTCTTCTGGCCCGCACCAGCTGCTACCCGGCAGAGTGGGAGAGAGCTACTGCCTTTTTGAACTAAAATCTTATCCAACTACTTGCTCTTCCAAAGCTTATACTTCGTATTACTCCATAAAAAAAGTCATTAGTCTCTCTTCAGCGTCATCACTTGTGGTCAGAATACAAATCGTTGACACACTATTGCCCATATGACATTCTCTGTAGTTAGTAACACCAGCTGAAGTGAACTCTGGCCCATGTGATTCATTATGTACAATTATTTACGTCTGTATTGATGGTGAGCGACAGCATGACTTAAGATAGACAGTGGATCGTAACAGTACCACCGCCTTACTGTTCCCACAACACCTCCCCCACAGCTCCTCCTCATTTCATTGGCGGATGATATGCAGTTGGCTGTAGAGAGTCTTACAAAAGGTATTTTATATTTTGAAATACGGTAGAGTGGACCAAAACAAGAAAAAAAGTTCATTAAAGATGGGCTCCAAAATGCATATCTTTAGTCGTATGTGCGCTCGTTCATCTTCGCTACTGTGAAACAGCATGCTCTCTGCTATGACGAACGACATACAGAACGTGTAAACAAATGAGTATACAAATGCAAACACGTCATTCTGTTACAGTGAATGAGCAGAGCTTCTAATGTAATCTGCCTGCTATTACGTACGAGTTGCGCTTGTGAGCTATCTTTAAACGAGATGTTCAGTATGGTGTCCATTCATAGTGAGGTATACCTCTGTGCGACGTCTTAGAGAATCACGCAGTCTCTCAAAAACTCCAGGCGGTCATGGTTGCTCTGGCAGGCACTGACAACACGCTCTTGTAGTGTTTGTACGTCATTAATGGGGATTCAGATCGGAGGGAACAACCTCGCCAACATACTGGAGCTTACCGACCATCCCAATGTCCATTAAATGTTTGTGTGAAGTGTTCTCGGACATTCCGGAGAAAATAGGCTTGTGTACCACATGCACGAACCACATTTCCAACCGCTGTTGGAATGGCATCACCTATAGCATGGTAGACAAAGGCAACTAGTTTGATATGAAATGAAAATAACTTGCACCAGTCAACCCCTTTTCGGTAATATGAAAGGTCTTGTAAGTATATATAGCTAATAACTCCTACCCACACATTAACTGAAAATCGGAGCTGATGCCTTACTTCTTCAACTTCGACTGGATCTGCATCAGCCTAATCATGTCTGATACGAAACTAGACAATCCCATCTCACGTGGAACCTGCTTCTGAAAAAAAGTAGTACCGCCACATTGGCATAATTGCGTTCTGGCAGGCTGATTTTGTGGCCAAGTGGCTTGGACACACAATAGAGGAATGTACCGCCATTTGTTTACTGCATTTGGTAGGTCATTCTTGTTAACTTTCAGAAGAAGAGATGTGTTTCACAATGGCGAAGATGAACAAGTCTTCATAGCTCGTAAGGTACGGATTTTAGATACAATAACTACTGGATTTTTTACTTATTTTGATCCATTCCACCACCTCTCAAAACATGGAATAACATTTTTTAACACCGTATGGACCACATTATAATTCTGTCACTACTTTTTTTTAGCAATGTGTGTGTAAGGGGTAGTAGTATGTATGGTCTTCGAACCTCTTGTTAGGACTTGAAGAGCACGTACCACTCCCCCTGCCCACGTTCCTTTTTTAACGTTCCATTCCCTTCCCAAGTGGGCAAGATGCCCTGTTTTAACTCTCGCTATTTTTTTTATTTCGATCATATCCTCACCAGTCGGATATGTTAAGGAAGATACTACCACTTCTGGCATATAAATGATACTCTAGGAGAACGTCCCGAAAATTTTGGATGGAAATGGGGTATTTTAACAATACTTTGTAACAGACTATCTCATTTTCATTTACCGAACATCACAAAAAGCGTCTGGAACATACGACATAAACCTTTCACTAATTTCGTAACTCTTTGTAGTTACGGCTGGAGACCCGATACGAACACAACGAATTGTTACGCCAGGAAAGCTTACGGAGCCACATCCGTAGCACTTCCTTGTACTTTATCAACTTCTGCTATCACTTCAATGCATATGTATTTCAAATAGAGGATCAGTATTGATTCTACTGGAGCTTAAATCTTCTACTGACGAATAAGGGTTTTTGTTTATGCGTCTCCGCATCTTTAAGAAACGCTTTTAATATTTCGAGTATTGTTTCTGTTCAGGATGTAACTGAAGTACATTCTTCTCTTGTCAGGATGCATAATAGAAAACGGAAATGGTAGAATTTAGAATCAGTGTTTCAGAGTCCATGAATCATCACATAATTCAAAAAGGACATTCATGTGTTTTTATCAAAAACAGTCCGCTCTAAGAAATGGAATTGCAACATTACTTTAGATACGCGTTAACGAATAGAATCTACGCCATGATACAACCAGCAAATCAGTGCACAATCACCTAATTACATTATTCGTTGGACTGTGTAATGAATTTTTGACTCGAATTTTATGCAGCAGTTCCACTGTTCAAAATAAGCGCGGAATATAAAACAGAGCTGACGCATAAGTAAACAGAAAATATATTTGAGAGACTCGGGTTCGAAATCTGTACAAGGTGCAATTACACTTCATCAGGAAAATGTTCCGCAAATTCATCTGCGGTCCAGCCCAAATAAATCTGATAATTAACTTTTCTACAAAATAGAAAATACTTTTCAGTTATGTGACATTGAATACACCTTCTCACAGTATGCCTGCTGATGTAACCCGGGAAAAAGTTACGTCAGCTTACAATCCAAACATATTTCTTTATAACTTCTGATGGAACTAAGTGGTCGTGTATCGTGAAGGAGCTAAGTGTTCACTGCTGGAATGGGAAAAACTTTATGTAGCCATGTAGTCTTTTCGTCTTTAATGCTTATTCTTGGAATTCCATATTTGGGTAAGATTAAATGGTTCAAATGGCTCTGAGCACTATGGGACTTAACTTCTAAGGTCATCAGTCGCCTAGAACTTAGAACTAATTAAACCTAACTAACCTAAGAACATCACACACATCCATGCCCGAGGCAGGATTCGAACCTGCGACCGTAGCGGTCGCTCGGCTCCAGACTGTAGCGCCTAGAACCGGGGTAAGATTAGCCTCACTTTCTGTTACACCTTTAGTCCTTATTTCACGAACAGTTCCATCTGTTTCCTTCTGAAGTATAATAAAGCGCAGGTCTATCCTAACTGATTTTTCTTTATTATTGTTTCAACCTTCTCACTTCAACTGGACTCTGCAGGTCTGGCTAAAATATAAGAATTACTGTGAAACTGGGCAAAAGTTCGTGTAAGAAGTATTTCGGTCAAATACTTGAAAATTTTCCGTGAAGAGAGTAACAGACCGGATGCTTTCACACTGTACTATATCATGACACTAGGTTTAAGGAATTGTTATCTAGAGCTTAAATTCTACATTTTCGTTTTGAATTAAGTGGCAGATGTTGAGCAAATAACACTTTCTGGAAAACAAGTTTCACCTAACGTCGTGACTACTGAGTGGAATTTCAAGGGCACTGCAGCATTGTTTACGCTCTGCTTCATAACTTGCCATTACGCGATCCATTCGGAGAATGTATATTTGGAAAGGAATATTTCTGAATTTCCTTCCCCACCTATATCGAAACTTTTTCTGTTTCAAAACCTCAACACCATTATTCAAGATATCTTCTTCATTTACGGAGTGTTGTTGAACTATCTGAATATGATATACGTATTTTAGAAGCACACACACCGTAACTTCCAAGCGTTATTTTCTTTGCCAGTCTTCAGATATGTACATACTACTGTATTCTCCAGCGTCTTTATATCGACCACAAAATTTTGTTGACGTACATAGCGGCAATGAAATTCAGAACTTTTTTTGTGAAATAAAACAATGCTTCACAGTTCGCATACAGAACATAATACGAAACACTTTATTTAACAGTTCATAATTTTTAAAAGTGCGCGGTTCACAGGGGGTTTCCTCGCAAAGTGCAATTATTCTATGTCGTAGTAGCAAAACACAGTTCCCATGGGGCCTATAGTTGTAAACTGCTCCAATCGGTGAGTTTCTTAAGGCTCGAGAACGAGCGATTGGGTAAGAAGGTGCAAATGAGAGCAGTGCGATTTTTTAAGGACGAATGTGGTCTGCAGTGTAGTGCTACAGGAGCACAGAGACTACTCGAGATGGTAAACACTCTGAGAAGGCACAGAAAGGTATACTTTCTGTTCCGTAAATCTGAGATCAAAGATACAGTTACGATCATACTGCTTTTTCCAAAACATGAGATGACAGTGATATAATTTGAAAAGTTAATCCAAAAATTAATAAATGAGAGGAATGGTTAGATAATTAAACTTAACTGTAATACATTATCCATTAGGCAGTACGAGATATCACCAAAGACTTTTTCACACTAGCGTAATGGTCTGAAGACTGAGCTCCAGTGTATAATCATTATTAATACTAAAAAAAAGCACATACGTCACATTTGTCGTTAGTCAACACAAATTGCCTCTAACTCACAAAATTACACTGGGGTGACCAAAGTCATGCGATAACTCCTAATATCGTGTTTTGCCCCTTTTGCCCAGCGTAATGCAGCAGCTTGACGTGACGTGGTCTCAAGTCTTTGGAAGACCGTTCAGAAATATTGAGCAATTCGTTAGTGTGGAAGTGTTGCCGGTTCAGTATTTTGTACACCAACTGACCTCTCAGTTATGTCCCATAAATGATCGATCGGATTCATGTCGGGTGGTCTGCGTGGCCAAGTTATTCGCTAGAACTGTCCAGAATGTTCTCCAAACCAATCGCGAACAATTGTGGCCCGGTGACATGGTCCATGTAAATTCCATCTTGTTTGGGAAAATGAAGTACATGAATGGCTGAAAATGATCTCCAAGTAGCCGAACATAATCATATCCAGTCAACTATCGGTTCATTTGGACCAGAAGACGCCGTCCACTCCATGTAAACAGAGCGAACACCAATATGCAGCCACAACCAGCTTGCACAGTGCCTTGTTGACAACTTGGGTCCATTGCTTCGTAGGATCTGCCCCACACTCGAACCCTACCACCAGCTCTTGCCTTCTGAAGTCGGGACTCAGCTGACCAGGCCACGGTTTTCCATCTAGTGTCCAACTGATACGGTCACGCACCCAGCACTCACCTCGGTCGTCAGCTGCCATAGCCCATTAACGCCAGATTTCTTCGCATCATCCTAATGGATAGGTTATTCGTACGTCACAAATTGATTTCTGCAGCTATTTCACGCAGTGTTGCTTGTCTGTTAGCACTGACAACTCTACGCAGTGGCGCTTCTCCCGATAGTTAAGTGAAGGCCATCAGCCAGTGCATTATCATAGTGAGGGGTAATGCCTGAAATATGGAATTCTCGGCACACTCTTGATACTATGGATTTCGGAATATAGAATTCCCTAACGATTTCCGAAATGGAACGTCTCATGCATCTAGCTCCACCTACCATTCGCGTTCAGAACCTGTTAATTACCGTCCTGCAACCATAATCATATTGGAAACTTTTTCACATGGATCACCTGAGTAAAAATGAGAGCTCCGCCAATGCACAGCCCGTTTGATACCTCGTGTACGCGATATTACCACCATGTGTATATGTGCATATAAGTATCCCATGACTTTTGTCAAATGGTTCGAATGGCTCTGAGCACTATGGGAATTAACATCTGAGGTCATCAGTCCCCTAGAACTTAGAACTACTTGAACCTAACTAAACTAAAGACATCACACACACCCATGCCCGAGGCAGGATTCGAACCTGAGATTGTAGCAGTTGCGCGGTTCCGGACTGAAGCACATAGAACCGCTCGGCCACAGTGACCAGCAAGTGGCCACGAAAGCCTCAATAATATTGTAGTCATAAAGTTTTAATTTTCATGCTATGTAATTAAATGTTGTTTGTTTTCACCGTGACAGGCTGACTTTTGTCGCCTCAGTGTATAGTTGTATCATCTTCCTTAATATGGAGCTGATGCTATTGGTAAGTATTGCGATAGAATGGTAAAAGCAATGAAAGACATAGCAAAAACGTGCGCTGCTATACTAGTTATCAGTTCTTTTGTAATACAGCTTTTAGGAGAGACAAAGCAATTATCAGGTCGTTTGTGTGTTTCAAATTATGTCGCTATTACGTGCTTGGCTGTGTTGGAAATTGTTGCCGGATTTTTCTCATCTCAGAAACAGCCGCTTGCCTGTGGAGACTTACTGTAAAGGCTGTACACTTCCTCGTTTAAAGGCAGCAGATTCCGGGTAGCGGCTGGGTCCGGATAGGCGCTTCGCTGTCGCCTGCCGGCTGCGGGCGCTGTGTTGACACAGCCACTCAGCGCCGCTTGTGTCGTAACAGCCTTGCTCAAGGCTGACTTATTGTACAGTTAAGTTGGGACATCACTCCGCACCGTTAACACCGCCGCCTGCATCGTTTTAACACTTCGAACGCCGTCTTTCACGCCTTTCAAGGTCACGTGCTGAAAAAAACCGACCTGCTGTTGTTAACGTCAAATAGTTACTTTGGTCCTTTTTGGATTGCAACACGCAGCTCCCGCTTGGTCAAAAGTTTTCTGAGTGCTGTGGTGCGGCCTGCCACGACTTCCACTCCTAAGTAAGCTCTTCATCTCAGAAGAGCACTCGCATCGAAAATCCTCAGTTATCCGTTACACAGAAAGTTTCTGGTCACCATGTTCCGCCTTCGATTCAAACGCGGATGGTTCCGAGTGCACCTCTGTCGGTTACAACTGATTGACTCACTCCTATGAGACAGCGGCGCGGCGGAGAAGGACATCGACTGCATCATTTTCGAGTGATCGTTGCTATACCACGCGGCAACCGGACTGCTGTAGCGATTGGTGCTAAATAGACAACAGCTTCCTACAAGTTTGAAGTTAGTACTCGCAGTGTATGATGTGTCACTGAAAAAATACATATATATTACTTTCTGGCGGTGAACGCATCATGACTGTACCGTTCTGTATAAACAAATGTAAATACTGTGTGTTTAGTAGGCTGGTTTAGTGGATAACGTCCGAAGGCTCTGATTCAAATGGTTCAAATGGCTCTGAGCACTATGGGACTTAACATCTATCGTCATCAGTCCCCTAGAAATTAGAACTACTTAAACCTAACTAAGAACATCACACAACAACCAGTCATCACTTGGCAGAGAAAATCCCTGACCCCGAACGTCCGAAGGCCACAACGAAAGAAAAAATTATTTGTTGGTTGTATTCCAGTGTCTGTTTGTCCCGACAGTTTTTATACTGTACGGCTCCCTCAAGCACAATGTTTTTTTTTTTTTTGGTCATCAGTCTTCTGACTGGTTTGATGCGGCCCGCCACGAATTCCTTTCCTGTGCTAACCTCTTCATCTCAGAGTAGCACTTGCAACCTACGTCCTGAATTATTTGCTTGACGTATTCCAATCTCTGTCTTCCTCTACAGTTTTTGCCCTCTACAGCTCCCTCTTGTACCATGGAAGTCATTCCCTCATGTCTTAGCAGATGTCCTATCATCCTGTCCCTTCTCCTTATCAGTGTTTTCCACATATTCCTTTCCTCTCCGATTCTGCGTAGAACCTCCTCATTCCTTACCTTATCAGTCCACCTAATTTTCAACATTCGTCTTTAGCGCCATATCTCAAATGCTTCGATTCTCTTCTGTTCCGGACATGCATCTGCGCACCATGTACGTTGTGCAATTTTAACTTTCCGCGGCGTAATGAACAGTCCATTAAATTTCCGGCACGCAGCCGCGCCAATGAAGCTTCTTCCACTGATATTTCGGTCGCTTATTGTCCGGCCATCCTCAGAGTAGGCCGCAGGACTCTGAGGATGGCCGGACGATACGCGCTAGAAATACCAGTGAAAAAACCTTTATTTTCGCAGATGCATGTCCGAAATTTAATGGACCACCATGTAAGGTATTCGTTGATGTCTTAATACAGCGCCTTATCATCCTGCGCCTTCATCCTTGACAATATTTTCCACATGTTTTCATCTTCGCCGATTCTGCTGGGAACTTTCTCATCTATTATCTGCACTTAATTTTCAACACCCCTCTAGATCACCACATCACGATAGCTCTGTTCCTCTTCTTTTCCGGTTTTCTCGCAGTCCACGCTCCACTACCATACAATGCTGTGCTCCAGACATACATTCTCAAAATTTCTTCCTCAGACTAAGGCCTAAATTTGCTGTTACTAGACATTTTTGCCGAGGAATGCCTCGTTTGTCTGCACTAGTTTGCTTTTTAAACCCCCCTTGTTTCATCTGTCATACGTTACTTTGTTTACAAGGTGGCAGAATTCCCCTACATCGTATAATTCCCAGTCCCCAGTTTTGGTGTTAAGTTTATCGCTAATCTCATTCCTGCTACTCATCAATACTTTCGTCTTTCTTCGGTTGACTCTCAATCCATACTCTGTACTGATCAGACTGTTGGTTCCATTGAACAGATCCCGCGATTCTTCCTCGCTTTCGCCGAGGATACCAGAGTCATCAGCGAATCTTCTCACTGATATCCTTCTGCCACATCCCTGAACCTTTCTTCAGTTTCCATCACTTCTTCTTCGATGTACAGATTGGACAGCAGTGGCGAGATATTGTATCCCTATGTTACATCCTTTTTAATCCGAGCACTTATTTCTCGGTCTACCAGTCTCAGTTTTCTCTATTGGTTGTTGCAAATAATGTATGTTACCCGTCTTTCCGTGTAGCTTACACCTATTTTCCTAAAAATTTTACATTGCGAAACACTTTTTATAAGCCGACAAATATGTCTTGATTTTTCTTAAGTCCTGTTTCCATTATCAAGCAAAACCTCAGAAATATTTCTGGTGCCTTTAGCTTTCCAAAATCCAAATTGATCTTCATTTAACAGATTCTCAAATATTCTTTCAGTTCTTCTGTGCATTATTCTTTTCGAGGTACCACTACAGAGTTCTCATAGATACGATTTACATACACTTTGAGAAATCCTAATTAGGATCTTCGGGACGCTAGTTTTCTCATTTGCGTTACCTCGTTTGTTGAATAATTCGAGGAACTAATGGCGTTGACGCATACAATTTTGGTTTAACAATATATTTTAATATCTTTCACGAGCTGTGCTGTGATTTTTCTGGCCAAGACCTGTTCCACTCATCCGTTGCATTGTCCGCACAAAGCGGTGAGAAAGACAACACTGCTGTTATCACATCATTATGGGTATGAAAATTGTGAACGACCTGCTTTTCGAATACACGTCTATCTGCAATGTGATGAGTGCTACTCCCATCTGCGGCAACTATCTTCTCGAGAGACAGCACTTCTTGTCACTCGTCCAAAGGAAAATGTTGGAGGGCAATGATCTCTTGCACTTCTAACGGAATCTGTGGTATTGAATATGGCAGCCACCAGCTAAATCTTACAACCAGTCGTTGTACTTGGAGTGAAATATTTTAACCTAGTTTAAGCTCTGTTATGCAATATTTGTTGTATGCTCTGCAGCAGGGATAAACTACTTTAATTTAAGCCCTGTTATTCGACTTTTATGGACTCACATTTTATATGCACCCGGAAACGGGACACAGGTCCTGAAACCGAGCTGTGCTTTCCTTTTAGGAAAAATTTTTTTACAACTGTAGTGAGTTGTATCGTTGACGATGGACTGTTAATATCTCCAGCTTGGTTCAAAAATGGTTCAAATGGCTCTGAGCACTATGGGACTTAACATCTGAGGTCATCAGTCCCCTAGAACTTAGAACTACTTAAACCTAACTAACCTAAGGACATCACACACATCCATGCCCGAGGCAGGATTCGAACCTGCGACCGTAGCAGTCCCGCGGTTCCGGACTTAGCGCCTAGAACCGCTAGACCACCGCGGCCGGCTCTCCAGCTTGGTAATTGATCTGCACTGATGTTCATAAATAAACATAACACCTTCAACACTAGGGATAGGGCGTTCATATTCGTAGAAAATGTACATTAGTATGATAGCATTTGAACCAAGACGGTCTGCGGGTTGATGGTTAACGTCGATATCGCTGCACAACACCACCTGCCGGTAAAATGCGTTTGTGGCTCTCGTTGTCACAAAAACCGAAGGTAATGGATCAACGTTACTTGAGCAGATGTGAAGGGTGCCTCGCAGACGTATGCGCGAACCGTGCGATTAAAACATGGGGTTTGAAAGTGGACGCATTATTGGCACGAGAGAATGTGATGCATTCATCAGAGAAATTGCTGCTCGTGTGCGACGAAGTATTTCGGCAGTGCAACGGGTGTGTGCTGAATGGTTCACGGAAGGCTGTAGAACATAACGAGATGGGACAGGTCGCACCACCTGGGCCATCCCCCCCCTCTCCCCCTCCCCCCCCCCCCCCCCGCCCCCTGAGATCGATACCTCATGCGAATGGCATTGCAGGCCAGATCTGCGTCCTTCTCGCCCCTGTCACATCAATGGAACACACTGTACACTACTAGGGGTGACACGCCGTCACCATTTATTACGTCATGGGTTACGTGCACGTGTCGGCTTCTCCGTCAACCTTTTGATGAATGAGCAGAAACATGCTAGACTGAAACGGTGCACGGAACGACATCACTGGAGATAGGAATAGTATCAGACAGTGTTTTCGGACGAATCCAGGCTCTGTTTGAAAATAATTGCTGTAGTTTTGTTCGCCACAGGGTGGGGGTATGGAGGGGGGGGGGACTGGGGGGCAGGGGGGGGGGAGCAGCGTCATAGTTACTGCGTTAGGACGAGAGATACAGCGCCAACTCAAGGCGTTAGGGTGTGGGGTGCTACTGGGTACAACCAAAAACCACATTTGGTGCGTGTCCAGGCCGCTGTGGCTAGTGTGATTACGTAAACGCCATCCTGTGGCCCTAGACACATCCTTTCGGCGCAACACCTTAAACGCTATGTTTCAGCAAGGTAATGCACGACCACATGTTGCTGCGCGATCACGTGCTTTCTTGATGTCACAGGATGTCAGCCCTTCACCTTGGCCTGCCAGATCACCAGACTTGTCGCCAATCGAATATGTGTGGGACATAGTGAAACGACGGGTGCGGCGCTGTGACCCAGTGCCAGCCCTCACAGATGAATTTTGGAATAGGTGAATGCAGCATGGATGTCTATACCACAGGACGCCATTCGCGCCTTATACGCATCGATACTATCGAGTATGGAACACGTTATGCCTACTAGGCGACAGGACACATGCTGGACCGAGGTGACTCAAATGCTAATCATTTCCGCAGAACATACTTATCTACTTTGATTTTATCCATACTGGATGAGAGGTCGTGGTTGTGAATGTCAATGTTATAAAATATATCGGCTCAACCACTTGTTTATAGTGTAAAACACTAAGATTGACGCGTTTCGGAAGTCAAGCTTCCATCATCAGAATAATAAAAAGTACAAGAACCTGTTAAAACTCGCTAAAGTGGAACATGCACCAGGCACAATAAAATTGATAATAAAATTAAAACATCGTGGCTACTTCCCTTGTTGCAGCCGTGTCTTCCAAGGTGCATCTCCACATAGTCGTCAAAATATAAAAAACTCTAAAATGGTGTCACCTATGGTGTTCAGCATCTAACCACATGGCTCTCTCCTCTATCGTCGTAAACCGCCCGTGCGTCTTCGTTGATACCACACACCACATAGCCAAAGGCGACATTGAAACGCGAGTGAGCTCACGCGCAAGTAAAGAAGGAAGTCACAGTGATGTCTATACAAACAGATAAAGGATCTCATGAAATGATGGTATCCTACCAATTGCTAAAAATGTAGTTACTAAAAGAAACCAGTGAAATATTTGAAAAAGTTATTTGTATCACCAGTTAGCTGTTCATTCAGTGTGTTCTGATTATCCACGCTATGTATCGTAATTTCCAGCTGTTCTAGTAGATCCAGCTTTTTGCTTTTGTCCTGTCTATGTAAAATAACGAGATCCTGATCTATTCCCAGCATGGGGTGTCCCGTTTCCCAAGTATGCGTGGCTACAGCTGACTTTTCGGAATTATTAAGCCCGAAAGCATGATGGAAGCTTGACTTCCGAAACGCGTCAATCTTAGTGTTTTACACTATAAACAAGTGGTTGAGCCGGTATATTTTTTAACATACTTATGTACATTTCTTGAGAATATGAATGACAAGGCGTTCTGTTTTTTTGGGAACATGTGTATACATCGTGAACAGTAAGTGTCGCAATGCTCTCCCTGGCCGGCCGGGGTGGCCGAGTGGTTCTAGGCGCTACAGTCAGGAACCGCTACGGTCGCACGTTCGAATCCTGCCTCGGGCATGGATGTGCGTGATGTCCTTAGGTTAGTTTGGTTCAAGTAGTTCTAAGTTCTAGGGGACTGATGACCTCAGAAGTTAAGTCCCATAGTTCTCAGAACCATTTTGCTCTCCCTGGGGCACACCTGAAGTTACGACAAGACGATCAGAGTCTCGCTTTGAACTCTGGTGCGGTGTTCCACCTACGCTACCGGCGCTGAATGGACAGCCAGCCTGGCCGTACAGTGGGTCCTCGAAGGTGGCGGCCCGCCCGAGGTGTCCGGCGGGGTCCCACAGGCGTGCAGCGCCCCACAGCCGGCTTTCTCTGTTGCGAAACTCGCGCCGGAGCCGCGGCCGTAGCTGGACGCGGAATAATGACCCCGCCCGCAGGCCGCACCGCGCACTTTTCGGCCTCTTTAATCCCTAGAGCGGCACTGCTACGCCGGCCGAATCGCTGCTCGTACTTGCCCTGCAGAATACTTCCTGAACCAGAGGATTGCCCAACACACACGTCCAACAAATATGTCGCATTGCTGACCACCAGCATACACATCACAAACACCAAACAAAGTCTTCAAGAGTTTTTCTTCACAAAGTTGCAGTGTACAGACTATCTGATCAAAAGAATCCGGATATCCCTACGTAATGCGGAGTTTACCACTAGATGTCACGAAAGGTAGATGCGCCAGTATAAAAGCAGGTGGGGAGTACTGTGTCGTCAGTAGAGAAGCAGTAACATCAGAGTGGGTCCGTCAGGATAACTCGATAACTCAGTGACTTCGAAAGTGTACTAGTCATTGGATATACCTGAGTAACGATCCACTAGTGAATTTTAACCATTCTAAAGCTACCCAGGTCGACTGATTATGAAGTGGAAACGCGTAGAAACAAACATAGCTGTATCATAGAACGAAGGCTTTCACGGCAGGAGTTGTCATCACTTAACATTTCCGGGCTCAGATGCCGTGGTCCATACATAAGACTCTCCCCTGACGTTTCGCCTTCGACTGCGGAAGGCATCCTCCGAGGACAATCGGCGAACTGTTTCAGGAAGGTGATCGTGAAATAAAGTTTAGTGAGACGACCGTCATAGCAAAGACGTCGCATTATTATACGCGAATGTACAGAAAGGCCATTAAGATTGCCAAACACTGCAATAATTTTAATAGAAAAGATGAAGGCATTAAGATGCATAAGATATGGATGTCAACATTGCAGCAAGAGCGTGACAATCGATTAGTTTCAATAGAGAAAGTTGGCAATATCAGAGATCATATCACAGCCGAAGTCACGTGATTGACAGCGGCGCCCTCTGGATGGCTTATGTATACGGTGCTCACTAGTGCTCTCGTTGCAGTTCGCCGATTGTCCTCGGAGGATGCCTTCTGCAGTCGAAGGCGAAACGTCAGGGGAGAGTCTTATGTATGGACCACGGCATCTCAGCCCGGAAATGTTAAGTGAAAACATAGCTGTACCCACACCAAGCAGACCTCACGTATTGACAGAGACATTGTGAAGTGTCTTTGCAAAAATTCGCATTTTCACAGTGCTACCAGCAGCCCAACTAGACAATTAATGTGTGTAGGTAGTTAAAAAGAATGAACTATAATGGTCGAGCAGTTTCCAAGCCATACGTTTTTGTAGTCAGTGCTAAGATACTCTTCAAATGGAGTGAACAGAAACGCCACTGGGAAGCGGATCTCTGGAACCAGCTGATTTAGAGTGATGAATTACATATACCATGTGGCAATCCGGTGGAATGGTTTGCGTCTGGCGAAAGCCTGGAGGATTTTACCTATCAACAGTGAAGGACAGAGGAGATAGTTCAACGGTACTGGGAGGTTGTTCGTGGCTAGCGTGTGGTCCCTTTATTGAGCTTAAGAAACGCTAAGTGCGAAAGAATGAGAACACGTGTTATAGATTTGTGTACTGCATACAGTAAACGAACATTTCGGAGACGACGGTTGTATCACTATGACAGTGCACCCTATCATAAAGGAGCATCAGTGAGACAACGATTTGTGGACAATAACATTCTTGTAATGGACAGGCCTGCTCATAATTACGACCTGAACCTAATGGAACACCTTTGGGATGAGTTAGAACGTCGTCTTCACTCCAGACCCCAGCATCCAACATCACTACCCACTCAAGTTCTGGCTCTTGAGGAACAATGGACTGCCATTCCTCTGCATTCAGACACCTCATTGAATGAGTCCTCAGCAGAGCCGAAAGGTGGAAAGGCCTCACTTTAATGTCAGCTAATACGTGGTGGGTTATTTTTGATTAGACACTATGAATCTGGATGGCACAGCCTTTAACTGTATAAAGTGTATGTTGACATATAATAAATAACTTTTTCTTAATTCGGAACAGCCATGAGCAACCAAAGATATTTTAGGCAGAAGCACTGATATCCTTGCAGATTTTGGAAGGTTCTG
Source organism: Schistocerca serialis cubense (assembly GCF_023864345.2). NCBI lineage: Eukaryota > Metazoa > Arthropoda > Insecta > Orthoptera > Acrididae > Schistocerca > Schistocerca serialis. The sequence goes on along the minus strand of NC_064639.1, from coordinate 856,269,012 downwards.
AATCATTCAGTTTTATCCACGGTTATGATGAGTTTGCAAACACATTAACATCTTTTTTAAAACAATACTTCTTCATGAGTTTAAACCTATAGAAATTAATCGAATGGTATGATCCACCGAGGCGAAATTGTGCAGTTTCCATAGCGAAATCCTTCGCAGTAAACAGAAAGTATTGTGCCGCGATGAGAAAGAGGGGAGGAGCAGTGAAGTCCGTGAGTAAAACTTGTAATTTAGAATTAGTTTTTCAGGTGATCCTGCAGACGTGTGAATCGTTAGTGTTTCAATCTTTCGGGGAGATTTCCTGTCGCTTAACACATTGATGGACAATTTTCGGGGAAATTTCTCGTCGCTTAACACACTGATAACTAAAATTAGCCTATGTCATAAATAAAGGACTTCAGTGTCTTTCCATCTTTGTTGCTGAAAGTTTTAATTTAGTGCTACATTAATTGACTACGTATTTACACGGAAACGCCAAACAGAGATGTGTAAATAGGCAGAAAACGGCACTGGGGTCGGCAACGCCTATATATGAGACAAGTGCCTGGCGCAGTCCTCACGTCTGTTACTGCTGCTACAATGCCAGGTTATCAAGGTTTAAATGAGTCTGAACGTGCTGTTATAGACGGAGCACGAGCGATGGGACGCAGCATCTCCGAGGTAGCGATGAAGTGGGGATTTTCCCTTACGACCATTTTTCGAGTGTACCGCGAATATCAGGAATCTTGTAAAACAGCAGACCTCCGACACTGCTGCGGCCGGAAAAAGATCCTGCAATAAGACCAGCGACGACTGAAGAGAATCGTTCAAAGTGGCAGAAGTGCAACCCTTCCGCAAATTGCTACAGAAATCAGTGCTGGGCCATCAGCAAGTGTCAGCGTGCGAACCATTCAACGACACGTCATCGTCATGGGGTTTCAGAGTCGAAGGCCCAGTCATGTACCCTTCATGACTGCACGAAATAAAGTTTTACGCCTCGCCTGGGCTCATCAACAGCGACATTAGACTGTTGAAGACTGGAGACATGTGCCTGGTCGGGCGAGCCTCGTTTCAAATAGCATCGAGTGGATGGACGCGTACGGGTGTGGAGACAACCTCATGAATCCATGGACCCTGCATGTCAGCAGTGGACTGTTCAAGTTGGTGAAGGCTGTAATGGTGTCGGTCCCGTGCAGTTGGAGTCATATGGGACCCCTGATTCCTCTAGATACGACTTTGGCAGGTGACACGTACGTAAGCATCCTGTCTGACAACCTGCATTCATTCATGTCCATTGTGCAATCCGACATACGTGGTCAATTCCATCAGGGCAGCGCGACATCCCACATGTCCAGAATTGTTACAGAGTGGCTGCAGGAACACTCTTCTGAGTTTAAACACTTCTGCTGGACACCAAACCCCCCAGAAATGAACATTATTGAGCATATGTGGGATGCTTTGCAACGTGCTGTTCAGAAGAGATCTCCAACCCTTCCTACTCTTACGAATTTATGGGCAGCCTGCAGCATTCATGGTGTAAATTCCCTCTAACACCACTTCATACATTGTCGAGTCCACGCCACGTCGTGTTGCGGCACTTTTGTGTCCTGCACGCGGGGGCCACACACGATATTAGACAGGTGTACCACTTTCTTTGGCTCTGCAGTGTATAAAGACTCTTTCATGCAGCATTTTCCACATTCGCAACGGATTGTTCTGAACCTTTCGCTTCAGTTTTCCAATTTGCTTTGAAACGACCAACACTGCTGTTGCAAGGTTTGTGCCGCGTATTATTTTTCTCTTGAATGGCGGTCATTTCAGCTGCTTATGAGTCACAAGATCAACTGAACATTATTTCTCGTTTACACTTTTCCAACAAAGGGATTTTCACCTCAGGCAACATTAATTTCCGAATGGATTTAGCACACCTCTGTTGTTTGGATTCCAGTGTGTGCCGACCGCTGAGGAAACCCACAAGGATGCCACCACCCGTCCAGGCTGGCGGCCCCGCCCGGGCTTTCGTTCGCAGGTGCTGTTTTCTCCGTGGTGTCACTTTCGAGGCAGCCTGTGCTTTACTTAATGACCTTGTTTCCCTCCGTGGCCGGATTCTCCAGATTTCCATTTACACACACACACACGTTGCTACTAGTGGTTTCCCCCGTGCTTGCAGCGAAATGACGATTTCTTGCCATATGTGACTGGCACCTCGTATTACATACTAACTGTGCATTATCTGAGACAATTGTTCCTTTGCTTTGTCTGGTCATCTCGGTATGAGCTCGTTGTTTAGAAACATACCTACTTCAGTAGTATTGTCAGCGGGCGTTGAATAACTAAACAGCTACAGCTGAGTACTGCGAGAATTAGAAAGCGCAGTGTATGTGTCTGTTGTAATCGAAAATAAACATAGTTATAACGCTCCACAACGCTGCTTGTATCATATAAAATCTTTCGATGCATATACGTCTCAGGAAGTCACAAAGAGTGGGAACTTAGCTTATATATAACGATGTAAGTTTTTTTGACATAGCAGCATGCGGTGACTGTTGCCAAAACTGCCACACGTTCGTGTTGTTAATTAATTCCTTGTTTTTATCATCCATAGGTCGAGATTTTATATGCTCATTTCAAATTACTGTTCTCGGAACGTAGTTCTTCTGCAGTAGACATAAAAGTTTTAGATCTGAAATTTAACAAGTAAGCGATAAATCGCATAAATCAGAACACAAACCCCTACCGCGATAAGGTTACTGCAGCTCGTAATTACGTATGTTAGACTATACAATATTTGTATTTCTATTTGATAATGCATGTTATGCTGTCTGTTCGTCAAAGATCGTCCTAAAAATAACCGCATCTTAAACAGTGGTCAGCAGTTTCTGTAAGACATACTAAATTACAAACATACTGAGAACTGTGAAGCCAGTAACAAAGAGGGTAAATAACTACCGAATAAGAGGAGAAGTCGAACGTGCATTTAATACTACCAGCCACATAATATTCGAAGATACTGTGTGTAAAGAAAGCTGTCAGGCTAGAAGTTTTCTACATAAATACTACTACAGTGTCTCCAGGTAGTCTTTTCTTTTTAATACGGGCGTAAGCAAAGTTTCCATAAAAATATTTTTAGTGTTCATTGTTTTAGTGAATCAGTTCGCTACCTGTCGGTGCTGAAATTTCCGATGACCATCTATAATCGTATCACTTTGTCACAAAACTCCTTTTCTCTTTGACTTGGGTAAGCACAGCTCATCAAGTACGTCACGTGACATGCGATAAGCTGATTTAATGTGGGCTTTTTTGCCTAATTTAATGTCTTTCATGAACGATTCATCGATATCTTTCATGAATTGCAATAATTTTTAAAATTTGATTTTCTTGAGAATTATACGAGTGCTTTCTTTTTCAAGACGTCATCGTTCGCAAAACTGAAACCACAGTGAAAATCAAAAACGTGTTATTTACAACATTTAGGGACACCTTCCAGCTACTTCTCTGCATAGTCGCAGGTCCGACTCGGAAATTTGTCATAGAGTGGTAACCACTTTACAACACTCTCGTCGTAGAATACAGGTGTCTGTGCTTTTCCCCATTTCTCTACACAGGTCTACCGCTCGTTATCTCTGTCAAAATGCTGTCCTCGGAGCTAACGGTCCACGTGAGCAAAGAGATGAAATCAGAGGGGACCAGATCCAAGCTGTATCACACACTTCCCATGGAAAAAGCTGCAGAAGCGTCTTCGTTGCAGATGCTGTGCACAGCCGAGGATTGTCAAGAAGGATAGTGCCTGATGACAACATTGCTCTTGTTTGTTCCTGTTTACCCTCCGCAGACGATTTGCTCGAATCGCCTGATCCATTCGCTAAATAACATCATACGCTGACACTCGATTCCTTCCCGGCAGCCTGCATCATGAACGTCACATCCTGTTTCAAAATTCCTGCACTACTGCCGCACTCTGCGGTGATGCCTGATAGCAATGTCATGTGGGCTGCATGCAATCAGGCAGAAAATGTGCGCGCGCTCGACTAGGGCGTACTGAAGACACTGCACATAACTTAACTGGATTTTCTCTATAGTTTCAGTTTCGCGACCAATCAGCCCTTTAAAAAAGAAAAAAAAAAAAGGCGAAGGAGCTCCGTCGCATAAATCTGCGTTGAAATTCATAGACACTACATGCAATTGTTGCTAGAATAAGAAACACTACTTAATGTCTGGGAGCGAACAGAGACGCTGTTGAGTAGCTAAATCTAAAAGTAAAAGATGGAGAGCTCATATATGAATTAGTTCAGCAAACACTGCTGCGTATGAAGTGCAAACTCAAGGTGGAATGTGGTACAGAACACAAGGCTACAGCGCAGTCAACGTGACAGCATTGAAACGTATGCTTACGATACTCGCGAAAGTGGTTCTGTTTAGTGTTTTCATTTGAAAGCGAGGACCGCAGATAACTTGTAAAGAGCAAGTACAACTACTGACAGCGTGTATTTTAGCTTCACTAAGTGGCCAAAGGCCTCCGTAATACATGCAATGAAAGTACAGAAATACCAGCAACAGCACTCGCCGTATGAAACATGAAGATAGCGCTTGTGGTAACAAGAAAGCGCGGGATTCTAGAATGCGTCTACTTAGCAGCCCAGCGATTTTACAGCTACATCTAAATGGATACTCTGCAAATCACATTTATGTGCCTTACAGAGGGTTTATCGAACAATCTACACAATTTTCTATTATTCTAGTCTCGTATAGCGGGCAGAAAGAACGAAAACCTATATCTTTCGGTGCGAGCTCTGATTTCCCTTATTTTATCGTGGTGATTGTTTCTCTCTATGTAGGCCTGTGTCAAGAAAAAATTTTCGCATTCAGAGAACAAAGTTGGTGATTGAAATTTCAGGAGAAGATTCCGTCGCAACGAAAAACGCCCTTTTTTCTTTTAATGATGTCCATCCCAAATCCTGTATCATTTCAGTGACACTCTCTCCTATATTTCGCGATGACACAAAACGTGCTGCCCCTCTTTGAACTTTTTCGATGTACTCCGACAGTCCTATCTGGTAAGGATCCCACGCCGCGCAACAGTATTCTAAAAGAGGGCGGACAAGCGTAGTCTGGGCAGTCTCCTTAGTAGATCTGTTGCATTTTCTAAGTGTCCTGTCAATAAAACTCAGTCTTTGGTTAGCCTTCCCCACAAATTTTTCTGTGTTTTCCTTCGAATTTAACTTGTTCGTAATTGTAATTCCTAGGTATTTAGTTGAATTTACGGCCTTTAGATTTGACTGATTTATCGTGTAATCGAAGTTTAACGAATTCCTTTTAGCACCCTTGTGGATGACCTCACACTTTTCGTTATTCAGAGTCGACTGAAAATTTTATCACCAATCAGATATCTTTTCTAAATCGTTCTGCGGTTTGTTCTGATCTTCTGATGACTTTATTAGTCGATAAACGACAGCGTCATCTGCAAACAACCTAAGAAGGCTGTTCAGATTGTCTCCCAAATCGTTTATATAGATAAGCAACAGCAAAGGGCCTGTAACACTACCTTGGCGAACGCTAGAAATCACTTCTGTTTTATTCGATGACTTTCTGTCAAATACTACGAACTGTGACCTCTCTGACAGGAATTCACGAATCCAGTCACGTAACTGAGACGATATTCCGTAAGCACGCAATTTCACTACAAGCCGCTTATGTGGCACAGTGCCAAAATACTTCTGGAAAACCGTAAATACGGAATAGATGTGAAATCCCTTGTCAACAGCACTCAACACTTCATGCGAATAAAGAGCTAGTTGTGTTTCACAGGAACGATGTTTTCTAAACCCATTTTGACTGTCTGTCAATAGGTAATTCATAATGTTCCAACACAATATATGTTCCAGAACCCTGCTGCATATCAACGTTAATGATATAGGCCTGTAAATAAGTGGATTACTGCTACTACATTTCTTGAAAATTGGTGTGACCTGTGCAACTTTCCTGTCTTTGGTTACGGATCTTTCGTCGAGTGAACGGTAGGATATGATGGTTAATGCATCTGCATACTCTGAATGAAACCTAATTGGTATACAGTCTGTACCAGAAGACCTGCTTTTATTAAGTGATTTAAGTTGCTTCACTACTCCGAGGATATTTACTTCTATGTTACTCATACTGGCAGCTGTTCTTGATTAGAATTCTGGAATATTTACTTCGTTTTCTTTTCTGTCGGCATTTCGGAAGGCTGTGTTTATGAACTCCGCTTCGACAGCACTGTCTTCGATAGTATCTCCATTGCTATCGCTCAGAGAAGATATTGATTGTTTCTTGCCGCTAACATACTTCACAAACGACCATCGTGGCACATCATGTGGTAATTTTATTCCTACCTGAATGCATGGAGGGAAATTCCTTCCTGTTTCTTAGTAAATCAGAAACAAAAAAAAAATGGTTCAAACGGCTCTGAGCATTATGGGACTTAACATCTGTGGTCATCAGTCCCCTAGAACTTAGAACTACTTAAACCTAACAAACCTAAGGACATCACACACATCCATGCCCGAGGCAGGATTCGAACCTGCGACCGTAGCAGTCGATCAGAAACATAATGGAACATCTGAAGCCCAAGAGAGAAGACATTGCCTCTTATTTCGATTCTTAGACGACGATTGGCATTTCGTTGCCCTTAGTGCTTTGATGTATCTCCTGAACGCCACTGAAAGTACGTCACAACGTCCAAGTGCGAACTGCTGACTCGGTGTACACATTTACTGTCTACCGTCGAAGAATGGTTTGGCAATGAACAATGTGGATATTGACAAGAAAGAGCACACGTCCTTAATACGTGCAATCCTACTGCTGGGTGGCCCACTCAGAAATGTAATCGGAATCCAACTGATGTTACGAGGTATTCTGAAAGGACAGCTTTATGGCAGGCCACAACAACCGATTGTATGGGACTAATATGTAGTTCCCTGAAAAACTTGTACTCAGACCCCTTTACAAGAATTAGGTCTCCCAAGGCGGAGGCTATCTCAATGCTTAAGGAAGTACTGCTTGAAATGCATCGATTTATAGACACGGCATAGTGGTTAAAACGCTTCCTTCCTCAGTGCCACCCTCTCCATCCTACCGACATTGTGGTGCGACCCTCATGTCACCAGCAAGAAGTTCCTCCACTTAACGTTGAGCCGTGGGCTAGTGTTTGTACTAATAATGGAGATAGTGAGTTGCCATAAGTGTGACCAGGACTTCAGAGGATTACTACGTGAATAATGCACGATAGTCAGATAACAGACATGTAATAGTGGATAGACTACATCTCCAATTTCTTACATTGCATGTGCTCAGTATTATTAGAGTTTATGATGCGCCAAATTGGTGCCAACGAGATATACGGGCTCTACAGTGAAACTGTGACGTCACACTAGTCAGCTTGTCCGCCACACTTCGCTTATGCTCGGCACCGTGCAGGGAGATCTTTAATTGAAAAGGTACCTACTAAAGATCTTAATTTTGTCGCGTGCTACGGAGAATTTGCATCCATTTAAACGTGCAGTCAAGATTTATTAAAACCGTCTGAAATAGTTAGTCACTTCCCGCCAGAGACGGCTGCTGGCGCTCGTAAGACGTACAGTACCACGTGCTGTGGCATACGCGCCACGGCGTGTTCTCGTGGGCCTCGGCCAAACGTGACTCGTACATACGCGAAGTTGATTGAAATCGCTGACACGACCTGCGCAAGAAGACGATACGACCCGTTTTGGGAATCTGTTCAATGGGTTGCCTGTCTGCAGGCGGGATCTAATTTGTTGAGACAATACGGAGCAGTTTATGTGGCTGCATGTTCTTACTCGCCTCTCCTCTAGCGCAACTACGCCACAGCAGGTACTGCACTGCAGAACTTGGATAGATGCGCTGTTCAATGGTATGTGTATGTCCAACAACAAATTCTGCATTTTTCAACCGAAATTGGCCGAGAAAAAAAGTTACATTTATTATCGTAATAACCACTCTAGTATTAATATTTACAGTATGACGTAAATTATTATACAGTGTAATTATTATTATTATTATTACTGTTTTCAGTGGTAGTTTCAGACTGGTATTCGTAGTTCTCTAATTTCTTATCCTATTTTGATTTATTTTCATGACTTTCAAGTTCATATGATGGATGTGCGTCATGTAATTCAGGATTAAATAGAGTGAAAGTTATAAACCACGGGGAACGTGTGTCTTCGTGCTGGTACCGCTTGATGGCGGAATTGCTGACCCTATCGTTCCCAGTCGAAAAGGCTTGCGAGCGCCGGCCAGTAAGCGGTAGCGGCAGCGAAGGCGGCAGTGAGAGTGGTTGCGCAACGGCCGACGTGTTGGCGGCGTGGGCGGCGGGGGCGGCGCGCCGGCCACCGGCCTGCCGCGGCGACCCACATCACCTGCCGGCGGGCCGGCAGCGACCCGCCACGCCCTGCCCGACCACGGCCGCTACTGTGCCGCCGCGACCGCCACCGCGGACTCGACGACCAGCAACGCAAACCCGCGCGACACCCGCAAGTGGCAGTGGAATGTGTCTCTAGTATGCCCGTCGATAGCGTCACGATGCGCTGTTTATTCCCAGCGCACAGTTACAACATAAGAGTGCACAGTTAGAACATAAAGATGCCCAGAAAATAGTGTCTCCACCTCTGACAGATTTCGCCTGAATTCATGTAGCTCACACAATATAACCGTCATGCGTTTTCTTCTTGCCGACAGTTCTCGACCGTACAGCGCAGGGGCAATGAGGACACCCCTCCAGCGTTTGCGGTGGGAAGTGTTTTATCACCCACTTCAGTTCACGTGAACCACTGGCTACGAAAACAACTTGGCACGGACGACGAACTGCAGGTTAGCATAGTGAAGTGGTAGAAAACACAGACGATTGCCTTCTATGACGAGGGAATTGGAAAGTTGGTTCAGTGCTTCGACAAATGTCTCAGTCGGAGCAGTGACTATGTAGAGAAGTATCTGGAAAGTGCAGCCAACAGGGTGTGATTACTTTTTGTGGGGAGTGAGGGCGTATCGCAACAACCCTCATACTCTTCAAGAACTTCAGCAGAACATTTGGGATAAGACTGCAGCAATTCCAGCAGTCCAGCTTCGATCCGCCTTCATAAACGTGCTGACCAAAGCCCAAAAGTGCCAAAAAATTTGAATGATGGTCACTTTCAACATCCTGGAACTCTGTTCTCTGGGCCACTTTTATTTTCCCCACCCTGCACCTGTTATGAGGCAACAGACAGAAATAAATACAATTTAGTCTTTATACAGTATAATGCACAGTGACAAAAGGAAAGGATTACAAGTACAGGTCAGAAAAAAAAATATTCCACGCAGGAAAACAGTATTTGTTATAAACGCTAGCCGATGCAAGAGGACTTCGTGAGCTTCTTCTCATGACGCCACCGCACTGAGAATGAGATGCGAAGTTATATTTGGTAGAAAGACATCATTCCGGCCACAAACCGGTTCTGATGTTCTGTGTGCATATTTTTTTATTAGGTGGCGTTACAGAACTGTGCCGAAAGCTCTCTAGAGGCCAATAGATAGTGTGTCAATCCGGAACCTATTGCCTTCTGGAGCTCATGAACGGAGCTTCACATATCATATAGCAAAGTAGACATAAGAACGCCACTGCGCGGTGGAGGAAGACTGTATTATCACAGGGGGAGGGCGACTACTTGGTCCAAAAGCCTGATGATAAGCATTTCTCGTTTTTTCACTACTAAATCCGTGAGCTATTGAACTACCAGAGAGCAGTACAGAGACTTAAAACGTAAAAGACAAACTTGTAAGTTGATTACAGTACAGAAAGCGTAACTGTGGGCCACACTGTAAATCAGCATTTTTAAGAAAATGTTATTGTTAGCGTCACACATGGTGTGAGACCCTACCTCATCACACGTCGGCGCTGAAACTCGTTGTACCAGGTCGGCGATGTTCTTTTTGTGTCTGTTGAGCGGCACGTGTCTTCAGTAACCTTTTACTTGACCTTTCGCAGTTTGTCTTTCTTCTACTGTGAGCATTACACTCAGCGAAACATAGACTATTAACTTCGCACTTTTCCATTCCGTGTTCACTTGGGTAACCGTATGTGGTTTCTTAAATTAATTGCGCCTTTCTCGTCTAGGCTTCTGTGGTTTGGGATATTCTAAAGGTCGACTATAACGTATTTCGGGAAAGGTGCTGCTGGCAGGCACGAACGACAGATCGACACAGTTTATTGATACCTCGTAATTCCGACGATATCAAGGTCGTCCATCAATCAACTGTTTGCCATCACGGCACCTTAATATACAGCCGTGAATCTGTCCCACATTACCCAATTATTGCGAAATTTAATTACACTGTTACTGTTGAAAGATATAGATGAATAGCAAAACACTGACAATAGTTCTTAAAAATTTGCATATATTTTACTTGCACTGCTTTAGCAATGTGATGCTTTGGGAAAGAAAGTTTTGTAGTGCTACAGTGTATTCAGGTCACGTTTGTACGTGTGATAGCAAGTGACGGTTGAAAAGGTTGCTGTATGAAATCAGCCACTGCGCCACCTCAACCATTAAACGGCCGCCACTGCGCCACCTCAACCATTAAACGGATATTTAGAGCATCGTGACTTTACCGGAATATTAAACGAATTGTAAGTACAGATACCTTCACCTACTCACGTATTATTACTTTATTTCCCTGAACTAGTTTACGGGAGATTTCAGGTTCATCTTCAGATGAGGCATGCAGAAGTTTACATACTCATTCTGAGAGATAATACTGGGCACTGGAGATAACTTCACAAAGAAGTGCATAAGAAACTACCACAGTGAACCAATCTCCAGTGCCTTGCTTCGTCTCTATACAAGCAACCTTCTTCAGGCCTCATCTGGGAATTAGCCTTAAACGGCTCGCAAACTAGTTCATGGAAATAAATTAATAATTAGCAACGGACTGGTCGCAGCTATCTGTAGTTACGTTACAGTTTAACCATTTATTTTGGTCGTGTTGAACGTCCTTGTAGGAGAGAGAAAGTTCCTGTAAGTATGTGTTCATCTCAGATATTATTTGGGATAATGTTGTCCTGGCTGGGAGTTTCCTCTGTTTCATGTTGGGTCTCACTGCAGTCGACGCCACAGGAATAACGTTCGTCGTTTTCGTTAGTGCAAACCGTTTAAATCTGAACAATTAGCAGTAAGGAAGCTTGAACACCGTAACATAGTTCGGACCCGGCAGCTATCACTTACACAGCTCAAAATGGTTCAAATGGCTCTGAGCACTATGGGAATTAACATCTATGGTCATCAGTCCCCTAGAACTTAGAACTACTTAAACCTAACTAACCTAGGGATAGCACACAACACCCAGTCGTCAAGAGGCAGAGAAAATCCCTGACCCCGCCAGGGATCGAACCCGTGACCCGGGCGTGGAAAGCGAGAACGCTATCGCACGACCACGAGCAGCGGACACTTACACAGCTAATAAAGACTAATGAGTGTACGTGCTCGTGTGTTAAGTGTCAAATGGTTCTGAGCACAATGGAACTTAACATCTGAGGTCATCAGTCCCGTAGAACATAGAACCTAAGGACATCACACACATCCATGCCCGAGCCAGGATTCGAACCTGGGACCGTAGCGGTCGCGCGGTTCCAGACTGAAGCGCCTAGAACCGCTTGGCCACATCGGCCAGCCTGTTAATTGTCACGTCACAGCACTACTTTTTGGTCATTTTCATCCCCGCCCCTCCTCGCTACTGCCTATGTTGCCAATCAGAAACATGTCTATAAACTGACAGGAATGTTCGCAATTGCTTTTAGCTTTATGAGGAGGTATTGTGTATAGTCCTGAAACTGTAGGTTGATGATGCTTTGGGCTGTGGTAACATTGGGGATTTGTATGCAAAGGACAGCAGAAGTGATACGAAGAGGGCTGTGCTGGAAATGATAAGAGAGGTCAGTGGAGACGAGCAGGATTGTAGTTATGAAATGAAAGGATGGATTTGGGCCTTCAGTTAAAATCGAAGAGGTTGGGTAAGCTACAGTTCATACCAGGGGTAGATTTTGCTGTGTGGGAGGTGAAGGCGGTTGAGCTACATTGTTAAAGGATGTAGAGTGTAGGAAATGTGGGAGGTGATGTAGAGCGTGGTACCGCATCAGGGCCCTGAAGGAAATGGATGTTTGAAGATTAAGATTCCAACCAACGTTTCCGTAGTTGTGGACAGGGTACGGTATTACAACGGCTTTCACATTATTTTGTCCAATCTCTATAAGTGACTACGTCACTATCGACAGCCATCGCATTTCCGCGTATTGGCGACTTCCATCATGAAAGCCAGTGTGACGTAGAATAAAATGCAGCATTTCGGTGTTTTACAAAGTTGATAATTTGCTACACAATGTCTGTTGCTACGGGAGAAGACATCCTAATTGCTGAACTGGAAGAAAACTTGAGACCGGGCTGGGTGGCACGGGCCGGAAGTGTGTGCGCGGCGCGCGTTCGGCTGTTCGTGGTGGTGGTGGTGGTGGTGGTGGTCGTTGCGAGCTGACCACTGGGCAGCGGCGCGCCGCGCCGTCACGCTTTCTTCCCGTTCCGCAAGCCTTTAGCGCGCTGCTCCACAAACGTCGGCCCCACGCTCTTTACATCACTGCCTTCTTTTCTTTCGCGACTTGCGCGGTTACGCTCGCGGCTGCTTTCATTCTACTATGGAATACATCTACAATTAATTAAGGCGGCACGAAACGCATGGTACCTCTAATCACTACATCTTCAAATGTCGAGCGAGTCATAGACTTTTAGTCTGTATACTCATAAATAAATACATTTACACATTAATTAAGGTTTCATATCTTTTACTGGGGCATATTGTCCCACAGTTAAAAATAGTTCCAACCCTCTCTCTCTGACCAAGATGTTCGGGAGCTTCCTTTAGTTGAAAGTCCAATGCAGGAGAGGGAAACCCTCTCCAAATTATTTCCAACTGAAATCCCTCTGCTTTACTGCCAGCTTACCTGGTGTTTGTCTGAAAAGTTCCTGACTCTACAATAAGATCGTAATCCGGACTTCTGTTTTACCTAGAGAATGATAAGTATTAAAATAATAACTGCGTCATGAAACGTGATAGACACAGCTGATTGAATGTCTGCGATAGACGGTGGCATAGGTAGATTGATCATCTGGAGCAAATCATCTTTACACTCGCCAACAAATGCAACACTTACTTATACAGGGTATTTTAAACTCTTTGCATCAAACATCTCATAGATCACGTTATGGGGATAATTTTTCTTAGAGACAGAGAAAGGCCGAGCCAACAAGAGTTCCTGATCTCTTAGACACGCATTCTTAAGATTTTCTTGTTAAAAATTACTCTGTCAGTTTACTGGAGTAGGTAGTACGCTGTACATCTGTCTAGTAGACCCCACTAGATCGGTGGCATCTCCTCGTCCCAGGGCTGGCGAATACTGAACGACACCTAGCGTCCCCGGAAGCACCAGCGAATATTTTGTCACTGACAAACGTTGTTCCCTATAACATGATCTTTCAATAATAGCTATTTGATGCAAAGAATTTGAAACACGTTTGTATACTAGGCGTTCAAATTTATCTCTGGGATATACTGTCTTAAAATTAAGTATATACTGCTGACATACGAAATTCACCTTCTAATATTTGTTTACTAACAGCCGCTCCTATGGTTGCAGATGACATGATGTTCGCTAAGTAAAAAGACGGCAACAGAAAAAAAGCACATAAAATATGTCACAAACAGCGCCAATAATTGCTTAAAACATGCTGTATCATACAATAAACAAGGTAGTATGAAAGTATCAATATAAAACTATATTTTCAAAAGACGATTTGTAAAAATGTAATAATGTTTTACTGTGCTTGTACAACCATACCATTTTCTGCGTGTTTTAGATTAAAAAAAACCACTGCTAATGATGATATTTGTCGGCGAAACTAGTTTTGGATAACAAAGAAATAAACGAATAACAAGGTGTTTTGCATCAAGGCGAACTCAATTTCTGATATTACTGGTTTTCTATGCAAACACGGACCAAATGGAAGAGTGCCAAGATAATATTATTGTGCCTGGCAGAGAGTTCATCGAAGCAACTTGACAATTCTCTATTATTCCAAACTCGTATAGCTCGCGGAAAAACGAACACCTACATCTGTCCGTGCGAACTCTGATTTCCCGTATTTTATTATGGTAATCGTTTCTCTCTACGTTCGTCGGCGTCAACAAAATATTTTCGTATTCGGAGGAGAAAGTTGGTGATTGAAATTTCTTGACAAGATTCTGTCGCAACAAACAATGCCTTTGTTTCAATAATGACCACCCCAAATCCTGTATCATTTCAATTACAGTCTCTCCCCTATTTCGCGATAATACAAAACGCACTGCCCTTTTTGAACTTTTTCGATGTAATCCGTCAATCCTATCTAGTAAGGATCTCACATATTGTGCAGCAGTATTCTAAAAGAGGACGGACAAGCGTAGTGTAGACAGTCTCTTTAGTAGATCTGTTACGATTTCGAAGTGTCCTGCCAATAAAACGCAGTCTTTGGTTAGCCTTCCCCACAATACAGGATGTTTATAAATGAATATCGGTGTTTTAACGCTTTGTAATATTTGTTATGTTAAACTTACCGTTATAAATGACACGTCAAATGAAAGAGCAACTCAAACAGTTTTACCAAGAACCTTATAAATGTTCAATGTGAGCACCATTTGTCACACGGCACACATCAAGTCTGTAGCCGGATTCTTGCCAAACGTTGATAAATGTGTATTCAGTGATTGTAGCAACAGCTGCTTCAATCCGGTTTCTTAGTTCAGGGAGGTCTGCTGGTAGCGGAGGAACGTACACAAGATGCTTGATGAAGCCTGAAAGGAAAAAATCGCATGGCTTTAGGTCGGGTGAACGTGGAGGCCATGTAAAGCAAGCCCTGTCATTGTGCCCCTTGCGGCGCTTGGGTACAGTGAAGTTCAACCAATCGCGTACTTCGCTATGCCAGTGAGGTGGCGCACCATCTTGCTGGAAAATGAAGTTCTCTGATTTCTTCCAACTGGGGCCATCGCTCTAGTGTATCAGAGTAAGAAGTGCCAGTTGCAGTAGGTTCACCAAAAAAGGAAGGCACATAAACTTCCCGTAGGGACACGGCACAAAAAACACTTGATGTGTGTCGTGTGAATATTTATAAGGTTCTTGGTAAAACTGTTTGAGTTGCTGTTTCATTCGACATATCATTTATAACTGTAAGTTTAATGTAATAAATATTATAAAGCGTTAAAACCCCGATATTCATTTATAAACCCCCTGTATTTTCTATGTGCTGTTTGCAATTTCCTAATCTGAGTGCCCAAGTCAGCGGTTCAATGGCCGGCACGTCTGATTGCTCCTACGATAATCCAGTTTCGATTTTCGATTCCACAAAGGAAATTTTCTTTGACGCAGGTGTGTAAATGGAGCACGGAAGCCAGAGAACAGGTTAAGTGCTACTGAAGGAAAAATAGACACAAATCTTTGATAAGTTTATAAGCTTTACGGTGAACGTTGGTTCTTTTCCATTATACTAACGCGAATGTTTTGTTCGGCTTTGTGCCCGCTGCAGCCATTTCCCGTGAGTACTGTCGGCAGGCAGGGAAAGCTCGGCGCCGAATGGAGGTCGGAGTCGTTTTCCGGATTTGTTATTCGCGCTGGAGTGGGGCGCCGCGGGCGACGGCGTCCGCGCTGCAATGGTGGCACACTTCGCCACGGTAAATATGGAGCGCCGGCCGTTTTCTCGAAATAGCTGGCAGCACTTTCTACTAGGGACCTCGGTGGCGCTGTCGGCGCAGCGTCGTCGGAAACGTCGGCTGTCGGATAGGGCAGAGGAAGGTACGCGTGTCTGGTTGGCCGCTTTATGGCCAAGACGGCGGCCACAGCGACGCCGCGCACTGTATCGCTGTCACGTGTGTAGGCACTGTGGCGGTTCTCCGTAGTATCTATTTACGGACCTTCACCGAGAATACCGACTGGAGACTCTCCAGGACGTATTCAAAAAACTCGGCACACGACTGTACAAGAAATCAAGTCACTCGAACAATCCTCACACCCTACACCTGGGCAACTACGATCACAACCATAGATGGAAACACAAGCGCCCAAAGACACTCCTTAGGGACTAACCATCTACGGTAACTTCGTAACTGCGAAACGACACAATGAGGAGAGCCCCTGCACTTCAGCCTCTGACTAGCTTGCTAGCTGAGCTCCTGCCATGAGAACTGACAATCGCAGGGAAGCCATACACGACTCACAAACAAACCCCCAACACATATCACACTGCCAGTTCCTTCAGGACGATCGAACTGACAAACCTACAACGACGTGGCTATGTTACAGGAGCAGCAGCGGCAGCAGCAGCTGGCCCAGGAGACATCGTCGGCCCAGCAGCAGCAGCGCTCACCTCCTCGACAGGACTGATCATTCCATGACAATCTGGCATTGCTTCTATGGTACTGATGCATGATACCCAACCGCTAACATAACCTTACCTTGCACGATCTGTTGCAGATAGCAAGAAACCGCTACTGCCCTAACTACCCAACCTGACACTGTCGCAGAGGTTTTTTTTTCCCTTGGCACTTGCCTTGGCATTTTTTTCCCTCTGCCCTTCAAACCGCTCTTCTTTCAAGCTTGACTCCGTCGAGCTTTATCGACCACTTCTATCACCCAGACGCGCCCGTATTAATGGGTAACCCAACCCAGACGTACGGATAACATCGCAGTTCCTCGCTCCTGCGATCTCCTCGATTCTAAATACTAACAATGCAGAGTTGACAGTAGACCTTTTGAGTTGGTCACCATGCTTGTGCGAGCGTGGAGGGGCTCACACCTATTTTTTACAAAAAAAAAAAAAAAAAAAAAAAAAAAAAAAGGAAACAGTGTGCGAAGGATTTAAAAGTTTTAAACTTGGGAAAATGTATACAGCCGTTCTCAGCTCAATGGGTAAATGACTACACGCATAGAGGTGTTCCTGAAGTGTGTTTCCTGGCTCGGGGGCTAATTGGGTAACAGTAAGAATGTAATGACAAAGGTTCGAGCTTCACACCTGCGTCAGTCGTAGAATTTTTACCGCCACTTAAAAAGTCCGGCAATGATTTGTACACAATGTGATCAGGCTATCCCCACCGATTTCGTTTTGTGCATACCCGCAATTTTGTTTTTGACCTTCCAAAACATTGTTCGAGATTTTCATATGTTCACTACGCGCAAATTATTAGTGCTACAGAAAAAATGAAAGGGACCACTTTGCAGGATATCCAATGTAGTTAAATTTCGTACTGGGATACGATTTTGCTAGAGGCCTAGCTTACAAGTTATTCTTGAAAAACATGCGACAGTCGCCTTCAAATGCACCCCCAATCCCGCACTCAGCCCATACCTGTCAGGATTTCTAGTACGCTCTTCATGGAGCACCCTACTACCATTGTACAAAAACTTGCGACTGCAAAAATTTTTCCTACATTCGACCATTTTTTCTTTCTCTTCACTGACTGGTCTTTTTACACCATCGGCTTAGTAAGATATTTACAATTTGTAGAACTGGCGTATGTGGAAATTTTACTTAACAATTTTGTGAATTTGAACAGCATAAAATAAACAATTACATCGTTGTATTCGTCAAGGCTTCTACTATGAAACTACTGTGCTTGTAGGATTTAAGTTTGGATCGAATTGTCACGTAAATAGTTTCAGCGAACGTTTAAAAAAGTCGTTTTCCTTCCGTTATCCTCACGGGCATCTTTTAATTAATTATGTTAAAGAAATAGCCGACTGTGGTAGTGGTGTAATAGCCAAATCAATAGAGACAAAAAAATTCGAGTATCTGGAATAGTTCGTGTAGCCGGGAATTTTTGTAAAATGGTAGGAGGGAGTGCCACGAAGAATATACTATTACTAGAAATCCTGATCGGTTAGGGCTGAATGTGGGAATGAGTATGCGTTTGAGGGTCAATTTTGTACGTTTTTCTTGAACACCACGAAAACGGTGGCTTCCAGCGAAAACGTATCCAGTACAAAATTTAACTAAATTACATTTCATACAAAAAAAGGTCCCTTCATTTTTTTCTGTAGAACTAATAGCAAGTGCGCAACAAGCGAGTGAAAATGAAAATCTCACGCATGGTTTTTAAAGGGCAGATATGACACTGCAGGTTCTTCTCATGAAATTTCAATCACCAGTTTTCTCCTCAGATTGCGAAAACATTCTGTAGGCACCCACCTACATAGGCAAAAAATCATCACCACGATAAAATAAGAGAAATCAGGTCTCGCACAGAAAAATTTAAGTGCTCATTTTTCCCGCACGCCGTTCGATAATGGAACGGTAGAGAGTCAACTTGAAGGTGGTTTATTGAACCCTCTGCCAGGCACTTAATTGTGAGTAGCAGACTAATCACGCAGATGTAGATGTAGACGTAGGTTGCGCAAACCGGTTTGGGTAGCTGTGTAATCCTGTATGTGAAATATACCAAGCAGCAGCATGGTTCAGAATCCACATCAAATTGTAGGTTCCCCGATAACCAGCTCTATAGAAGTCACATTAAAGCGCTGAGAAAGGCCAGGGCATATCACATCCAGTACGATGTCTACAGAGCCCTGCCAGTTAGAAAAAATCGGCGGGGCTGCTTCGCACATCAACCCCAACCAATGATGTAACGCGACTTTATACATGTCTGTATAGCGACGCCTTAGTTTTCCCACAGATCTACAGATGACTATCGTTTTCGTTCAGATAGCTTCTGTAGCGCCAATGGTCTACTGCGCTTCAGCATTTGAAGGCAGGAAATACCGTTGCGAACTGTAGCTCTTCTTCCGGCGTACGAAGTCTAGAAGTGGACTGCGATATTTTTACCAACCTTCCAATTGAGGACGGCTTAATCTCTCTGTATTCTGAGCCACTGATACGTACAATATTCAGAAGTTGAAAGTATTTTTGTTATTACTTCAGTTGTTTGTAATGTCAGTATGAGAATGGGTGTAGCACTTAAATAACTACTCCCATTAAATTTACTGAGAAGGCAGTAATTTATATAAAAGCAAGGAAACTCAGGTGGAATCTGGGGTAGGCAAGATTAATTTTTCTTATTATTTTTTCCTTCTTGCGTTTCAGTCCATTCGAATGCCGTCAGTTCGACTTCCCTTTTTACTAGTTTTGAATAAATGCTACAGTTTTTTTAATTCTGAGGAGAAAATGAAATTATCTCCCTAATAGCTGGGCACCTTGGATGATTTGTACTGCATCAAGACAGTTCATCACATAAAAATCACGCTGAAAACACGAACAACCGATAAGACGAATCACTTCATTTTCCTGCAACTTCGATCGTAAACGAATATACTTAGCACAGAAACCACCACTTTGGCAACCCTTTGCATAGAAAATTATGACAACTAAAATGATCATTGTATGTAGAATTAGCCACTATAAGGTCAAAACAACAGTAGAAGCATTTATTCTGACAAATAATTCTCGACACAGAACGATCGTTCCTAACGCCGTGATTGTTTGCACTAAGGAATGTTAAGATTGTGACTTATGTGCCTGATGATGGGAGTTTATCGACAAAAGTGTCAGAAACATAACTTCGGTGTTTTCATAATGTCTTTGTTCTTTCTTTTTTTAAAATACTATTAGAATTTTATTTGAGCTTCAGCGCCCATCTAAACGACACCTGCCAGGTGTATGGTTCTGTCGTGTACCATGTACAGATACAACTTAAGAAATGGGCCATCCCACTCCTTGACTCCGTGGTTTCACCAAGAACAAACATTGCATTCTTTGAGCCAAACATACAGATTTGAAAAGACGCATTACTAGAGATAACGAGAACTTAACTCTAAAGTTGATTGTGAGGGTTAGGAAAGAATGGAACTGTATCCTAGAGGGCTGTCATACAACGCTTGCGGTTCACATTGGGTAGTAGTAAAGTCAGTGTTACAACTTCAGTTATTAATTGTTTCGACTACGATGAGATCATGTCTTAGCGAAACTCTAGCCCTGTGAAAACAGTTAATCATTTGTCTTCACTCGGTGCAAAATAATGAAATCTGTGTAGTTTTAATCAGATTGGAATCCATATGATCCCGTTGTGCGCAGCGATCATTGGGTACAGACAACGGTGAACAAAACAGCAGTGGATCGCAAATTACGTAGTTTCATCACAGCAGATCTGAATTTCAATTGTTACAAAGTCATCTTAGTGCATATAACAACAGGTGAAATTAGTGCGAAGTGTCACACAGTAAACAATATAGGCTGGAATGTTCTACGTCAACCTGTATTGTTTACTATGTGAGACTTGGGACTAATGTCACCTGTTGTCACATGCACTGAAGATGACAATGTAATAGTTGATAACTATATCTGCTGTAACAGAATGACGCATTCCGCGCTCGATTGCTGTTCTTTTCTCCACTGTCTATATGTGTAGGTCGTTATTGCTGAAAACATTGTTCGTATGGCTTTTCTCCGACACCATTGGCGGACCCTCCGGTCGACACCCGGTGAGTCGAGTCGAGTCGCTGTCGCCGGCCGGTGTGGCCAAGGTCGCGGGCCACAGGCGGCCCGAATACAGAAGCGCCCCGCGCTACTGTGCACACAGAGAGAAAGTCGGCGGCCGGTGACTGAGCGGCCCTAGGTGCGCCCCTCTGGCTCACAAACTGGCGCGGCGCCCACGCGGCCCAGGCAAAGCTGAGCGCCCGTGACTGGCCGCTCTGGCCCCGGCAAGCGCTGCCCTGGCCACGCCGGGTAACTTCTTGCCGGCGCAGAGTTATTTAACTACGGCTCGTAACACACAGTAGAAAGGGATGAAGTCAGCACTCGCAGCGCACGGACCTGGTGAAAGGAAGTTGCCTGTTGGCAGTGCAGTCGAAGTAATCTGGTCATTACAGGCACTAACTGCAGTAGCCTCGCCGGGAAATACCGTTCTAAAACTGTATTTGTCGTCCGCGGCTGCATGCTGGAGGGTACTTCACACTAATATTATCGAGTTTCTGTCCTGTTCTACTCCCAAGCACACTGACCATGCCTCGGCAGCTCCATCTGTTAAGTCCCTCCTGCTTACTGTGCCAACACTGTTGTATATGAGAGATTATTTGTAAAACTCGAAAAATTATGTGCCTTGTGGGACTCGTACACGATGAAAGGAAAAAAGCGGAGCAGGATAACGGTTTAACGTCGCATTGACGATGAAACCGTCGAAGACAGAAGACAAACTCTGAATGGAGTGGAAGGGGAAAGAAATCCTCCATGTCCTGCTCAACGTCACCACCCTAGCACTTGCCTTGAGCAATTCAGGGCAACCATGCAGAACCACAATTTGAACCCCCGCTCTCTCGTATTATTACGCCCCCTTCTCCGATAGCGAGCCACCCACTTGGTGAAAATGAATTCACGAGACGCATGAAATTTATCATTGTATAAGAAACGGGGAATACAAAAAAACAAAATCGCCGTTTCGCCCCGAGTGTAACAGGAGTAAAAATGCAGAGAAGAAAATATGCAAATAACGAAACGTAGAAGAGAGTACCAAATCGCTCAATGCTCATTAGTCAGAAACGAGTGCGTACAATTTCCAACAGTACAACCGACCACTGATTAATGTTGAATCTACGGAGATCTTCTTTTTCTAATTTTCTTACCACTTATCATATCTTCCATTACTGACGGTAATGCGTGGGTGAGAACTGACAGGTAGCATAGAGGAAAATAATAACACACTATCAGACTGTGTGTTAGGACCATACTTAGCACGCGCTGTAATGTTCTGCTTACTTTAAAGCTGGTGAGTATTCCACTCCGATAGCCTCTTTTGTAACTTCGTTTATTCACTGAATGTCGCACAGTATGGTAACAACTCAACATTAATTTTATGTTCAGGATAAAAAATAAGCAAACTAGTTTGGTATTGTAGTTTCATATCCTTTCCTAGCAACATTTCCAAAAGTTAGATAACTGTTTCCCAAATGTTACAACTGCTCTGACGTATAGTCAATATGTAACCAGAAAAAACGGCGCAAAAGCTGTGCAGAATTAGTGGTAATTTAGGATCACGATAGCCGGCCGGGGTGGCTGGGCGGTTCTAGGCGCTACAGTCTGGAAACGTGCGACCGCTACGGTCGCAGGTTCGAATCCTGCCTCGGGCGTGGATGTGTGTGATGTCCTTAGGGTTAAGTAGTTCTACGTTCTAGGGGACTGATGACCTCGAGAGTTAAGTCCCATAGAGCTCAGATGACGATACTGATTACAAGAGGTCCTCACGTCTACAGATTTTGTTCTGTTTGGACACTTCGCCATCCCACATCGACTCAAAAGCAAAGGTAGAACTTATTGTGACACGCTGTAAAATCTACTCTGCGAGGTAATGCTCCGTCTCAAGTATTAATCACACACGTGTACCTGTTCGTGTATACAGTTCAGTGTTTTGATTTCGATCACACGACAACCTTCTACGATTATAAGTTCAAAGTATAAATGAACTCCCTCAAAAAAGTGAAAAAAACCTTACGTTCCCAACGCAGGTAAAGTTCGCACTACCCTCTCGCTGCAGTAGAGATTTCTGCGACAACACAGCAACCAGCGCCAAAGATCACTAACGACAAAATATAAGAATCCAATACTAGTTTACGAGCATTGGAACACCGCGGGAATGCTGCAGTGTATTCAGGACGTTGTCTTTGTGGAGCCGCCTTGTCGTTGCGTTTCCGCGAGCCGAGTATAATACCTAACAAGTGCAATTAACATGCGACTGGATTTCGTGCATGCTTAATGTCGCATTGTGACGTTATACATAAGTATGAAAATGAGCAGATGAGAGAAACCGAAAACTAGTACTGGCACACAACTAATCACTTATTAAAACAGCCGTGGTTTTCTCGAATTCCGCAAGTCCACTCTGTGGACGAATTATAGTGAAAGGTTTCTGTTGCCGTCATTCCAGATATATTACAGCAACGGTGGCCAGACAAACTCTATGTCCTGGTGCTAGCCAAGCTCAACACCTTTTTTTATATTGAGAATTTGGCCCTTTTTCCGGGTCTAGAATGTCTTCTGCATTGAGACATTGCGACTTTGGCTAAGAAGGGAAATCTTAAACTCAAATGGTAATTTCCTCCAAATGAAACAAAAGAAACAGCTGATTTGACTACCTCGACTTAAATTAGTAATGTCAGGCCATCCATTTGGTAACCTCACGCCATAGCAGACACCCACTTCATCAGAAGCGATCTCCGAAAATAGTTTAAACCTCAATCGTACTACGTATTTTCACAATGCCAGCACAATAATCAACTTTCCATATATATGAAGATTTTCCAGTAAGCATCCAACACTTACATTAAAAACCCAAATTTGTGGTAAGCTTTATTCCGCAAATAGATGATGACAATTTTTTGTTCAAGTATCGAAATCCGGAAGCTGCCATCGTCACTATAAACTCGACTGTGTACTTCCGCAAAAGTCACGCACGTGAATTACTTGTGCGGGGCAATTAAATGTTAACGAGAGCAACTTTTCTCTCGCGATACGTGTCTCCTTGCCAACAACCTTGGGCACGCCACTGCCGTTATAATTGCCATCTGGGCACCTCCCTGTCCGTTACGGTTACCAGCAACTGAAACCTGTTTGAACTGCTAATGCCTGAGACAAATGAGAGATATCGTTCATACTTTGGTTCCGTGAGCCTTCACAGCTCACTACCACCGAATTCTTCAGCGCTTCTTCGGGAGGTTAAGCAAACAGAGATACACAGTTTTGTCGCTTTATTTACGTGGACCTTTTGGGTGTCATATTGGGATTTTAAAGTGGACGCAAGGACTGGTGCAGGCCGGTGAAACCGTCAGGGCGCAGTGCCCTGCCCAGTAAGCGAGCTCTGCCAAATAGGTGTGACATACAAGAGGAGCGCCTGGAAAGTTGCCGAATTGAGTACGGTCAGCCGCTGGTAGAAGTCACATGACGTCACACTACGTTAGCAGCGGTACACAAAGGAAAAACTACATAAATTGGTGTAGATCGATAAAGGTCAGAGCTCGTAATCATACTGACTGTCGTGTGGGTGTATGTGTGTGTGTGTGTATGTGCGTGTGTGTGTGTGTGTATGTGTGTGTATAAAGGCCTGGATGACTCCTCTTCGGAAATGTGCCATATTCTTGAAAGTTTTGTTTTAAATACTAGCAATAGAGGACAGAGCACTGTTATGATGGTTTGATTAGTTTCACCAGTTATAGATGAAAACATTCGTGGTAGCATGCGTTGATATACAAAAGACATTAGAGCAATACAAACGCCTTGGGTCGTTAAGTTTTTGAGCAGTTTAAATAATTTGTGCTCTATGCATTCGTGAATATAAACAACATAAAGTGTTACTTCTCCGAAAAAATATTAATGTAGCAGTAAATTTGACAATGCCACGAGAAACCAAAATGATAAGGGATGCAACAAGTTATGTATTCATGTCAATCATGAATATTTTGCATTAATTAATACTGTCCAGTATCACATGAGTTCTTTAACAGTAAATCACGATACAACATTAAGTTCAGTAGAATCAGAGTGCGCATTCACTGGTCCCAGCAACCACATTAAATGATGTATAGTTTAGAAATTGGAAATATCTTGTGATTACCGATAGTTGTTGCTGTAGGAAAGCTTGCAGGGGTAGGAGACGGTGAGGCAGATTATTAGCAACGAAGCACAGTCTCGGATGGAGAAGGTACTCGGCCATGCCCACCTCTAAGGAGCCATCCACACATTGGCCTTGACAAAAACAAGGAAAACCTATTTCGGGGTGGCCAGACAGACAACCGTTTTTGTCTCGACTACGAGTAGCTATGTGGGGTAATAACATACAAATATAAGATTTCTAAAATCTAACTATACAGTGCGATATTGGAGTAATAAATAAAATAGTTCCTTCGGCAGTAAAAATCAAATATTGTGATTCCCTCTTTAAAGATAACGTCTCTGTAGTGGCACCTACGAAGGAAAATATTCCGTCTCCACTACTTGAAGAGAAATAAGTACTTCTTAACATTATATTTATATTAGAAGTCCTTTTTCGGCAGCCTGTGGACAAAAGACGATGTGACACACAGGTGCCGGTAAACTCGACAATCAGTTCAGAGAGTTTGATATCGTTGGAGACTTCAATACACTCTTGTAACGCTTCTTGTACATTACTGTGGAAAGTGTGTTCTGCGCAGAAGTTCATTGTTTCTTACCCTATCAGTCCGCCTAATTTTGAACATTCTCCTGTAGCACCACATCTCAAATTCTCCGATTCCCTTCTGTTCCAGTTTCCCCACAGTTCATGTTTCAGTACCGTACACTGATGTGCTCCAAACGTACATTCTCGAAAATTTCTTCCTTAAATTAAAGCTTATGTTAGAGACTAGTGGATTACCCTTGGCCATGAATGCTCTTTTTGTAGTGCTAGTGTGCTTTTTAAGTTCTTCTTGCTCCGTCTGTCGTGGGTTATTTTGATGCCCAGGTAACAGGATTCCTTAACTTCACCTACTTTTTGATCACCGATTTTGACGTTAAGTTTCCCGCTGTTCTCATTTCTGGTATGTCTCATTAATTTCATCTTTCTTAGAATTACTCTCAGTCCTTATTCTGTGCTTATTAGACTGTTCATTCCACTCAACGTATCATGTAATCTTCACTCTCACTGAGGATAGCAATGTCATCAACGAATCTTATCACTGATATCATTTCACCTTGAATTTTAATACCACTTTTGATCCGTTCTTTTATTTTCCACACTGCTTCTTCGATGTACAGAGTGAACAGTAGGTGCGGAAGACCACATTCTAGCACCGTGTTCTATGTCTTACCGTCTTACTGTTCGTTCTTGGCTCTTGTACGACCGCCACTGGAGTATATTGAGCATTTCCGTAGTGCTCTCGTCTTTGACAAACCGTCCCACTCTTCGTTGGATATACCTGAAGGCGAATGGTGCTACGGTTCTTTCCCATTCCAGGACGTTTTCCGTCGGCAAGACTTTGGTTCCGTATGCCCCTTCTTTTTGTGTATGCCCACTGGAGGCGCAGTTGCGCCGGGGAGCTGCTGACGAGGAAGGGCGGCCCTCCTCGGGCTGGAGCGTGGTGCCGTTAGCACGTAACAGGAGCGTGGCAGCGAAATGAAACGCGAATGGGCGCGCCAGAGGAAGGAAGTGTGCAAGGCGACACCGCGGCCGCTGGAGAAAGGCAGACCACAGCTGGAGCTGGAGAGGTCTGGCCGCGCTTGCGTAACGCCGCCGGACAGCGGCCGCCGACGGCTCCGCCGCCCATTCACCCGGCGGGGTGACCGCTCTTCCCCAAAGCGCACACCGTGTGGACCCGCTCAACAAACAGAAAGCCAGCGCTGTGACGCACAGTAACACCTTGCCATGCGTCGCTGAAAGGACCGGGCGTTACGTCGGATGATTTAGTGTAAACTCCAATGGGTCTGTTCATGAATAACTTTCCTAGTACAAGCCACGATTTTCTTTTATTCGTGTTTTACACGACGCTTTTCTGGAAATGATTCCCATTTTAAGCTGCATTTTACCTGAATGAAATTCTGGCAGATTAAAACTGTGTGCCAGACCGAGACTCGAACTCGGGACCTTTGCCTTTCACGGGCAAGTGCTCTAACCATCTGAGCTACCCAAGCATGGCTCACGCCCCGCCCTCACAGCTTTACTTCTGCCAGTATCTCGTCTCTTACGTAGAGCACTTGCCTGCGAAAGGCAAAGGTCCCGAGATCGCGTCTCAGTTCGTCGCACAGCTTCAATCTGCCAGAAAGTTGCATTTTATCTGTGTACTATGCCATTTTTAAGTAATGTTTGTGATGTGTAAGATTCTGCTTTGTTTTGTTGCTTTTTTGCAATACGCAAAAAAAGTTCGTTTTTTATATGTTGCTATAAAGTCAACAAAACAAAGCAGAACCTCACAAAAACGATCGTTTTTTACATATTGTAGTGAAGTAAATAAAACAAAGGAGAACCTCACACAGCACAAACATTGCGTAAAAACGTCGCAGTACACGGGAAAAACGCACTTAAAAATGTGAATCAATTCCCGAAACGTGTCGTGTGAAATATGAATAAAAGAAAATCGTGACTTGTAGCAGGATAGTTACGTATAAACAAATTTTTCGCAGTCATGGGCTTACACAAAACCATTTATAACGGACAAAATGAGAAATTATAATGTTTCTACGAAGCAGCCACTCGTCATCTTCAGGTGTGACTGCGGGGAGCTATGGTGTTTACACTATCTGATCAAACGTATCCTGGCACCTATTAGTAGGCACTGATACGGGGTACGTCCACCTTCGCCTTTATGACGACTTGAATTCCGCTGGGGATACTTCCAATGAGGTGTCTGCGTGTCTGTGGAGGAATGGCAGCCCCCAAAGAAGGTATCATGTTGGGTTCCGAAGCGAAGCAGACGCTGTAACTCATCCCCAAGGTGTTCCATTCGGTTCATTTCGGGACTTTGTGAAGGCCAGAATATTTGAAGTGTGTTGTTCTTCACATACCATTACCTTACATGTGCTGCCTCACCACAGACTGCATTATCACGCTGATACTAACATATTGCCGTCTCCGAACTGTTCCTCTAGTGTAAGCAATGCTGCAAAACATGTTCATATTCTCCCGCATTCACCGTTTTCTTAACTGCTACAAAGGGATCGCACCCTAATC
This sequence comes from Schistocerca serialis cubense, assembly GCF_023864345.2. Classification (NCBI taxonomy): domain Eukaryota; kingdom Metazoa; phylum Arthropoda; class Insecta; order Orthoptera; family Acrididae; genus Schistocerca; species Schistocerca serialis. The sequence goes on along the minus strand of NC_064639.1, from coordinate 856,241,280 downwards.
ACGAATTTCATTCCCATACCCTAACACCACTCCCTCCGTGCTACTCTGTTGGTACTACGCATAGTGTCGGGTAAAAATTTTACAGACATTCGTCAAATCAACTTTAGATAACGGTGGTTCAAGATAAAACAGCGATCTATTACAAATTATCACTTAATGAAACAGTCAAAATCGCAAATAATCATTTATTTAAAATGATAACGGTTTCAGCCTTTATGCTTTCCATCTTCAGATCGAAAGCACCATACGGCTGAAGTCGGCGGTGAACACAACAGTTGCGTGAAGTCACGCGAGGAGTAAACGACCGAAAACGGTCATCATTTTTAAATAAAAGATTGTTTGCGATCTTGACTGTTTTATTAAGAGATGATTTCTTTCTAACTCTCTACATGTAGTCATTGTGCCAGCTGGACTGTTGGTAGCACTTTGGAACTCATAAATGATTTCTTCTGCTAGTTTCGTGGAATTTGTTTTACAACCTTCCTCCTCAACGCTCGACGCTGCCTGTCCGACAGTATATGAGGTCTGCTTGGGTTTGATTTAGCTGCGTTTTTTCCATCGCGTTTCCACTTCACAATCACATCATCAACAGTCGACCTAGGCAAGTTTGGAATGGTTGATGTGTTCTTTATGGATTTGTTATTCAGAAGACATCCAATGACGGGTCATAGAGCTCTCTTGGGCGGTCCAGTCTGCGGCTGCTGCTTCTGTACTGACAATATCCCGCGCATCTTCCTACACTATCGGGTTCACCTCTAGTGATAACTAGTCGTCAGTTCCTCAGTTGGCGATTGCTTTTTAAATAATAAATAGTTTAGCTACTTTTATCCATGTGTTTCGTTTTTATTTAACAGTGGACCAGTAGAGTAGTGGTCTTGTGCGCTTCATATGACTACTTAAAGAGTATCTCGATGTCACTGAGAAAAACTATCGAACACATTGTCCAACTATATGCATCTGTGATCCAGTTGGAGCGGAAAAGCACAGTAAGGGTTCTGTACGAATTATTCGACACCAAGACATTATACATTTTGCAGAAATTAATTGCTTGACAGCCCGTAATGGTTCAATAATTTTCTACTGTCGCGTTGGCTAGGAATTTGGAGAACGTCAGTTTCCTTACTAATGCACAGGTGGCACATGAAACTGATTTCCATATCGATGATTATGTCAATAAATGAACAGAACTATGAAATCACTGTATGTCCATCTTTTCAGAGAAGGATGCGGGACTCGGCGGATGTCAAATTAAACACCATTCAGCAGTCTAGTTTCCAAACTTATTTTATTTGGCTACCAGTTTCGGCGATTTACTACTCCATCTTCAGGCCCCTGACCGACGTGTGGGAAGATCCCACTTCGGTTCTGATCAAAACAGGGGCCAGAAATACTGGTATTAGTAGACTTCTGCTTGCTATAGAGATACCTTCAACCATCATCTGCTGACCAAATGGTCTTCCTACACGTCGGTCAAAGGCCTGAAGATGGCGTAGTAAATCGCCAAAACTGGTAGCCAAATAAAATAAGTTTGGAAAGTAGACGGCTGAGAGGTGTTTAATTTGACATTCGAACTACGAAATATTCTTATGTATTGTAAGTGCGTCCATTATGAAGTACGGCATGCTGCCCTATAAAAGTTTGATATAATCGGTTATGTTGCGAGAACACTAAAGAGACTAACGAATTATCTCCATCTTTTCTTGAAGAGTATTAATATTATCTCATATAATCTCAATCATTTTTGCACATGTGCTCATTGCACACATGCAAATATTTAGGGATTGCTCTAACAACAATTCTATAACGTAAATTCTCAGAACAAACTTCGGTATACGTCACATTAATCGTGTGCCACCTAGGCAATGATACCACTACATTTCATTAAAATCCATACATAACCAAGTATCATTCTCACGGTGACGCATATTTCCATCGAGAGTGGAACCGACATCGTGCGTCAACCAATCCGTCACAGGGAGGCAATTTTAAATTCACTTATACTCTGCCATTTCTATTCAGACGTACTAAGTACTTGTTTATCATCGAATTTGTCTCACAAAAATTGCTGTTTTTGAGCAACAGAACAACAAATATGCAATTAAAAGTTGATCTCCACGTCTTCCTGATTGGGAAGATAACGAAATAACATTGGTCACTACTTTATGGATAACTTGCGACAAGTGGTGTAGACAGAAACTAACCACTGATATATTTAACGATAACTGAGCAGGGCAGCGCAGTGGTTGGCACACTGGACTCGCATTCGTGAGGACGACAGTTCAAATCCGCGTCCAGCCATCTTGATTTACGTTTTCATGATTTCCCTAAATCACTTAAGGCAAATGCCAGGATGGTTCCTTCGAAAGGACATGGCCGCCTTCCTTCCCCATCCCTCCCTAATCCGAGCTTGTGCTTCGTCTCTGATGACCTCGTTGTCGACGGGACGTTAAACACTAACCTCCTCTTCCTCCTCCTGCATTTAACGGGTCAAAAGGTATTTGAAGTAAAATAGCAAAGTGGGAACTATTCTACACAGGTATGAACGTGGGCTTGTATTTTTCTGTTTTGAAAAGGTCTTTTACGTCTGTCGGCAACCTGTTGATACGGATACCATTTGAGGTGAATCGCTGCCTCATGTCGGGAAGACTTGTGGGAGAAACAGATAAGACCTTTTCTACGGGAGCCATCTCTACATTCGAGTTAAGTGACCATTCGGAATTAAATGTTGACAATAACGTCAGGACTTTACTCGGCGTACATCCCTCTTTCGACTTCAGTATTGGTTTCACTGTGGAACGTCTTTCGATTACACCTCGTACCCTCACATTTGCACTTGAAATCATAACGGACTGCCAATACTGAAGAATAAATGTTAATATCTGATCACTTAATTTTATTGACAGATTATTATGATGAGTTCGATAGTCGTATGGGATGTACATCTCCTTAATATTTAATACATTTCAGGCATGCTGATGATTGCGGAGCATTTAACGGTGGGCCATTACTGTTACCTCGCACTTGCAGCATCTTTAGTCGTGTACGTAACAGTTTCCACAGCGTGAACTTATCTGTAGGCACCTGACGACTTCGAAACGCGGCGCGAGAGCTAATCGCGTGACACATATCAGCAAGCGTTGCAGGTGCATCGGCATGCGCAACCTGTTCCTGACTGCATAAAAATAAAACGTTTTTATTATTCATGCCATGCATGAAAATGCAACAGGATGTGGAACGCTAGTAAGAATAACTGAAAATTAAAAGTTTTTCACTTTGCTAAACTTTCTCAGAAGCATTTCCTTTGCTTCCACACCTAATAGTAATATATTATCGGCGAAGTTTTACAGAAAACACCACCAGAAACAGCATTTATCCATTAGACTCTTGTGACTCGATAGGCAGTTAGGAAGCGTAGTGAGATATTTTGATAATCAACTTTCTTCTAGAGGCTGAGAAGTAAATTCTACCAGGTACCGCTAAATATTTCGTCCCTTCGTCTCATCAGTGCTTAGGATTACAACAAATCACGGAGAGGGCATAGACTACACATCTTCCTGTCATTTCACAACATTATCAGAAGGATTTGCTTCCTGTATTTAGTCACGCCTATTACTAACCTCAATGCCGTGCAACGCTTTGTCGTACCGCTATAAATTACTCCTTAACCTTCCGTTTTTGGCAGAATAAATAAACATTATCATTAAGTAGATGCAAACATTACGGATTAAGAGATAATGATTTAGCCGGCCGGAGTGGCCGAGCGTTCTAGGCGCTACAATCTGGAACCGCGCGACCGCTACGGTCGCAGGTTCGACTCCTGCCTCGGACATGGATGTATGTGATGTCCTTAGATTAGTTAGGTTTAAGTAGTTCTAAGTTCTATGGGACTGATGACCTCAGAAGTTAAGTCCCATAGTGCTCAGAGCCATTTGAACCACTTTTTGAGATAATGATTTAGCAATGAGCACTAAATGCTTCAAAGTGACTATGCAATCGTAAAATGGTGTTCTGTCCTCGTATTTAGCTTGTTGATGTGATTTAAAAAGCGAAATCTGTTTCTCTGTACAGTAACAAAATTCCGTCTTCTACCGTGTTCGTACAAACATCGAAACATGTATGGATGAAAGTGGGAAAGGACTTACGAAATGCTCAAGATGGAATTCAATAAAAATACGTTTATTGTTAAATTTACTGGTGGTAGTAACTGCAAAAACTAATACTTACCAGACTTTTGGTCTGGTAATTCGGAAGGTAGTAGACCAGGGGACAAAACAGGCAGCTGAGGCAAGGTACGTCCAAGGACGACACGCCAATCGACTCTCTTTTTCAAGATTTTCCGCTTTTAGACTGCGTTGCCAACCGTCGTTCAACACGCGTCTCTCGCACTTATGGCTCCACTCTAACGCAAGTTTTCATTTAAATTGAAATGTGAGGCAAATAATCGTACCTCTCGACGCTTAACACTTTGTCATTAAATGCTACTTATGAATTTTAATTGTTGCCGGATCTGTGCCTGTTCAGTATGTAACGTTACAAGGAAGCAGTGTTAGTAATAAATAGTCCGCAGATATCAAAACTGTGCTTGAGCGTCCCGTGTCAGAATTAGTGATGTATAGAGATGCGGCGAAAAATTTAATTGTTTTAGACTTTGAGGTGACAAAGGAATAAGTTCTAAACTGCGTCAGCGGTAACTTTGACGGTGAGATTCGCAAGACTTATGCTGTAAATATCACACTTGTAACAGCCCTTCGAAAGAAGATGTATAGCGAGTGTGACGAATGGACTCAGTGATTCTTGCACAATCAAGTGTATCGGGGGGACCTTATTGTCTGTCTCGTATCGCGGGCCCTTATCGCGTGCCGGTTGAAGCCAGAAGACTAAAGCAAGGGCTGCCATTAGCATCTGACAGTTTGAGAGACAGCTCTCCTGATCGGCCGATATGTTGCTTGTCTGCATCGACCCACATATGCGCGCGTTCCGAGCGCCGTTCGCCGGCTGAGTTGCATACACAACTGGCGCAAAGTTATGCAACTCCAACATTTCTTAGTCCGATGCTGTATTAATTTACTGTCAAAAGACTATTGTAGAACTAAAAGTAGACTGTAGGCTTGATTCTGCAAAAATTGACAATGTCCTTGGACATAATCGGCAATTATTGGTTGTAAAACAATTTTTTTATTGTCCGTTGTTGATTGCATTAATTTTTTTTTAAATGACCGGTTTTGTTCAGCATGAATCACACTCAGATCTAATTTTATCAGTTACATGAGTAACCCATCTAATTTTCGGCAAAATTTATTTGTTGTGAGACAGGATAAAACATACCACCACTTTATATGTGGCGTGACCGATGTTACCGGATCTGAGGATGGTTCGTGCTGAAGCGAAACCAGTCATTCAAAAAAATTAATGCAATCAGACGGATAATAAAAACGTATCAGGAGGTGTAGTGGTTCAAATGGTTCTAAGCACGATGGGAATTAACATCTGAGGTCATCAGTCCCCTAGACTTAGAACTACTTAAAGCTAACTAACCTAAGGACACCACACACATCCATGCCTGAGGCAGGATTCGAACCTGCGTCCGTAGTAGCAGCGCGGTTCCATACTGAAGCGCCTAGAACCGCTCGGCTGCAGCGACCGGCTGAGGATGTAATGTTTGTGGAATTAATGTGCGGCTAAACAGCTACATCTCGCGTAATATTTGCTTCTTTATTACTAGTTTCCCACTTCAGACGAGAGTATCTTAAGATATTCATTGCACTTGTACCACTCTTACGTTTAATGTGTTACCGTCAGGACAATGAATATTTGAATATGCTGTCGTTTGGAAAGCGAAACTAGCAATAAAACAAAATAAAATAACAAGCGATGCTTGGCAGTTTACCTGCACCTTAATTTCTAACGGTCGCTATATCCTTTGCAGGCGATGATTGTACTAGCAAAGTTAGCAGACTTGTTCAAGGTTAGTTTTATATTCTGTAAACAGAATAACGAAAGTTAAGCAAATGTCAGGTCCCCATACGTATCTACAATGAATCACTTCCCAGAAAATTGCTTCACAAATACACCACCTCAAAATCGTTGTTACACCCATTTCTTGTATCACTTTTGTGCAAGGTGACAAGTCACTTAAGAGGACGGCAGAGTGTCAAGGTCCACCTTAATCAAGCATTAGCCATTTCCTTAAGGCTACAACGAGGATTTTAACGGAAGAGTGAAACGTCCTGAAGCTTTGAACGTGCTGGAGAGACTACTCTATTTGAAGCTCAGCGCCGGCCGAAGTGGCCGTGCGGTTAAAGGCGCTGCAGTCTGGAACCGCAAGACCGCTACGGTCGCAGGTTCGACTCCTGCCTCGGGCATGGATGTTTGTGATGTCCTTAGGTTAGTTAGGTTTAACTAGTTCTAAGTTCTAGGGGACTAATGACCTCAGCAGTTGAGTCCCATAGTGCTCAGAGCCATTTGAAGCTCAGCAGATTTTCGTGATTTTCCTTGTAGCGTCGTGAACCACCGAACATACATGTTATTTCAAGTTCTATAGTGTTTAACAAAGAAACGAACGAAAGGGAGACTCGTAAGAGTATTTACTGCGTTTGGAGCTATTATCGTCGCTTAGGCGGAACTCGTTTCGCGTTATTGTATTCTTTTATTGTATTTCCCAGCCTGGAGTATCACAAAATACTGCCATGGCTGGTTCCCACTTATTAATTGGTCATCGTCAGATGTTCTACTTAAAAAGAATGAAAAAGACGGATTGGTAAAATGCTAGGGGTCCGTTGTATAATAACTCGTCAACCAAACGGACCAAAAGAGCCGCTCACATCCAGAGCATTACAGCTTAAACAGTATAAAGCTGGTAGTTTTTAAATCGCAAACATAATATAAAACTGATTGTGAGAGGAAGCCGTCTCAAAATGGAAAATATCAAAGTATTACGTAGCTTCCGATGTAGGTAAGGCATAGATGACGCTCGCATAAACACTTGGTCCCTGACTATCAAACTAAAAGTTGGCGGCCGCAAGTGTACACTAAACTGCCAGAATGAAGCAACTGTTAATCTACTATTAGAAATGTGTGAGCCCGCAGAAAAAAGAAAAGTAAAAGGCTAAAAATCGTGATATGCGACATAACAATGTATCAGAAAATGCTTCGAAAAACTCTTCATTCGGGGATCGCTTTGTCCATTTAATAGTTGCTGCGTCTAGATCAAATTAGAAAATATTTCAAGCCTTGTTAGTGTGTCCAAAACGCAACCTTTAGGAATGTAATACGAGATATCCAGATGTCTGCATTTTTCAAAATGAGAACGTAAATCTATTTTATATCTACCTACGTTAAAATCTTCTTTGAAACGCTATCAAATGATCTGCCCATGTAAAATTTAGGATAAGGACAACTTTCCATCCTATACATATCTGATTTTGAGTATTTATTATGAACTACTCATTCTTCTTGTTCCGAATGCCTGTTCAACCACAAAACATGTCCGCGAGCCCTTTATGCAGAGAGGAAAATCAATGTGGTTGTTGAATCATTTCCCTTCGCAGCTCGTTTGGAGGAAGAGCG